>NW_026652283.1:76638384-77238384 GCF_009828535.3 Hylobates moloch
GTGGCTCACACCTGTAATCCCAGCACTTTGAGAGGCCAAGGCCGGAGGATTGATTGAGTCCAGGAATTTGAGACCAGCCTGGGCAACGTGACGAAACCCCATCTCTACAAAAATTACAAAAATTAGCTGGCATGGTGGTGCATGCCTGTAGTCCCAGCTACTCGGGAGACTGAGGTTGGAGGATCGCTTGAGCCTCGGAGGTCATGGCTGCAGAGAGCCGTGATCGTGCCACTGCATTCCAGCCTGGGCAACAGAGCAAGACCCTGTCTCAGAGAAGAAACAAAAATTACTATTACCCCACCTACTTCTGAAAAAAGGATATGAGTATACAAAGCTTAAAGAGGAAAAAACCAAAATCTATGAGTATAGGGCTAAAAGAGCCAAGCAGAAGGATAGTGAAGTCAGGGGCATCAGGGTAGGGGAAGCTGCAGCAGTGATGGAGCACAGGGCTTTGCTGTGGGCTTCCTGGAAGCCAATGTAAAGCAGAAACTGAGCTCATTTGCTTGCTAAAAAAACACCAGATCATCAGGGAAACATCCTTTCCCTGCTCTTGAGCTAGAAGAGGATATTTGCTGGATGGGTCTTTCTAAAAGGGTCAAAGTACTGGCTGGTGGGAGGGGTCGCCAGCAGCAGGTTTGCCCAACACACAGAAATGCTCCTCCCTGCATTGCTGCCTCCCCATTGAGCCTCCTTGGCAGATAGGGATCTCAGGCAGAGTTGCTTTGTAAAGGCTGTTCCAGGGGGCTCGGGCCAGGGCTGTGTGACGTGAGAGTAGCTCAGAGGGACTTGCTGTGGGGCTAGCCCTGACATACAGGGATGAGAGAGGAGTGCCACCCCAAGCTTACCCTTCTGGGACATGAACCCCTGGACTGGCTGCTGAATTTATGCAACAGCAGAGGAGTCACAGTTGATTTTCTGGCCCTGCCAGCACCTGCAGGGCAGGTGTTTTCTGTGACAGTTGGAAATAGGCCCATGTTCTTCACTCTTTCATCCAGCAAGTGCTTTCCAGCTTATACCAGGCCCTGGGCGGAGTACTGTGGGCACATTGGGCACCATGGCAGACACAATGCCTGTGGTGATAACTGCCACCCAGAAAATAGCCAGGTGCTGCGGGAGCCCAGAGGGAGACATGGGGATGACCAGGAAGCCTGGGGGTGGCAGGGAGAGCTTTCTGCAGGTAATGTGGGAGCTGAGATTTGAAAAATGGAGGGAAGTTAGCCCAGTGGAAAAGGAGGGCAAGGACACCAGGTGGTGGGAACAGCATGCGTCCAGGCCTGGAGCCAGGACACTGTGTGCTAAGTTTGGGGAAGATGACGGAAGGAGATGCTGTGGGATGGGGTGGAAGGGGAGGGGGGCCGGGCCAGCACAGGTGGTGCACACCTCACCACAGAGCACGGCTTCTACCGTGAAAGGGTAGGGAGAGCCAGGCAGGGACAGGAGGGACCAGGGTGACGTGGAAGGGGGAGAAGGCAGAGTCCACCTAGCTTTTGCCCGCATAGATGGCCTCCCGGCCTATGGGTTGAGGGCAGCCGACTCCTGCCTCCCAACCTGTTCACATGGCTGCTACCTGGAGCTGTCCTCCTGGAGACAACTGAGGAGGACCAGAAACCGTAACGAGGACGGCTTTTCACATCCTTCACGTGGCAGGATCCTTCTCCCCACTGCATAGATGTGGAAACTGACCTCAAGATGACTGTTTTAAAGCTATGTGGGCCGGGGGCAGTGGCTCACACCTATAATCCCAGCACTTTGGGAGGCTGAGGCAGGCAGATCGCTTGAGCCCAGGAGTTTGAGACCAGCCTGAACAACATGGCAAAACTCTGTCTCTGCAAAAAATACAAAAATTGGCCGGGTGTGATTGCACATGCCTGTAGTCCCAGCTGCTCTGGAGGCTGAAGTGGGAGGATCACCTGAGCCTGAGAAGTCGAGGCTGCAGTGAGCCGTGATCATACCACTGCACCACTGCAGCCTGGGCGATGGGAGTGAGACCCCATCTCAAGAAAAAAAATAATAATAATAATAGCCATATGGCTCCTCAACCAACCCAGGCTTGAACAGAATGGTGGGACTTGCCCACTATGGAGGGTTCCTTTCTCAGGCCTGGGCCCTTTTAGCCAGTCCAGCCTGGCCTTCTGCCACATTCACCCTGGGGCTATGAGGAGGCCTTCAAGATGGGAGCCATGTCTATGTGGACCCCTCCCTAGAGCAACAACAGGCACCGGTCTGCCATTAGCATCCTGTAGCCACCTGGGGGGCTCCTCTGATGACAAACATTTGCCCCTGGACTGCCCTTAATGGCCTCTAGTCCTCTCTCCAGGGACCCCTGCCCTGGGAGGCAGGACAACTTCTTTTCATGTCCCCAAGGCCACATGCCACGCCCCGCTGACATTTGTGGCATTCCCCAGTCTGATTCCAACCTCCCCCAGTCTTATTGTGCCCCCTGCTCTGACATCAGGCAAAGCCACTCACTGCGTCCTCTGACGGGGTACTGTCTGCCCGGCATGCCCTTACCCCCTCCCCACCCCCAGGCAGAGAAAACAGCAGAGGCAGAGGATGTGGGCAGGAGGGCTTATGTTTGCACAGTTGAGAGCAGCTTGGTCATGGTTCCAAGAGCAAAGGATGGAAGATGTCATTTGTAGGGATTTAGTCAGTGAGTGGTGATCACATCTGCTCTGTAAAAAGCTCTCTATGGGAAGCAATAGAGGAGGCAGGGAGACTCAGGAAGCGGCAATTGCAGTTGTCCAGGTGGGAGAGGGTTATCCAGACTGGAGAGGTCTCAGAGCTCCTCGTCCAGGAACCTCTCTCTGACCCTCTACCCCACCACAGACTCATTGGGAGGATACACCAAGTGGTCATCATAAGGTACAATCAGAGGATCCCAGAGATGCTTAGCCCAGCTGAAGACAAACTTGAGCACTCATGAAAATAGGAACTGGATTACTCAACTGTACCCCCAGATCCTGGCCCAAGGTATTGTGTTTATCTGTTGAATTGATGAATGGGTATGTGGGTGGATGGGTGGGTGAATTGATGGTTGGATGGATGGATGGAAGGATGGACAAATGGAGAGATGGACAGATGGTAGGATGGATGGGTGGATGGATGCATAGTTGGATGATGAATAGGTAGCTGGGGGATGAATGGATGAATGGACAGATGGTTGGAGGGATGGATAGATAGGTTGATGGGTGGATGCATGCATAGTGGAGGGATGGATGAGTGGACACGTAGGTGAACAGATGGTTGAATGGTGAATGGGTGGGTGGGTGAGTGAATGGATGGATGGGTGGAGAGATGGGTGGATGGATGGATAGATGGAAGGGTGGCTGACATCCCTATTTAGATGTGGGCTGTGTCTGCACTGGAGTATTATCTACTTCTAAAGGTCCTGATTGAAGCTCCTGAGCTGGGACCATTTACTTACCTTATGACTTTCCTGGATACTGAAATACATTCAACCCTTCCTGACTTCTCAGAGCCCCTTTCCTTCAGAGTCAGTTCTTTATTTTTTCCCCCAGGCTGTCATACATTTGACTCCCTAAAGTTCCAGTCCAACCAACTCTGTCTCAGCTGTGTCAGTGGAGAGGCCCAAGAAGTTGCCTTCCTGCTAGCCATCCCCTCTTTTGAGCTGCCATGGGTCCCAGTTGCCTGTTCCCTGGAGCAGAGGCTCATGAAGGCATGTAGAGGCTGGCAGCTGTCTGGTCTCGACCTTGGACTTTATTTTCCCAGCCCCTCCCACAGGCCCCTCTCTGTGCCTATGTTCCAGATGCCACAAAATCTGCGCCATCCATCCCAACAGGAGCTGGCGTGTCTACTCAAAACAGGTTGGGGACAATGTAGTCTGTGTGGACACCATCAATCAGCCCTTCTCCGTTGTTGTGGACAAACCAGCAGACAACCTTCGTGCCGATGCTGGCATCCTTTCTGTAGTCTTTCTGGGAGCCCCTGGGGAAAGATGAGAGATGCTGCAATACACAGGTGGGTAAGATGGCTGCTAGACTAGCGGACCTGAGATTGAAAAAGGGTGGGAAGTTGGCAATTCTAACAGCCCAGAATGCTTTGGTCAAGAATGAAGTTACATGATTACTCTTTCTAGGAAGCCAAGTTTGGGCTTTTTCTTGATTAGGAAGAGCCTGGTAGGGGCCAAGACCTCAAAGGGAAACAAGGGTACCCCACAGAAGACAAAAGCCCACCAGACTAATGTGCCTGGGCAGCGGGGGCTCTTTCCTCCTCTCGTTGCTGAGCAGGTGAGGGTGTTGGAGAAGTCTCCTCACCTGGTGACAATCAGCTGACGGTTCTTCACCACCAGTGTGGCATCTGGCTTTGCAGGGTCAGAGCCTGGCCGGATGTCAGACACTTTAAAGTCAAAGGGTTGGAAAAATTGCCCTGGGAAGAAAAATATTCATGCTGTCAGCCCCTGGCCATTGCCACGGGTAACGTGGCCACTGGCCTTTCAGGGTTGATGCAAAGGCTGAATGGGGTGTTGTGAGCTGGGTACGGGGTGCCTAGGAAGGCCTTGTTTATGTCTTTCCCATGCTGCTCTCAGGCCTGAACAGCCTGCAGTCTGAACACTTCGTACCCAGCAGCCCATGTGTCTGTGCTGACATCCGGTGACTGTCCACCACGTAGAAGCCTAGAAAGTCACGGTGGACAGGATGTTTCTTCCACACTTGGTGTAGGATGACCACAAAGGTAACCCCATCTCCAAAGGAGACCACCATGTTCTTCCTGTTGATCATCATAGACAGCCTACGAGAGGAAGCCAGAAAGTGGCTGTGGGGCCCAGTGGCCGTGACACTGGGCATCTGACTCAAGGGCGTCTTGGTGGAGCCTCCCCTGTACATGGCACCCGAGGGCCCACAGACTCCAGAAACTATCTCGGGGCATTAGAAAGAGGATGCCTCATGCACGCTGTCTCCCGCCCCATGAGTGGATCCTTGCGTGTCTGTAAGTGGGAAAGAGAGGGCTGGCCTATGAATCTGGAGGCCTGTGGTCCAGCCCCAGCTAAGCCACTGACTTCCTGAGTGACGTTGGGCAGGCTCCACACCTTCTCTGAGCCTCAGTGGGAGGTTATGGGGGATCCAAAGACAGGAGGGCTAAGAAGACAAGAGCAGCCACAGAAGAGGCAAATGGGGCCGTTATCACCTAACGCCTTCACCCAACCAGCTGAACTGTGCAGCTACCAATTCTGGCTCTGACAGGGCCCCAGGGTTTGATTGGGGGCCACTATGGTCACCCTCCCCTGTGGCAGGAGACTGGATTCTGGGGTCTCTGATCTTTCCTGTGACCCCCATGGATCTCCTTTCCTGGGATTTGTTTAAATCCCTCAAGAGCCTCCTTAGACTCTCAGCCTGTAGTCCACCTTGGAGACCTTGTGGGGGAGCTTACCCATCCTGCGTGACTGTGACTGTGTCCAGCCAGCTGAAAGTGCTTGGCACGGCCCTGTTCCACAGGGTGATCTTCTCCGTTGTCACCTCCACCTGGAAGTCCATCTGAGCATTGGCAATGCCCAGTTTTCCAAAATAAGTCTTTCTGGTCTTGGAGTCAGGGCTGCTTCTCTTGTCGCCGATGATCTGCCCGTTAACTGTGAGGCCTGCCAGAGGGATGGGGCAGGGAGAGAGACCAGCAAGAACTTCTGAGTCCAGATTGCCTTTAGGGGTGTGCCTTCCTCTTCAACCAGACTGGCTGAGGGGCAGCAGAGCAGGGGCCACAAGAGAGACCAGGACTTCAGAGCCCAAGCCTGTTGGTTCCTAGACACTCTAGGTTTGGGTCATGTTGGGACATTGTGGGTCTGCCCCTTGCCTGGGCCAGGGAGTGTTGTTCAGAGAAAAACTATTCCCCAGACACAGGCTGGGTCCTACCCTAGGCCCAGGTGGCCCATTCACGCTAATCATCTCCCCATAGCACTGGCATGTGGGGCTGAGCAAGCCTGTGGCCCTGGGCACTCCCCACCCCCAGGGGTTTCTTTGCATGTGAAGACGATGCCTTACTGGGCAGAGTGAGAACCTGGTCCCTGTGCCTACTTGGGGGGACCCAAGCCCTCCCAGGAGGAGCCCCCTGGCCCCGGCCCTAGCCCACAAGCCTCACCTGTGACTGGATCCCGAATAAGGCGCAGCACTGTGCCTGGGGCTTCATCGATGTTGAAGCAGAGGGCATCGTCTTTCTCCGGAACTTGGATGATGAAGTGGGGGTCCCCGTCCACTGGTGACACATTAGAGAAGGGGCTGACTCCCGGGGCCTCTCATCATACCTGGGGCCTCCCCCAGCCTTCTGGCCTCCATGGGCTCGACTCCGAGACAGGCAGGAGCACCTTCCCAAGCCCCTGAGCCTTCCCCAGGAGCAGCCAGGGACTCACCATAGTAGTAGGGGTTTTGAGGAGGCTGGTAGCTGGCTGCAGATACAAAGGGAGAGGGGGCTGAGCTAAGCAAGTGGCCCTGGGAGGTGCCCGATGACCCCCATAGGAGTTCAGCTCATGCCCCTCCCCTTCCCACTTGCTAATGCCATTGCCCTCCCACCCCGCAATCTCCTCAGGGCACATTGTCCATCTGCCCATCGCGGAGAGCTGAGTGAGTAGCCACCGCAGAGGGACACATGGCAGGGGCAGGCTCTAAGCAGTGGGAGGAGAGGCAGCCGCCATCGTGTGCTCACTCAGGTAGGACATGGCGGGGCTCAGTGGTGTGGCTGAAAAGAAGCCGAAGGGCAGTGGGTTCCTTCTCCCCCAGCCCCATGCCTTCTGCCTGTCTTAGTGCTGCTGGGCCCCAGAGGGGCCCCAACACTGGCAGATAGAGGTGGAGATGTGACCCCAAAGATTAGGCTTTGGAAATCGGGCACATCCAGGGAAGCCCTTTATGGGGCTGGTGACAATGGGATGTGATTTTAATGTTGGGGCAGGGCTTTTCGATGTGGCTGAAATGCAAGCCATTAAGTCATCAGCTTCTCTCTCTTGAGTAATGCTCACAGCAAACATCTGCCCCACCCCTGGGCTTCCCACCCGCTAGTTGGGGTGAGTGAGGCTCATGGCTGTCTGTTGCTTCTTGGTAGTAAACACCCACCCACACGTGCACACAGGCGCACACATATGCGTGCACATGCATATATGTACTCACATGCACCGGTACATTCGTCAGGGCTGTTCTGAGGGGAACGTGATGGCCCAGTCCAAATGTGCCGTGCTTATAGATGGAGGTGGGGCAGGCCAGTAGGGGCTGGGGAGGCCCTGCCTAGTGGCAGGGAGTTTGTGAGGTTCCAGTTTTGTGGTGAGAGAGGCACAGAGGACTGTGATCCCCAGCAATTTCCAGCATGGGCACTGGGGCCAGACTGCCTTGGCCTAAGTCTGCTGAGTCTGTGCCTCAATTTCCCCATTGTAAAATGGGGATCATAAAAGGGCGCTCTTGGAGGGTTGCTATGGGATTAATGGAATATAAATGACTGACATGCTAAATTGCTCATTTTTGCAGGTCATAGATACTGTCATAGTGATTGTCTCTCCCTAGGCAAGGGAAGCCACCCCCAGTTAACTTACAGGGATCTTCAGGCTCAGAGAGGGGCAGAGTCATGATTTGGCAATAGGGCTGGGCCTGAGCCCAGGTGTCCCAAGTGTGCCCCCATGGCTAGGGGTCCTATCTTGCTTAGAAAGGCCTCCTCAGTTCTCTCTTGTCTCCCTTCCATAATGCCCACCCTGGTGGCTGGCTGAAGCTTACCTTCTGCATCTGCAGGTGCAGCGAGGGAGGAAGAGGAGAAATGCATTAGAAGCCATAGGGCACTAGTGAGCAGGGACCAGAGCTGGCTGCTTGGCCAACCAGCCCTAGGCTGTGGGCCTCCCAGCAGCCAGCTGTTCCCCCACTGGGTGTCCCCTGGAACTAGGAGTTCTTGGAAGCCAGAGGCCTGGCCTGGCCAGGCCCAGCTCTTTGCCTCCCATGTCTTCCAATGCCAATCCCCCACCACCACACACAGACCCTGTACCTAGTTGCAGTGGGCATTTGGGACCCCCTGTTGAGTAGGGCAGTCTGGAGTCTGGTTGAGGGGGTCCCAGCCTCCAGCTCTCAGGGACTCTTCCCCTAACAATCTCCAGGTGCCTGGTAGCCTGCTCCAGGCCTTTCATGTTGGAAGTGCTTCTTCTTGTCTAACTAAGCCCTTCCATGCTGCAGCCTCAGTCCTTTTCCTTGAAATGTCCCATGGGCAGTGTGCCCCCTTTACTCACTTCCCTTTAGAGGTGCAGAGGCTCCTATTCACCCCACACCCCACTGTCCATGCTGACTGCTTCACGCTCCACCCCACTTTCCCCAGCCCGTGGCCAGTTTTCCTTCAGATGCCCCACTTCAGCTGGTCTGGGTCTCCCCAGCCTGGCCCACTCCTCCACTGGACACCCAGGGAGGGTGCCCAGCGCAGGGTCCTAGATGGAGGCTTCCAGGTTCCAGCCTCCATCCCTATCCCCACCTTCCCCAGGCTTGTCGGCAATGGCCCTCTCATCCTCGTTGTCCTCAGGCTTGGTCACCACCATGGAGGTCAGTGGAGTCACAAAGTGATACTTGAGGGACAGGTCCAGGGCCCGGGCCGTGAGGTTCTCCTTCTCCTCGCCATGGGCGTTCTTGCTGTGAGGAGGGGCCAGTCAGGAGGACAGCCTAGAGAGCAGCACCCTGCCCGCTTCCCCTGCACTGGAGCGCTGGACGCAGCTGGGGATCCCCACTCCACCTTCCCCATTGTGGGGTGCCCCAGGGTACAGCCCAGTTGGGCTCAGAGGAGGCTAGCTCACAGCTCCCTGGGGCATGTAAACAAGCCCTGTTTCCTTGCTGGGCCTTGGTTTTCCCACCTATAAAACATAAGGACTGGCCGGGCACGGTGGCTCACGCCTGTAATCCCAGCACTTTGGGAGGCCAAGGCGGGTGAATCACCTGAGGTCAGGAGTTCGAGATCAGCCTGGACAACATGGTGAAACCCCGTCTCTACTAAAAATACAAAAATTAGCCAGGTGTGGTGGTGCATGCCTGTAATTCCAGCTACTTGGGAGGCTGAGGCAGGAGAATTGTTTTCAACCCAGGAGGCGGAGGTTGCAGTGAACCGAGATCGCACCATTGCACTCCAGCCTGGGCGACAGAGCGAGACCCCCTCTCAAAAAATAAATAAGTAAATAAATAAATAAAATAAGGGGCTACAACAGCCACTCTCAATGGTGTCCCATGTGTGGAGCACTCAGCATGTGCTAGATTGTGTACTGACGGCTTCACAGGCTAATCCCACCCACACCAACACTGACCCTCTCAGTGCGCTCAGCTCTGCCCTCTGGGCACTGAGGGCTGGGATCCTGGCCTTCAGTTCCGCTCAGCCTCACCACCCCTGGGCCATGCCCAGTGTGGGCAGCAGGGTGCTGAGGTCCCCCCTACCCCGGGGCACTCCCAGGCTGCTGGCCACGGGGCGTGCCTGCTTGAGCCTTGGGGCTGACAGGATGGGGAGTGGCGGCCTGGGGTTCCTTACAGACTGCTCTACAGACAGTTCCTGGGCTGGGCCAAGAAGAGGGCAGGACCGCTGGGACTGCATATGGGGGTGCCCTTGCGTCGGAGCCCAGCCAGGGGTAGGCGCAGGTGGAGGCTGGGCCCCTGCTCACCGCTTCTCCAGCAGCTGCTCGATGGTGAGGTAGGCCCAGAGCCGCTCAATGTAATTCCCGAAGATGTAGTCCCGCTCCTGCAGGGCCTTCTCCATCTCCTTCATGTCCACCTCCTCTGTGAAGGTCAGGTCGTTGGTGGCCTGGGGTGGGGGTGGAAGGAGGCAAGGGTCTGGAGGCCTGGGTGGATCAGGTTCAGGGGCCACCACTCCTGGACCCTCATGAGGCCAGAGCCCTACCACTGCTGATACCCCATCCCCAGCACACTTCCAGGCCCTGTCAACACTCACCCCATGGCCCTTCACATCTGCCTTAAAGCTGTTCATGTCCTCGTCCACCAGGCGCCCGGCCACCACGATCTCAGAGCCATCATAGAAGTGCTGGTAAGTGTTCTGGGTGAGGTCCAGGACAGCGTTCTCAGGGTACTCCATCTCCACGCCCGTCAGCAGTGGGTTGGCCACCTCCTCATAGAAGCCCTGAAGTTCAAATGGGGCCGGTCGTCTCAAGCCCCAGGTCAGGCTCCCACTGACGCTGCAGCTGGGCATCCGTGCCCCAGGGCTGGGCCCGTCCTAATGGCTCCTAATGTTCACTCTGCCTATCCCTGGCTGCGTCCTTCAGTCTGTGGGGGCCTCCCCCATGCAACTCCCTGCTCCCAGATAGACACAAGGAAGACTAGAAAGGACAGTTTCGGAAGTATTTCCTATCAAAAAAAGAAATATGAAAGGACAGAGTTCTTGGCACAAAGAAAGTATTTAAGGAATGTCTGTTGGAATGAAAGCAAGAAGGAGAAAAGAAGTAAAGAGAGGCAGATGAGAAGGTGATGTGGACAGGAGTGCAGAGATCCGGAGACAGAGGAGGGAAGGGATGGGGTGGTCGCCCTGCAGAGGTGGAGATGCCGTTACCTGCCTAGAGAAGGAACAAAATTGCCAGATTCAGCAAATACAAAGACAGGACATGCAGCTACATTGAAGGTCAAATAAACAATGAATAATTTTTTAGTGTAGGTGTGTCTGTTATGGGTTGAATAGTGTACTCCTAAAGTTCAACCTTATTTGGAGATAGGGTCTACAAAATAAGGTCATGACTGTGGGCCCTAATCCAATATGATTGATGTCCTTATTAAAAGGGGAGTTGGACACAGACATCCAGAGGGAAGACGTGTGCAGACACAGGGAGAAGACAGCCGTTGATAAGCCATGGAGAAAAGGAAAGAGGCCTAGAAAGATCTGCCCTCACAGCCCTCAGAAGGAACCAACCCACCGCCACATGGATCTGGGATGTCCGGGCTCTGGAACTGGGAGACAATACGTTTCTCTCATTGAAGCCACTCGGTACTTTGGTATGGCAGCCGCAGTACACTAATACAATGTCCTGTGCAATATTTGGGGCATACTTATACTATAAAAAATTCATTACTTATCAGAAATTCATATTGAACCAGACGTCCTGTGTTTGCTCTGATAATCCTATTGAAGAAGCAGGCCTGTTGTGTAGCCCAAGGACAAAATCAGAATCTTTATTGATGGGTGAGAGATAGTCAGAGGTGGATTTGGACCCAAGAGGAAGCTCTTCCTGATAACTAGAGCCATTACCTTATGGAGCAGCTGTCTGAGGAAGTAGTGATCTCCTTATGCCCGGAAGTGTGCGAGACAAGGCATACCTGCAACTGCAGATCGGCATCAGAGTCCTCGTAAATGCGCCGGGCAAACCCATGGTTCTCCAGGGCCATGTTCTCCAGGAAGTTATAATTCAGATTGTTGCCAAAGCCCAGGTTATACAAGGGGAACTTGCCCCCAATGGCATTCCGCACATTCTCTTGGATTTTTTCGGGTCTGCTCTCACCTGTTGGAGAAGGGGATATTCACAGTCCAGCCCCAGCCCTGGGGATGGTCTAGACCAGCTCTGTCTGGGGAGACTGGACTCCTGCACATGCAGAGTTGGTGGAGTCACAACCATCAGCCCTTGTGGGGCAGGTGGTGGAGAGCCCTGGCAGAGGGAGGCAGGACCCTGCCCTTAAGGGGCTCCCAGACCACAGGGAACCCAGGGAAGAGCTGTCCCAGGTTTTCCAACAAGCCAGCTACAGAGCCAGAAGCAGCAGCCAAGCGCTCCAACCCTAGCTCAAAACCATGCCCGTGCTCCTCACCAACATTGGCATCCCCGTCAGTCAGCATGATGACGATGGAGGTGCTCCTCTCTGGGACTCTGTGCTCCTCTCGGGCCTTGTTCAGCATACTGATGCCCCTCAGCAGCCCGTCATTGATGTTGGTCACTGGGACACAGACAGCACCATGGGAGGGTGTCCTCAGGGTGCCAGTGTGCAGACAGGCTGGAGCGGAGGAGGCCGGGACAGCCGGCCCCACTCATGTGCCCAAAGACCCTATCTGCCAGCCCATGGTGGTACTCAGCAAACAATGAATGAATCACCACATAAACAAACAAACAACTTCCACTTTCAAATGGGGATGAAAGGCACATGGTGAAGACGAAAAGCACGTGGTGATTGTGAAAGCCCTTTGGCAAAGAGTTGGATGGACTCCCAGCCCCTCTTGCTGGGAGGAGAGGGGAGCGGTGTAGACATCATTTGCCATTTTCCATATGAAACAGGGCCAAGAAGAAGGGTTCTCTGTGGCCTTATCTTGCTGGGACTTGTGGGATACCGGGATCATGGATTAGAAACAGAAAGAATGGGTTTCCCTGGACCACAGAGAAGACAGCCGATATTCTGTCTTCAAGCCTGAGGACCATCCACTCCCACCTCTGCTCCAGCTCGGATCCAAAGGGCCTGAGACCAGCAGAGTCCCTGCCCTAAGAGGGGGGTTGCAGGCTGCTTAGGGACAGAGGGAGGCGCTGCTAGGAGGCGCGTGGGCTCCAGCTCTGCTCTTACTTCCTTTATCCTCCATGCTCTTCACAAACGTCCTGGCCTCCTGGAGGTTCTCGGGCGTGGCCTGGACTAAGTGCTCTTTCCATGTGGACACATCTCCACTGAACAGGATGAAATTCAGATAGTCTTCCTCTTTCATATCTTCCAGGATTCTGAGAAGGGCCTCCTTTGTCTGGAGGAGAGAGAGAGACAAAGAGCTGGGAGAAGCCGCAGCAGAGAGTGAGGTCCCTTCTCAGCTCAGCAGGCAGTGCAGCCCACGCCATCTGCACCAGTGAGCCCTGCCTGAGGCTTGCCACAGAAGCGGGCAGAGGCCATGAGCCTTCTCTTATCCTGTCCCCTTTCTCCTTATTCACCACAGGATCAGCTTTTTCCACTTAAAAAAGAAATCTCCTCTACCCCCTACTCCTCCGAGCCCTGGCTGTGCCACTGGCGCTGAGTACCTGCTCTAATTTCCGACCAGCCATGGAGCCGCTGATATCAATCACGAAGGCCACGTTCTTAGGCACCACTGCAAGGCCTTGAGGTGCAAAGAAGTGCACGAAGTAGCCATTGACTATCTGGAAAGTGGGGAGAGGGGACGGAGGCCGGTGTCCTTTTAGCAACACCACATTGACTATTCTTGCAGGTAGAAGCCAGACATTAACCAGCCCAAGAAAAAAGACGTTCCTATCCCACCCTCTAGGGGGTGCTGCACCAGGCTCTAGGCCATCAGCTGTCCCACATCCTGTAGGAAAACAGCCATGGGCTGAGGACCCAGGGTGATGGCACTAGATGCAGCTGCAGCCCCTCCCCACCAGCCCTCACCCCACCCTGATGATGAATCAGCTAACCCGGGTACCTGCACGTTGCCAGGAGATTCTCTGTTCACGTCGTAGGTGATGGTGAAATCTCCATCGAGGAGGGAGTCTGTACAGGTTGGGCATGAACGCTGTTGGTCTAAGCTGGGCTTGAAGGACACGTGGCCCTAAGGGACGGAGATGAAAGACTTTGCTCAGCTTGGCCAGGGCCAGGGAGACCTCAGTCCTTAGCTGAGGGAGCAGAGGTGCAGCCTTGCAGGGAGGAGCCCTTAGCAGGGCAGGAGCTAGCAAGAGCTGGAGGCCTGGGCAGCCCTGCCCGCCGGCGGTGTGCTCTGCATCTCCCACGACTCAGTGGAAGGCACTGTTGACCACGCTCCGGCCTTTCGGAGCACCGCTCTTCCCCTTGGAGATCAGGCTCCTGGCGGGGCACAGGCCTTGTCTGATTCAGCTTCCAGCTCCCTTTTTCTTGGCCTCACACACCCATTAGCCCAGGCTACCTTGGAGCTCAGCACTGAGAAGCTACTTAGGGAAGGGGTAGCTTCCTATTAAAAGGAATTTCTTGTAGGTTTGGAATGTTGGTGTGTGGATGCCAAGAGGAGGGGAGGGAGAAAGGAGGAGAATGGGGAGGAGGAGGGTCCCGGGGCGGGATGTGGCCCTCCAGAAGCCAGCAGTCCTCTGAGTGTGTGCCCCTCGGGCCTCTCCCTGGAAGTCCTGGATGACTGGTTTGTTGTTTATACAAACATTTATTCACCCACTGTCCACTGCCATTAAGGCCCCTGGAACAGCTGGGAGCCTTGGGGACTGGAGCCAACCACCCAGCACCAAGAATGAAGTTCTCTTTAGTCTTTCACCCCTCCTCGTGGAATCAGTAAATCTAAATGACTCCCTTGGGCCTCAGCCTCCGGACCTGTATGTAAAACAGGGAAGATAAGCCCTGCCCTGTCCATTTCCCAAGGGGGAATGGGACCAGGCTTTGTAAATGGCTCCTCTGGCAGGTCATTGTCAGCAGCCCCTGCCCTCAGCATCCTCACTCCCAACCCCAGTGGGCAAGGAGGAAGGTGATAGTTGCAGATTGATCCCCAGCCCCACCCCAACACATGCATGCTTGCAGCTGCTAAGCCCTGGGCTGCAGGCTTGTTCTGCTGGAGTCAGTGTTCCTGTCCCCTGCCCCACCAGGTCTGAGAGGCATCTACACCACCTTTTTCCCTGAGAAAGACTTGGTGAGGGCGCTTCCCAGGAGGTCATTGGTGATGAACGAGGCCTCAGCATCCAGCATGCTGATTCCCTGAGGCTCGAAGATGTCTACCTCGATCTGAAATGGCCAAAGTAAGGAAATGTCACTCAGTGACCGCAGAGGCCAGTTCCCAGAACAAGGCCAGTGGGAATGAGATGGGTCTGTGGTGATGCAGGGACCCTCTAGGGCAGTGCTGAGGGCCAAGCCTGGTGTCTCCCACTGGGAAAGTGACCACAGGGGCTTGGAGGAGAGTATGCTGATCCTGAGGTGTTACCACCACCTGCCATATGCACCCGAAATTCCACCAGTGATGCTTTTCCTTTGGCTTTCAGCTTTGAGGTAGGAAAAATGCCCATGTGCCCAGTGAGAAGCCTTACAGAGGCACTTGCTGGTGTTGCTCTCGAGGGCCCAGCACCGAATCTGCATCTGTGGAGTCCATCCCAGCCTCTTCCCCTTGGCCCCAGATGCTGTGGCCAGAACCATTGAATTCCTCCAGCCTTCCCAGCCAAGGATGGGGGATGCGGTGAGGCAGAACTTTTGTGTTTTTGACCCCTGTCTGAGACTGCCCCATGGGCCGGTTCCTGCACCCCGCTGCCGTCCCCCCAGGGCTGCAGGGGCGGTTGATTACCTCGAAGTGTTTGACCAGTTGCTTAGGCTGGACCTTGAGGTACATCTCGTACTTGCCCTTGTGCCTCTTCAGCAGCTCCTCGTAGGTTAGCTCGAACGTGACTTTGCTGCCTGCAGCCACATTGACCGAGACTGTGAACTTCTCCAGCTTCCTCCCAGAGGCCCTGAACAGGGTGTGAGATGGCGACTTCCTCAAAGACTGCAGGAGCCCACCCTTCCTCGGCCCTCGGCCCCAGGCCCAGCCCTTTGGCGAGGGAGATCCCTAACCATTCTGAGCCTCGCTTGCCTCAGCCTCAACATGGGATAATGGCAAAATTATGGGCACATTTTGCTATACCAATAATAATAGCTGTTGTTGTTTGTAGCCCTGAAGGCCCTCGAATCCCAGACATTCTCCCCAAGGCCTGGGAGTCCACACTTACTTGACCAAGCCGGCCGTCTTGCCCTGGGACACAGCCTTTTCATACTGCTTCTTGGCAACTTCCTTCTCCTTGACATTCCCAGGGTAGGTAACACCGTCGATGGTCCTGCGGGGAAAGAGAGTTGGGGGTGGGGAGATCACACTGGGCCAGACCCCCTGTTCCCGAGCCCAGAGCCAGCATCCATGGTGGTACCCACAAGGTGAAGTTGGTGATGAAGGCCGTCTTGGGCAGCTCCACATCAAAGGAAACCTCCTTGGCCGTGTCTGCACGGTTGACCGTTCTCGTGGTGACAACATTGTGAGCAAAACGGGAGGTCACCTTGGAGTTGATTTTGGTACTGTAGACCTCGATGCCATTGGCCACCTTTGGGGAGGTGGGTGGAGAATCAGCCAGACTGGGACACTGGAGAAGCAGGTTTGCAAACTGGCCACCTCTCTTGCAAACCTTGCAGGCTCTGAGGCCCCTGCCTGGCACGCAACCCTCATCCTCCAGGTCTCCTACATTGGAAGACTTGGTGGTGTCTCCAGTCTCCATGTTCTGGCGGCCACCATTATTCAGATGCTTGTCCTGCCTCCTCAATTGTGTAATCTGTTTACACACTGCTGCAGCCAGTGAGAGCTTGCCCTCTCCCGTCCAGTCACCCTGAGCTCCAGCCATGCGCGGGACACTGGCTCTGGAGCACCTGCCCCTGGCTCTTCCTGCTCATCCTCCACACCTCACACTCCCTCTAGCACACAGCCCAGCCCACCTCCTGGGTCTTTAGGTAATTGCCTCATTCTGTCTCCCAAAGAGGAACTGATTTCCTGTGCCAAGGGAAGTCTCCAGACACGCTCTTTCCAATAGGGGTGTTGGATTTTGAGAGGCTCTAGGGAGGTGTTCCAGCCCCCTCCCCCTAGGGATATAAAGATGCTTCGTGAGGGTGTGGCAGGGTCCGCTTCACAGAGCCGGGTACCAGCAAGTGTTAAGGAAGTGTCTGCGGAAGGAAGGGATGCCTGTGAGGGGCCCTCTTCAGCTACATCCTGTGAGGTTGGAGGGGTCATCATTCTGTGGTGCTCTTTCCCAGGAGTCTTGCGCCGTTGGAGGCTGCCAGGGCAGGGGGCTGTAAGCTGTTTGCCAGCTGTGAGGAGTCTGCTGTTATAGCCTACACCTTCAGCAGTTGGGCAACCAGCTCCATCCTGCCCTGCCCCACTCGGTCCCACCCCCTGGTGAAAGTTCTCACCCCTTCCGGGAGGCTCCGTTTCTGAAAAAACAAAAACAAACACAAACAGAGGAATCAGGCCAAGGCCAATGCCAAGGCTGCATGGCCTGGGAGGCTCTGAGCTGAGACCAGGAGTTCAGTAGTGCCCTGCCGCCCACACACCTGAGTGGCCCCCAGACATAGGACCCTCTAGAGCCACATGTCAGAGTAGGAAGAACTCTGAATAGATGGGGAAACTGAGGTCCAGAGAGGGGCAGGTCTCCAGGTTTCCAGGAGAGCAGGGCCGGGGGAACTGAACCCAGAGCTGTCTTCACACCCTACATGCCCCACCTCATTCTATCTCCCATTCTGCCTTTCCCTGGCCCCCAGGCCCCTTTAGGCCTCCTTCCAGAGCACCCCTGCCCCCGCCACACCCCACAGGGCTCAACTGAGCGTTTTGTAGAGGTCACACTCATTTGAGACTTGAACCTTCATTGCCACTCAGTTAAGTGAGCAGTTCATGGTGCATTGCTCTTTTGACGGGGTGGGAAGCTGAGGCCCAGGGAGTTTTAAGAGCCTTCCCAGGGTTAGACAACAGGTTAGCAGAGGCCTCAGCTGGAGCCCAGTTCTCCCAGTGTCCACACTACTCCCAGCAGCTCAGTGCCTAGCCCTCTGCCTCCTCTTCACTCCACTCAGAGGCCTTGCCCAGCATGATGCCTTCTGCCCATTCCACACCAAGACCCAGATGGCAAAGAGGGGGCAGACTCACCCCAAGCAGCCGAAAGGGGCTTCTCGGGAAGCCAGAGGCTGCCAAACTGGAGAGCAGAGCCAAGATGAGACAGGGCCACCATGCAGATGCCATCGCTGAATACTCAGGCCTGGCCCACGCTCCTTATATGAGCAAGCCTGGTGTTTTCCAAGCAGGGTCAGTGACCTGCAGCGGGGGTGGGAGGAGTGGAGGCAGGAAGGGCCTCCGGGAAGCTGGGCATGGGTGGAATGACGGGTCTCTCGATGTGTCTATCTGAAGAAGGCCTGGTGGGTCTTGCCAACAGTGTTGGGGCTTCATTCCTGACAGACGGGGGGACTTGGAAGAGGCCCCCAGGAAAGCAGAAGCTGTGTGCCAACAAATGGACCCTGGGACTCCCTGGCGTGGATGATGGAGATGGGATGTGGAGTTGCATTTAGAGCAAAGGGCATCTCAGCATTGTCGCCTCTTTTTTTTTTTTTTTTTTTTTTTTGAGACGGAGTCTCGCTCTATCGCCCAGGCTGGAGTGCAGTGGCGCAATCTCGGCTCACTGCAAGCTCCGCCTCCCGGGTTCACGCCATTCTCCTGCCTCAGCCTCTCCGAGAAGCTGGGACTACAGGCGCCCGCCACCACGCCCGGCTAATTTTTTGTATTTTTAGTAGAGACAGGGTTTCACCGTGGTCTCGATCTCCCGACCTCGTGATCCGCCCGCCTCGGCCTCCCAAAGTGCTGGGATTACAAGCGTGAGCCACCGCGCCCGGCCAGCATTGTTGCCTCTTATCCCTACCACTGGGACAGCCTCTCTCTGGCCTCCTGGATTGCAGCCCCTCCCTTCTTGAGGCAGCCAGGGCATGAAACTAGACTGTCACCTGCAGGCTGGGACCTCCACAGTGGAGCCCCTTGCTCACTACCCTTCTATGGCCTCCAAAGCCCCAGGGAAAGGACACACGATGATCCCGGAAGCCCAGCTCTCTCTGTGATCTGACCCAAGCTTGTTTTTCTGAGCTTACTCTCTTGCACCAGCACACCCTCCCCTTCTGCACATGTCACATCTTTCATCGCCCTGCCAGTCCCAGTGCCTCGCCTCCAGGACCTTCCCTGGCCATCAGAAAGTGTACAAACCTGTGTAATATTGTTCCTACTACCCAGAAGAAGAGAAGATGATATTACCCCCATATCGCAGGAGGTGTACACCCACTCTGTGATATTTTTTCTAATGTGCAGGGCGGGGGAGGATAATATTCTTCTTAATAGCTCAGGGTGTGTACAGCCCCCCTGTGACATGGTCCTGAATATTCCAAGGGGGAGAGGATGACCCTACTCCCAATATCGCAGAAAGTGTATGCCACCCCAGGGATATTGTTCCCATGATCCAGGAGAGAAGAGGATGATGTTACTTTCAATATCGCATGGGGTGGACACGCTCCCAGTGACATTGTTCCTAATTTCAGCGTGGGAGAGGATGACACTACACCCAATGCTGCTGGGGGTAGAAACACTCCCGTGATATTGTTCTTAATATCCAGGGGCAAGAGGATGCTATTACTGCAGAGAGTGCAGAGGATGTACACCTGTCTGTGATTATAGTTGGTAATTTCCAGAGGTGGAGAAGATATTACTGACAATACCGTCCACACGCTATGGGACCACCGTGGATCGTAATCTCCAGGGAGGGAGAGGGGGGTGATATTACTCCGGGGGGCACCCGCCCCCCTGCGATGTGGATCGTAATATCCAGGGGGGAGACTATGGGACATCCCTGCTCCAAGCTCCAAGCCCCAAGCCCCCTGAGGGCCTGCTTTGTCATCACCTTATGTTGAGGTCGATGTGCTCAGGTCTGCCTGCCCTCTCTGCACCCAGAGCTCCTGGAGACTGGACCATGTCATGTTTCCCTCTGTGCCTCCAGGGCCCAGCCAGGGACTTGGCTGCCCTCAGCCTTTCGGGGAGTCATTGCCCTTAAAGTCTATAGTGAGGCTGGGCTCCAGCTTCCAGGACAACAGGAGCTTTAGAGGCAGGACCTGGTCTCAGTGGGGGCTGGGACCTCCTGAGCCACCTCAGGACCCTGCCAGCCTAGCCCCTTCAGGCCAGCTGTTTAATGCCCACCATACCCATGGCTTCTCTGAGCCAAGCTGACCCTGTGACCCTCCCACTGGGCAGCCCACTACTGAATGGAGTAGACAAGGACGGCTGGCTCCAGGACAACTAACTTATGGGGAGTTCAGCGGCCTCAGCTGAAAGCTCTGGTGCTGACTGGGAGATATGCAGAGAGAGTTATTGGGAGCAGAGGAACCAAGAAGGCAGAAGGCAGATGCCACGGGCCAGCGGAAGCCCTGAGGAGGGTGTGGTCTAATGGCGGAAGAGGCGGCAGCCACAGAGCAATGACGGAGAGTTGCCAAATCAGCCAGGCACTATGGCTCTTGCCTGTAATCCCAGCTCTTGGGGAGGCTGAGGCTGGAGGATCACCTGGGCCCAGGAGTTCGAGGCTGCAGTGAGCACTGTGTTCGTGCCACTGCGCTCCAGTCTGGGTGACAGGGCGAGACCCCCATCTCAAAAAAAAAAAAAAGATTGTAAAGAGAGAGTTTCCAAGCCAGTGAAATGATGGCCAAGCAGCAGATGCTGCCTGTGCTTGGTGTCTGGCTGGGCGGTGCCTGTTTCCCTCAGGCCTCCTGAACCTTTACACCAACCTCACTGGCAGCAGGCACCAAGCTCGGGCCTGATGGAGGCCAAACCAGCAGGTGCTGGCGCCTGGGTGTGGAGAGAGGACCCCTCAGAGCTGCCATGGCCTCATTTCCTGGCTCCTGGGATGTTTTCAGTCCTGTGGCTGCTGGCACTGGGTGGCTGGCGCTGTTGCCCAATGGCTCCTCCTCACGGACCTGCAGCCGCCTGCAGAGCTTCTCCTGTCCTCTCTCATCTGGACCACTGCCCCATCTCCAAGTGCCTGGAGTCTGGGGAGAGGGACAACTCGAAATAGGGATTCTGGAGCTGCTCAAGCGGCCTCAAGGGATGGCTGCGGACTTGGAGGAACCAGAGTCGTCATGCAGACTTTATAATTAGATGGAATCTAAGAGATCTTTGGGTTCACCCCCTTTCCATTCTACAGGAGAGGGAGATGAGGCCCCCATCGGGCAGGCCTTGCCAAGGGTGACCCCGACAGCTGGCAGCTCACAGCTCTTCCTGGAGAACCCCAGGATACCTGGGAAGGTGGGCTGGCCGCCCCACAGCCTGCCGCTAGGGGCTCTGTGTTCATAGGGCCTGGGGCAGCCTTTGAGCTCAGCATTGGTGTTATTGATCCAGGCCCTCAAAACCAGTCCTTGTTCTATCTGGTCCCTTGTGAGCCTCACTTGCAGTGGAAACTGGACAGAAACTAGCAAGAAAAAGCAGAAAGCCTCTGGAAAGCAGTGGGTGGAGGCCTGTGCGCATTCACACACAGAGCTCTCTAAAGTGTGGCTCACCTCCCTGCACCCGTGATGTTGCGTTTTGAATGGGCCCCAAGGCCAAGCCAAGGGAGGGGACCCTGATGGGGTAATTCCAGGCATTCACATGAGGAGATGGTAGGGTGCCACTCCTGGCCCCCTGAAATCACAGCTTCTGGGCAGGGACCGTCTCTGCCTTTGGAAAATACCAGCCTGGCTGTCAGACGTTACAAACCCTTGGCAGGGAAATGGTGTGAGCTTTCTTCCCAGCCTCTGACCTGCTTCTCCTGTCCCTGGGTCTGCTGTAACCCCTAAGTCCATCTGAGGGGCAGCATCTAGGGCTGCCTCCCTGCCATCCTCCCTCCACAAAATCAACCAGCTCGGGGTGGACACGGCCTCTCTTTAATGGAAGTCATAATGTGCTTTGACACAAGGAACCAACTTAGTCAAGGAGGTGCAGCCTCAGCAGCAGGTCAGGATGTCGTCCTCCTTCTCTGCCTTGGCCCCAGGGAAGGACAGGCGTGCTGGCCAGAGGGCTCAGAAGATGTCAGAGACGATATAGTCAGTGTAGGCACCATCGATGAGTCCAGCCCCATTGTTGTGAATGAACCAGCAGGACACCTCGGCCCCATGCCGCGGGTCCTTGCTGTAGTCTTTTTGCAAACCCCTGTGCAGAGACAAGTCAGCTGGGGTCACCCTTCGGACCAGTAGGGCAGCACCTCCCCAGGAAGCTCACCCCACCCATGTGACACCTGGAGGAAGGCCCGGAAGAACTGCAAAGTGGCCAAGGGCAGACGTGCTGGGCAAGCAGCCCACCCACCTGGTGACCATGAGCCGGCGGTTCCTCACCACCATTGTGGCATCTGGCTTTGTGGGGTCGGAGCCTGGGCGGATGTCAGACACTTCAAAACTGATGGGGTGGAAAAATTGCCCTAGAAAGGCACATTGGAGACAGCGGTTACCGTCTCGGGGACTTGCTCCTGCCCTGCACTCAGCAGGTGCTCACTGTGGGGTTAGAGCATTGCTGGACTGCTTTTTTTCCAGAGCTTGACTGTTTCTGCTAACAGTCCCAGCACGAAAAGCTACCTTTGGTTCACTTGCTATGGAGAAGTAGATACATTTCTAGGTGGTTCTACCTCCTGTCTTTTAAAATGGGATCTGTCTGGGGAGAGAGGTTTGAGGGGCAGGTGCCCATAGAGAGCAGTGTCTGTAGAAAGGCCACACAGGAGCAGTGTGGTCAGTGACCCACCCTACTCACAAGGTCCCTGGGAACCCTCTGGGCCTTTCTTTTTGCGATCAGACCTCTGCCCCTCACTTGCTCCCAGGCTCACTTAAGCATTTGTTTCACTGTGTGTTTGCTCACAGCCTCACCAAGACAGCCCCTCAGACGGCTCTGCTCCTTGGAGGCCACACTGGAGGTGGGCCTGTCCTGGTGCCCAGCTATAGAGCTGACTGGTGGCCCCAGGTCCCACATGTCCTCTGGCTTCAACACCCTGCCCCACAGCCCTGCCAGCCTGGCCAGCCGTACCCAGCAGCCCATGCGTCCGGGCTGACATCCGATGACTGTCCAGCACATAGAAGCCCAGGAAGTCCTGGTGGACCGAACTCCCCTTCCACACTCGGTGCAAAACAACCTCAAAGGTGCCGCCATCGTCCACAGACACCACCAGGTTCCTCTTCTTGTTGATGGTCACCACCACCCTGCAGAGCCAGGTGGCCGAGAGGGCAGGTGCGGCTGCACTGCATCCCTCTCCATTCAGCTGCCCTTGTCATCTGGGACCCAACCCTTATGACCACGCCCCCAGCCCATGGCCTTCATCCCCAGATGGCCGGCTATTACCTGTTCCACACCCCTTCCCACATGTTGCTATGGTGCATGGGGCCCTTGCAATGTGCCAGGCCCTGTGCTAAGCCCTCTATGCAAACCGCATCATTCAATTCTCATTCCGAGCCTGTGAAGTCCAAGGCTCAGAGAGGTTAAGTAACTTGCTCAAGGTGGCACAGCTGGTAAGCAGTGTAGCCAGGACTTGGACTTCAGGCTGTCTAGTATCAGAGTCCGTGTTCTGTGACTCCCACTCATCACCTGTGACCTCCACAGCAGACTCTCCCCACCTCTTCCTATAGCTCTGCTGCCCAGCATTGCTCTGGTGCTCAGCAGAGTTTGTTGAATGAATGAATGAATGAATGAATGATGAATGAATTAGTAAAGGAAGGAAAAATCATGAGACAATGCAGACGAAGACATGCCAAATGAGAAGCCCAGAGAAATCTGGAGTTCAGCAGAGGAAGAGAGCAGGAGGGCTGAGGGGAAGAGGTGGCCTCTTTGCTGGGCCTGGGAGGATGAGCTGGCTTTGTTTGGTAGCGACAGGGGCGGCATTCAGAGCTAAGGTGCGGTGGGAGCACAGTTGCCACGCAGCCGGGCCCAGAGGACATATCCAGGAACCAAGGGAAATGGAGGGCTGGGTGGACCATGGAGTCTGACATGTCTGCACAGGCCACATGGGCGTCACCCACAGACATGGCTCAAGGACGAGAGCCCTGCAGACTCAGCAGAGTCCCAGGCCCAGGCCACACCTCCCCCTGCTTCTTGCCCAGGCCCTGGCAGGTTACCCGTCCTGCCGCAGCACAGCTTGGTCCCTCCAGGAAAACACAGGCCCACCAGAGCCGGGGTTCAGCGTAATGTTCTGAGGAGTCACTTCCAGCTGAAAGTCCGTGGCAGGGTTTGCGATTCCCAGCCGCCCGAAGTACGTGCCGTCATGCTGCCCAGGGCTCCTGGCCTTGTTGCCAATGAGCTGCCCATTCACTGAGAAGCCTGCAATGGAGCAAGAGGGCATCCGGGTTGGGAAGGGGCCTGCCTGCCTTTGCTCAGCAGGATCGTGCCTCCTTCCTAAGAGGCCCCTACGCCCTGCCTGTGCCACTCTGTCTTTGAGAGTCTCCTGCCTCAGGGTCTGCAGGTCTGGTCCCGCACACAGCACCACCTCCCCTTCCTCTCCACCCCTCCTGCCATGCCAAATATCCCATACTCAGCTCTCGGTTCTGGGTCCTAACGGAGGTCGTGCCTCCCCGAGGACCGGACCCAGCCTGCTCCTTCTCTGTGGCCCCAGCCCCTCACACAGGGACAGGCTCCCATCGTGCTGGAAATGCATTGTGGGACCTCTTCACAGAGGTCTCCGCTGACCTGGACAGCCACAAAGCCCCCTCCCCACCCTCACTCTGCCAACCCAGCACGTCTCATGCTCTGAAATGATCATCTCAGAATGTGTTCACCTGTTTGTCTTCCCCTTCCCTAAACTCTATGAAAGCCAGGACTATCTTGGCTCCCACTGCATTCCCAGCCCCTTGCCGGTGCACAACAAACACTTGCAGATGAACTAACTGGACAGGGAGGGAGGGAGACAGGAGGGAGCAGGGGTGAGAGAAGGAGAGGGAGCTGTTCCCCATCATCAAGGCACTGCTGGGAGAGAGGTGCTCTGCTCAGCCATGCTTTGTGGGGAAGGTGGGGCAGGACCGTGACACATTTGCAGGACCTAGTATGAAATAAAAAGGAAGGACCCCTTGTTTAAAAAGCATTAAGGGTTTCAAGGTGGCAACGGAAGAGCATTAAACTGGCTGGGCACGGTGGCTCACGCCTGTAATCCCAGCACTTTAGAGGCCGAGGTGGGCGGATCACCTGAGGTCAGGAGTTTGAGACAAACCAGGCCAACATGGTGAAACCCCATCTCTACTAAAAATACAAAAATAAGCCAGTCATGCTGGCATGCCCCTGTAGTCCCAGCTACTTGGGAGGCTGAGGCAGGAGAATCACTTGAACCCAGGAGGCAGAGGTTGCAGGGAGCTGAGATAACGCCACTGTACTCCAGCCTGGGCAACAGAGCAAGACTCTGTCTCAGAAAAAAAAAAAAAAAAGCCCCTGTGTGCTTACCCCAGTCACATGCCGACGAAGCTGGCCCTGTGTAGGTGCAGCCAGGAGGATGGGGTGGGAAGGCAGCGGGCAGAGCCCAGACAGGTGGATGGTGCCCAGGCAGAGGGCAGTGAGGGCCTTGGTCATAGTCCTGTTTGTGGCTGAATGTTGAGGGCAGAGGAGCCCTGGCCCTGTCTGGCAGAGGCATGATGCCCACCATACCTGTGTCGGGGTCCTGTACCAGGCTCAGGATAACACCAGGCTCCTCGTTGATGTTGAAGCACAGGGTGTCCTCTTTCTGGGGCACGTGGATGATGAAGTGAGGGTCCGTGTCCACTGGGGGCACAGCATGGAATTCGTTAGATTGGACATCGGGCAGATGGGGCCGGCCAGGGGCTGGGGTTCAGCTAGGCAGGTCCCAGAGAGAGACAGAGAGAGAGAGAGACAGCCAGGCAGGGTGGGTCCCAAACCGGGGTGTCCCTCAGACCCTTCCAAGGACTCACCGCCGGTCACTCGGTCTGGCAGCCACTGGGTATTGGAGCTGGAATGAGTAGGAGAAGGCTGCAAGGCTGACAGCATGAACGCTGATGGGAGGGGGAGTGGCATTTAGAAGCGGGGCAGCCAGGCCTTCCCTGGAGCTGCTGATCCCTCTGATGACTCTTTCCTCACTGGTGGGGCTGGCCTGAGGCCACCAAGCAGGGATGTCCACTCAAATCACATGCCCTTGATTGGCTCTTGGGACACGGGGACAGAAGCTTGGCCTGGCAAGTTCAGCTGGCCCCCTCTCTGTCTCTTCCCCCAGGGACCTCAGGTTGGGGAGGCCAGGCTGTTCAGGGGTCTGTTCTAAAGATTCCCAGTGACAAGCAGTGAAGACAGCTAGAATGGAGGAAGAAAGCCAACGGGGTTGGCTAATCAAGGAGGGGTAGAGATGTGAATGGCCAGGATGGCTGCCACTTACTCCTTCTGGGTCCCAGCATCTCTGTAGAAGACAAGGACATATTATAGAAGACAGTGTCACCCACGGTGCCCCACATGAAAGGCATGCAGCTCTGTCCACAACAGGCCTGGGCCCAGCCCTCCCTCTGGGGGTCTCAGCCCTCCCCTGGGGTCCCGCCTCCTCACAGACATACGCTCACACCAAGAGAGGACCAGTGGAGGCTGCTGGGGGTTCAGCCTGCATAAAAGCTCACAAAGCGCGGGAGGGAGTTCGCATGATGTGCAGAAAGGTGGCTCAAGGGACGGAAGAACGGGAAAGAGTGGAGTCAGGGAAGACGGGGGATGGGGAGCTGCGAGCCTGGGGCCGGAGCACCTGCCACCTGCCCAGCTACCGAAGCCCAGAGCTGAAACTAATGCAATTTAAAACTCACCCAAAGGCGGAGAATCTGGAAGGGAGGGAAAGAGAAAAGAATTAAAGCCCCAGAGGTTTTTTGCCCATGGCCTCCCCCCTCTGTAGACCTCTGCAGCCTATACCCTCTGAGGGCTTGTCGATGGTGGGCTTCAGGCCGTCCTGGTCCACCATGCCCCTGATGCTCATGGAGGTCAACGGGGTCACAAACCCATAGTCCAGCGACATCCGCAGGGCCTGGGATGAAAGGTTGGCCCTCTCCTCCCCGTCCACCTTCATCCTGCATTCAAGACAGAGGCTGGCTCCAAGCCCCGACTTGCACGGCCCTCATCCTTTCACCTATCCATTCATTCATTCACTCATTCATTCATTCATTCATTCATTCGACACGTAAGTATTAAGCCCCCATGCTGTCCTGTGCAGTGGCTACATCCTCAGGGGCCTCCAGGTTTAATGATCTCTTACAGAGATCACTTGGAGATTTGGTGGGGTTGAGGGGCATGCCTCAGAGATACGCAGAGACGTTAACAGCTGTGAGATCCGGGTCAAGAGGTCTAACCTCGCTGGGCCTCTGTGTGCTGAGTGTGGGTAAATAGCAGGCTGCCTTGTGCCCTGGTGGGCCTGCCCGGACTGTTGACTAACTGGTTGATATTAACTCAGTGAGCAAAGCAGAAGAGGAAAGTAAATCTGACCTACCTGCCCCAGAACCACCCTTCCTCTGCTCACCTCCAAGGGGTGGGGGGACTCTGGGGTGGGCAGTGCCCACCTGGGGCAGCTGCAGGCGCCCTACCGCTTGGCCAGCAGCTCCTGGATGGTGAGGTAGGCCCAGAGGCGCTCGATGTGGTTCTCCAGCATGTGGCCACGCTCTTGGAGCAGTTTCTTCATCTCCTCCTCATCCACTAGGCAGGTTGTACTGAATTCTTGTCCCTCCTGAGAGTTGAGGTACAGAGAGGCACTGTGCACCATGATGAGCACAGCCCCTGGCTGGTGCTCGGGGCTCTGAAGGGCCCATTTCATCTGGTATCTGCAGCTTCATCCTCAGCATCACCTGCTTCCCTGAGCCTGTTCGCCTCATCCTATTTGTTCATTCTTGCCAAGCACCCTCTGCGAGCCAGGCTTGGCCTGGACCCTAGGGATCCCATGGAATGGGAGAACCAGGCCCTGCCTTGTGGAGTTTCTCTGGGGGAGGCCAATAAGCACCCGGCTGTTTCCACTATGACCCACTCCAAATGCCCACCAAATTCTAGGTGGGCTGCACTATTCAACTTGCCATGGCACACAAATGTGCCTCCTCCATCCAGCTACATTAACCGGGGCACCACTTCCCAAGGGCATCTTATCCACCAGCTGCTGCCTACGGGTATTATATGGATTATTTCATTTACTCCACACAATGCTCTGGTGCAGTATGGTACAGAAAAGGAAACTGAGGCCTAGAGAACTGGACCCCTTGCCCAAGGATGCCCAGCTGGTCAGGATGGAGCCAAGGTCCAGCTCAACTCTCCTTACTCAAAGCCTGAGTTCTGAACTTCGACCACACTTAGGGTGTTGTCTGTGTCCTGGAGGGTAGGGTCCAGGTCTCACATGCCTGTCCCCACCACACACAGGTGCACATACACGCATGCACTGCACCATGGCACAAAGCCTGGCACACAGTAGGTGTTCAGGAAATGGTTATCAAATGAGAAGGGAGAGGTTGGTCTCTTGCTCTCTTGCACCTTGGGATGAATGATGCGAAAAATAACAATTGGTCACTGGGGGCCAAGGGACAGCAACTGATCAAGGCCATATTGGCTCCATTCCAGCCAATCCAGCCCCCCAGGATGCCTGTGTGGAGGGATGTTCAGGCCTGGGGTGTATGTGGCATGGTGGGGATGAGGGTACTACTCTGGGGAAAGAGAGGCCTCTGGGGGTCGTCAGGAATGGGCAACAGTGTGGGTTTGGGGCCTCTAGGGTGCTGCCTGGCCTCTCCACCCTCCATGGCCCACCATTTACCCCATGGGCCTGCACATCAGCCTTGAAGCTGCTCTGTTTGTTGTCAGCAATGCGCCCGGCCACCACAATCTCTGAGCCTTCGTAGTACTGTTTATGGCGGTTCTGGGTCAGGGCCAAGACAGCATCCTGGGGGTACTGCAAATCCACATCCACCAGCAGGGGTTTGGCTACCTGGCTGTAGAAACCCTGCAGGGATAGAGGATGCAGCCTTAGAGCTGAGCACCCTGGGCCCCTGATGGGAAGCCTGCCCACAGAGTGGAGTGTTGGGAATTCCCAAGTTAGAGAAGGAATCTGAGGGTCCGAGAGGTCAAGTAGCTGGCTCAAGGTCATGATGCTGATTTTTTTTTTTTTTTTTTTTTTGAGACAGAGTCTCTCTGTGTTGCCCAAGCTGGAGTGCAGTGGCACAATCTCAGCTCATCACAACCTCCACCTCCTGGGCTCAAGCGATTCTCCTGCCTCAGCCTCCCAGGTAGCTGAGATTACAGGCACCCACCACCACACCCGGCTAATTTTTGTATCTTTAGTAGAGACGGGGTTTCACTATGTTGGCCAAGCTGGTCTCGAACTCCCGATCCACCCACCTTGGCCTCCCAAAGTGCTGGGATTACAGGCTTGAGCCACCATGCCTGGCCCATGCAGCTGATTTGAACTCTATGCCAGAGCTTTATCTGCTCCTCTAGGCTGATGGGCAAACGGCCACCAAGGCTGGGCTCCCTATGGCATGCCATTGGAGGTACAGGGGGTTGTGAGGGGAGACCTGCAGCTGCTGGGTGGCGTCACGGTCCTCGTAGATTCTCTGGGCCCGTCCGTTGTTCTCCATGGACATGACCTCCAGAAAGTTAAAGTCCACATTGTGGCCGAAACCCAGGTTGTAGAGCGGGAACCTGCCCCGGATGGCGCTGCGGACGTTCTTGAGGATTTGGGAACGGTCCGTCACCCCTGCAGCCACACACCTGGGTAGTGACGGGATGCTGGCCCACAGGCATGTGGGGCACGAGGGGGCTCTGGGGAACACTCCCTGGGGCTCAAGCCTTCCATCTCAGAGCATCTCCAGGCTCCTGGGCGTCCTGAGGCATCGCCTCCTCCTGGCTCTCCTGAGAGACTGCAGCAGCTACCAACGGCTCCTCACAGACCCCGCCCATCTAGGTGGGTCCATCACCAGCAGGTCCGATTCTGCTCGAAACCCTGCCATGGCTCCTTTGCCATGGACTGCGAGACCCTGCTGACCTTCCCACCCTTGTTTCACCCCATTCTGCGCATGCCCACGGTTCCCGGGCAGGCCCTGCCAGTGCACACACCCTTTTTATGACTTAAGCTGCCTCTTCTGCCTGGGATCCCTTCCTACCACTCTCTCCTCTTTCTAGACTGAGCTCAGGAGTCACCTCCTCCAGGAGGCCTTCCTGGACATCATCCTGGGTGAGGTGTCCTTTGTCTATGGTTCCACAGCCCCAAGCACCTTGTTCTTTCAGGGCCCTCAGTATCTACTCCTGGATCTGCTTCCCACAGTAGGTCCTGGGCTCTTTGAGGGCAGAGATACGTCTTGTTCCCTTTGTATTTCAGTCCCTAGCCCCTTCCTTAGCATACAGTAAGTGATAAATAAATAGGTCATTAAACTGTAAACAGAAGCATGGAATCCTGCCCATCTTCCAGGGACTCGTACAGACCTGTGTCATTTAGAAACGTCTCCAATTTCTCGACTCACAGGACAGAGGTACACCATGGAGCTCCCGCAGACTTTGTGGTCTGAATTGTGTTTTTAGACCAGTTCTTGACTTTGCCCTGAGCTTTTCTGCCCCCAATGGTTGGGTTTCCAACTTCAGCTTGCACGTCTCAGGTGACAAGGAGATCACCACCTCCTAAGGCAGCCTCCAAAGTGCTTACCCTCTGTGGGATCGCCATCTGTCAACATGATGAGAATTGCGGCATGGTTGCTGAGTTCTGGGAGGCTTTCCTGAACTTGGTTCAAGATCTCAATTCCCCGGAGCAAACCTCCATTCAGGTTTGTGGCTGCAAAGAAGAGAAAGCAGACCAGTGTATGCCCTCATTCTGAGGGGACGGAGGTGACATCAAGGTGGCCTGAGACCCCCACCCTTACCCTCATCCAGGGAAAAGCCCCGCACAAAGCCTTGAGCTGCTTGTAGGTTGGCCTCAGATGCTTGCACCAGCGAGCCCTTCCACGATTGTACTCGAGTCCCAAAAAGAACCAGGTCAAAGTAGTCCCCTGGGAGCATGTCCCCCAGAATTTTAAGGAGTGCCTCCTTGGTCTGCAAGGACAGAACAGTCAGTAGACAGACAGGGCCCCAGGGTGGCCCCAGGACAGCACCTTCCAACTCCAGATACCCGTTTCAGAGATCCACAGGGTGGACAAGCAGGAGATAGGACAACCAGGTGGCCCCCAGACAGGAGCATCCTGCCGGGCCTTGGGGTGGATGAGTGGGGGTGGAGAAGGCAAAGGAACCCACCATGGGAAAAGACATAATCACGAGTTCGGGAGGGGCAGGATTAAGAGAAAGGACCCCAGGAGCTGTGCTTCTAGAATACTCCTTGTCCAGCCATGTCTACACTGCACCATGGACAGGGCACTCCAAACCCTATGGGCGGAGAGCTATTCCCTGCTATAAGATGCCTCCCCACGGACCACCGTAATTACCCCCGGCACTTGTAGTGCACCGGTTTCCTCTTCTAAGCACTTCCCCCAGGGGGTAACTCCATGACCCTGTGGACACCATTGTCATTCCCATTTTTTGCCATTGAGGAGAGGTGAATGCACTTCCTCACGACTGCACAGTGAGGAAGTGATGCTGATTCCAGAGATGCTAACCACTGGGATTTCCTGTTAAATCACCCTGCCTCTGACCAGGAGGATAAATCCCAAACCAGACTCTGGCAGCAAAACTGGCATGTGGTGAGTGATGGGGCTGTGGAAGCTTCTGCTGGATGAGCTGTTTTAAGCTGCAGCCCACCTGCTTCACTTTCTGGCCTCTCATGGAGCCACTGATGTCAATCACAAAAACCACGTTCTTGTTCATGTTTGTCAGGTTTTGGGGGGCGAAGAAGTGGGCAAAGTGGTTATTGGCTACCTGAAACAGAGGAGAACGAGTGAGGCCACTCTCACAGCACCCCTTGCCCATCCTCTGGGTGCTGAGCCAGAAGCTCAGGGCTCACCAGGAGGTCGCAGATCTTGTCTCGACTGACATCGTAGGTCACCTTGAAATGCCCGTTCAGTAAGGATGTAGAGCATGTGGGGCAGGACTGCTGCTGGCTCACAGTGGGACGGAACAGCACGTGACCCTGGAACCGTCGAGAGTGTGAGCTATTACTGGTTTGTGTAACCACAAACAGGATGTTTGCAAAGACAACATAAGAAGGCATGCATGTGTGTGCGTGTGTGTGTGTGTGTGTGTGTGTGTGTGTGTTTGCACGGACAGAGAAACGAGTTCAGTGGGCCACTCACTCACCTAGCTGCTGAGAGCACACACCTGTAGGTGGTGGGAGAGATGACCCATTCCCTTGCTTATATGCTTCTGAATCATTGAGATTTTCTACAATGAACATCATCACTTTGGGTATATAAATAATAACAAAATAATAGCAATGTGATACATCTGTCAACTCAAACTGTTGAGTGAAAAAGCAGCACTACAATACTGTGGTGGGAAATAAAAGCTGCCCAGGTTGACAAAGAACAGAGACTGGAAGGAAGGGTCCAGAATGGAAGCTGAGGTCTGGTTGGAGTTGGTGATGTGCTTGGGGAAGCTAGTGACGGTTTTTATTCAATACTTTCTATATTCCTGGACTTCATACATTTTTCTATAAAGAAATTTTTGTTTGTTATAAAAGTAAGATAAGCTCATCAAAAAGAAGCAGAAGCAAAAGGAAGAAGCAGCAGCAGAAAAGAAGAAGAGGAGGAGGAATAAGGAGGAGGAGGAGGAGAAGGAGAAGGAGAAAAGAAGAGGAGAAGAAGGAGGAGGAGGAAGAGGAGAGAAAGGATGGAAGATAAAATAGAACCTTGAAAAATTCTTGGGAAGACAAGGACCCATCCCTTTGTTCCCCCACAGAAAGCAAGCATGTTTGCTAACACTGTTGAGGTGTCATATTTAGTTTAAAAAGAAACCCCTCCAAACTGTAAGAAGTACTTCTTTTAAATGAATTGTGGTGCAGGCTCTACATAAGTGGGAACTAAAGGATTTGTTCTCGGCTCGGGTTGGGGGCAAGTCAGGAAGCAGGGCACTGCCCATCCATACACCACTCTCCTCCAGGAACCTAGGGTGGGGGTGAGCCAGGGGCTTCTGGGATTCCTGCAAACAGTGGCAAGCAACAAGTCGCTGGGTAGGCCAAAGGTCTTTCCAAACTTATGTTTCCAAGAAACCTGAAGCTTGGAGTCCTAACCACACCAGCATATGAGGTTTACTTATGTGCTGGATATTTCCCTGAATGCTCTCCCACGGGCATGAGGCAGGCAATGAGGGCACTGAGGCTCAAGCAAGCCAGCAACTCACCCTGGACCATGCAGCCCATGTGTGGTGGAGCTGGAGCTGCCTCCTTCCCCACCTCAGCATGCAGGCTTTTGCTAAATTGCTCTGACAACCAGGATTGCTGAGTTCTCCTAGGCACCAATCACATGACACCAGCTTCTCTCATCCTAAGGGCAGACCACGGCCCCTGCCTGGTTTCTGGGCTAAGGCTGGACATTCCATAAGGGGTGGGCAGGCTGAGAAGTCCCCAAAGGGCCCACCACCACCCCCTTGCTATCCTATGTACCTTTTTTCCTGAGAAGGACTTCTTGATAGTTTGGGCTGCCAGTTCCTTGGGCAGGAAAGAGGCCTGGGCATCCAGCTTGCTGATCCCCTGGGGCTCGAAGATGTCCACATCGATCTGCATCATTGAAGCAAATTATTTTTTTAAAAAAAAGATGGGATCTTGCTTTGTTGCCCAGGCTGGCCTCAAACTCCTGGGCTCAAGCCATCCTCCTGCCTCAGCCTCCCATGTAACTGGGATTATGGGCTCACACCACACTGAAGCAAATTCTCTACCAGGGCTCCCACTCACAGAGTCTCAACCAAGAGCCAGCATGTGTCCTGGCCACCTACTGTGTGCAGCACCCACCCAGCCCTGATCACAGGGCCTGGTGCTCAGTAGGCACTCCAGAAATACTGACCAAATGAAGGTGTACATGCCTGCATCCCTCAACTCAGCCACCACTTAGGTGCCAGCAATAATTCCAGGCCCTCAGGCTGCACGGGACTTTCTAGTTTACAAAATTACCTGGACATTCAGTACTTCTCGTGATCCCTGTGGCGGTCCTGGGACCAATAGAAATCCCCCATTTAGCAGATGAGCAAACTGAAGCTCAGAGATAAAGAGGAAGTTAGAGAGTTCAGGGAGTTCCCTGCCCAAGAAGAGCACATCAGAGCTCACCCTGAGGAGTTAGTCCCCATCTCTGTGTTCTCAGGCCTGGATGACACATGGTGGGTGCTCAACCAGTGTTGGGAGCCATGGTGACAGAGAGAGGGGCAGGAGCCCTGCCGTGGGACCTGTGATCTACCTCAAAATGATGCACCAGCTGCTTGGGCTTGACTTTGATGACAATTTCATACTGCATATGGTTTCTCTTCAGCACTTCCTCATAAGTCAGCTGAAACGTGACCTTGCTCTGGGGATTGACGGTGAGGTGGATGGTGAATTGCTCCATAGTTCTTCCCGAGGCCCTGGATGTGCCACAGAGGCAACAGCAGACAGACAGAGGGTAAATGACATGTGGGTCCTTGTCACCTAACATGTGGCCCTCAGAATTTATTTCTCTTAGATGAGTGTTGCTCCCAGGTTTCCTTGGACCTCACAAATGTGTCAGCTGGCTGGTCAGGGTCAGGGCCCAAGATGGGGGGGCCCACTTCTCCCAGTGGCAGATCTGGGAAAAGGGCAACTGCACAGCAGCCTGTTCAGTGCACTGTGCTGGCGTCTGGGTTTGGGCAGTTTGCTTACCCTTCCATCATCCTGGGCTGTTCTCCACTAAAGCCACCTTGCAGCCGTCAGATGTGTCCTGGCTGGGGAGGGCCACCCTAGAGATGAGACCAGCAGGGCCCAGAACTCACCTGACAAGGCCGGCATTCTCTCCTGAGATAGCCGCTTTCCGGTACTGCTTCCATGCAGTCACCTTGTCCTTTATGTCTCCGATAAATGCGTTTCCATCTGCCGTACTGCAGGGAGGGAAGGACACCCTCAGGAAAGATGAGCCTCCTGACCACACAGGTCCTGAGAGGGCCTGCCCATGTGAGCCCTTGGATAAGGACGTCTCCTGACCAGCCTCAGGGGTCCATGGGCAATGAGGTGAGCAGCCCAGGTCAGAGGCCAGCAAGAAGCCTCAGACTCTGGCCTTGGCTCCTTGGGTTCTAGCCTGAAACATGCTGTCATGGGCCCCAGTTTGCCTCCAAGATAGGAGCCAAGCAAAGACCTAAAGGGCTTCTTCCTCCCTTCAAAGCCAGGGCTGGTCTGTGGCCCTTCTAGAATGAGGAGATGCTCTGCGCTATCTGGCCACTCTGCTCTGCGCTATCTGGCCACTCTGCTCTGCGCTATCTGGCCACTCTGCTCTGCGCTATCTGGCCACTCTGATCCTTGTTAAGCTGGGACTAGTAAGAGGCACCCCTGGGAGAGGGCATGGGAGTTGGGCAGGCACGCACATGGCAAAGTCACTGATGAATGCTGTCTTGGGGATTTCCACGTCGAAGGCCACTTCCCTGGCTTCCTTGGCGGTGTTGACCACTTGGCTGGTGACAACATAGTGGGCGAAGCGAGAGGTGACTTTGCAGTTGACTTTCAAACTCCGGATGAACACACCATCGACAGCCTAAAGTGAGACATGAAGGAGCTGTGGCCTGAGACAGGGCCTCTGTCAGCGAGGGACTTCCTGTGGTACGGGGGCTTGGCACTCAGCTCCAGTGCATGGTGCCCAGATGCCGGAAGAACAGACCAGACCTCCCAGGAAGACCCCTGCTCTCTGGCTGAGACTGTGCTGTGGGGCATGAGGTGAGATGGGAACAAGTCCCCATTTCTAGGACCCTGGAGAGTACCCCCTGCCTACGGCCCTGATAGAGGGGTCCACCCCTGACGGGTGGGGGAAAGCAAGCCTGTAAAAAGGGCTCTGTCACAGACCCCTTTGCCAGGACTCTTACTCACGGTGTCCACAGCCTGTCGCTTCTGCAAAACAAAATCAGGGTCAAGTGTGAGAGGAAAACTCAGGGGACCACCGGCCTGCCACTTCAGGGGTAGGAGTGGAACACAGCCTGTGTCCTCTGCCCCTTCGCTTCACCTCCTTCGTGATGCTGGGAGGTCACCTCTCCACTCAGAAGTGGTGGAGGTGGTGGGGGTGACCCTGGCCCCTGGAGTGGGGGTCTTGTGTCCCGCCCGGGGCCTCATCCAGGTTCAGCTGCCTATTTCTGCCCTGTGGGCTTAGCCACATACCTCGCTGCTCTTGGACCTGCCTGTAGCCGAGCCCAGGGCAGGCATGGCCTGCAGGACGAGGAGAGATACCAGGTACATGCACAACAGCAGCCCCCGAGGCCCCATGGCACCGTCCATGCTCTAAGACTCCCGCTGCCCTGTCACCTCAGTCAGACCAGTAATCAATACAGTGCTGGATAAACATGGATTAAACATTAGACAAGGTGCAGGCAAATATTAATGACAAAAACCGCAATGACTTTTGCATCAACCTAACACATTTTGAGGAATCAAAATTTGGCAGTGGAAGCTTTTTGCCTGCGGGGGGTGGGTTCCCAGCTCTGGGCGGTGTAAACTACTGATGGGGCTCCAGACCGTGTCCCTCTGTGTAGAACTGCGCTTAGCCTATGTGAACTGTGAGGACCCCCAGATGGCTCATCTCATCCTCAGGCTGGCACAGGGCAGCACCAGTGACACGGTGACATGTGGCAAGAAGCAACAGTTAAAAATGGGTTTCTAAACTTCATTAGACTTTACTTTTTTTTTTTTTTTTGAGATGGAGTTTTGGTCTTGAGTGCTAGAGTGCAATGGCAAGATCTTGGCTCACTGCAACCTCCGCCTCCTGGGTTCAAGAGATTCTCCTGCCTCAGCCTCCCGAGTAGCTGGGATTACAGGTGCACACCACCGTGACCAGCTAATTTTTGTGTTTTTAGTAAAGACAGGGTTTCGCCACATTGGCCATGCTGGTCTCGAACTCCTGACCTCAGGTGATCTGCCCGCCTCAGCCTCCCAAGGTGCTGGGATTACAGGAGTGATCCACCGGGCCCGGCCAGGCTTTACTTTCAAAATTCTCTCTCTTTTTTTTTTAAGACAGGGTCTCCCTCTGTCGCACAGGCTGGAGTACAGTGGTGCGATCTCGGCTCACTGCAGCCTCGACCTCCTGGACTCAACTGATCTTCCCACCTCAGCCTTCTGAGTAACTGGAACCACAGGAATGTGGCACCACACCCAGCTGATTATTTTTATTTTTTTGTTGAAACAGGGTTTCAGTCGGGCGAGGTGGCTCATGCCTGTAATCTCAGCACTTTGGGAGGCTGAGGGAGGCAGCTCACTTGAGGCCAGAAGTTCCAGCCCAGCCCGGGCAACATGGTGAAACCCCATCTCTACCAAAAGTACAAAAATTAGCCAGGCATGGTGGCATGCGACTGTGGTTCCAGCTACTCAGGAGGCTGAAGCAGGAGAATAGCTTGAGCCCGGGAAGTGGTGGTTGCAGTGAGGCGAGATTGTGCCTCTGCAGTCTAGCCTGGGTGACAGAGCGAGACTGTCTCCAAAAAGAAAGAAAGAAAAGAAAAGGAGAGAGTGAGAGAAAGAAAGAAAGAAAAGAAAGAAAGAAAGAAAGAAGAAAGAAAGAAAGAAAGAAAGAAGAAAGAAAGAAAGAAAGAAAGAAAGAAAGAAAGAAAGAAAGAAAGGAGGGAGGGAGGGAAGGAGGGAAAGAGGGTCTCACTTTGTTGCCCAGACTGTTTCAAAATTCTTTCAGCATCAACACACTTTTCAGTCATGCTTTGGCCAGGGAGGCAGACATGGTGGCTTAGAAATTGTGTGACATCCAGCCATGCTGGTGATTCTCACAGTGCTAACCTGGTATTAGCTCTGTCAGAGACAGTCTGGACGGTCGGGGTGAGGCATGATGGGAGATCCACGCTTTAGGCCAGTTGCTTCACCTCTCTGGAGGTTCTTACCCAGATCTAGAAAGAACAGAAGTGAGCTTCCTCATTCCTGCACCTGGGCAGGGAGGCCTGGCAGATAAAGGGGAGCTGAAGATGAATGACATGTTTTCATAATCGAGGACTCATTTGTGTTATGCATTCCTCTAAACCCTTTATTGTCTAATTTTATCCTTGAAACAATCCTGGGACACTGGCCCCATACCAAGCGACAGAACAGGGATTCAAACCAGGTCTCTCAGGCTCTGAAGCCCAAGCCCATCATGTAATGACAGAGAAGCAGACTTGAAGATCCTAGAGATAGGAGTTCCCAGAGACCCATCTTGCACCTGCAGTTTCTTATTTTTTTATGGTCAAACCCACCCTGTTCCCCAAAAACCACAGCATACTGGGCAGACAGGGCCCCTGGCCAGTCCAGTCTGTGACCTGGGCTGGGATATGCTGGCTGCTGTGACCCTGATAAGAGGAGGGGGCCCAGAGCCCTCACTGATCTCTGTTTGCTTGTCCTGGACTTTATCTCACAGAGCAGCTTCTGGGAAGAGTTTATTGTCCTTAGGCCAGGGTCACCTTCTGGCCTGTCTTCTGGCCTTTGTGGAAGAGAAGCTGGATCTACATGACACTGTACATTTGAAGTTCTGCTTATTTCCTGCACCAGTATCGACCGAGCCCTGCAGTGTGTTGGGCACAATGCCAGGCACTGGGACGCCGCCATACAGAAACTTGGGTGCCCTGCTGTGTTCAGTGAGCTGATGTCAGGGGAAAAGGGAATCAGACAAGTCAAAGGGAGCCCACTGAATCCCAAGGAATGATGAGAAGCTGAAGAGATAGAAATTTGGAGAGGCAGAGGCTCATCTCCCACAGGGATTAGGAGAAGGTTCCTGGATAAGGTGCCGGGAAAAAAGAGCAGTGCTTGGGAAGGGGAAGGTGGGAAGGGAGGGAGAGAAAAGCAGATGGGCACGTGGGATGTATGCTGTGGGAAGGTGGAGGTGTCTGGGATGGGAGCAGGAGCTGATGAAGAGGGTGGGAAAGGTGGCTGGGAAGGGGGTTGGGACCAGCTGGCGCAGGGGTCTGAAAGTGATTAGCCTTTTGGGTGGGAGATACTTAAGATATTTTGAGCAAGGGTGTGATGAGTTCAAGACTGGGCTGTTGAGAGATGGCTAGCACCAAGCCTCGTCCATGTAAAGTGCTAGAAGCATGTTTGCACAGGGGGAGGGTGGACAGGAGATGGGGAGAGCTAACTATGACCCGTGCCTGTCATGCTTCTTAGCATCGTGTCCAAATTCATTTACTGCTCACAACTCCCCCCAAGAGACAGATATTATTGTTAATATTATCCTCATGGTACAGAGGAAAAGAAGTTGGCCCACCATATGCATGTGAGAGGTGGGGGCCAGGGTGGACAGAAAGCAGCTATGGTTGCTGAGGATTGAGAATGGGGAGGGTAGCTGTGCTGCTGGTGCCGGCGGGACAGCACATGGGCCCAGACCTGCTCTGAGCTCCACCCACACACAGCCAACTGTCTGCTTGATGTGCCCACAGCCCCTCCATCTGGTATGTCCAAACTGAACTCCTGACCTTTGTCTCCTCCTCCCCATACCCCGCTACTAAGCCAGGTCTTCCCCCTGTTGTCCACTCCAGTCAAGGCCACCGCCATCCAGTTGGCCATCCAAGCCAGAAGGCTGGGTGGCATCCTGGGTGCCTCAGTCTCCTTGACCACCTACCCCACCTCCCACCCTCTGAATATCCCTCTAATCTATTAACTTCTCTCCCCATCCCCAGTCACCACCTAGTTCAAGTCACCCTCATCCCTCATTAAGACGGCTCATCTCCTTCTTCTGCTCTGCTCCAGGCAGCAGCCAGAGTCACCATTTAGAAAGGTCAGTCTGCTGCAGGCCTTTCCCTGTCTCACACACCCTATCCTGAGTGGTACGGCCCCTGCTGACCCCTCTATGTCACCTAGCCCATGGCCCCTCTGAGTCTCTCAGCTTCAACTGCAGAGACTTCTTTTAGATCCAGGTAGGCAGGTGCTTCTCCACTCATTCATTCAGCAACCGGCAATTCCTTCCTTTACACCTGCTGGGTTTAGGGTGTTGAAGCAGACAGGCCTGGCCCAGTCCTCAGGGAGTTCACGCTGAGGTGTGGAGGTAAAGTCACAAAATGAGTCCATTGGGTCTTAGCACATGTTGCTCCTCTGCCTGAAAAAGTTTTTGTTTAAACTTCCACTCATGCAGTGCTTGCTTGGGGCAACCTTTCCTGGATGGCCAGGCTGGGCCTGGCGGCTTTTCTGAACAGTACTGATCTCAGTTGGCAAGGGTAGCTTGTTAGTATGCATGGCCGTCTCCCCCTTCGACTGTAAGCCCCACAGGGGCAGGCCCTTGTCTGTCTTGTTTATAGTTGTCCTCCAGGGGCCAGGCTAGAAGACCCTTGCTAAATGTCTGTAGAATGAATGATACGTTTCTTTTTTTTTTTTTTTTTAGAAGGAGTATCGCTCTGTCGCCCAGGCTGGAGTGCAGTGACACGATCTCGGCTCAATGCAATCTCCGCCTCCTGTGTTCACGTGATTCTCATGCCTCGGCCTCCTGAGTAGCTGGGATTACAAGAGAAGTGTGCCACAATTTTTTATTGTGGTAAAATATACAAAACATAAAATTTATTATTTAACCATTTTTAAGAATACAGCTCAGTGGCATAAGTACATTCATGTTGTGCAGCCATCACCACCATCCATCTGCAGGACTTTTTCATTTTCCCCAGCTAAAACTCTGCACCCATTAAACACCAACCACCAATTCCCTCCTCTCCTCAACAACTGGCAACCACCATTCTACTTTCTGAATCTATGATTTTGACTACTACAGATACCTCACATAAGTGAAATCATACTTTTGTCCTCTTGTGACTGCCTTATTTTGTTTAGCATAATGTCCTCAGGGGTCATCCATGTTGTAGCATGTCAGAACATCCTTCCTTTTTAAAAATTTATTTATTTTGAGACAGAGTCTCACTCTGTCACTCAGGCTGGAGTGCAGTGGCATGATCATGGCTCACTGCAGCCTCAACTTCTGGGGCTCAACTGATTCTCCCACCTCAGCCTCCCAGGTAGCTGGGACCATGGGCACGCGCCACCACACCCAGCTAATTTTTTAAACTTTTTGTAGAGAAGGGGGTCTCACTGTGTTGCGTAGGCTGGTCTCAAGTGATCCTCCCACCTTGGCCTCTCAAAGTGCTGGGATTAGGTGTGAGTCATAGTGTGCGGCCTCTAGAGCACTAACTTTAAAAAGCTAACAATTACAAATCCTTCCTCTGTCCCTCTGAGATATATACCTGTGTATTTCCTACAACCTAGGAATGTCTTTCTCAAGGACCTGAAATCCATTCCTTCGAAATGTAATCATCATAAAGGTAGGGCTCATGTCTCCCAGTCTATGTGGGAGAATAGAATCCTAACTTCTCTAATTGCCAGCTAGCAGACACAGTTGGCCTAATCACATTTACGCTAACCACTCCTTTTAATTTTTCACTTCCCAGACTCTAAGTGAGGCCCTGCATGCTCCCCTGCCTACTCCCTTATTCTTCCTTTGGAATGCCCAATCACCCCTGTACAAATGGAATAGAGTTCAGCTGTTTCCCCTACTGTCAGTAGTTATTGAATAAAATCTATTTTCATCATTTTAATGCCTGGCTTTGTTTATTTTTAATAATATCATTAACTAGAGTTCAATCTTTATTTATGGTTCTTTTTGTTTGGTTTTCTAGTGAAGATGAAATTGCTTTGAGTAAAATGTGCAAATATAAATGTACCATTAGATAATTTTGACAAATTCATACACCCAAATCTCCTATCAAGATATAGATCAAGGATGAGGAATTTGAACCCCTGTAGATTGCTAATGGGAATGTAAAATGGTTCAGCTTGCTGTAAAAAATGGTGTGGTGGTTTCTCAATACATTAAACTAGAATTAGCATATGATCCAGCAATTTCACTTCTGAGTGTATACCCAAATGAATTAAAAAGAAAGCAGGGACTCGTACACCCATGTTCATAGCCGAATTATTCACAATAGCCAAAAAATGGAAGCTATCCGTGTCCATGACTGCATGAATGGATAAACAAATTGTGGTATATACATATAATGGAATATTATTTGGCCATAAAAGGGAAAGAGGCCAGGCACTATGGCGCACACCTGTAATATCGGCATTTTGGGAGGCCAATGTGGGTGAATTGCTTGAGCCCAGGAGTTCAAGACCAGTCTGGGGAACATAGTGAGACCCTGTCTCTGAAAAAAAAAAAAAAAATAGGATTAGCCAGGCATGGAGGTGTGTGCCTGTAGTTGGGAGGATGGCTTGAGCCCAGGTGGTCTAGGCAGCAGTGAGCACCATTGCACCACTGCACTCCAACCTGGGTGACAGGGCGAGACCCTGTCTCAAAAAAAAAAAAAAAAAAAAAAGGAAGCGCTCTGGGAAAGGGAGGCTTTGGCTAGAACAAATGGTGAATTCCTTTGGCACCCCTGAGCTTTCTTGGGCAGGCATTTTAAAGGGGCCTAGGTCCACCTAGAGATCCGCCCTTAGGCTGTTAACTTAGCATGACGCCATGTTAGAGTTTAGTCAAGTCTCTTAGTGCAGTGGTTAGGGTAGTCGTTAAATGCTGAGGAGTCTTTGTAGTTCTCAATTAGCAGGTGAAAGTTTTTAGGGATGAAAGGTACTGATATCTCCAATTTACTTTGAATGTATCAAACAATAGGATGGATTGCTGGATGCAGAGAAGGCATGTGATAAAGCGGATACAGCAAATGTTACTGGTAGAGAGTCTGTCACCCAATCATTAGAACATGAGCTCCAGGAGGGCAGGGACTTTGTTGGCCTGGCACATAGGCGGTCAATAAATATTTGCAGAATGAACGAACAATACTTGTAACGGGCTTAGGACAAACAAGTTCACAAAAAGAGGAAGCTTTCCCTGACTCTGTTGTGGCAGGGACCCGGACGGTGGAACGGACGCACAGAAAGCGCGCGGGGTCTGGCGGAGTCGCTCTGGCCTCCTGGAGCCTCTGCTCTATGGCGGGTCCTCCCGGGGCTGCGGAACCTCTCTGGCCGCTCGTGGCGTCCGCTCTATGGCGGGCCTTTGGGGACGCAGGAGCATGCGCAGGACTGCTCCCGGCCCGGATCTCTATGGCAGCGGCGTCGCCGTGGGCCGGGCCCCCGCGATCTCGCCCGGGCCCGGCTGCCTCAACAACCGCCCCCACTGCCCCCTCTCGGGCATGAACCGAGCTTCTTGTTGCCGCCCGTTGCCCTACCCACCGCTGCCGCCGCATCCCGACTCTGGGCCAGCGCTGGGAACATGCCCCTGGCCGCCTACTGCTACCTGCGGGTCGTGGGCAAGGGGAGCTACGGAGAGGTGACGCTTGTGAAGCACCGACGGGACGGCAAGCAGGTCTGCAGGAGTGGGGCCTGGCAAGGGGCGGGGGCGGGCAGAGGTGCGCCGAGGGCGCCGACCGGTAGATTAGGTCGGGGGTGGTCGCAAGGGGCTCATCTCGGATGGCATTTTCTCAGGGAAGTGGTCCCAGACCAAGACGAGGCCAGGTCTCCCTGTAATATGCGCCCAGAACTACTTCTGCTTCTTTGTTGTGTTAAATTTTTTTCCTTTTAATTTTCATTTTCTTTACTTACGATTCTAAGTTTTATGTAAAAATTTTCAGTCTCTGCCTATCTACTTCTTTGTTGTGTTAATTGGCATGCTTGATTTACACACCTTTCTCCCAACCCCGACACTCTCATGAGAGCAGGTATCATGCATTCCCAGGACTTAATACAGCGCCTAGCAAGCATTATTCCTTGAATGAAGGGCCCCAAACGTCTCTACTGTAGACTGCTGGACTCGCTTAAAACTCGACCCATTTTCTTCCCTCCAAACCTTCTCTCATGTCTTCCGTTTCAGTGAATAGTGACACCAACCCACCAGTTGCCCAAGCCGGACACCTGGAGTCATTTTTAAGCCTTCCCACGCACCCCAACACTGATTATATTCATCTATCACTAAGACAATAGGCCTCCTCTCATCTCTACTGGTACCACCCCAATCCAGGACACCCTGTTGTCTCTAGCAAAGCTATGGCCACGGTTTCCCAACTGGTCGCCGCCACTTGACTTGCTTTTCTCCAATCCATCACTTTCACTGCAGCCTCAGTGATCTTTCTCAAATTTAAATCTGATGTTGTCACTCCTCTGTTTAAAACACTTTATCCCGTTACTCTCAGGATAATGAACCAATTCTTCAATGTGGTTTATTAATAGGGTGACAATATAATGTATTGTACAAACTGGGACAATTTTGAAACTGAAAGGAGGTATTATTAATAGTTACACCAGGACAGTAGGACTGCTCCAGGCAAACTGAGAGGAGATGTCCCCCCTAGATATAGGGCCCAATTGCCTGTTCTTCCTTGTCTCTGGTGCTAGTTGCTTTGCATGGAACACAAGCTCATGCATTAGCGATTTATTCAGTAGGCATTGGGGGAATCATTGGATTTTGGGGCTGATGATAGGGAACTAGCAATAGCTAGTTATTTGAGCTTTAGTTTACACTTCACAAAACACATTTATGTATGTGTCGAAGAAATGAATTGTATGGTCTTTGAAATGATTGAGGGCAATGTATTAGGTGTTAGAGGCTATTGATTTCTTTTAAGTGTGAATAATTTTGTATGCTGAAGATCAGTGACTATTAAACTTATGGGGGCCATGGATCCCTTCGAGTATCTAATATAATCTACAGACCATTCTGTCTGCAAATGTATAGTCAGGCTATATTTTATGCACCTTTTTGGGAGAGCTTAGATATTAAGGAATTTCTTCTTTTTTTTTTTTAATTTTTTTTGAGACGGAGTCTTGCTCTGCCTCCCAGGCTGGAGTGCAGTGGTGCGATGTTGGCTCACTGCTGCAACTACTGCCTCCCAGGTTCAAGCAATTCTCCTGTGTCAGCCTCCCAAGTTACTGGGACTACAGGTACACATGAACCACGCTGGGCTAATTTTTGTGTTTTTAGTAGAGACAGGTTTCACCATGTTGACCAGGCTGGTCTTGAACCCCTGACCTCAGGTGATCCACCCGCTTCGCCCTCCCAAAGTGCTGGGATTACAGGTGTGAGCCACTGTGTATGGCCAGATATTAAGGAATTGCTAACACAGGTTTTATAATTGATCCAATGGTAGGTTATCTTGAACTCACTTTTTTTAGTCATTAATGAAATTGTGAAATGCAGATGGAAAAGGTAATTTTTTTTGTGGCCCTACACTGCTATAAATCTAACTTATAAGAAGTATCAATAATAGCAAATATTTTCCCCGATTTTGTGCTTGGTGAAAAACATAATGAATAGGTTATCTGACAGGCTCCGCAAGGTTGGTTTTGAGGGTATTCTTGAGAGCTCTTAGATAACTCTGAGGCCACAAATCTTATGTTTATTTGCACATTGTAAAAATACATGTTTTGTTTTTAGTATGTCATCAAAAAACTGAACCTCCGAAATGCTTCTAGCCGAGAGCGGCGAGCTGCTGAACAGGAAGCCCAGCTCTTGTCTCAGCTGAAGCATCCCAACATTGTCACCTACAAGGAGTCATGGGAAGGAGGAGATGGTCTGCTCTACATTGTCATGGGCTTCTGTGAAGGAGGTGATCTGTACCGAAAGCTCAAGGAGCAGAAAGGGCAGCTTCTGCCTGAGAATCAGGTGGTAGAGTGGTTTGTACAGATCGCCATGGCTTTGCAGGTACTGTGTAGACTAATAGCATCCTAGCTTGTTCCCAGATGTCAAGAAGATGGCAGGTGTATTTTAGGAAAATTTTTCTTCAGATACTTACATATAGAAATGTATTTTTTGGAAAATTCATTTGTGAAGTTGACCCAATCACTCTTGCTGTAGCATTGGAACTTTTCTAAGCAAGTGATACCTATATTAAAATAGACATAGCTTTCATGTCTAATTGCAGGGGAAGCCCACTCATTTACTATTTATAGCAAAGTCAATTTTAAGGACCCTGAGGCAACCAAGAGCAAAGAGTGACTATGTTTGTTATCCATTGGTCAGTTGTGTCATGCTGAAAGGTGGCTAGGCTAATTGATATGCCCAGTGATTTCATCTGTCACTCTGCTTGGGTACAGTAGATGGGAATGCCAAAGAAGTTTTCTTTTTTTTATTTTTTAGAATTGGGCAGCACATCATTCCGTAAGATAGAATAAGTGTTCCTACAAGTTTGTGTTTTAATATGCATATAACTCAAAAGCGAGACTGTTTATGAAATACTATTTTGGAGCTGGGTAGACTTGTCCAGAATTAACTGACCGTGTTTAAATTCTGAGATACTTTCTCTTTTTTTTTTTTTTGAGACGGAGTTTTGCTCTTGTTACCTAGGCTGGAGTGCAATGGCACCATCTCGGCTCACTGCAACCTCCACCTCCCAGGTTCAAGCGATTCTCCTGCCTCAGCCTCCCAAGTACCTGGGATTACAGGTGCCTGCCACCACACCTGGCTAATTTTTTTTTTGTATTTTTAGTAGAGATGAGGTTTTACGATGTTGGCCAGGCTAGTCTCGAACTCTTGACCTCAGGTGATCCACCCGCCTCGGCCTCACAAAGTGCTGGAATTACCGGCATGAGCCACCGCGCCTGGCTGAGATACTTTCTCTAAATAAAAATGCTCTTGCTATACTTGAAAATATTATTAAGCTGAGGATTTCATGGGTCTGAGAGGACTGTGCGTCTGACTTTGTATAAGTTGTCCTACCGTCAGTGGGAGTTTGTAAGCATTTTTTTTTTTTTTTGAGACAGAGTGTCACTGTCGCCCTGATTCGAGTGCAGTGGCAAAATCATGGCTCATGCCAACCTCCACCTCCTGGGTTCAAGTGATTCTTGTGCCTCAGCCTCCCAAGTAGCTGGGATTATAGGCATGCGTCACCATGCGCAGCTAATTTTTGTATTTTTTAAGTAGAGATGGGGTTTTGCCATGTTGGCCAGGCTGGTCTTGAACTCCTGGCCTCAAGTGATCTGCTCACCTTGGCCTCCCAAATTGCTGAACACTGCGCCTGGCCTGTAAACATATTTTTAAACTGGATTCATGTAATGCCAAAATGGTATAATTGTCAAGCTACCAGGGAACAGTTTTGATGGGTACTGGGTAAGTCAACACATGGAACTTAATTTTCTCATTTCAAAAATTGTAAATTAGACCTTTTATTTAGAGATTATAAAGCAATAATGTTTGGTAGGTATTTGTTTGTTGAATAAGGAATTCTATGGTTGGTTACTCTTTACAGTCAAAGACTCTAACTCGTGCCATTGCTGATGGTATATAATAAGCCAGGAATAAATACATAATTAAGTCTATTTATGTGTAATAAAATCTTTTTTCTTTCCTCAGTATTTACATGAAAAACACATCCTTCATCGAGATCTGAAAACTCAAAATGTCTTCCTAACAAGAACAAACATCATCAAAGTGGGGGACCTAGGAATTGCCCGAGTGTTAGAGAACCACTGTGACATGGCTAGCACCCTCATTGGCACACCATACTACATGAGTCCTGAATTGTTCTCAAACAAACCCTACAATTATAAGGTAGGATTGGGCTCTGTATGCTGGCTTACCTTGTCTCTGGGAGAGTAGTCATAATTTCAGAAGTTAGTTAAGTCAGAGAATTATCTGTGAATTGGTTTAAGGAAAATGTTTTCTTTTTTTAAAGGGAAAAAAATGTAAATAAGCTATTCTGACATTTAACCATTTACTGTTTTTATTTTCTAGTCTGATGTTTGGGCTCTAGGATGCTGTGTCTATGAAATGGCCACCTTGAAGCATGCTTTCAATGCAAAAGATATGAATTCTTTAGTTTATCGGATTATTGAAGGAAAGGTAAAGAATAATCTAGAACTAATTGACTAGTGTTTCTATAGTGCAGCTTTATAAATAGCTACTAGCAAAATCATTGATGATTTTGATGAGTCAATGAGTAATTATTGAGATTGGGTTGATAGTTAACAATGGTGGGTCCCTTCTGTGGGGAAGGTCAGACTAGAGGAAGAGGGATTGATGGATCATTTCTTAATATTAATCTATAAGATGGCTTAATGGCTCAAAAGAATTGGCTTTTTGAAAACCTGTGCCTATAGTCATAGCATGTGCAGATGCCCTGAGAGGCTATGTGTCTCTTCTTCTAAGCAGTCTATGATTCAATGAGCTACATTTAAAATGAGTTTACTCTGTTTGAACTTGTCGTTCCTTTGATAATCATCACAACAATCAGTAACTAGTTAAGAACCACAGAAAGCATTGTGTCTGATACAGACTCCAGAGTGACTGGCTTTGTATGTTCCATGAGGCTAGTTGCCCTTTATAGTGTCAGGCATCCATGTATCATTAAGGTTTTTTTTTTTTTTTTTTGGAGATGGAGTTTTGCTCTTGTCTCCCAGGCTGGAGTGCAATGGCATGATCTCAGCTCACAGCAACCTCTACCTCCTAGGTTCAAGTGATTCTCATGCCTTAGCTTACCAAGTAGCTGGGATTACAGGCACATGCCGCCACGCCCAGCTAATTTTTGTATTTTTAGTACAGACGGGGTTTCACCATGTTGGCCAGATTGGTCTCGAACTCCTCACCTCAGGTGATCTGCCCGCCTCAGCCTCCCAAAATGCTGGGATTACAGGTGTGAGCCACCGTGTCTGGCCAATGTACCGTTAAGTTTTAAAGGCCATAAATCACCTATTGATTTTAATACTATCCCACAACTTATTTAATTTTTCAATTTGAAACATATTGAAAAACACATTTCAAACATATTGAAAAAGTAAAATTTTCCCATAATGCCACTACTTAAGAATCAAACAAGAAGGGAGTGAAATTCTCTTCTCTTTCTATTCCCATTCCCTGGAAGATGACCATTGCTAGCAAATTGGTACATGGCCTTTCTGGTTTTTTCCTGTCTTTATACAGACATAACTCTGTGTGTGTGTGCACGTGTGTGTGCACGCACACGTGCACACCCACAGATTCTTAAAATGAACTGGAATCAGGCTGTTCACATGGTACATCATTGCATAACTTGTTTTTTTGACTTAATATATGAGGAACACATCCTTCCAAGTCGGCACCTGCAAGGCAAGTCTTGTTTTTTTTTTTTTTTTTTTTCTTCTGTCGCCCAGGCTGGAGTGCAGTGGTGCGATCTTGGCTCACTGCAACCTCTGCCTCTCGGGTTCTTGCCATTCTCCTGCCTCGGCCTCCCAAGTAGCTGGGACTACAGGTGCCCACCACCACGCCTGTCTACTTTTTTGTATTTTTAGTAGAGACGGGGTTTCACCGTGTTAGCCAGGATGGTCTCCATCTCCTGACCTCGTGATCCACCCGCCTCGGCCTCCCAAAGTGCTGAGATTACAGGTGTGAGCCACCGCACCCGGCCCAAGTCTTGTATTTTTTTAACCTGCTGCCTAGTTTCTTTTTTTTCTTTTCTTTTTTTTTTTTTTTTTTGAGACAGAATCTCTCTCTGTTGCCAGGCGGGAGTGTGGTGGCGTGATCTGGGCTCACTGCAACCTCCACCTCTCTGGTTCAAGCAATTCCCCTGCCTCAGCCTCCCGAGTAGCTGGGATTATAGGTGCATGCCACCACGCCCAGCTAATTTTTTTGTATTTTTAGTGGAGACGGGGTTTCACCATGTTGGCCAGACTGGTCTCAAACTCCTGACCTCAGGCAATCCACGCGCCTCAGCCTCCCAAAGTGCTGGGATTACAGGCGTAAGCCACTGCGACTGGCCCTAGTTTTTATAAGAAGAATGTATGATAATTTATTCCACAAATCCCCTATGGGACATTCATGTTTCCAATTGTTTACTACTGCAAGAACAGTACTGCACTGAACATCCCGATACATAAGTCTTTAGGAAACTCATTTATTTCTGAATGAGAGTGTCATCAGATGGGGCTGCTGGGTTGAAGGATATACTTTTATAATTTTACAACTTGTTATCTTACAACTGGGATACCAGTACACTTCCTGTAGACTAATACACTGATTGTTTTCTGCTTATGTGGATATATGACTATAAATAAATATTGGGAAACCTCTACCAGCTTTTACTTTGTTTCACAAGACCATTAGTCATAATTACAGTATTATTTTTCTTTGTAGCTGCCACCAATGCCAAGAGATTACAGCCCAGAGCTGGCAGAACTGATAAAAACAATGCTGAGCAAAAGGCCTGAAGAAAGGCCATCTGTGAGGAGCATCCTGAGGCAGCCTTATATAAAGCGGCAAATCTCCTTCTTTTTGGAGGCCACAAAGATGTAAGATACTTGCCCTGCAAATAGCTGGGCTAAATAGATGGGGTAAAAGAGGGTGGCTTCTATAATATTCATATGCAAGAATTAATGGTGAGTTTTCTTAAAAACAAGAAATAAAATGGCATGATTACATATGTAGAGGAGGCAAAATTCTACCCTCTTAGGGTTTTTTGGGTGAGCTTGAGAATTAAACTTGTAATTTAACAGGAGAAAAGCATATAGATTTATTTAATACCTGAATAAGTTTATGTGACACAGGAGCCCTCATAAGGAAATGAAGATATAACTTCTACTAAAAATACAAAACCTAAATGCTTTTGTGCTTGATTGAACAAAGAGAGGCAATTGTGGAAAAGTAAACTATGTGGAGAGGCTAAAGGAAGATAAGAATTATTTTAATAAGGTCTGTTTATAGAATTCTCTCAGTTTCAGCTTTCCATTCTTGGTAATAAGAATGTTACTTTCCTTCTGGTACAGGGAGGACATATTTCATATGGGAGTTTTATCTTCTGCTTTCTGGAAGAAAAAGGGAAGATCAGAGTGCCCTTCTTGCTTTTTCTTTGTTTTTTTTGAGATGGATTCTTGCTGTGTCACCTAGGCTGGAGTGCAGTGGCATGATCTCAGCTCACTGCAACCTCCGCCTCCCGGGTTCAAGCAATTCTCCTGCCTCAGCCTCCCCAGTAGCTGGGATTACAGGCGCCCGCCACCATGCCCAGCTAATTTTTGTATTTTTAGTAGAGACAGGGTTTCACCATGTTGGCCAGGCTGGTCTTGAACTCCTGACCTCGTGGTCTGCCCACCTCGGCCTCCCAAAGCTTGCACTTACTTTTTAAAGAACCTTAGCCCAAAATAATCTTTATGCCAAAGTAGCATATTTTGGCATGGCATATTCTCCCAGTCTTCAAATACGTGTTGAAATTTTCTTAATTGCTAAAATCAGAAATTTGGAGAACCACCGTCACATTCCTCAGAGGGTTCTAAGACATATAGTGTAAATTTTTTTTTAAAGGACATATGCACTACTCTGGGCTCACTGCCTATGAGTTAGTCCTGTTCTCAAGGAGCAGCCAAATAAAAAAAAAAGAGGGCATATATTTTAGAAATCATATAATAATTAGAGATTATCTGAGAAACCTATACATCTTACTGTGTAAGATAGTAATAGTTAAAAAGTAGTGTTCACATTTCTGAGAGCTTGCATAAAGTTCCCTCTTCATTCGTATAACTTCCCAAGAGAATTCCTTGCTTTGGCTTGCAGATCCTACCTTTATTAAACAGGTGTTCCAGGATCTAAGACTTAGGGCTGGACAAAACTGTCACAATCTGTTTGGCTTCTCCTATTGCCTTGTGGCATGTTAAGTTTGGAAAGAGAGGAGGCAATGCCAGAGATGCCTCAGGGAATAAAGAAGAACCATCTTTTTGTGTACATTGTCTATATAATTTCCCACCAAGCAGACCTTTGGCCTTCCAGTGCACTGATCTCCATGCTCCTCTTGAATTCTCCAGAGGTTTAGCCCAGTTTTAGAAATGACATACTAAAATAGTTGGGGATGTTATTCCTGTATACATTTATTCTATAAGTCAGGACTAAGTAGACCAATCAGTTTCACTCTCAAAGTTAGCCAAGCAGTTGTGATATTATTACAGACATGTAAAATTTGAAAATGAAAATTAACCTCATACTCCAGTATGTGAGGCAATCTCCCATAGAATTTTTATTTTGGAATAATTTTGTATAAACAGAAAAGTTGGTAAGATAGTGTGGAGAGTTCCTGTATACCCCTCATCTAGTTTCTTCTGTGACTATGAGATTACATACCCTAATGCATTTGTCAAAACTAAGAAACCAACATCGAAATATTACTGTTGACTTGGCCAGGCATGGTGGCTCACACCTGTAATCCCAGCACTTTGGGAGGCCGAGGCTGGCAGATCACCTGAGGTCAGGAGTTTAAGACCAGCCTGGCCAACATGGCAAAACCCTGTCTCTACTAAAAAAAAAAAAAAAATACAAAAAAATTAGCCGGGCGTGGTGGCACACACCTGTAGTCCCAGCTACTCGGGAGGCTGAGGCACAAGAATCACTTGAACCCGGGCAGCGGAGGTTGCAGTGAGCTGAGATCACGCCACTGCACTCTAGCCTGGGTGACAGAGTGAGACTCTGTCAAATTTAAAAAAAAAAGAAAGAAAAATATTACTATTGACTAAATTCCAGACTTTCTTTGGCTTTCACCAGTTTTTTTCTCTAAGGTCTCTTTTCTGTTCCCGGATCCAATCCAGGATATAAATACATCTAATCAGGGTTCTGTGATCGTTTCTCACTTTCTTTATTTTTTATGACCTTGATTGTTTCAAAGACTACTGGTCAGGTGTTTTGTAGGATGCCCCTTAGATTTTTAGAAAACTGTTCTCTATAAATGGTGCAGTTCTGTAAGGGAATTCATTGTATACACACACTCCCACATATACCTAAAAACCCTTAATCTTCAGTATATTGATAATAACTCTTTCTTTTCTTCTTTATAAAGAAAAACCTCCAAAAATAACATTAAAAATGGTGACTCTAAATCCAAGCCTTTTGCTACAGTGGTTTCCGGAAAGACAGAATCAAATCATGAAGTAATCCACCCCCAACCACACTCTTCTGAGGGCTCCCAGACATATATAATGGTACGTTTCTTTTTAAAGGGTATGTGTTTTAGAAACTGCACTTAGAAAAATGGGCCATCTAAGCAAATTATTTTATGTGAAATGATTATGCTTTACTAGAGATTCTGTTGTACAATTAATTCCTTATTGTAAAGAAAGAATACTGGTTAAGGTGATTGATTTAGCTTTATCCAAATTGGGCTGTCAAATTGTTCACAAAGTCAGTGTTGTAATAACTTTAAGAAGTTTTTGGCCGGGCACGGTGGCTCAAGCCTGTAATCCTAGCACTTTGGGAGGCCGAGGCGGGTGGATCACGAGGTCAGGAGATCGAGACCATCCTGGCTAACGTGGTGAAACCCCGTCTCTACTAAATATACCAAAAAAAAAAAATTAGCAGGGCGTTGTGGCGGGTGCCTGTAGTCCCAGCTACTTGGGAGGCTGAGGCAGGAGAATGGCGTGAAGTGAGCGGAGATCCTGCCATTGCACTCCAGCCTGGGGGACAGAGCGAGACTCCGTCTCTTTTTAGGTGAAATTTATATAACAAAATTAACCATTTTAAAGTAAACAAGGCTGAGCACGGTGGCTCATGCCTGCAATCCCAGCACTCTGGGAGGCCGAGGCTGGCATATCACCTGAGGTCAGGAGTTCAAGACCAGCCTGGCCAACATGGTGAAACCTCATCTTTACTAAAAATACAAAAATTTGCCGGCTGTGGTGGCATATACCTGTAGTCCTAGCTACTTGGGAGGCTGAGGGAGGAGAATTGCTTGAACCTGGGAGGTGGAGGTTGCAATGAGCCAAGATTGCAGTACTGCACTCCAGCCTGGGTGACAGAATGAGACACTGTCTCAAAAATAAAAATAAATAAAAATAAATAAATAAAGTGATCAATTAAATGTGGCCAGTACATTCACAGTGTAGTGCAACTGTCACTTCTATATAGTTCCAAAACATTTTCATCACCCCAAAGGAAATCTCTTCCTCATTAAGCAGTCACTCCCCATTTTGTCCTTCACCCAGCCTCTGGCAACCACCAGTGTGTTTCCTGTCTCTATGAAGTTACCTGTCCTGGATATTTCATGTAAATAGAATCATTAAATATATGACCTTTTGTTTCTGGTGTCTTCCACATAGCAGATTTTCAAGGTTCATCCATGTAGCATGTATGAATACTTCATTTCTTTTTAGGTCTGGCTACCATTGTATGGATATACCACAGTTTGTTTATCCATTCATCCATTAGTAGACATTTGGGTTTTTTTCACCTTTTGGCTGTTGCTATGAACATATGTGTGCAAGTAGTTGAGTACCTGTTTTCCCTTCTTTTGAGTACCTACCTAGCAGTGGAATTGCTGAGTCAAATGGTAATTTTTGGTTTGACTTTTTTTTTTTGGTTTGACTTTTTGAGGAACTGTTGCACTGTTTTCTACAGTGGCTGCACCATTTGACATTCCCATCAGCAGTGCACAAGGGTTCCAGTTTCTCCACATCTTTGCCAACACTAGTTATTTTCTGATTTTTTGATTCTAGCCATCCTAGTGGGTGTAAAGTGGTATCCTATTGTATTTTTGATTTGTATTTCCCTATTGATTAATGACATACAGCATCTTTTCACATGCTTGTTGGCCATTTATATGTCTTTGGAGAAATATCTGCTAAAGCTTTTGCCTTTTTTTTTTTTTGATACAGGGTCTCACTCTGTTGCCTAGGCTGGAGTGCAGTGGTATGATCATGGCTCAATCTAGCCTCCTCCTCTCCGGATCAAGTGATCCTCCCACCTCGGCCTCCTGAGTGGCTGGGACCACAGCATGCCACCATGCCTGGCTAATTTTTTTATTTGTAGAGACAACGTCTTACTGTGTTGCCCAGGCTGATCTCAAACTCCTGGGCTCAGGAGATCCTCCCACCTTGGCTTCCCAAACAAAGTGCTGGGATTACACGCATGAGCCACTGTGCCCAGGCTTTTTTTTTCTTTTTTTTTTAAGAGAGGATCTTGCTCTGTTACCTAGGCTGGAGTATAGTGGCATCATCATAGCCCACTACAGCCTCTGAACTCCTTGCCTCAAGGGATCCTCCTACCTCAGCCTTCCGATTAGCTGGGTCTACAGGTGCACGCCACCATACCTGGCTAATTACTATGATTATTTTTGTAGAGGTGGGTCTCACTGTGTTGCTCAGGCTGGTCTTGAACTCCTGGGCTCAAACAGTTCTTCTGTGTTTTCCTCCCAAAGTGCTGATATTACAGGTATGAGCCACATCACCCAGCCCCTGCCCAGTTTTAAATTGTGTTTTTGTCTTTTTGTTGTTGAGCTGTAAGAGTTCTCGATCTGTGTTCCAGATACTAGTCCCTTGTCAGACAACTTGCAAGTATTTTCTCCATTGTATAGGTTGTCTTTTCTTTCCTTTTTTAATTAAAAAAATTTTTTTGTTTTTAAAAATTTCTTTTTTTACTTTCTTGATAATATCCTTTTCACAAAAGCTTCTAATTTTGATGAAGTCCAGTTTATCTATTTTTTTATTTTGTTGTCATAGCTAAGAATCCCTTGCCAAATCCAACGTCTTGAAAGTTTATGCCATAGTTTCTTCTAACAATTTTATAGTTTTAGCTCTTATATTTAGGTTGTTGATCCAATTTTTAGTTTTAATTTTTTCATTATGGTAAAATACACATAATGTAAAATTTACTATCTTAGCCATTTGTAAGTGTACAATTTAGTGGTGTTAAATACATCTATAATGCTATGCAGCCATCACCCCTCATCTTCATAACTCTCATATTGTAAAACTGAACTCTGTTACCATTAAACAGTATGTCCCCATTCCCTGCTACCCCAGTCCCTGGCAACCACTGTTCTACCATTCTACTTTCTTTCTTTCTTTTTTTTTTTTTTTTTTTGAGATGGAGTTTTGCTGTGTCACCCAGGCTGGAGTGCAGTAGCATGATCTCGGCTCACTGCAACCTCCACCTCCCTGGTTCAAGCAATTCCCCTGCCTCAGCCTCCTGAATAGCTGGGATTACAGGTGCACGCCACGACATCTGGCTAATTTTTTTGTATTTTTAGTAGAGACAGGGTTTCACCATGTTGGCCAGACTGGTCTTAAACTCCTGACCTCAGGCAATCCACTCACCTCGGCCTCCCAAAATGCTGAGATTACAGGTGTGAGCCACTGTGCCTGGCCCACCATTCTACTTTCTGTCTCCATGGTTTTGCCTAGTGTAAGTACCTCGGATAAGGGGTCTTGCAGTATTTGTCTTTCATGACTGCCTTATTTCGTTTCACATAATATCCTCAAGGTTCATCCATATTGTGACATGTCAGAATTGCCTTCCTTTTTAATGCTGAATAATATTCTGTTGTATGTATATCCCACATTTTGTTTATCTGTTTCATCTGCAGATGTACATTTGTGTTGTTTCCACCTTTTTTGCTATTGTGAATAATGCTGCTATGAAAATGAATGTACATATATCTCTTTGAGACCCTGATTTCTTTTTTTTTTTTCTGAGACAGAGTCTCACTGTTACCCAGGTTGGAGTGCAATGGCGCAATCTTGGCTCACTGTAACCTTCATCTCCCAGGTTCAAGCGATTCTCCTGCCTCAGCCTCCCAAGTAACTGGGATTACAGGCATGTGCCATCATGCCCAGCTAATTTTTGTATTTTTAGTAGGGATGGGATTTCACCATGTTGGCCAGGCTGGTCTCAAACTCCTGACCTCAGGTGATCCACCCCCCTCGGCCTTCCAAAGTGCTGGAATTACAGGCGTGAGCCACTGCTCCCAGCTAAGACCCTGATTTCTATTTTTTTGGGTATATAACCAGAAGTGGAACTACAGACCACATGGTAATTCTATTTTTAACTTTTTGAGGACCTGTAGTACTGTTTTCCACAACTTCTGTATCATTTTGCATTCCTATCAGCAGTACACAAAGGCTCCAATTTCTCTACATTCTCACCAGTACTTGTTATTTTCTGGGATTTTTTAGTAGCAGCCATCCTAATGAGCATGAGGTGGTATCTCATTGTAGTTTTGATTTGCATTTCCTTAGTGATTAGTTATATTGAGCATTTTTTGTGTGCTTATTGACCATTTGCATATCTTTTTGGGAGGAGTGTCTATTGAAGTCCTTTGCCCATTTTTGAGTTGGGTCGTTCATTTTTTGCTGTTGAATTTTAGGAGTTCTCCATATATTCACGATGTCAATCCTTTATCACATATATGATTTGCAAATATTTTCTCTCATTTCGTGGGTTACCTTTTTACTCTGTTGATAGTAACTTTTGATGCACAAAATTTTTAATTTTTGTGAAATCCAGTGTGTCTTTTTCTTGTGTTGCCTGTGCCTTTGGTGTCCTATCCAGAAAATCACTGGCAAATCCAATGTTGTGAAGCCTTTGCCTTATGTCGTCTTCTGAGAGTTTTATAGTTTTAGGTCTTACATTTAGGTTTTTTGTTAATTTTGAGTTAATTTTTTTTTTTTTTTTTTTTGAGACGGAGTCTCGCTCTGTCGCCCAGGCTGGAGTGCAGTGGCGCAATCTCGGCTCACTGCAAGCTCCGCCTCCCGGGTTCACGCCATTCTCCTGCCTCAGCCTCTCCAAGTAGCTGGGACTACAGGTGCCTGCCACCACGCCTGGCTAATGTTTTGTATTTTTAGTAGAGACGGGGTTTCACCGTGGTCTCGATCGCCTGACCTCGTGATCCGCCTGCCTCGGCCTCCCAAAGTGCTGAGATTACAAGCGTGAGCCACTACGCCCGGCCAATTTTGAGTTAATTTTTATATATGGTATTAGGTAAAGATCTGACTTCATTCTTCTGTATATGGATATCTAGCTTTTTCAGCACTATTTGTTGAAAAAACTGTCCTTTCCTCATTGAATGATCTTGGCATCTTTGTCAAAAATCATTCGACCACATATGCGAAGGTTTATTTCTGGGTTCCCCTTTCTGTTCCATTGGTTTCTATGTCTAATGTCTGTTTTTATACCAATACTATGCTGTTTTGATAATGTGGTTTTGTGGTATGTTTTAAAATCATGAAGCATGAGTCCTCCATCTCTATTCTTCTTTTTCAAGATTGTTTTGGCTATTTGGGATCCCTTGAGATTCCATTGAATTTTAGGATGGATTTTTCCATTTTTCCAAAGAATGTCATTGGGATTTTGACAGGGATTAGATTGAATCTATAGATTTCTCTGGGTAATATTAATATATTGACAATATTAAGCTCTTCTCAAGGAGATGCCCAAATGTAAAAAGAGAAAAAAAGAAAGAACAATGTTGTCTTTCAATCCATGAACATGGCATGTGTTTCCACTTATTTATGTCTTCTTTAAATTTCTTTCAGCACCATTTTGTAGATTTCACTATGTAAGTCTTTCTTTCGCCTTTTGGTTAATTCCTAATTATTTTATTATTTTTGATACTGTTGTAAATTGAATTGTTCTTGTAATTTGCTTCTCAGATTGTTTATTGTTAGTGTATAGAAATGCAACTGATTTTTGTGTGTTGACTTTGCCTCTTGCTACCTTGCTCAGTTCGTTTATTAGTTCCAACAGTTTCTGTGTGTGGAATCTTTAGGGTTTCCTAGACACAAGATCATATCATCTGCAAAAGGAGATAATTTTACTTCTTCTTTTCTAATTTTGATGCCTTTTATTTTTTTTCCTTGCCTAATTGCTCTGGCTAGAATTTCTAGTACTATATTGACTAGAAGAGGTGAAAACAGGCATTCTTGCCTTGTTCCTATCTTAGAGGAAAAGCTTTCAGTCTTTCACCATTAAATGTGATGTTTACTGTGGGTGTTTCATATATGACTTTTATTATGTTATGAATTTGTTTTTCTATTCCTAGTTTGTTGAATTTTTTTTAATCATGAAAAGGTGGTTTTTTTTTTTTTTTTCACAGCCCTGAAAATCATCACATAAGGGTGTTGATGATCATGTGGTTTTTTTCCTTCATTCTGTTAATGTGGTCTAATACTACATATGAAGCATATAATTCATTGTCTTTAATTACATTCACAGTATCATGCAGCCATCACCACTATCTTCCAAAACCTTTTCATCATTTCAAACAGAAACTTTGTACCCACTGAGCAATAATTTTCTGTTCCCTCTATCGTCAGGCCCTGGTAAGCTCTCATCTACTTTTTGTCTTCATGGATTTGCCTGTTCTGGATATTTTATATAAGTGGAATCATACAATATTTGTCTTTCTGTTTCTGGCTTCTTTCTTTCTTCTTTTTCTTTTTTGTTAAGAAGTTTGGTTTTTCTTTTTCTTTCTTTTTTTTTTTTTTTTTTTTGAGACGGAGTCTTGCTCTGTTGCTCAGGCTGGAGTTCAGTGGTGTGACCTTGGCTCACTGCAAGCTCTGCCTCCCAGGTTCATGCCATTCTCCTGCCTCAGCCTCCCGAGTAGCTGGGACTACAGGCGCCCGCCATCACGCCCGGCTAATTTTTTTGCATTTTTAGTAGAGACAGGGTTTCACCATGTTAGCCAGGATGGTCTGGATCTCCTGACCTCGTGATCTGCCCATCTCGGCCTCCCAAAGTTCTAGGATTACAGGCGTGAGCCATGGCGCCCAGCCCACAGTTTTGTTTTTCAAGCTGTCCATTGCCATTGGTCAGCTTGAACTAGTCCAGAGTCCAGCAGGAAAGTGCATGGTGTACCAGATTCACCATCTCTTAAGTTGCTACTGTTTTCTCTTCTTTACTGAAAGATTGTACTGAGCCAGGCTTTACCTATGACAGGCCGGCGACACGAACACTTATTGTGCTGTTCTTCAGGCCTTTCTGAGTCAGCATCTTTTCTCTGACTTCATCATGTACAGAAGGATTCCATGGAGAAAAGCTAATTGCATGAGTCTTCTATTTTAGATTGGTCAAACAAACGAGTAATGCACACCTTAACACTGTCAACCACTTTACTCTTAAAAAGCTGAACATCTTTCTCATACAGTATTGCAGCCTCTGGGTTTAGGGGGCTTTTTGTATCAATCTTGTAGAAAACTCTCCTTGCATATTGTTAGTACTTGCCAAATTTGGTTATGATTCCACCTCCATTTTCCAAATGCTCTTCACATCCAGTTCTTCTGAGGTGGCATCACCTAGTAGGTGAAAGATGGGAATACCAAATATCAAGCATGGATAGTCACCATCTGGATAGTAATTAGGGATGGATGTAAACTGCAAACTTAAATACACCATCTTTTTTTTTTTTTTGAGATGGAGTCTCGCTCTGTTTCCCAGGCTAGAGTGCAGTGGTGCGATCTTGGCTCACCACAACTTCTGCCTCCTGGGTTCAAGTGATCTCCTGCCTCAGCCTCCTAAGTAGCTGGGATTACAGGCATGTGGCACCACACCAGCAAGTTGTTATATTTTTGGTTGGAGACGGGGTTTCACCGTGTTAGCCAGGCTGGTCTCGAACTCCTGAGTGCTCCACCGCCTCGGACTCTCAAAGTGCTGGGATTATAGGTGTGAGCCACCACGCCTGGCCTGAATATGCCATCTTGATAAAGTCTGTGCCCTATGAATATTAGTCCAAACCACTTTAATACAGAGGGATAAGATGGCTGCACATAGACACCTAGTAACGTCTGCTCCACAACCAAGGTAAATTCAGCAAGAAGAGAGTATTTCAGGTGGACGAGTCTGTAGGAAGCATGCATGCCATTTGTTGACTGCTGCTGGGGCAGGAGATGTAGGCTTAGTTATGGGCAAAGCATTTTTGGGAATAGAAGGCAGCTGTTTCTTTGGCATAGCTCATTGAAGACTGATTTTCGCATCCCCTGCCAATGTATTCAGCTTCAGATCGTTTCCATATAGAGCTTGTAGACACGCTCCAGAAAGAGTACATAATGTGTACTCCAAACAAAGAAATTCAGTAGTATGTCATCAGACTCTTCTGTCCTCAGCATTCAATTTACCAGCCTTCCGGGCATTGTGCCTCACCTCTGTGCCTTCAATGTAGAGTTCCCAGCTACCCCATCGCCTTTGTGGCCCAGCAGCATCTCTGGCCACAGTGCCAGTCCTGCCCCTGCTTGCCCCCTGCCCTGTCCTGGCTTATTTCTTTTCTTTTCTGAGACAGGATCTCACTGTGTCAACCAGGCTGGAGCTCAGTGGTGTGATCACGGCTCACTGCAGCCTTGACCTCCTGGCTCAAGCAGTCCTCCCACGCAGGCTTCCAAGTAGCTGGGACTATAGGTACTTGCCACCATGCCCAGCTAATTTTTTGGTATTTTTTATAGAAATGGGGTTTCACCATGTTGCCTAGGCTGGTCTCAAACTCCTGAGCTCAAGTGATCCTCCTGCCTCTGCCTCCCAAAGTGCTGGGATGATAGGTGTGAGCCACCACACCCGGCCTGGCTTATTTTACTTAGCATGTTTTCAGGGTTCATTCATGTTTTAGCATGTATCAGAACTTCATTCCTTTTTATGGATTAGAAATATTCCATTGTATGTTTTTTTTTTTTTTTTTCTTTTTGAGACAGGGTTTCACTCCTGTTGCCCAGGCTGGAGTGCAGTGGCGGGCTCTTGGCTCACTACAACCTCCGCCTCCTAGGCTCAAGCAATCTTCCTGCATCAGCCTCCCAGGTAACTGGGACTACAGACATGCACCACCACACCTGACTAATTTTTGTATTTTTAGTAGAGATGGGATTTCATCATGTTGCCCAGGCTGGTCTCGAACTCCTGGCCTCAAGTGATTCACCTGCTTTGGCCTCCCAAACTGCTGGGATTACAGGAGTGAGCCATTGTGCCTGGCAGTATTTGCCACATTTTTTTTTTTTTTTTTTTTTTTTGAGACGGAGTCTCGCTGTCGCCCAGGCTGGAGTGCAGTGGCGCGATCTCGGCTCACTGCAGGCTCCGCCTCCCAGGGTTCACGCCATTCTCCTGCCTCAGCCTCCGGAGTAGCTGGGACTACAGGCGCCCGCCACCTCGCCCGGCTAATTTTTTTTTGTATTTTTAGTAGAGACAGGGTTTCACCATGTTAGCCAGGATGGTCTTGATCTCCTGACCTCGTGATCTGCCCGCCTTGGCCTCCCAAAGTGCTGGGATTACAGGCGTGAGCCACTGCGCCCAGCCGCCACATTTTGTTTATCCCTTCATTTGCTGATGGACTTTTGGATTGTTTCCGCCTTTTGACTATTTTGAATAAAGCTGCGGTAAACATTGGTGTACAAATACTTACTTGAGTCCCTGCTTTCAGTTCCTTGGATTTTTGATTACATACTTAGTAGTGGAATTGCTGGTCATATGTTAATTCTGTGTTTAACTTTTTGAGGAACCTCTTGTTGCATTTTGAGTTGATTTTGTATAAGATATGAGGAGTGCTATAATAATTTCCAAACATGTTTTCATTCAGGGTGAAGGCAAATGTTTGTCCCAGGAGAAGTCCAGGGCCTCTGGTCTCTTGAAGTCACCTGCCAGTCTGAAAGCCCATACCTGCAAACAGGACTTGAGCAATACCACAGAACTAGCCACAATCAGTAGGGTAAATATTGACATCTTACCTGCAAAAGGGAGGGATTCAGTGAGTGATGGCTTCGTTCAGGAGAATCAGCCAAGACATTTGGATGCCTCTAATGAGTTAGGAGGTATATGCAGTATTTCTCAAGTGGAAGAGGAGATGCTGCAGGACAACACTAAATCCAGTGCCCAGCCTGAAAACCTGATTCCCACGTGGTCCTCTGACATTGTCACTGGAGAAAAGAATGAACCAGTGAAGCCTCTGCAGTCCCTAATCAAAGAACAAAAGCCAAAGGACCAGGTGAGTGATATGCACACATGAGATATTGGTTTTGGAGAGAAGACTGAAAGTGCAGTTACAAATGTGTGGGTTCTGTTGTCATTTTAGGAAAATCAGTAATTCTGTGTATCAGTTTAAACATGGAAGAATATTTGCATCAAACCAAAAAGAAACCCAGTACCCTATAACAGTCACTCACCATTCCTTCTTGCCCACAACCCCTGGCAACATTTGTCTCTATGGATTTGCCTATTCTGAGGATTTCATATAAATGGAATCATACAATTTATGGCTTTTTGTGTTTGGCTTTTTTTTTTTTTTTGAGACGGAGTTTCACTCTTGTTTCCCAGGCTGGATTGCAATGGCGCGATCTCGGCTCACTGCAACCTCTGCCTCCTAGGTTCAAGTAATTCTCATGCCTCAGCCTCCTGAGTAGCTGGGATTACAAGCATTTGCCACCACACCCAGCTAATTTTTTTTTTTTTGAGACGGAGTCTCACTGTCGCCCAGGCTGGAGTGCAGTGGCATGATCTCGGCTCACTGCAACCTCCGCCTCCCGGGTTCACGCCATTCTCCTGCCTCAGCCTCCCGAGTAGCTGGGACTATAAGCACCCGCCACCACACTGGCTAATCGTTTTGTATTTTTAGTAGAGACGAGGTTTCACCATGTTAGTCAGGATGGTCTTGATCTCCTGACCTCGTGATCTGCCCATTTCGGCCTTCCAAAGTGCTGGAATTACAGGCATGAGCCACCGCGCTCGGCCAACGCCCGGCTAATTTTGTATTTTTAGACGGGGTTTCTTCATGTTGGTCAGGCTGGTCTCGAACTCCCGACCTCAGGTGATCGCCTGCTTTGGCCTCCCAAAGTGCTGGGATTACAGACGTAAGCCACTGGGCCTGGCCTGCCTTCTTTCACTTAACGTGATGTTTTCAAGGTTTATCTATGATGTAGGATGTACCAAAATTTTATTCCTTTTTTAAAAAAATTTAATTGTTTAATTTTTTTGAGACAGGGTCTCTGCTGCTCAGGCTAGAGTGCAGTGTGGCAAACACAGCTTACAGCAGCCTTGACTTCCTGGGCTTAAGTGATCCTCCTGCCTCAGCCTCCCGAGTAGCTGGGCTTAAGTGATCCTCCTGCCTCAGCCTCCCAAGTAGCTGGGACCACAGACATGCTCAGCTAATTTTTTTATTTCTATTTCTTGTAGAGAGATGGGGCCTTGCCATGGCCATGTTGCCCAGGCTGGTCTCAAACTCCTGGGCTCAAGCAGTCCTCCCAACTTGGCCTCCCAGCGTGCTGGGATTATAGGCGTGAGCCACTGCACCCTGCCTCATTCCTTTTTATTGCCAAATAATATACTGTATTTGTATTTGTATTTGTGTGCCTGTGTGTGTGTGTGTGTGTGTGTGTGTGTGTGTGTGTGTATATATATACACACATAGATGTATTTTTTGTTTGTTTCAGTCTCACTCTGTCACCCAGGCTAGAGTACAGTGGCGCGATCTCGGCTCACTATAACCTCCGCCTCCTGGGTTCAATGATTCTCGTGCCTCAGTCTCCCAAGTAGCTGGGACTGCATGTGCATACCACCATGCCCAGCTAATTTTAGTATTTTTAGTAGAGATGGGGTTTCACCATGTTGGCCAGACTGGTCTCAAACTCCTGACCTCAAGTGAATTGCCTGCCTTGGCCTCCCAAAGTGCTGGGATTACAAGTGTGAGCCACCATGCCCAGCCCATATATATTTTATTCATCCATTCATCAGTTGATGTAAATTTGGGTTGTTTCTACTTTTTAGGTACTTTTGTTTTCTAAGAGGAAGGTTATATGTGGATAATGCTGCTATGAACACTTGCATACCAGTTTCTGTGTGGACATATATTTTCAGTTCTGTTGAGTATGTACCTAGGAGTAGAATTGCTGGGTCATATGGTAACTCTATGTATTAAACTTTTTGAGAAACTACAAAATTATTTTCCAAAACAACTATATAATTTTGTTTCTGCCAGCAATATATGAGGGTTCCAGTTTATCTGCATCCATGCTAACACTTGTTACTGTTCATCGACTTGAACATAGTCATCCTAGTAGGTATGAAGTGGTTGTGATTTGCATCTCCCTAATGACCAATGATGTTGAGCATGTTTTTCGTTTTCTTTTTTTTTTGAGACAGAGTCTTGCCCTGTCGCCCAAGCGGGAGTGCAGTGGCACAATCTTGGCTCACAGCAACCTCCGCCTCCTGGGTTCAAGTGATTCTCCAGCCTCAGCCTCCAGAGTAGCTGGGATTACAGGCGTGTGCCACCACGCCCGGCTAATTTTTGTAGTTTTTCTAGCAGAGATGGGGTTTTACCATGTTGTTCAGGCTGGTCACAAACTTCTGACCTCAAGTGATCAGCCTGCCTTGGCCTCCCAAAGTGCTGGGATTACAGGCCTGAGCCACCACACCCAGCCTTGAGCATCTTTTTATATACTTTGGCCAGTATTTCTCCTTTGGAGAAATAATCTATTTGAATTCTTTGCCAATTTCAAAATTGGTTTATTTATCATTTTATTATTGAATTCTAAGAGTTCTTTATTCTAGATACCAGTTCCTTATTAGATACAGCATTTGAAAATATTGTCTCCCGTCCAGGAATGGTGGCTCACGCCTGTAATCCCAGCAGTTTGGGAGGCCAAGGCAGGAGGATCCCTTGAGCTCAGGAGTTCAAGACCAGCCTGGCCAACATAGTGAAACCCTGTTTCTACTAAAAATACAAAAATTAGCCGGGCATGGTGGCACGCGCCTATAATTCCAGCTACTCAGGACGCTGAGGCAGGAGAATCGCTTGAACTTGGGAGGCAGAGGTTGCAGTGAGCTGAGATTGCCCCAGTGCACTCCAGCCTGGGTGACGGGGCAAGACTCCATCTCAAAAAAACAAAAAAAATAAAATAAAATATTGTCTCCCATCCTCACCTCCCCTCCCCTCTTCCTCTTCTTCAGGGCCTTGCTCTGTTGCTGAGGCTGGAGTGCAGTGATGTGATCTCAGCTCACTGCAGCCTCCGCCTCCTAGGCTCAAGTGATCCTCCAATCTTAGCCTCTCGAGTAGCTGGGACTATGGGCGTACGCCAGCATGCCTGGCTAATTTTTTCTATTTTTTGTAGAGACAGGATCTCCCTGTGTTGTCTGGGCTGGTCTCAAACTCCTGGCTCGGCTCAAATCATCCTCCCACCTTGGCCTCTCAAAGTGCTGTGATTAAGGATGTGAGCCACTGCTCCTGGCTGAGCATCTAATTAACATGCATCAGACATAGTCCTAAGTACTTTTAGTGTATTCTCTCAGCTAATCCTCAAACAGTAATACAATATGGCTGTGGGTATTAGATCCATTTTTAAATGATGAAACTGGGCTCAGGGAAATTAAGTTTCTCACATAAGACTCCATCTAATGCTAAGCTCAATGGTCTTTTTGTTGTGCTTTTTAGGGTACATCCAAATAACTGATGTTTACTTGGGAAATAAATTTGTATTAAATTGGAATTCACTTAAAACATTTGTTCATTTTCAGAATGGAAAACCTATGAAAAGTTATGAGGAGATTTTTAAAAATAATTGAATCAAACATCAGTAGTTTTAGATTAAACACAATTTAAGTGATTGAATTAAAACAATTATTTTTATTTGGAGGAAGAGAAAAAAATCAGAACATTTGGATAACTGATGTCGGCATTTTGTCTTTGCCTGTCAACACTGCAAATAAACGTTCATTTTGAGAAAGACAACTCCTAATTTTCTTTTTAATTTATTAAAAAATTTTGGCCAGGCACAGTGGCTCACACCTGTAATCCCAGCACTTTGGGAGGCCGAGGCGGGCGGATCATAAGGTCAGGAGATCGAGACCATCCTGGCTAACACGGTGAAACCCCGTCTCTACTAAAAATACAAAAAAAAAAAAAAATTGGCTGGACGTGGTGGCGGGCGCCTGTAGTCCCAGCTACTCGGGAGGCTGAGGCAGGAGAATGGCGTGAACCCAGGAGGCAGAGCTTGCAGTGAGCCAAGATCGCGCCATTGCACTCCAGCCTGGGCGACAGAGTGAGACTCTGTCTCAAAAAAATAAAATAAAATAAAATAAGATAACATAAATAAATGAATTTTTTTTTTTTTTTTTTGAGACACTCTTGCTGTGTCACCCAGGTTAGAGGACAGTGGCGTGATCACGGCTCATGGTAGCTTTGACCTCCTGGACTCATGCAATCCTCTCACCTCAGCCTCCTGGGTAGCTGCGACTATCTGGCATATCACTACATCTGACTTTTTTTTTTTTTTTTTAATGGAGATGGAGGTCTCACTATGTTTCTCAGGCTGATCTTGAACTCGTGGCCTCCAGTGGTCTTCCTGACTTGGCTTCCCAGAGTGTTGGATTACAGGTGTGAGCTACCACACTCAGCTTCTTCTCATTTTCATTTACAATTTTAAAAGTAGGCATAGAGAGTTTGGCCATTTGGATGTTCAAAAGACTTTTCATTATTTTATGTTTTTGTGTGTGTTTGCTTCATTTTATAATCATTATTTTTTAACTGTTGCATTATGATTTAATTTCATTGCACAAAAATTTGAAATTGCAACTGCTTTTGTTTTCTTTTCTTTTCTTTTTTTTTTTTTTTTTTAGACGGAGTCTCACTCTGTCACCCAGGCTGGAGTGCAATGGCACGATCTCAGTTCACTGCAACCTCCCCCTCCCGGGTTCAAGCAATTCTCCTACCTCAGCCTTCCGAGTAGCTGGGATTACAGGTGCCTGCCACCATGCCCAGCTAATTTTTGTATTTTTGTAGAGATGGGGTTTCATGATGTTGGCCAGGCTGGTCTCGAACTCCTGACCTCGTGATCCTCCTGCCTCAGCCTCCCAAAGTGCTGGGATTACAGGCATGAGCCACCATGCTGGCCCGCTTCTTTTGTTTTCTAAGAGGAAGATTATGTATACCTCTGTATTCAATTCTGCATTGTTATGTTTGAACCATATTGTGAACTTTACATTGTGATGGGTCATTTTAGAACTTCCATGTAACACTTTAAATTGCAATATGGAAACCAGCTTTTAAAACTGAGGAAAGTTTTCATGCTAAAGACAAAAGCCACTTTTTATGGACAACTTACTTTGGATTACAATGTACCAGGTTGCTGCTGTACTTTAAAATGTTATTTTATTCTTTTTAAGTATCAAGTTGCTGGTGAATGTATTATAGAAAAACAGGGCAGAATCCACCCAGATTTACAGCCACACAACTCTGGGTCTGAACCTTCCCTGTCTCGACAGCGACGGCAGAAGAAGAGAGAACAGACTGAGCACAGAGGGGAAAAGAGACAGGTTGGCAGAGATCTCTTTGCTATAAGTCATTTTGCTTTGGTTTTGGAGGTGGACTTTGGGAAGCTCAATTTCTATTTAGAGCAATTAACAATTGCCAAAAAGGCATGTAAGAAATGCAAGGAACATATACAGAAGAGTGACAATGGCAACATCCTAAATACTAGTTTTCAAATATCAGTGAGTTTGAAGCAGAGTAAGGATTTTATCTTATCCAGCAAAGATGGACAGATCATTTTGAAAGTTAAAGGAATAGGCTAATGAGGGTAAACCTTTGGCCCCATCTGTATTGTACTGATGAACCGTTCTTTCTTCAGATTCTCCACAGAATCATGTTGACATCTCATTTCTAGAAATAACTTCAACACGTATCCTCTCCATAACCTTCTTAGATGATTGACTTTTGGCAGAGTCTTTCCAAAAAAAAATGCAATGTTTTGAAGGCTTTAAGAGCAAACCACGGACAAATACATAGGGAACCTGCTGATAGGGGAACGTTGGAAGGGGCTATATATGAAATGGATAATCTTCTTTTTTAATTATTTAAGTTCCAAGAGTCGCCTCCTCGATTTTTCCCTTCTCATCCCATTGTTGGGAAAGTGGATATCACATCAACCCAAAAAGAGGCTGAAAACCAACATAGAGTGGTCACTGGGTCTGTGAGCAGTTCAAGGAGCAGTGAGATGTCATCATCAAAGGTTGGTGGGAACATATGCTGGATTTTTAAAAACCTTATAACCAGGTGTGGTGGCTCATGCATGTAATCCCAGCACTTGGGGAGGCTGAAGCAAGAGGATCAGTTGAGCCCAAGAGTTCAAGACTGGCCTGGGCAATATAGTGAGACCTTGTCTCTACAAAAAATTTAAAAATTAGCGAAATGTGGTGGCACGTGCCTATAGTCCCAGCTACTCATCAGGCCGAGTTGGGAGGATGGCTTGAACCCAAAAGGCAGAGGTTAAGGTGAGCCAAGATCGTGCCACGTACTTCAGCCTGGGTGACAGAGCGATAACCTGTCTCAAAGCAAAAACCCTCTAAAACCTTCTTATAAAGCTTTTTGGTTGTAAAGTCTTGTGTATATTGTGAAGTTTTGTATTAAAACATCTTAGCTCTGCTTCTTGCCAAACACTTGAAGGAACAGATGGGACAGGTGTGATCTCAGCAGAATCTTTTTTTTTTTTTTGAGATGGATTCTCGCTCTGTTGCCCAGGCTGGAGTGCAGTGGCACAATCTTGGCTCACTACAACCTCCGTCTCCTGGGTTCAAGCAATTCTCCTGCCTCAGCCTCCTGAGTAGCTGGAACTACAGGTGCCAGCCACCACGCTCGGCTAATTTTTGTATTTTAGTAGAGATAGGGTTTCGCCATTTGGCCAGGCTTGTCTCAAACTCCTGACCTCAGATGATCCACCTTCCTTGGCCTCCCAAAGTGCTGGGATTATAAGTATGAGCCACTGCACCCAGCCTCAGCAGAATCTTTGATTGAAATGGACAGATTCTGTGGTTTCAGAGATGGTCACTTCCAGTGAATTAAAGAAACCAAGTAGGCCAGGCGCGGTGGCTCACGCCTGTAATCCCAGCACTTTGGGAGGCTGAGGTGGGCAGATCACGAGGTCAGGAGATCGAGACCATCCTGGCTAACACAGTGAAACCCCATCTCTACTAAAAATACAAAAATAAAATTAGCTGGGTGTGGTGGCAGGCGCCTGTGGTCCCAGCTACTCGAGAGGCTGAGGCAGGAGAATGGCGTGAACCCGGGGGGCAGAGCTTGCAGTGAGCTGAGATCAGGCCACTGCACTCTAGCCTGGTGAGCGAGACTCCATCTCAAAAAAAAAAAAAAAAAAAAAAAAAAAAAGAAACCAAGTAGATTCTGAATATGACAAATATGAAAGTCCCCATTTGCCCTTCCAAAAATGAGCACCTCCCAGAAACGAGGGCTGTGATCATTGTGATCACTTCTCACTAGTAGCTATAACCCTGCTGTGGGCTGGTTTCCAATGGACACTGCTCTAAGTCCAGCACAAGACCTGTTTTTTTTGGTCTTGCTGTGTCACCCAGGCTGGAGTAAGACCTTTTTCTTTTTTTTTTTTTTTTTTTTTTTTTTGAGACGGAGTGTTGCTCTTGCTCTGTCACCCAGGCTGGAGTGCAATGGCGCGATATCAGCTCATTGCAACCACCGCCTCCCAGGTTCAAGCAATTCTCCTGCCTCAGCCTCCCGAGTAGCTGGGATTATAGGCACGCGCCACCATGTTCGGCTAATTTTTGTATTTTTAGTAGAGACGGGGTTTCACCATGTTGGCCAGTCTGGCCTTGAACTCCTGACCTCGTGATCTGCCCACCCCAGCCTCCCAGAGTGCTGGGATTACAAGTGTGAGCCACCACATCCAGCCGAGACCTTTTTCTTAATGCTGAATGATACATCATGGATTGTAGGTGTTATAAGAATAGCAAGTAGGAATGGAAGTGACTCTGTGACTTTCTTTTAAAGGATCGACCATTATCAGCCAGAGAGAGGAGGCGACTAAAGCAGTCACAGGAAGAAATGTCCTCTTCAGGTAAAGTTGACTTCTTCATCTAATTGGCAGTTAGGGGCGTATGGTTCGTGGACAGAAACACTGGTTCTGACTATGAGAGGTTGAAACTTTCCAGCCGCAGTAAAACATGTAGGAAACCGATTTGGAAAAGATTTTGAAATTTCTTAGTCAAGTCTTTTAAGAAATCATCATAGGGTGTTGAATCCGGTTCAAATATCAGAGGAGGGGGATATTAAAGAAATAACAAGAGGGCTTTGAGTGGCAGTAAGTCCTGGGAGGTTTTAGACTGGAAATCAAGTGAATGTTTAACATTTTTCCATGTCCAGTGTCCACTGGTCAGTGAATTGCTCCCATCTTAGGAACAGAGGGAGGTTGCTCGGGGAGTGGTGCTGCTCTAGGCTGAGGGCTATCATTCTTTTTATTATTTTTTAAAGATAGTACTAGCAGTTTCCATTTATTGAATGCTGACCATGTCTTAGGCATTATGGTAAACATATTAAGTTTCATATTTGCAGTACTGCCAAAATATGCAGCATTATCCCCATTTTGCAGCTAAGGAAATTATCTCATTTCATATTTACAGTACTGCCAAAATATGCAGCATTATCCCCATTTTGCAGCTAAGGAAACAGAGGCTCTGAGGAGTTAAGTAACTTGCCCAAGGTCACAGAGCTGGTGGACCCAGAGCTAAGATTTCAGTTAAGGTGTCAGACACCAGAGAAATGATAAATGTGCTGTTTGAGTTACTTTTGGACTAGCTCTTGCTGGGGTATGTTCCATACCAAATACAAAGCCCTCTTCAGTTGGGGCAGCCCATCACAAACAACTACTGGGGATGTTTCCTTTTTCAGGCCCTCCAGGGAGGAAAGCTTCTCTGAGTGTAGCAGGGCCAGGAAAACCCCAGGAGGAAGACCAGCCCATGCCTGCCCGACGGCTCTCCTCTGACTGCGGCGTCACTCAGGTGCATTACGTACTCCTAAGAGAGAAGATGGACAGTCTGCATCTGGCAGGCCTAATGCAGTAAACCTTTTAAATGTCAGCTCCATTTATTTTTGGGACAGGGCCAGCTTGTTACATCTTTTCACTCTTGATAAAGAAAGGAACTGGTAAATAATAGTCAAAAGGATTATGTTTGACCCATTAAGGGAATAAATTTTTCAGGTACTCTTGTAAACAATTGATAGCCTAATTAAAAATATTTTGTAGGTTGTTCTTTAAAACAGGACTTCCTGATGCAGTGGCTCACGCTTATAATACTTGCACTTTGGGAGGCCAAGGTGAGAAGATTGCTTTAGCCCAGGAGTTTGAGATCAATCTGGGCAACATAGTTGGACCCTGTCTCTAAGAAAAAAAAATTCCCTGGCAAGGTGGCGCACACCTGTAGTCCCAGCCACTCAGAGGCTGAGGTGGAAGGATCGCTTGAGCCCAAGAGGTCGAGGCTGAGTGAGTTGTGTTCACACCACTGTGCTTTAGCCTGGGTGACAGAGCAAGACTCTGTCTCAAAAATATAAATAAAAAATAAATAAATAAATAATAAATAAATAAAAAACAGCTTTCTAAGGGCTTGCACTAGGCAACATTTTGCTCAATCTGCTGTGATACCAACATACCCATCTGTGTCGCCAGATTTGAGTCTCACCTGCTAATCATTCCTCAGTTTCTTATTTGTGTCAATGTAGTTTACCTTCTTGCCTGTAGATGATGTAGGGACACCATCTGATGGCTAAATGGGTAATTGCTAGGTTTCTAACCCATGTTCACCTCTCTGTATAATACTCTGGGAATTCTTCCTGCTCTTTGAAAGTATTGGATGTATTATTTCTTTAACTATATCATTTAGTTATTTCACTGATAGAGGCTGCCTTCCATATCCCAGAGTTGTAAGGTTTATGTGTATTTTTAGGTAATCCTTTAAAGCACTTTAACAGTCTCACATTAAGAGCAAGCTGAAGCTGGGCATGGTGGCTTGTGGGTGTTATCCCAGCTACTTGGGAGGCCAAGGAAGAAGGATTGCTTGAGCCCAGGAGTTTGTGGCCAGCCTGGGCAACATAGTGACACCCCTGTATCCAAAAAAACAAAACAAAAAAAGACAAACTGAGGTTGCCTAGGTAATTTAAAATGCCAACATTCCTATAGAACAAGCCTTCTGCTTAGGAGTTGATAAACCAGAACTAGCCATCCACTGTCCTCTGGAAATTTCTTCATAGCTGAGACTCTCCAGGACCCTCGTAAAACTTCACCTTGGCCAGGCGTGGTGGCTCACGCCTGTAATCCCAGCACTTTGGGAGGCCGAGGCGGGTAGATCATGAGGTCAGGAGTTGGAGACCAGCCTGGCCAACATGGTGAAACCCTGTCTCTACTAAAAATACAAAAATTAGCTGGGCGTTGTGGCACATGCCTGTAATCCCAGCTACTCGCAGGAAAATCACGAACCAGAGAGTCGGAAGTTGCCATGAGCCGAGATCGTGTCACTGCACTCTAGCCTGTCTCAAAAAAACACAAAAATCAAAAAACAAAACAAAACAAACAAAATAAAAAATTTCACCTGATGTTCTTCAGTTATTCTTGTGAACTTTATGAGTGAACTGGGATATCATATGGGTAAAATCACTTCAATGTTTTTTTCTTTTTGCCACAAATCATATGGGAACAATTTTTGTATTTGTTAGATTCTCCTGTTATATTGCACCTAGGAATGTATTGTGTCTAGTTGTTGCATCTAAGACTGGTTCAAGTATCACATTCTGGTTGTGTTGTCATGTAGAATTTTATTTCTTCCAAACATTTATTAGGAAAGGAAACTGATTCATTGTCTGTCTGAGGATGAGTTAAGTTCTTCTACAAGTTCAACTGATAAGTCAGATGGGGATTACAGGGAAGGGTAAGTTTTTGTTTTTCTGTCTCCCTTTATAAACTATTTCTGTTTTAATGAATATTAAATGTACATTTTCAGTAGTATTCAGATCTCTAGTTTCCCACTGATAAAATTATAAATGGTTTGTGGCATATGCTGGAGCTAAAAATGTCTCTTTTTTTTTTTTTTTTGAGACAGAGTTTCGCTCTTGTTGCCCAGGCTGGAGTGCAGTGGCATGATCTCGGCTCACTGCAACCTCTGCCTCCTGGGTTCAAGCGATTCTTCTGCCTCAGCCTCCCTAGTAGCTGGGATTACAGGTGCCCGCCACCACACCTGGCTAATTTTGTATTTTTAGTAGAAACAGCCTTTCTCCATGTTGGTCAGGCTGGTCTTGACTTCTGACCTCAGGTGATCCGCCTGCCTCGGCCTCTCTAAGTGCTGAGATTACAGGTGTGAACCACTGCGCCTGGCCAAAAATGTCTCTTCTATGCACACGTCTGATTTTCTTCTTTTTTTTTTTTTTGAGACGGAATCTTGCTCTGTCGCCCAGCCTGGAGTGCAGTGGCACAATCTCGGCTTGCTGCAACCTTTGCCTCCTGGGTTCAAGCAATTTTTCTGCCCCAGCCTCCCGAGTAGCTGGGACTACGGGCACGTACCACCACACCCCGCTAATTTTTTGTATTTTTAGTGGAGACGGGGTTTGACCGTATTAGCCAGGATGGTCTCGATATCCTGACCTTGTGATCCACTCCCCTCCGCCTCCCAAAGTGCTGAGATTATAGGCCTGAGCCACCATGCCCGGCCACACATCTGATTTTCATTCAGAATTCTTAAAGAATGTCTTGTTAGATGTGTAGATACATAGTTTTCATCAGATTTAGAAAAACTTTGGCTGGCCAGGTGCAGTGGCTCACGCCTGTAATCCCGGCACTTTGGGAGGCCGAGTCGGGCGGATCACTTGAGGCCAGGAGTTCAAGACCAGCCTGGCCAACATGGTGAAACCCTGTCTCTACTAAAAATTCAAAAAAGTTAGCTGGGCATGGTGGCACATGCCTGTAATCCCAGCTACTCAGAAGGCTGAGTCAGGAGAATCACTTGAACCCGGAAGGCAGAGAATGCAATGAGCCGGGTGAGATCATGCCACTGTACTCCAGCCTTGGCGACAGAGCAAGACTAAAAAAAGAATAAAGAGGCCGGGCGTGGTGGCTCACGCCTGTAATCCCAGCACTTTGGGAGGCTGAGGCAGGCAGATCATGAGGTTAGGAGATCGGATCGAGACTGTCCTGGCTAACACGGTGAAACCTCGTCTCTACTAAGAATACAAAAAAAATTAGCCGGGCGTAGTGGTAGGCACCTGTAGTCCCAGCTACTCAGGAGGCTGAGGCAGGCGAATGGCGTGAACCAAGGAGGTGGAGCTTGCAGTGAGCTGAGGTTGCGCCACTGCACTCCAGCCTGGGTGACAGAGCAAGACTCCGTCTCAAAAAAAAAAAAAAACAGTAAAGGAAAACTTTGGCCATTATTTCACTCTGTGCCCAGGCTGAAGTGCAGTGGCACGATCTCAGCTCACTGCAAGCTCAAGCTCCGCCGCCCGGGTTCACACCATTCTCCTGACTCAGCCTCCCAAATAGCTGGGACCACAAGTGCCCGCCACCACACCCGGCTAATTTTTTGTATTTTTTTAGTAGAGATGGGCTTTCACCATGTTCGCCAGGATGGTCTCGATCTCTTGACCTTGTGATCCGCCCACCTCGGCCTCCCAAAGTGCTAGGATTACAGGCGTGAGCCACCACGCCCCGCCTGGCCATTATTTCTTCACTTTTTTTTTTGGACTTCTTCCTGCCCTCTTAGGGATTCCAATTACATGTATATTAGGTTCCTTAAATTTGTGCCACAGCTCACTGATGCTCTGTTTATTTTTACTTTTTAAAAAAATATTTTATTTATTTTATTTATTTTTTGAGACAGAGTCTCACTCTGTCGTCCAGACTGGAGTGCAGTGGCATGATTTCGGCTCACTGCAACCTCTGCCTCCTGAGTTCAAGGTATTCTCCTGTCTCAGCCCTGCCGAGTAGCTGGGATTACAGGCACATGCCACCACGCCCAGCTACATTTTTGTATTTTTAGTAGAGACCGGGTTTCACCATATTGGCCAGGCTGGTCTCGAACTCCTGATCTCAGGTGATCTGCCCACCTTGGCCTCCCTGAGTGCTGGTATTACAGGCATGAGCCACTGCACCTGGCCTATTTTTACTTTTTTTCTGTTTCACATTTCATAGATTCTATTGCTATGTCTTTGAGTTCATTAATCTTTTCTTCTGCAGTGTCTAATCTGTTAATTCTATCCCGTGTATTTAATATATTGTATCTTTCATTTCTATAAATTTGATTTGGGTCTTTTTTTAATGTCTTTGTGTCTCTCCTTAACATGTTCATGTTTTCTTCTACCTTGGCCATATGGAATATATTTATACTACCCATTTTAATGTCCTCATTTATTAATTCTATCAGTCGTGTCACTTTTGAATATGTTTCTATTAACTGATTTCTTTCTCTTCACAAATGTATGATATTTTCCTGCTTCTTTGCCCATCTGGTTATTTTTGATGGGATGCTAGACACTGAATTTTACCTCATTGGAAGCTGGTATTTTGTTTTTCTTTAAATATTCTTGAACTTTGTACTTGAGTATAGTTAAGTTACTTTGAAATAGGCAGAATTTGGGCCGTTTCTTTTAGACTCTCTCCAAGGTTCCTGTCTCACTTTCTAGTGACAGTGCTTGTTCTGAACTCTGTGCTTTCCATAAGATTGTGAGTTCTCTTGTACTTTGATCTGCCCATAGCCTGCCCTTAGGCTTAAAGGTGTTGACTCTTCTCCAAGATCTGCCTGCAGATTTTGTTTATTCTGCATTGCCTTTATGTTGTTGAGTTTTGTATTTTGTCTAGTATTTGTAGTTGTTATTTGTGGAAGGGTCAGGTCAGTCTGTAGGAGCTTACTTGGACATTTCAAAGCAGAACTCCCGAAAGGTCGTTTTGCACGTAATTTTTTAATGAAAAATTCTCATGAAGCCAATTAAATAACAAAGGGATATTTTTTTCCCCCAGGAAAGGTCAGACAAATGAAATTAATGCCTTGGTACAACTGATGACTCAGACCCTGAAACTGGATTCTAAAGAGAGCTGTGAAGATGTCCCGGTAGCAAACCCAGCGTCAGAATTCAAACTTCATCGGAAATATCGGGACACACTGATACTTCATGGGAAGGTTGCAGAAGAGGCAGAGGAAATCCATTTTAAAGAGCTACCTTCAGGTGATCAGCTTATTATTATTTTTTGTTTTTTTGACGGAGTCTCACTCTGTCACCCAGGCTGGAGTGCAGTAGCGTCATCTTGGCTCACTGCAACCTCTGCCTCCCGGGTTCAAGCGATTCTCCTGCATCAGCCTCCCAAGTAGCTGGGACTACAGGCGTGCACCACCATGCCCGGCTAATTTTTGTGTTTTTGGTAGAGGCGGGGTTTCACCATTTGGCCAGGCTGGTCTTGAACTCCTGACTTCAGGTGATCCTCCCACCTTGGCCTCCCAAAGTGCTGGGATTACAGGCGTGAGCCACCACGCCTGGCCTAGTTTATTCTTTTGCAGCAAACTGGAGAGCATGTGTTTATTGGAGAATTGTGTCAAAACAAGGAACTAATGCCTATAAATTTTTTCGTGTTTTTAAAATTATTTCATTTGCATGTCTCCATAAAAGGTATATCTTATGTTATGCAACAGAGGTATTCCTGAAAAGTTACATGAAAATTGATTTTTAAAAATAAATAAATAGATAAATGTTTGTGGTTTTTCATGTGACTTTTCTTCAAGTTAGACAGTTGTGTTGTTTTTTAGGTTTAAGAGATGGTAGTGAAGCTTAAGTTCATATGTAAATATTAAGTCATTAAACCAAACTCTTGTCATAGGGAAAAAAGAATGTCAGTGTAACAAGATTTTTTAAAAAACAGGCCTGCTGGGTACGGTGGCTCATGCCTGTACTTTGGGAGGCTGAGGAGGGCAGATTGCTTGAGTCCAGGAGTTTGAGACCAGCCTGGGCAACATGATGAAAACTTGTGTCTACAAAAAATACAAAAATTAGCCAGGCAAAGTGGCTCATGCCTGTAGTCCCAGCTACTCAGGAGGCTGAGGTAAGAGGATTTCTTGAACCCAGGAGGTTGAGGCTGCAGTGAGCCATGAGCATGCCACTGCACTCCAGCCTGAGCAACAGAGCAAGACCCTATCTCAAAAAATCAAATGAAATGAAATAAAAATAAAATAATAAAATAAAATACCAAAAAAAAAAAAAAAAAGGCCTGGTGTGGTATAATCATGCCTGTAATCTCATTGCTTTGGGAGGCCGAGGTGGGAGGATTGCTTGAGGCCAGGAGTTCAAGACCAACCGGGACAACATAGACCCCATCACTACAAAAAATTTAAGAATTAGTTGGACATGGTAGTGCATTCCTATAGTTCTGGCTACTTGGGAGGCTGAGGCAGGATGATTGCTTAAGCTCAGGAATTAGAGGCTATAGTGAGCTATGGTCACGCTGCACTACATCCCTGTGACAGTGCAAGACCCTGTCACTTAAAAAAAAAAATAGGCTGGGCGCAATGACTCATGCCTGTAATCCCAGCACTTTGGGAGGCCGAGGTGGGCGGATCACAAGGTTAGGAGATCGAGACCATCCTGGCTAACACAGTGAAACCCTGTCTCTACTAAAAATACAAAAAATTAGCCGGGCATGGTGGTGGGCACCTGTAGTCCCAATTAGTTGGGAGGCTGAAGCAGGAGAATGGCGTGAACCCAGGGGGTGGAGCTTGTAGTGAGCTGAGATCGTGCCACTGCACTCCAGCCTGGGCAACAGAGCAAGACTCTGTCTCAAAAATAAAAAAATAAAAATAAATAAAATAAAATACAAAATTTTAAAAAATTGCAGTGTTCTTGCTATAGTGGTAAAAGTGTTTATTTTTCCCTTTGTCTTTGTTGTTGCCTTTTAGCTATCATGCCAGGTTCTGAAAAGATCAGGAGACTAGTTGAAGTCTTGAGAACTGATGTAATTCGTGGCCTGGGAGTTCAGCTTTTAGAGCAGGTGTATGATCTTTTGGAGGAGGAGGATGAATTTGAGAGAGAGGTGAGTGTCTCATTAGCTGTATCAAGCTGCTTATGTTATAGAATTTTTTAAACAACCTTTTGAAATATAAATCACACATAACAATTCACTCATCTAAAGTGTACAGTTCAATGGTTTTTAATGTGTTTACAACGTTGTACAATCATTACCACAATTGATATTGGAACATTTTCATTACCCCCCAAGAAACCCTGCACCTGTTAGCAGTCACTCCCCATGGTCCGCATTGCCAAATCTGAAGTCTTGAAGATTTATTTTTATATTTTCTTCTAAGAGTTTTTTTAGTTTTAGCCCTTTTAGGTCTTTGGACACTTTTTTTTTTTTTAAGGAAAATTTAAACTTTAGCTTGGGCGTGGTGGCTCACACCTGTAATCACAGCACTTTAGGAGGCTGAGGTGAGTGGATCACCTGAGGTCAGGAGTTCCAGACCAGCCTGGCCAACGTGGTGAGTGGTGAAAGCCCGTCTCTACTAAAAATACAAAAATTAACTGGGCACGGTGGCACGCACCTGTAATCCCAGCGGCAGGGGAGGCTGAGGCAGGAGAATTGTTTGAACCTAGGAGGCGGAGGTTGCAGTGAGCCGAGATTACGCTACTGCACTCTAGCCTGGGTGACAGCAAGACTCTGTCTCGAAAAAAATAAAATAAACTGTATTATCTATTACCTAAAACATGAGAACTATGTACATTCTAAATCAAAGAGTTACAAATTATAGTGCCAGCAGTTAAATGTGAATCACACTCAAGAATTTCTATATTGGTAGTTTTCTTTTTTTAAAATGAAATTTCATTTTATTCTGGTAAAGACTAATGTATGCCTGATCACCTAGTGATAATCCATAAGTTTGGTAATTCACAACATTTTTAGAAACCACATAATATTAACATTCAAATAAAGCATTATAGAAAATTTTATAAAGAATGAAGTGCTAGTTGGGCAGGGATGGGTGGGACAAAAAGAAAAGAATGAAGTGTTTACTATAATTCTTTTTTTTTTTTTATGAGATGGAGTCTTGCTCTGTCTCCTAGGCTGGAGTGCAGTGGCGCGATCTCGGCTCACTACAAGCTCTGCCTCCCCGGTTCATGCTATTCTCCTGCCTCAGCCTCCTGAATAGCTGGGACTACAGGTGCCCGCCACCATGCCCAGCTAATGTTTTGTATTTTTAGTAGAGACAGGGTTTCACTGTGTCAGCCAGGATGGTCTCGATCTCCTGACCTCATGATCTGCCCACCTCGGCCCCCCAAAGTGCTGGGATTACAGGCGTGAGCCACTGGGCCCGGCCTGCTATAATTCTTTTTAAAAACGTTGGTTCATCTTGAAAGATTGATGGATTTTTAAAATATCAGAAGAAAAGGAAAATAAATTTCTCCCCGCCAAAAATACATAAGAACCACTTACTGGCACTTGTATTTTAAGTACCTGGAAAAAAACAGGACAGATTTCTAAAGGCAATTAATAACAGCTGTTACAAGGACTTGTTTCATTTGATTTAGCACCAAGTAAAATAAGAGTAGATATGCCATGGAAGACATAGTCGGGTTTTTCCTCCACTGCTCATATTGCCCCACTTCTCCTACCAGACCATACAGTACGTCAGCAACCATCCTTGTTGCCCCACTAAGGAATCACTTTAGATTCCAATTTTTAAATGGCTGGTCAGATGACACCAGTAGAGTTCTTTGCCCTTAAGATAAGGTGGCAGTGAATGCTAACAGGTATCAATTTATTTGATCAGAAACAAGCAACTCCTTCAGGAAATTAACTTACTTTCCTGATCCTTGTTAACCTATCATGTAAATTCTTTTTATTGGCACACCTGTTTACTAATTACGATTGATTGCTATTTATGGCAAAGGAACATTCCCCAAGCATGCCTGAGCTATTTACTAGTGACACAGTGTGCTTACTTTACATAGTGCCATGGGTTTTCTCTTTTTCTTTTATTTTTGGGAGGGGTGTACAATACCTTGTTATTTATCAGGGCAGATCTCATACATTGGATCAAAAAGAGAAACTGGTAAGTAGATCGTAAAACACATTTCTTAACCTGAGTAACATCTGTAAACATAGACTTTAACTACATTTTGTTGAAAAATTCATTCAACTTTGGTGCTTATCCAAGAACTTACAATGTCAATTTCTGACATAAATAATAACCCTCAGTATATACGTATTTTCAAAAGAAAACAAGTGATCTTAAAGTAATATTTTTATCTATGTAATTGATACATTTTTATAGCAAATTGAAAATTCTGAGCAAACTGAGAGCGTGTTTAACACCAAAATAAATTTTGCTCTAACAAATGTTTTAAAAGTTTAGACATCTCTGATGTTTTTGAAGATAACTGGATAAAACACACTAGATGATTTCAAAAGATGAATCTTGGTATCCATCTCATTTGACACTTCCTTAGTATTCAGAATAAAATTAGTAGAAATAAAAGTAGTATACTTTTCAAAGAATTCATACATACGGGAAGTCTAACGAAAAGCAGCTTCTAAATGGAAGGCCTGGGAGGTTTGCTCATCTTACTCGTTACATGTATTTCTCCTCATGGAGTAACTGAAGAGCTTTCTGGCTTGTTTGTGGAATTTTAGTTGGTAGGAAAGCATATACGTAGGGCCAAATCTTCTTGGTTTCTGTTCTGGAGAATGTTTCCATTACCCCTTTTTTTCTGGTAATATTCTAAGACTGGCTTTGTTTCATCTCACAAGCCTTTAGTCTCTTGATAACCATCTCTAGTTTATCATCCTCTTGCTGAATGAGAGGCTCCCCAGTCAGATCATCAATGCCAACAGTTTTGGGAGGGTTGAATTCAATGTTGTAGACTTGGCCACTGGCGGGATGAATTGTACTGGTAGTTTTGATTAAACTCTCTACTCCGATATAACTGTTCTTTCTTTTTTTTTTTTTTTTTTTGAGACGGAGTCTCGCTGTGTCACCCAGGCTGGAGTGCAGTGGCACGATCTCGGCTCACCTTCACCTCCTAGGTTCAAGCGATTCTTCTGCCTCAGCCTCCCTCGGCTGGGACTACAGGCGTGTGCCACCACACATGGCTAATTTTTGTATTTTTAGTAGAGACAGAGTTTCACCATGTTGGCCAGGATGGTCTCGATCTCTTTTTTTTGAGTTGGAGTCTCACTCTGTTACCTAGCAGGCTGGAGTGCAGTGGCATGATATCGGCTCACCGCAATCTCCGCCTCCTGGGTTCAAGCAATTCTCCTGCCTCAGCCTCCCGAGTAGCTGGGATTACAGGTGCCCGCCACCATGCCTGGCTAATTTTTTTTTTTTATTATACTTTAGGGTTTTAGGGTACATGTGCACAATGTGCAGGTTTGTTACATATGTGTCCATGTGCCATGTTGATTTCCTGCACCCATTAACTCGTCATTTAGCATTAGGTGTATCTCCTAATGCTGTCCCTCCCCCATCCCCCCACCCCACAACAGTCCCCGGAGTGTGATGTTCCCCTTCCTGTGTCCATGAGTTCTCATTGTTCAATTCCCACCTATGAGTGAGAACATGCGGTGTTTAGTTTTTTGTCCTTGCGATAGTTTACTGAGAATGATGTTTTCCAGTTTCATCCATGTCCCTACAAAGGACACGAACTCATCATTTTTTATGGCTGCATAGTATTCCATGGTGTATATGTGCCACATTTTCTTAATCCAGTCTATCGTTGTTGGACATTTGGGTTGGTTCCAACTCTTTGCTATTGTGAATAGTGCTGCAATAAACATACGTGTGCATGTGTCTTTATAGCAGCATGATTTATAGTCCTTTGGGTATATACCCAGTAATGGGATGGCTGGGTCAAATGGTATTTCTAGTTCGAAATCCCTGAGGAATCGCCACACTGACTTCCACAATGGTTGAACTAGTTTACAGTCCCACCAACAGTGTAAAAGTGTTCCTATTTCTCCACATCCTCTCCAGCACCTGTTGTTTCCTGATTTTTTAATGATGGCCATTCTAACTGGTGTGAGATGGTATCTCACTGTGGTTTTGATTTGCATTTCTCTGATGGCCAGTGATGATGAGCATTTCTTCATGTGTTTTTTGGCTGCATAAATGTCTTCTTTTGAGAAGTGTCTGTTCATGTCCTCTGCCTACTTTTTGATGGGGTTGTTTGTTTTTTTCTTGTAAATTTGTTTGAGTTCATTGTAGATTCTGGATATTAGCCCTTTGTCAGATGAGTAGGTTGCAAAAATTTTCTCCCATTCTGTAGGTTGCCTGTTCACTCTGATGATAGTTTCTTTTGCTGTGCAGAAGCTCTTTAGTTTAATGAGATCCCATTTGTCGATTTTGGCTTTTGTTGCCATTGCTTTTGGTGTTTTAGACATGAAGTCCTTGCCCACGCCTATGTCCTGAATGGTATTGCCTAGGTTTTCTTGTAGGATTTTAATGGTTTTAGGTCTAACATATAAGTCTTTAATCCATCTTGAATTAATTTTTGTATAAGGTGTAAGGAAGGGATCCAGTTGCAGCTTTCTACATATGGCTAGCCAGTTTTCCCAGCACCATTTATTAAATAGGGAATCCTTTCCCCATTTCTTGTTTTTGTCAGGTTTGTCAAAGATCAGATAGTTGTAGCTATGCGGCGTCATTTCTGAGGGCTCTGTTCTGTTCCATTGATCTATGTCTCTGTTGTGGTACCAGTACCATGCTGTTTTGGTTACTGTAGCCTTGTAGTATAGTTTAAAGTCAGGTAGTGTGATGCCTCCAGCTTTGTTCTTTTGGCTTAGGATTGACTTGGCGATGCGGGCTCTTTTTTGGTTCCATATGAACTTTAAAGTAGTTTTTTCCAATTCTGTGAAGAAAGTCATTGGTAGCTTGATGGGGATGGCATTGAATCTATAAATGACCTTGGGCAGTATGGCCATTTTCACGATATTGATTCTTCCAACCCATGAGCATGGAATGTTCTTCCATTTGTTTGTATCCTCTTTTATTTCATTGAGCAGTGGTTTGTAGTTCTCCTTGAAGAGGTCCTTCACATCCCTTGTAAGTTGGATTCCTAGGTATTTTATTCTCTTTGAAGCAATTGTGAATGGGAGATCACTCATGATTTGGCTCTCTGTTTGTCTGTTATTGGTGTACAAGAATGCTTGTGATTTTTGTACATTAATTTTGTATCCTGAGACTTTGCTGAAGTTGCTAATCAGCTTAAGGAGATTTTGGGCTGAGACAATGGGGTTTTCTAGATATACAATCATGTCATCTGCAAACAGGGACAATTTGACTTCCTCTTTTCCTAGTTGAATACCCTTTATTTCCTTCTCCTGCCTGATTGCTCTGGCCAGAACTTCCAGCACTATGTTGAATAGGAGTGGTGAGAGAGGGCATCCCTGTCTTGTGCCAGTTTTCAGAGGGAATGCTTCCAGTTTTTGCCCATTCAGTATGATATTGGCTGTGGGTTTGTCATAGATAGCTCTTATTATCTTGAGATACGTCCCATCAATACCTAATTTATTGAGAGTTTTTAGCATGAAGGGTTGTTGAATTTTGTCAAAGGCCTTTTCTGCATCTATTGAGATAATCATGTGGTTTTTGTCTTTGGTTCTGTTTATATGCTAGATTACATTTATTGATTTGCGTATGTTGAACCAGCCTTGCATCCCAGGGATGAAGCCCACTTGATCATGGTGGATAAGCTTTTTGATGTGCTGCTGGATTCGGTTTGCCAGTATTTTATTGAGGATTTTTGCATCAATGTTCATCAAGGATATTGGTCTGAAATTCTCTTTTTTGGTTATGTCTCTGCCAGGTTTTGGTATCAGGACGATGCTGGCTTCATAAAATGTGTTAGGGAGGATTCCCTCTTTTTCTATCGATTGGAATAGTTTCAGAAGGAATGGTACCAGTTCCTCCTTGTACCTCTGGTAGAATTCAGCTGTGAATCCGTCAGGTCCTGGACTCTTTTTGGTTGGTAAGCTATTGATTATTGCCACAATTTCAGAACCTGTTATTGGTCTATTCAGAGATTCAACTTCTTCCTGGTTTAGTCTTGGGAGGGTGTATTTGTCAAGGAATTTATCCATTTCTTCTAGATTTTCTAGTTTATTTGCATAGAGGTGTTTGTAGTATTCTCTGATGGTAGATTGTATTTCTGTGGGATCGGTGGTGATATCCCCTTTTTCGTTTTTTATTGCATCTATTTGATTCTTCTCTCTTTTCTTCTTTATTAGTCTTGCTAGCGGTCCATCAATTTTGTTGATCTTTTCAAAAAACCAGCTCCTGGATTCATTAATTTTTTGAAGGGTTTTTTGTGTCTCTATTTCCTTCAGTTCTGCTCTGATTTTAGTTATTTCTAGCCTTCTGCTAGCTTTTGAATGTGTTTGCTCTTGCTTTTCTAGTTCTTTTAATTGTGATGTTAGGGTGTCAATTTTGGATCTTTCCTGCTTTCTCTTGTGGGCATTTAGTGCTATAAATTTCCCTCTACACACTGCTTTGAATGTGTCCCAGAGATTCTGGTATGTTGTATCTTTGTTCTCGTTGGTTTCAAAGAACATCTTTATTTCTGCCTTCATTTCATTATGTACCCAATAGTCATTCAGGAGCAGGTTGTTCAGTTTCCATGTAGTTGAGCAGTTTTGAGTGAATTTCTTAATCCTGAGTTCTAGTTTGATTGCACTGTGGTCTGAGAGACAGTTTGTTATAATTTCTGTTCTTTTACATTTGCTGAGGAGAGCTTTACTTCCAACTATGTGGTCAATTTTGGAATAGGTGTGGTGTGGTGCTGAAAAAAATGTATATTCTGTTGACTTGGGGTGGAGAGTTCTGTAGATGTCTATTAGGTCCACTTTATGTAGAGCAGAGTTCAATTCCTGGATATCCTTGTTAACTTTCTGTCTCGTTGATCTGTCTAATGTTGACAGTGGGGTGTTAAAATCTCCCATTATTATTGTGTGGGAGTTTAAGTCCCTTTGTAGGTCACTGAGGACTTGCTTTATGAATCTGGGTGCTCCTGTGTTGGGTGCATATATATTTAGGATAGTTAGCTCTTCTTGTTGAATTGATCCCTTTACCATTATGTAATGGCCTTCTTTGTCTCTTTTGATCTTTGTTGGTTTAAAGTCTATTTTATCAGAGACTAGGATTGCAACCCCTGCCTTTTTTTGTTTTCCAGTTGCTTGATAGATCTTCCTCCATCCCTTTATTTTGAGTCTATGTGTGTCTCTGCACGTGAGATGGGTTTCCTGAATACAGCACACTGATGGGTCCTGACTCCTTATCCAGTTTGCCAGTCTGTGTCTTTTGATTGGAGCATTTAGCCCATTTACATTTAACGTTAATATTGTTATGTGTGAATCTGATCCTGTCATTATGATGTTAGTTGGTTATTTTGCTCGTTAGTTGCTATTGTTTCTTCCTAGCCTCGATGGTCTTTACAATTTGGCATGTTTTTGCAGTGGCTGGTACCGGTTGTTCCTTTCCATGTTTAGTGCTTCCTTCAGGAGCTCTTTTAGGGCAGGCCTGGTGGTGACAAAATCACTCAGCGTTTGCTTGTCTGTAAAGTATTTTATTTCTCCTTCACTTATGAAGCTTAGTTTGGCGGGATAGCAAATTCTGGGTTGAAAATTCTTTTCTTTAAGAATGTTGAATATCGGCCCCCACTCTCTTCTGGCTTGTAGAGTTTCTGCTGAGAGATCAGCTGTTAGTCTGATGGGCTTCCCTTTGTGGGTAACCCGACCTTTCTCTCTGGCTGCCCTTAACATTTTTTCCTTCATTTCAACTTTGGTGAATCTGACAATTATGTGTCTTGGAGTTGCCCTTCTCGAGGAGTATCTTTGTGGCGTTCTCTGTATTTCCTGAATCTGAATGCTGGCCTGCCTTGCTAGATTGGGGAAGTTCTCCTGGATAATATCTTGCAGAGTGTTTTCCAACTTGGTTCCATTCTCCCCATCATTTTCAGGTACACCAATCAGACGTAGGTTTGGTCTTTTCACATAGTCCCAAATTTCTCGGAGGCTTTGTTCATTTCTTTTTATTCTTTTTTTCTCTAAACTTCCCTTCTCTCTTCATTTCATTCATTTCATCTTCCATCAGCGATACCCTTTCTTCCAGTTGATCGCATCTGCTACTGAGGCTTCTGCAATCTTCGCGTAGTTCTCGAAACTTGGCTTTCAGCTCCATCAGCTCCTTTAAGCCCTTCTCTCCATTGGTTATTCTAGTTATCCATTCTTCTAATATTTTTTCAAAGTTTTTAACTTCTTTGCTATTGTTTTGAATTTCCTCTCATAGCTCAGAGTAGTTTGATCGTCTGAAGCCTTCTTCTCTCAACTCATCAAAGTCATCCTCCATCCAGCTTTGTTCCGTTGCTGGTGAGGAACTGCGTTCCTTTGGAGGAGGAGAGGTGCTCTGTTTTTTAGAGTTTCCAGTTTTTTTGTTCTGTTTTTTCCCCATCTTTGTGGTTTTATCTACTTTTGGTCTTTGATGATGGTGATGTACAGATGGGTTTTTGGTGTGGATGTCCTTTCTGTTTGTTAGTTTTCCTTCTACCAGACAGGACCCTCAGCTGCAGGTCTGTTGGAGTTTACTAGAGGTCCACTCCAGACCCTGTTTGGCTGGGTGTCAGCAGCGGTGCCTGCAGAACAGCGGATTTTCGTGAGACCACAAATTCAGCTGATAGTTCGTCTGAAAGTTTTGTCTCAGAGGAGTACCCGGTTGAATGAGGTGTCAGTCTGTCCCTACTGGGGGGGTGCCTCCCAGTTAGGCTGCTCAGGGGTGAGGGACCCACTTTAGGAGGCAGTCTGTCCGTTCTCAGATCTCCAGCTGCGTGCTGGGAGAACCACTACTCTCTTCAAAGCTGTCAGTCAGACAGGGACCTTTAAGTCTGTGGAGGTTCTTGCTGAGTTTTTGTTTGTCTGTGCCCTGCCCCCAGAGGTGGAGCCTATAGAGGCAGGCAGGCCTCCTTGAGCTGTGGTGGGCTCCACCCAGTTCGAGCTTCCTGGCTGCTTTGTTTACCTAAGCAAGCCTGGGCAATGGCGGGCGCCCCTCCCCCAGCCTCGCTGCCGCCTTGCAGCTTGATCTCAGACTGCTGTGCTAGCAATCAGCGAGACTCCGTGGGCACAGGACCCTCCGAGCCAGGTGCGGGACACAATCTCCTAGTGTGCCGTTTTCCAGGCCCGTTGGAAAAGCGCAGTATTGGGGTGGGACTGACCCGATATTCCAGGTGCCGTCTGTTTCCCCTTTCTTTGACTAGGAAAGGGAACTCCCTGACCCCTTGCGCTTCCCGAGTGAGGTAATGCCTCGCCCTGCTTCGGCTCGCGCACAGTGCGCTTCACCGACTGTCCTGCACCCACTGTTAGGCACTCCCTAGTGAGATGAAACCGGTACCTCAAGCAGAAATGCAGAAATCCAGAAATCATCCGTCTTCTGTGTCGCTGGGGCTGGGAGCTGGAGACCGGAGCTGTTCCTATTCGGCCATCTTGGCTCCACCCCGCATGCCTGGCTAATTTTTGTATATTTAGTAGAGACGGGGTTTCACCATTTTGGCCAGGCTGGTCTTGAACTCCTGAACTCGTGATCCACCTGCCTTGGCCTCCCAACATGCTGGAATTACAGGCATGAGCCACTGCGCCTGGCCTATGGTCTCAATCTCTTGACCTCATGATCCACCCGCCTTGGCCTCCTCAAGTGCTGGGATTACAGGCACGAACCACTGTGCCTGGCCAACTGTTCTCTCTTTATATATTATTTTTATATATATTATCTTTACATTTGTAAGGTTACCTTTCAGTGTATGGATCAGTAGATGGGTACTGAGGCTTGAATGCAAACTGAATTCTTTGCCACATTTATTACATTTATAATGTTTGTGACCCATGTGAGTCCTCCAGTGTTGTGTTAGCTATGAAGTAACATAGCCACATTTTTGCATCTGTAAGGTGTGCAGTGAATTCTCTCCAGTATGAATTTTCCAATGTCATGCAAGGTGTAAATTTTGATTGACCTTGCCACATGAATTACACTTGTAAGGTCTCTCTCCGGTATGAATTATCTGATGGTTGATTAGGTATAACTTGCGTCCGAAGACCTTGCCGCATTCACTATATTTGTAAAGTTTCAGTCCAGTATGGATTAGAAGATGGGCCATAAGTCCTGAACGCTTTGCAGTATGGATTAGAAGATGGGCCATAAGTCCTGAACAAATGCTTTCAACTTCTGTTACATTTGTAAGGCTTCTCTGTACTATGAATTATTTGATGCTGTGTAATTGACGAAAGACCTTGCCACATTCATTACATGTGTAAGGTTTTTCTGCAGTATGACTTCTCTGTTGAGTGAGGGAAAATTTGTGCCTGAAGTTCTTGTACACTCGTTACATTTGTAAGGTTTTTCTCCAGTATGGATTACAAGATGGGCAGTAAGTCCTGAACACTCTTTAAATGCTTTACCACATTCGTTACATTTACAAGGCCTCTCTCCAGTATGAAGTCTTTGATGTTGTGCAAGGTTTGAATTGCTGTTAAACACCTTGTGACAGTCACTACGTTTGTAAGGCTTCTGTCCAATATGAATTCTCCAGTGATCTACAAGGTGTGGATTGCAACTAAAGACCTTGCCACATTCACTGCATTTGTAAGGTTTATCTGCAGTATGGATTACTTGATGATTAGTAAGGCTTGCAGACACTCTAAAAACTTTGCCATCTTAACTACGTTCATAAGATTTTTCCTCTAATGTGTGCTTTGTCTTCTTGTGAGAGTAATGGGAAATCAATGAAATGATTTCTGTATTTATTTAAAGCGTGTGTTTTAACACTAGAAGAAATTTTTTGAAGTGGTGGAACTGAGGAACTATGGTTTGTAAACTTTTCAATTTGATTACTTCCATAAATTTTCTTTCCAGCTTAAAATAGCTGCAATTCAGGCAGATGTGACTGAAGGGTTAATCCAAGTTGATTTTTAATAGGCTCATTTTCTGTATTACTTCCCAATATACAGCTCCTCCCTGTGTTCACACCTTTGATGCATTCCCTGCCATTTGGATTGTTTGCTGTCTTCACCCTGCAGAGTCCAGAGCTCTCGCTTTGTCTCCAACATGGAGATAATGCTCAGGTCAGGAAGACAGATTCCCAGGAAGACCAGGTTCCTGTAGTTCTACATCACTTCCCTGTATAAAGCCCTCTGTGCAGGGTCCAGTTATTTCCACTTCTCCTGAGAGAATTCTGTAGCCACATCCATGAATGTCAAGTGACGCTAAATAAGAGTCCTTCCTGATTCCTTTTCTTTCCTCTTCTTTCTCTTCTGGGCTTCTTCATCACACAGCCTGACTCATAAGAAATCAATCTGTGGCTGGGTGCGGTGGCTCATGCCTGTAATCCCAACACCTTGGGAGGCCGAGATGGGCAGATCACGAGGTCAGGAGATAGAGACCATCCTGACTTAACACGGTGAAACCCCATCTCTACTAAAAATACAAAAAAAATAGCTGGGCGTAGTGGCAGGTGCCTGTAGTCCCAGCTACTCGGGAGGCTGAGGCAGGAGAATGGCATGAACCCGGGAGGCGGAGCTTGCAGTGAGCCAAGATCGCACCACTGCACTCCAGCCTGGGCAACTGAGAGAGACTCTGTCTCAAAAAGAAAAAAAGAAAGAAATCAATCTGTGAGGCCGGGCGCATGGTGGCTTACGCCTGTAATCCCAGCATGTGTTAGTCTGTTCTCACACTGCTAATAAAGACATACCTGAGATTGCGTAGTTTATAAAGAAAAGAAGATTAATTGGCTCACAGTTCCATATGGCTGGGGAGGCCTTAACAATCATAGCAGATGGTGAAGGGGAAGCAAGACACTTCTTACATGGCAGCAGGCAAGAGAGTGTGTGCAGGGGGACTGCCCTTTATAAAACTGTCAGATCTCGTGAGACTTACTCACTATCACGAGAACCACATGGAAAAAACCCGCCCCCATGATTCAGTTAACCTCCCACCGGGTCCCTCCCAGGACACGTGGGGATTATGGGAGATACAATTCAAGATGAGATTTGGGTGGGGACACAGCCAAACCATACTTTTGGAGGACGAGGTGGGCAAATTGCCTGAACTCAGAAGTTTGAGACGGGCCTGGGCAACATGGCGAGGCTCCTGTGTGTGCTGCGGCATGACCTTCACTCCACGCGATCAGCTTCCAGGTCTCATTGGACACATTTTGAGTTAATTCTTGTATATGGCATGATGAAGTAAAGCTCCAACTTCATTGTGTATGTGGCTATCCTGTTGTTCCATCACCATGTGTTGCAAAGACTATTTTTTCACCTTGTTAAAAATCAGTTGACTATAGACACATGGGCTTATTTCTGGACTCTCATTTCTATTCCGCGGATCTATATATCTATCCTTATGCCACTACCACACTTTGCTTACTGTTACTTTGGAGTAAGGTTTGAAATCAGGAAGGGTGAGTCTTCCACTATTATTCTTTCTCGAGATTGTTTTGGTTATTCTGGGTCCCTTGCAATTACATATGAATTTTAGAATTTGCTTGTCAGTTTCCACAAAGAAGCCAGCTGTCTTAAGGAAATTAAGAAAGAAAAGTATGTTTGTAAATTTTGTTGTTGTAACTCTATCATTTCTGGATCTCTTTATTTGTTCCTTTGGATTCAACTTTCCATGTGGAGTCATTTCTGTAGCCTAATACAGCTTTGCTCCCACTTAACCTCCTTTGTTTTGTTATTGGCAAATATATTACATTTCTATATGTTATAGGCTCAACAATATATACATTTTTAAAAATTGTAATAAAATGGAGATAAAATATACCATTTTAGCCATTTTAAAGCATACAGTTCAGTGGTATTAAGTACATTCACATTGTTGTACAACACTCACCACCATCTATCATCAGAACTTTTTTCATGTTGCAAAACTGAAACTCTACACCTATTTAACAATAGTTCCCCATTTCCCGCCCCCACCAGCCCCTGGCAACCACCCATCTACTTTCTGTCTCTCTGAATTTGACTATCCTAAGCATTTACACAAAGCTGAGACATAAAAAGTAAAACTGGCCCACAAAGAAAGCTCCATGCTCAGATGCTTTACTGGTGAATTCTTCCAACCATCTAAGAAAGAAAGAACACCAATCCTGCACAAAGTCTTTCAGAATACTTTAAGAGGAGATACTTCCCACCTTATCCACAAAACCAGCACAACTCTGACATCAAAACTCAAGAAGGACACTACATGAGAAAATATCAGATCAATATCTCTCATGAACAGAATTGAAAAAAAACTTTAATCATCTGGATTTTGTTAAAGATTTTTGAATGAATGTTCATAAGGGATATTCATATGCATTTCTCTTTTCCTGTAGTGTCCCTGTCTGGCCCCAGCACCAGGGCATTGTCAGCGGCCTCATAAAATGAACCAGGAATTACCCCTTCCTCCTCAACTGTCTGGAAAAGTTTGAGAAGGATTGGCATCAGTTCCTCTCCAAATGTTTGGTAGAATCACCAGCAAAGCCATCAGGTCTAGGACCTTTCCTTTTTGGGAGTTTGTTGATGATTGATTCATTCTCCTTACACTAGTTATGGGTCTATTCAGATTTTCTATTTCTTTGTGATTCAGTCTCAGTAGGTTTTATGTTTCTAGGAATGTGTCCATTTCATCTAGGTTTATGCAACTTGTTGGCATACAATTGTTCATAGTTCTCTTACGATTCTTTTTTATTTTATTTATTTTTGAGACGGAGTCTCGCTCCATCACCAAGCTGGAGTGCAGTGGCGCAATTTCAGCTCACTGCAATCTCTGCCTCCTGGTTTCAAGTGATTCTCCTGCCTCAGCCTCCCAAGTAGCTGGAATTACGGGCACACGCCACCACACCCAGCTAATTTTTGCATTTTTAGTAGAGATGGGGTTTCACCATGTTGACCAGGAGGTCTTGATCTCCTGACCTTGTGATCTGCCCACCTCAGCTTCCCAAAGTGTTGGGATTACAGGCATGAGCCACCATGCCCAGCCAATTCTTTTTATTTCTGTAGAGCTGGTAGTAATGTATCCATTTTAATTTCTTATTTTGGTAATTTGAGTCTTTTTATTTTTTATTTTTTGGCTAGTCAAGTGAAGCAATCTTTTTTTTTTTTTTTGAGATGGAGTCTTGCTCAGCCACCCAGGCTAGAGTGCAGTGGCACGATTTCGGCTCACTGCAACCACCGTCTCCCGGGTTCAAGCGATTCTCCCATCTCAGCCTCTCAAGTAGCTGGGATTATAGGCGACCGCCATCATGCCTGGCTAATTTTTGTATTTTAGTAGAGATGGGGTTTCACCATGTTGGCCAGTCTGGTCTTGAACTCCTGACCTCAGGTGATCCACCCGCCTTGGCCTTCCAAAGTGCTAGGATTACAGGTTTGAGCCACCGTGCCCGCCCTTTTTTTTTTTTTTAATTTAAAATATTTGAAACAGGGTTTTGTTCCATCCCTCAGGCTGGAGTGCAGTATCGGGGGGAACCTGCCCCCAATATTTCAACGTAGGTTCTTTCTATTTTTCATAAGTGTCGGCCAGCTGAGAAATAGAAAGAGTACAAAGAGAGGAATTTTACAGCTGGGCCTCTGGGGGTGACATCACATATGGATAGGACCGTGATGCCCACCTGAGCCTTAAAACCAGCAAGTTTTTATTAAAGATTTCAAAAGGGGAGGGGGTGTACAAACAAGGAGTAGGTCACAAAGATCACATGCTTCAAAGGGCAAAAGGCAGAACAAATATCACATGCTTCTGAGGAAACAGGACAAGGGCAAAGTCAGAACTACTGATAAGAATCTATGTTCAGCTGTGCACATATTGTCTTGATAAACATCTTAAACAACAGAAAACATGGTTCGAGAGCAGAGAACTGGTCTGACCACAAATTTATCAGGGTGGAGTTTTTTCCCCACCCTAACAGGCCTGAGGGTACTGCAGGAGACCAGGGCGTATTTCAGTCCTTATCTCAACTGCATAAGACAGACACTCCAAGAGCAGCCGTTTATAGACCTCCCCCCAGGAATGCATTCCTTCCCCAGAGTATTAATTATTAATATTCCTTGCTAGGAAAAGAATTTAGCGATATCTTCCCTACTTGCACGTCTGTTTATAGGCTCTCTGCAAGAAGAAAAATATGGCTCTATTTTGCCCACCCCCTCAGGCAGTCAGACCTTATGGTTCTCTTCCCTTGTTCCCTGAAAATCGCTGTTACTCTGTTCTTTTTTAAGGTGCACTGATTTCATATTGTTCAAACACACATGTTTTACAATCAATTTGTACAGTTAACACAATTATCATGGTGGTCCTGAGGTGACTTACATCCTCAGCTTACAAAGATAACAGGATTAAGAGATTAAAGTAAAACAGTGTAAGAAATTATGAAAGTATTATTTGGGAACTGATAAATGTCCATGAAATCTTCACAATTTATGTTCCTCTGCCGCAGCTCCAGCCGGTCCCTCTGTTCAGAGTCCCTGACTTCCCGCAACAGTGCAGTGGTGCAATTTTGGCTCGCTGCAACCTCTACCTCCCAGGCTCAAGTGATCCTCCCACCTCAGTCTCTAGAATAGCTGGGACTACAGGTGTGGGACACCATGTGCGGCTAATTATTTTTGTACATTTTGTAGAGATGGGCTTTCACTGTGTTCCCCAGGCTCATCTTGAACTCTTAGGCTCAAGTGATCTGCCTGTGTCAGACTCCTAAAGTACTGGGGTTACAGGTGTGAGCTACCATGCCTGGTGCCTTAATTTTTTAAATTTTTTGTAGAAACAAGGTCTGTCTATATTGCCCAGGCTGGTCTTGAACTCCTGACCTCATGCAATCCTCTCATCTATGTCTCCCAAAGTGCTGGGATTACAATCTTTAGCCACCGTGCCCAGCCCAAGATCTTTCTTTTTTAATGTAAGTGTTTACAGCTATAAATTCCCCCCTTAGCATTGCTTTTGCTGAATTCCAAAAGTTTCGGTACATTGTTTTTTATTTTCATTTGTCTCTAAGTATTTTCTAATTTTCCTTTTGATTTCTTCTTTGATTCATTGGTGATTTAAGAGTGTGTTATTTAGACTGGGCACAGTGGCTTATGCCTGTAATCCCAGCACTTTGGGAGGCCGAAGTGGGTGGATCACTTGAGGTCAGGAGTTCACACCAGCCTGTCCAACCTGTGAAACCCTGTCTCTACTAAAAATACAAAAATTAGCTGGTTGTGGTGTTGGGCACCTGTGATCCCAGCTACTCAAGAGGCTGAGGCAGAATTGCTTGAACCTGGGAGGTGGAGGTTGGCATGAGCAGAGATCACATTACCACACTCCAGCCTGGGTGACTCCATCTCAAAAACAAAAAGTGTTATTTGGTTCCCACAAATTTGGGAATTTTAGTTTTCCTAGTTACTGATTTCTAACTTCATCCCACTGTGGTTGGAGAAGATATTCTGTGTGCTATCTTTTCTTTAAAATCTATTGAGACAATTTGTGGTCTATAGTATGGTCTGTCCTGGAGAATGACCCATGTGCACTTGAGAAGAATGCCTATTGTTAGGTAAAGAATTTTAGATGTAAGTCAGGCATGGTGGCTCACGCCTGTAATCCCAGCATTTTGGGAGGCTGAGGCTGGTGGATTACCCAAGGTCAGGAGTTCGAGACCAGCCTGACCAACATGGTGAAACTCCGTCTCTACTAAAAATACAAAATTAGCTGGGCGTGGTGGTGCACACCTGTAATCTCAGCTACCAGAGAGGCTGAGGCAGGAGAATCGCTTGAACCCAGGAGGCAGAGGTGGTGGTGAGCTAAGATCGAGCCATTGCACTCTAGCCTGGGCAACAAGAGTGAAACTCTGTCTCAAAAAAAAAAAAAAAAAGAGTTTTAGATGCCTGTTAGATCTAGTTGGTTTACTGCATTGTTTAAGTCCTCTTATTTATTTATTTGAGACAGAGTCTTGCTGTTTTTAAATTTTTTTTTTAAAAATTATTTATTTGAGACGGAGTCTCGCTCTGTTGCCCAGGCTGGAGTGCAGTGGCGCCATCTCAGCTCACTGCAACCTCCACCTCCCAGGTGCAAGCAGTTCTCTGCCTCAGCCTTCGCGTAACTGCCATTACAGGCACCCACCACTACGCCCAGCTAATTTTTGTATTTTTAGTAGAGATGGGGTTTCACCATCTTGGCCAGGCAGGTCTTGAACTCCTGACTTTGTGATCCACCCGCCTCAGCCTCCCAAAGTTCTGGGATTACAGGCGTGAGCCACTGTGCCCAGCCAAGTCCTCTATTTTTTTTTTTTTTTTGAGATGGAGTCTCGCTCCGTCACCCAGGCTGGAGTGCAATGGCGTGATCTCGGCTCACTGCAAGCTCCACCTCCTGGATTCACAGCATTCTCCTGCCTCAGCCTCCCGAGTAGCTGGGACTACAGGCGCCCGCCACCACGCCTAGCTAATTTTTTTTTGTATTTTTAGTAGAGATGGGGTTTCACCGTGTTAGCCAGGATGGTGTCGATCTCCTGAGCTTGTGATCCGCCTGCCTTGGCCTCCCAAAGTGCTGGGATTATAGGTGTGAGCCACCACGCCCGGCCCCAAGTCCTCCATTTTCTTAATTATCTTCTGCCAGGTTGTTCTATCCATTACTGAGAGTGGGGTATTGAAGTCTGCAACTATTAGTCATGGTTTGTTTTTTACACCTAAAAACAAACCATCAATATCCTCATTTGTACATTTAGGTGCATAAATGTTAATAATTGTTCTAATCTTCTTGCTGTATATGTCTCCTTTTTTGTCTCTTATAACCTTTTTTTAATTTAAAGACTATTTTGTCTGATATTTGTAAAGCCATCCCTAATCTCCTTTGGTTACAATTTATGTGGAATATTTTTTTTCAAAATTTTTACTTGCAATCTTTTTGTGTCTTTAGATCTAGAGTCTCTTGTAGATAGCATATAGGTGGATTCTGTGTTTTTTTAAATCCATTCTGCCAATTTCTATCTTTGGAGAGTTTAATCCATTTACATTTAAAGTAATTATTGATAAGGAGGGACTTATGTTATTTTACTAATTTATGTTCTGTATGCATTATAGTTTTTTAATTCCTTATTTGCTGCATTACTGTCTTCTTTTGTGTTTAGTTGATTTTTTTTGTAGTGAAAAATTTTAATATAATATGTAACATGTCCTGTAACTGTTTTCTCTGTGGTTACCATGGAGATTATATTTAATGTCCTAAAATTATAATACTCTAGTTTGAATTTATGCCAGCTTAACTTCAATAACATACAAAAACTGTACCCTTTTAACAGCTCTGCCCCAACTCCTTCTAGTTATTGATGTCACAAAAGTATATCTTTGTACATTATATGTTTTTTTTTTTTGAGACAGAGTCTTGCTCTGTTGCCCAGGCTGGAGTGCAGTGGCGCAGTCTCGGCTCACTGCAAGCTCTGCCTCGTGGGTTCACGCCTCAGCCTCCCAAGTAGCTGGGACTACAGGTGCCCGCCACCATGCCCGGCTAATTTTTTTTTGTATTTTTAGTAGAGATGGGGTTTCACCATGTTAGCCAGGATGGTCTCGATCTCCTGACCTCGTGATCCACCCGCCTCGGCCTCCCAAAGTGCTGGGATTACAGGCGTGAGCCACAGCACCCGGCCTGTGCATTATATGTTTAAAAACAGGATCTAAAAATTGGTTTTTTAAAATGCATTAGTCTCTTAAATTATATGGAAAGCAAAATGTGGAATTGCAAACCAAAGTTACAGTAATATTAGCTTTTAGTCTAATTGTTTTGTAATGTATTAGCCTCTTAAATCTTGTAGAAAGCAAAAAAAAGAAATTACAAACAACTGTTACTATAATACCAGCTTTTATAGTTGCCCATCTGTTTACCTTTACCAAAGGGATTTCTTTACAAATATATTTTTATTGTTAATCAACAAATCGTAATTGTACATATTTATAGAGTACAATGTGATGTCCTGATATATGTATACAACGTGGTTTGATTAAATCAAGCTAATCAACATATCTGTCACCTCAAGTATTTATCATTTTGTTGTGATGAGGACATTTGAAATTCTCTTAGCAATTTTGAAATATGTAATACATTATTATTAAATGTAGCCACCATGTTGTGCAGTGTATCTCAGAATACTTACTCCTGCTGTATAACTGAAGCTTATATGTATTTGGTGCAGTTAATGGTGCCCTTCATTTCTCTGAGTCTCTGTTCATTTTTCATTTTAGTTTTTTTTCCATTATTTGGATTGCATAATTTCTATTGGTCTGTCCTCAAGCTTGCTAATTGTTCTGCCAGTGTAAGTATGCTGTTGAGCCTCTCTAGTGAATTTTTCTTTTCAGTTATTGTACTTTTTAGCTCTAGAATTTCCATTTGGGTCTTTTAATTAATAATTTTTTTCTGTTTCTTAATATTCTCTATTTGATATGACACTGTCATTATACCTTCCTTTACTTTTTAAATTATGGTTTCTTTTCATTCTTTGAACATATTTATAATGGCTACTTTGAAATCTTTTTTTTTTCTTTTTTTGAGACAGAGTCTCACTCTGTCACCCAGGCTGGAGTGCAGTGGCACGATCTTCGCTCACTACAACCTCCGCCTCCCAGGTTCAAGCGATTCTCCTGCCTCAGCCTCCCGAGTAAGTGGGACTACAGGTGCATGCCACCACACCTGGCTAATTTTTGTATTTTTAGTAGAGACGGGGTTTCACCATATTGGTCAGGCTGGTCTTGTACTCCTAACCTTGTGATCTGCCCACCTTGGCCTCCCAAAGTGCTGAGATTACAGGCGTGAGCCACCGCGCCCAGCCTACTTTGAAATCTTTGTCTGTTGAATCTAACATCTGGCCGCTTTCACAGGCAGTTTCTCTTGTTTGCTTTTTTCCAGCATATGTGTCATACTATCCTATTTCTTTGCATTTCTCACAACTTTTTACTGGAAGCTGGACATTTTAGATAATGCATTGTTTCACTCGGTATTGGCCCCCTTGGGGATTGTTATATGCTTATTTATTTGTATAGTAACTGGCTGGATTTGTATTTATTTATTTTTTTTTTGAGGTGGAGTCTTGGTCTGTTGCCAGGCTGAAGGGCAATGGCACGATCTTGGCTCACCGTAACTTCCAACTCTGGTTCAAGTGATTCTCCTGCCTCAGCCTCCCAAGTAGCTGGGACTACAGGCACATGTCACCCCGCCCAGCTAATTTTTGTATTTTTAATAGAGACGGGGTTTCATCATGTTGGCCAGGTTGGTCTCAATCTTCTGACCTCATGATCCGCCCCCCTCGGCCTCCTAAAGTGTTGGGATTACAGGTGTGAGCCACCGTTCCTGGACTGAGTTGTTTTAGTGAAGTCTGTCTCCTTCCTCTTTCCCTTCCCTGTAGTATAAAGCCCCTGATGTTGCCCATCGGTGCGTGCGGCCTTGGGTGCTAACAGTTACCTTGGAATGTCTGTAGTTGTACAAGGGCTTTCTTTACTCTCTTTCCCTGACTTCACCTAACTTTTAAGACCCCATAGTTTCTGGCTGATTGCTTTATTGTTTTCAACAATGCCGTGGGGCATACATCACTTCACAGACTGATCTGATTAAATTTGGACTCTTTTGACAGGATTGCTCCCAATGTCAGTATCTGAGATTTTTTTCTGACCCCAAGAGGCCTCTTCCCAGCTTTGTAATCCTCTCTGCAAACTAGCCCAGCCTATAGTTTAGTTTACATCTCCAATGAATTGGCTTATCTCCTCCCAGTTGCCTTTCTACTGCTGTGTCTAAAACACATGTTCAGTTGCTTGCCGCTTGCAGAGTCCAATTAACAAGAGCAAGGTCTGGTATAAAGTGACTTTTTATTCCAAAGCTTAGCTTAGGGGAAGTAGAGGATTTTTGCCTTTAAGGGTACTCCTCCTTTGGAGCAGAAAGTAAGCACTTTTAAAGGGGGGGAAGGCCAGGTGCGGTGGCTCACCCCCGTATGCCCAGCACTTTGGGAAGCCAAGGCGGGCAGATCACCTGAGGTTGGGAGTTTGAGACCAGCTTGACCAACATGGAGAAACCCTGTCTCTACCGAAAATACAAAATTAGCCAGGCGTGGTGGCGCATGCCTGTTATCCCAGCTACTTGGGAGGCTGAGGCAGGAGAATCACTTGAGCCCAGGAGGTGGAGGTCGCGGTCGGTGAGCCGAGATTGTGCCATTGCACTCCAGCCTGGGCAACGAGAGCGGAACTCCATCTCAAAAAAAAGGGCCTAACATGAATGGGACATGGCGGGTTGGGGGGATGCGAGCAGTTGTAGGGGTCTGCGTGCTAGATTGGTGGCTTATCTACCAGGTGATCAAGGTGGTGACTGCTGGTTTCTTTGTGGGCAGGCATTGGGTTGTGAATCTACTGTTATCTCTCGAGACAACCTCCTAGTGGGTAAGAAAGAGTTCTACTCTGGAGCTTCTAAGCACATAGTTGAACTACCCCTGTAGGAAGTGTCTGATGAAGAGAAGGTAAAAGGCTATAATTGTATTTCTTTTTTTTTTTTTTTTTGAGACGGACGGAGTCTTACTCTGTCGCCCAGGCTAGAGTGCAGTGGCATGATCTCGGCTCACTGCAACCTCTACCTCCTGGGTTCAAGCGATTCTCTTGCCTCATCCTCCCAAGTAGCTGGGATTACAGGCATCTGCCACCATGCCTGGCTAATTTTTTTATTTTTAATAGAGACAGTGTTTCGCCATGTTGGCCAGGCTGGTCTCAAACTCCTGACCTTAGGTAATCAACCTGCCTCGGCCTCCCAGAGAGTGCTGGGATTACAGGCATGAGCCACCATGCCCAGCCTATAATTGTATTTCTAAAGAGCTAAGTAGGAAGTGGGAAAAAGGAGGAAAAGAAGAGAGAGAAAATAAAGAATTTTAAAATAATTAAATAATTGAGGCCAGGTACAGTAGCTCATGCCTGTAATCCCAGCACCTTGGGAGGCTGAGGTGGGCAGGTAACTTGACATGTCAAGAGTTTGAGACCAGCCTGGCCAACATGACGAAACCCCGTCTCTACTAAAAATACAAAAATTAGCCTGGTGTGGTGGCATACGCTCCCAGCTACTAGGGAGGCTGAGGCATGAGAATTGCTTGAACCCGGGGGGCAGAGGTTGCAGTGAGCTGAGATTGTGCCATTGCACTCCAGCCTGGATGACAGAATGAGACTGTCTCAAAGAATAATAATAATAAGCCTGGCGTGGTGGCTCACGCCTGTAATCCCAGCACTTTGGGAGGCTGAGGCGGGTGGATCACGAGGTCAGGAGATCGAGACCATTCTGGCTAACATGGTGAAACCCCATCTCTACTAAAAATACAAAAAAAATTAGCCAGGTGTGGTGGCGGGCGCCTGTAGTCCCAGCTACTTGGGAAGCTGAGGCAGGAGAATGGCATGAACCTGGGAGGCAGATCTTGCAGTGAGCTGAAATCGTGCCACTGCACTCCAGCCTGGGTGACTGAGCAAGACTCTGTCTCAAAAAAAAAAAAAAATAATAATAATAATTTAATTAAAGTGGAGGTACTCAGTTATACTTCCACTCTTTTTGAAAGCACTCTGAGGCTGGAACTCCATATTCTGTTCCAAATGAAGTCAGTTCATTTAGGAAGAGATTTGGTGCTCTGTTTTATGGCCTGTTTCTATTCCCAAGCAAAGTTTGTGAGGATGGCTATGGAGCTGTGGGTGGAGACAATGGCACTCTTCCGAGTGATACCCCCACTTTAGAAACTTAGCACTCGGTTTTGGAGGGAGATGGGCAGTAGCCTCTGGTCTTCTTGGCATACTTCTTGGCATTTCACTAACATGGAATCTTCACTTTATGGTCTGGGGAAGAGGTGATTTGGGGCCCCATAGTTTTTTTTTTGAGATGGAGTCTTGCTTTGTCACTCAGGCTGTAGTGCAGAGGTGCGATCTCAGCTCACTGCAACCTCTGCTTGCTGGATTCAAGTGATTCTCCTACCTCAGCCTCCCAAGTAGCTGGGATTATAGGCACTCACCACCACACCCAACCAATTTTTGTATTTTTAGTAGAGATGCAGTTTCACCATGTTGGCCAGGCTGGGTCTCAAACTCCTGACCTCAAGTGATCCACCCATCTCGGTCTCCCAAAGTGCTGGGATTGCAGGTGTGAGCCAACACACCTGGCCTGGGCCCCATAATTTTTAGCAGTCCTGTACCCAAAGTAGAACCTACATCCTAGTACCCTGGGCTAGGTGGAAGAAGGGAGCTCCCACTTCTTGCCTGCACCCTCCTGAAATGTAGCCTCAACAACAGGCAGCAGGATGAGATCTGCCAATGTCCTGCCCTCCCAAGAAGATAACCTTTCAACTGGAAGTTGCAGGGAAACAAAGGCCTGTGTTCTTGCCTTCACTGGCCTGGAGTAGAATTTTTGTCTCACTTAGGTGGGGTGGAGAAAGGTGGCAGTTGGTCGTGATTCTCATACCACTGACTCTTACCGTTCTTACCAAAGTTTAGATTTTCTCAAATAAATGTTTCTTCTGTCAAAAGACAAAATTATAACACATTTTGTTTAAAGATCTCAATTAGGTTTATTGTGATTCTAGCATTGGGCAACACTTCATTCTGTAAAATAGAATAAGTGTTCTAATGAGTGAAGCAGAGGAGATTGGCTTTATAGACAGAAAAGGGGTTGGATAAAGAAGAAAAAAAGAACAAAAAGTGGATTGGTCTCAGTTAATAGGGTTGCTCCAGAAAAAAAGTGGATTGGTCATTTTAGGGTGGGGACAGGGAGACAGAATAATGGAAAAATAAGCTGATTGGTTAACATCAGGTTACTGCAGATGAAAGATTAAAACAGAGAGCTTCATATGACGTCAGTTGAAACTGGCCTCTTTGGGAAATTAGGCTGTTACCTCTTTCATTCTCTCGATTTCTTGAAAGGCCAGATGACAGCTCAATTTCGGTTTGGTGAGCATGAGTGACTCCATTATGATTTTTAGTCTGGACAGTTGGGCCTAGTGTTACGAGATCTTTGGGGTGTCACTTTTCTGGCCAGAAACGTCTGTGGCTGATGGTGCCTTTGCCTGAGTTTTACTTGGGCCCACTGGGCTTGTTCTGCCCATGGCCTGGCATTGCACTATATTACCAGCCTGTATCCCATGCCTGCCAAGGGAGAGTCAGGCATGGAGCGGTGAGGGGTGTGGGAGTGAGCATGGGGTCCAGTCACTGTGCAGTCAGACACGCTAGTTGCTGCAGCGGGGCGGGCAGCTCCAGGTGCTGGCATGGGTACTGGTCCTCTGTGAAGCTACGGCCAGACCAGGTGCACCTCAAGCAACTTCCACTGCTGGCACCGGGGAGCACTGGGGAAGCTTGGAGATGCCAGGGACCACAGTGCCCCAAAGAGGAAGTCACAGCCCTGGCTTGGGGAGCTCCCAGGTCTGGGCTCCTTGAAGGGCCACAGCTCTTCTCTCCTCTTCACATGCAACGTGGTGAGAAAGAGGCATGTTTCAGCTCCTAACATGTTTGTTTACAGTTCTTTTAGCCTCACCATTCATGGGTCCCGAGGTCTTGTCCTGTGACCAGGAAGAGGTATGCGGACAAGTGAAGGGTAAGCAAGAGGAAGAGGAGTTTCTTTGAGAGAACAGTTCAGGCTGGACGTGGTGGCTCATGCCTGTAATCCCAACACTTTGGGAGGCCGAGGTGGGTGGATCACGAGGTCAGGAGTTCAACACCAGCCTGGCCAACATGGTGAAATCCCGTCTCTACTAAAAATACCAAAAAAAATTCACTGGGCCTGATGGCATGTGCCTGTAATCCCAGCTACGGGGCAGGCTGAGGCAAGAGAATCGCTTGAACCCAGGAGGCAGAGGTTGCAGTGAGCCATGATTGCGCCACTGCACTACAGCCTGGGTGACAGAGCAAGGCTCCGTCTCAGAAAAAAAGGGAGAACAGCTCAGAGGAGATCCACAGGGGGCACCTCCTTTCCATAGACAGGGTATCTCGTGGAGTATTCAGCCCCACTCATCTTGATGAGTATTGAGCTCTCAGCAGAGAGGGTAGCTCCTCCCTGCAGCTGGCCGTCCCATTGTCTGTTCTGCTGTGGCTGAGCCCAGGGCTTTTAGGGGACTTAAACGGGAGGAAGTACCTGCCGACTGGTCCATGGGTAGGCCCAGAAAAGGCACCACAAGTTCCCACTCTGGTCTATGGGACTAGCAGCCTGGTCCCCAGCCTTTGCACCCTCCCTGGCCCGAAGGTGGGGCCTCACCGGGGACCTGACCCCTTCTGCCCAGTAGCCTGTCTGCCTCCTGCTCGGGCCCAGGCTGCTCATGCCACGGTACACGTGCAGGCCGGTGCCAAGCTGCCCTGCGCTCCTGCTCAGCTTACTCTCTCCATCCTGCGCTTGTTGGAGCCCAAAGTCTGGAGGGGGACAAAGTGGCAGGGTGCTGGTGTGTCATTGCTGCCCCAAACATGCGCAGACCTGGCCAGGCTTTGACCGTGCCTGGGGTTACCCCACTCTGAGATTGGAGCTGGGGGTGGGGGTAATAGGGAGAGGCCAGGTAGTGGGAACAGACACCCCCGAGCCTGCGGGGACAGTTGGGGCCGCTCGGGCCTGGCTCTGCCTTGGGGCACCTCTCTGCCTGCCCTTTTGCGCCCGACCATGCTGCTCCCCCACCAGCAGGTGACAGCCTGGCCCCATCCTAGCAACCTCCAGGGCAGTGGGCTCTGGGCGGGGCTCCCAGGGGCGGCTCTGGGAACTGTCTGCTACCTCCCCCCGCCCTCCCCACAGCTGTAGCAGGTGTCTGGAGTGGTGGAGGATCCGGGTCTGGGGGCAGGTCCTGACCATGCGAAGGTGGGCGTGGCCTGGTCAGCTGCTTCAGGGGTACAGATGCCAGTGGTGCCACTGCTCTTCTGCAGCTGTTCCTGCCATCACCGCTCACACTTCCCTGCTGCTGCCAGCGCGATGATAGCAGCTGCTCCGGATGGCCCGCGACTGCCATCAGTAGTGCAGGAGTTCAGTCCAAAACAATAGCCTCCTATAATTTTTATTTAAAAATTCGGATGTCATTTTCTCTTAGCACCATTTCCAGAGACTTTGTTTTTTTTGAGTTGCTCTGTAGCCCGGGCTGAAGTGCAGTGGCATGATCACGGCTCACTGCAGTCTCTGCCTCCCCAGCTGAAGTCATTCTCCCACCTCAGCCTCCCAAGTACCTAGGACTACAGGTGCACACCACCACACCTGGCTAATTTTTTGTAGTCTTTGTAGAGACAAAGTTTCACCCTGTTGCCTAGGCTGGTCTTGAACTCCTGAGCTCAAGGGATCAGCCCGCTTTGGCCTTGCAAAGTGCTGGAATTACAGATGTGAGCCACGGTACCTGGCCGCTGAGGGTGGTGGGAGGTTTACAGAGCTCCTTATGGTGTCATGCTGGATGTGGAACCAAACAGGATTACATTTTATATTTAATTGTATGTTTTTTTAAATTTGAAACATTTCCTCACTTTGTTTTTCCTGACTTTGACTTTTTTTTTTTTTTTTTTTTTTGAGAGGGAGTTTTGCTCTTGTTGCCCAGGCTGGAGTGCAATGGTGTGATCTTGGCTCACCGCAACCTCCGCCTCCCGGGTTCAAGCGATTATCCTGCTTCAGCCTCCCGAGTAGCTGGGATTACAGGCATGCGCCACCACACCCAGCTAATTTTGTATTTTTAGTAGAGATGGGGTTTCTCCATGTTGGTCAGGCTGGTCTCAAACTCCCGACCTCAGGTGATCTGCCTGCCTCAGCCTCCCAAAGTGCTGGGATTACAGGCGTGAGCTACTATGCCTGGCTGACTTTGACATTTTTGAGGAGTAAGGGCCATATGTTTATTTTATTTTTTGCAGCATAGAATAATTTATTGCAAAAGAAAAATAATATTTTGAAAGTTAAGTGCAGAATAGGCAGTACACCCTGAGAGAGAGAGGATTCATGGCAGGCTGCTCAGAAGGATGAGACAGCCTGGGCTGTGTGTTTTATAAAATGTCCCTTGGTTTGGATTTTTCCAGTGTTTTTTCATGAATAGATTTAGGTTATACATTTTTGGCAGGAATACCATAGAAGTAATATGCCCTCAGTGCATTGTTTCAGGAGGTTCACAGTATCTGTTTAACATACTAGGTGTTATTTTAATTTTGAACAGTTCTTTCCACAAGCATACATTGAATGTCACATAGTACTTTTTTTATTACTGGTCAGGTTGAATTTTATGTATGCTAATGATATGGAAGGGGGACGGAAGTACTGGGTAAGGGAGGGCGTGGCCTCTGGCTAGGGCTCCACCCTCAGATCTGTGCCCATGGACCTAGGCGAGAACAGGCACTGCTGGTTTGTGCCCAAATGTTGCATTTCCCAAGACCACCCTGGCCTGCCACTCCCCCATCCTGTGCCTATAAAAACCCCCCGAGACCCTCGCAGGAACACAGATAAGAGGTTGGATGTTGAGAGGAACACATTGGCAGAAGAAGACACAAGCAGCTGGACATTGAGAGGACATCGAGGGGAGCATGCCAGCGGAAGAGCACACTGACAGATGCCAGCATGCCAGCAGGCCATCGACCAGCAGAACTAGGTGGAGTTTGGCCAGGGTAGCTGGAGGAGAACCCTGTCCGCTGAGCGGCCAGACTCCAGGGGAAAACCATCTCCCTTCATCTGTAGGTTCCCGCATCTGCTGAGAGCTACTTTCACTCAATAAAACCTTGCAGTCATTCTCCAAGCCCACGTGTGATCTGATTCTTCCGGTACACCAAGGCAAGAACCCTGGGGTACAGAAAGCCCTCTGTCCTTGTGATAGGGCAAGGGTCTAATTGAGCTAACACAAGCTGCCTACAGATGGCTAAACTAAAAGAGCACCCTGTAACACACGCCCACTGGGGCTTCAGCTGTAAACATTCACTGCTAGACACTACCATGGGGTCGGAGCCCCAAAGCCTGCCTGTCTGTATGGTCCCCTAGAGGTTTGAGCAGCGGGGCACTGAAGAAGCGAGCCACACCCCCATCGCACGCCCTGCAGGAGGGACAAGGGAACTTTTCCCATTTCACTAAGTGGTTATTTATATGATTATTTTGTAAATATATGGGATTTACATTTACATACATATATAAATGAATTTGCTGAATTCGCTATGAAATTGATTTTGTTTTAAGAACTCTTTATATACGAATGCTATTAATCCTTTGGCATGAATGTTGCAAATGTTTTCCCTAGTTTATTGTTTGCTCTTTAATTTCTTATGACTTTTCAAAACATCTTGAAGTTTAAAATTTTTATGTAAACTGAACTGTATGGTTTCCCCCTTGGATGTCATGCTTAGAAAAGCCCTTCCTCTAAGATTACAGAAATATTTTTTCCTACTACATACTGATTTTCTTTTTGTTTCTCAAACAGGTACGTTTGCAGGAGCACATGGGTGAAAAGTATACAACTTACAGTGTGAAAGCTCGCCAGTTGAAATTTTTTGAAGAAAACATGAATTTTTGAGTGTTTGTCCTAATCTGCTGCCAGAATTAAAGACCTATTTTTAGAGGTGTTTGGCTTAAAAAACAAGGGCAAACAGTCATTTGGAAGCCATTCACCACTGTTTTATATCTCTTTTTTATATCTCTTTGGGGTTTTCCTACAGAAAAGAAATTGGACAGAACAGAATATGAACCAGGATCACGAAAGAAAAAAAACTTTGGCTTTCATAGTCTCTTTATGAGGACAAATCTGTTGTTTGTTTACTGAGCCTTAATCCACCAAGTTTATATTTAGAATTTTATTTTTTTAAGGTACTAATTAACTTAAACACAGAGCTATAAAATGCTGGATTGAAAATTTTATATTGTAATGTAGAGATAAAAGCAATAGGAGAAACAAATGACATAATATGTCATCATAATTCCTGCTAGTATTAATAACCTTAAGGAGTAGTTGATAAATTATAAAATTTTAAAAAGTCAATTCACAGTTCTAGAAATAGATTTAAAGAATATGAAGTTCTATCTAGTACTTCAGCAGCTGAATTTCTTTTCTACACATTGATGGACTTTTAATAGTCTCATTTAATATAAACCTCATCTAGGGTATATACAAATTAAAACTGAGACACATTGGCTTTGTAAATCAGTATGTTTTTACATAATGGTTTTGTTAGATTTATTTTTCCATCAGTGAAAACATTTCTTAAACACAAATTTCATTTCCATTTAAGCAATTTGTAAGCAAAGTCCAGGTCCATTTAGTTTTTGGATATATTTAATGTTTGTCTCCTGAAGTTTGTCTTCATGTACTCTAAGATATTAGCTGTCTTTCCATGTTTTAAATGTATGATTATATAGCACATATTTTATTAGTTGTTTAATAAGAGGTGATACCCATCTAGGAAAGAAATTTTATGAAGTTAAATACAAGTCTTGAATAGTACATTTTCACTTCTGTATTCGAGGGACTCTAAAAATAAATATTGCTCCAGAAATGTTTTCAGGTGGTTTTTTTTGAGACAGCGTTTCACTCTGTCAGTCAGGCTGGAGTGCAGTGGCATGATCTCAACTCACTGCAGCTTCCACTTCTGGGGCTCAAGTGATACTCCTGCCTGAGCCTCCCTAGTAGCTGAGACCACAGGCGTGTGCCACCACACCTGGCTAGTTTTTGTATTTTTTGTGGAGACAGGGTTACACCATATTGCCCAGGCTGATCTCGAACTCCTGGGCTCAAGCAATCCACTCACCTCAGCCTCCCAAAGTGCCAGGATTACAGGCATGAGCCACTGTGCCCAGCCCTGTTTTCAGTTTCTATAACTAAAAATATATCTTTGAAAATTATACACACTCACAGAAATACTCTAATGAAATGTTCCCTTTACAGCCACTTAACCAATTTTTTTTTTTTTTTTTGAGACAGTCTCGCTCTGTCCCCCGGGCCGAAGTACAGTGGCGTGATCTCGGATCACTGCAAGCTCCGCCTCCCAGGTTCACTCCATTCTCCTGCCTCATCCTCTCGAGTAGCTGGGACTACAGTTGCCCGCCACCATGCCCGGCTAATTTTTTTGTATTTTTTTAGTAGAGACAGGGTTTCACCGTGTTAGCCAGGATGGTCTCAATCTCCTGACCTCGTGATCCGCCCGCCTCGGCCTCCCAAAGTGGTGGGATTACAGGCGTGAGCCACCGCGCCCGGCACACTTAACAAATTTTTATTTAAGAGTTTACTGTGTGCCAGGTTCTCTGCCAGGAGCTAGGGATATAGTGGTGAATAAAACAATACTTCCTGCCCTTTTACAGTGTTCACAGCCTGGTTTCTGATAACTCTTATTTTCCCTTTGAAGGGTTTGCTAGAACTCAACTTGCAAAACCATCAAGTCCCAATGCCCAGTTGGGAACAAATCTTTGGCAAACTTGGTATCCTTGAGCTATTCACCTTTCCGTGCATGTTTTGGAAATCCGCATCGTTCTGGAGAGTCATCAGTTTTACTTAATTTTTCTAATGTATTGGTATAAAGTGATATTTTATTAGAATTAAAGGAATCTCACCCGTATCTTTTTTTTTTTTTTTTTGAGACAGGGTCTTGGTCTGTAACCCAGCCTGGAGTGCAGTAAGGTGATCATAGCTCACTGCAGCCTTGACTTCCTGGGCTTAAGTGATCCTCCCACCTCAGCCCCTCAAGTAGCTAGGACCACAGGCATGCACCACCACACCTGGCTAATTCTTAAAATTTTTTGTGGAGAGGAAGTCTCTTGCCCAGGCTGGTCTCAAACTGCATTCAAGCAGTCCTCCTACCTTGGCCTCCGAAAGTGCTGGGATTATAGGTATGAACCACCACACCTGACTTCCCCCATACTTTCTTATTCCCATGCTGTATATTTTTATTTTGTTTAAACATTGTTTTCTTCCCACTTTTATTGTTTTTACTTGAGTGCTTAATTCATCTTCCTAAATTAATTTAAAAACTCATCTTTAAGACTATGAATTTTCTTCCAAATATACCTTTGGCCACAGTTCAGAGACTTTGATGTCATACTCTTTTAGCATTAGTTCTAAAATGTCAATCATTCTTTTTTTTTCGAGATGGTCTTCTTGTTGCCCAGGCTGGAATACAGTGGTGCGATCTTGGTTCACTGCAGCCTCCACCTCCTGGGTTCAAGTTCCCCTCCCTCAGCCTCCCGAGTGGCTGGGATTACAGGCACATGCCACCATGCCTGGCTTATTTTTGTATTTTTAGTAGAGATGGAGTTTCACCATGTTGGCCAGGTTGGTCTTGAACTCCTGACCTCAGGTGATCTGCCTGCCTTGGCCTCCCTAAATGCTGGGATTACAGGCTTGAGGCACCATGCCTGGCCTAAAGTGTCAGTAATTCTGATTTTGGTTTTCTCTTTTAGAAGTTTTGATTTCCATAGACTTATAAAGCTAAGGAAGTTTTATGTCCTTGCTCTGGCTACACTGCAGTGTTACTGAATATCACCTGCACAACCTTTACTTCTTGCATTTTTTTTTCCTGTTGCTTAGTACATGATCCATTATCAGAATGGCCTTATAGGTATTCAATAAAGGTGAAATGTTAAATACAAAATCACTTGTCTATTAAATTTTATTCAAGGTTCTATAGAAGATCTGATAAATGAAACTTTGTTATGGAAATGTTTTATATGGTAGCCACTAGTCACATATAGCTATTGAGCCTTTGAATCATGGCTAGTTTGGTAAGTTTTATACTTTAATTTTAATTTAAATAGACGTGTCTAGTGGCACCATATTGTACAATGCAGTTCTCATTCATTCAATAAATCTTAAGTACTTACAATGCATCGTGTACTCTTCTATGTACTGGGCAGACAGCAGTGAGCAAAACAAGTCCCTGTTCTCATGAAACTAATGTTCTAGTGGCAACTATTAATTATATACCATGAAATGTCTCAAACTCCTGGGCTCAAGTCATCCTCCTGCCTTAGCCTCCCAAAGTGCTGGGATTATAGGTGAGAGCCACTGCACCTGGCCATGAACTTCTAACTTAGGCTTTTACTAATTATCTTCCTTGCAGAATAATGAACAGAAGACCCTTTAGACAAAGAACTTGCACTATGAGGTTTAATTGGAAACATTAAAATGGTTAAACAACTCATAATGAATTATAAAACTTTGATAGTTACATTGTACTATCATTTATGAGGCATTTATTCTTCATTATTTACACCTGAAAGAAACTGCATACTTGTGTGTTCTGTTCCCCATCTCAGAGCAAGATTATGAAGAGAAGGTCTAAACTACTTATATAAATCAAAACCCAACTGGGCTAGAAATGAAGTATAAAGAGAACTAAATCTATACACAGCTGTGCCATAAGAGCATTAGGTGGTTTTAGCTCTTATCTGGGGTATGAAAGCAATTTAGCTCATTTCACAGGAAACAAAAGCAGGTGCTGAATCATGAAAACCTCAATTATTTTTAGCATGCCTCTTAATTTTTCTTTCCCCTGGTTTCTTGTCGTCTGTGCTTGATTCTTGAACAGGTAACCACTTGAGAGGATGCCGGCGATAGATGGGCCATGGAGGAAGTGTCAGCTGGGCCAGAAAAGAGGAAATGCATAAATTATAGCTATTAAAAGTTTAAAAAATCATTACGTATAACACCAAGTTCCCAAATGACTCCTATGCTGAGGGAACAAAAAACAAAAAAATCCGTATTCCGATAAAGGCTCTGTGCCACCATCCATGCAAAATACTGTAAGATGATGGCAACAGGCTCACTGCCTACACAAATGGCTTTAAAACCTAAAAGAAAGGTGGGGGCCAGGCGTGGTGGCTCTCGCCTGTAATCCAAGCACTTTGGGAGGCCAAAGTGGGCGAATTGCTTGAGACCAGCCTGGCCAACACAGTGAAACCCTGTCTCTACTAAAAATACAAAAATTAGCTGGGTGTGGTGGTGGGCGCCTGTAGTCCCAGCTACTCGGGAGGCTGAGGCAGGAGAATCGATTAAACCCGGGAGCCAGAAGGTGCAGTGAGCCGAAATCGCCCCAGTGCACTGCAGCGTGGGCAACAGAGTGAAACTCCGTCTCAAAAAATTTAAAATAAATAAATAAATAAATAAAAGGTGAGGGGGCAATGTGAGCACCATGAAAAACTCCTGCTGGCTTTGACCTTAAGATTATTACCTCGAGTAGCTGCCAAAGGAAATAAGCTGTATCCTTTTATATAGTTTGCACCATCTGACACCACTTTTCCAATGATAGCAAAGGGAAACGCATTCTACTTTTCCAATGATAGCAAAGGGAAACGCTGTTTGGAAGGATGAGGGAAATGTTGGCTTTGGGTCTCACTACTGAGGTCTAACCAACCCGACTCACAAAACCCAAGTTGCCACTAACACCCACAAATTTCTTACCAAACATGAAAAAGCAAATCCGGCCATAACTATATAGACAGTCCACCCGAACTGTTCAGCCACGTACCCGTAGATAAATCCAACTATCTAGAGACAAATGAAGTATATTAAACACACTCAAACTGAGGGTTGGGAGGGAGGCGGGGGCGGAGATTAAATGTAAAACCAATACTTACTGCAGAAAAAAGAATAATTCCCTGAAACATCTGTTCAGCTAGCTTCTGGCCCTTGTAATCCTGGGGTGAAGCAGAGGAAAAAAAGAATTGGTTCCACCGCCGAAGAGATACAATTTCTGCCCTGACCTCACAACTTTGCCACAGGGTAACCCCAACATCAGGGTCTCCCGCTCTCCTAAGGGCCTGGGCAAGGTATTAAATTCTGGGCTTCCCGGGAGGAACTGAAACACCCTCACGGAGAATGGACAGGAGATTCTCGCGGAGTAGAAGAGAAGGGGACCCAGGAGGCAATTCGGGAAAGAGGGTGGAGGGTAACTATCCTGGCCCGGAACAGCGCAGCACCCGGTCGGTGCTCCGACATGGGCTTCGAAGCTGCCAGGCCCAAGAGCGGCGTGCGGAGGTCCCCGGGCTGCGCCCTCACCATCTGCGTGGGCAGCGAGCTCAGATGCTCCAGCATGGCTGGCTGAGGAGACGGGCAGCCGAGCGCGGGTGGCAGGCTGCGAGGCGAGGGGGACCGAGACTTAGGGACCGTGAGGGCCAAGGTCTGGCACTGCGCGTCGGCAGGCGGGCCTTCTAAGCTCGGGAGAGCGATGGCGGCGGCCCCGGAAGCGGAAGTCTCCGACGGGCCGGCACAGCCCGTGTCCCCGCCCCGCGCCATCGCTAGGCGACGTGCGCTTTTGCCGCGGCGTGCTGCCCGCGAGGGCAGCTCAGGTGGTGGTGGCGGCCGCCGTGTCGAGGCATCGCGCGCCCGTGAAGGGTTCGCCGTCAGTGCTGCTGGGTGCCTGGAGCCGCGGACCCCGTCTCGAAAACTGTACTTGACAGTGCCTGCGCGGCCCAATAGCCGCCGGGGCGCGTCGCGTCTCCATGGCGACGGCCTTTTCCCTGCGAGGACCCCGGCGGCAGGGCTGCCCCGCGGCGCCTGGTTGGCGCGACGCTCTAGCGGTTACCGCCGCGGGCTGGCTGGGCGTTGTGGGGCTGCGCGGCTGCCACGGAGCTAGAGGGCAAGTGGGCTTGGCCCAGCGTGCAGGGTACGCGGGCGGCCAGACAACGGGCTGGGCTCCGGGGCCTGCGGCGCAGGCGCTTAGCTGGCAGGGCGGGCCGGGGCGCGGGCTGCATCCTCATCTCCTCCATCGCCTGCAGTAAGGGCGGCCGCGGCGAGCCTTTGAGGAGAACCACTTGTCGGAGTCCTAACCAGGGGTATCTCTGAGCCTGGCGGGATCCCTGGAGCGTCACATCACTTTCCGATCACTTCAAAGTGTAAGGGGGGCCCTACTGACCCTTGGAATTTAGGGGGGCTACCCTAGGCGGCATCCACAAGAGAGAGAATTCCCTTGGAGAGGGGACCCCGGTGCTCGGCTGTCCCTCTCATCCGCGTAGAGAGTCCCTCATCTGGGGGCTCCCGAACTCTGGCCTCTCACATTCTGGCCGGCTTTACTGACCCTCACAGACCCAGGCTGGGCCCTCCCGATAGAGGCCAGCCAAAGGTTCACTCAGCCTCTCTTTCAAGGCTGGTGTATCTCTAAATCTTAGACCCTCCTCCGTTACCGTCAGCCGGGTGGGATGCCCACGTTTTGGAGAGAAACCGTTCTGAGGAACCCGGGCCTCTGGGTCCCAGCTGGCTCTCCGGCCCCCAGGTTATGTATTCTGGGTTAGCCACAAACAGTGGGATTCTAGGCACTCCTGGGACAGGGTGGCACTGCTGTCCTCATTCATGCAACCAGTAAATATTCACGGCACCTTGTTTGTGCCAGACAGCAGACCGGGGACACGGTTGTTACCAAGACCAGGCTGTTGCCTTGGAAGAGCCCAGAGCGTGTCAAGGGAGACAGCCACATCACGCCAGAAATACATGACAGCTGGATTAGCCCTGGGAGAGGGAGGCCCAGATGTGGGAGCTCAGGGGAGGTGCAGCTCAACGTGGAGTTTGGAAGAGGCTACCTTGACTTCTGAATGCCAAGTGGGGGCCAGCCAGATGAAAGGGTAGGAGAAAGTGTTTGTATATCCTCAGTGCCCTTTCATCCTTGCACGTGGCAGAGACCAAACAGTAAAATGCAGACACGTTTGACACTTTTCTGACCTCAGGAGTCAGGACGTGTAGAAGGCAGAAAGAGGGATGGGCAAGAGTTTATTCGTGTTTCCTTCCCATGCTCTGTATTTGTTGGTGTGTTTGAACAGACTTTCTGTTGTGTGTATAAATAGATATATCTCTGTGTGGCCTTTTTTTTTTTTTCCGAGACGAAGACTCGCTCTGTTGCCCAGGCTGGAGTGCAGTGGTCCAATCGCAGCTCACTGCAACCTCTGCCTCCTGGGTTCAAGGGATTGTCCTGCCTCAGCCTCCAGGGAACCCAATCCCTGGGTTCAAGGGATTGTCCTGCCTCAGCCTCCTGAGTAGCTGGGATTACAGGCATGCGCCACCACGCCCAGCTAATTTTTGTTTTTAGTGGAGACGGGGTTTCACTGTGTTGGCCAGACTAGTCTCAAACGCCTGACCTCAAGTGATCCACCCACCTCGGCCTCCGAAAGTGCTGGGATTACAGACGTGAGCCATGGTGCCCTGATGTGTATGAGAGGAAGTTCACTGATACATTGTACTTCATATATACTGCTTTGGAAAGATGTGTGTGGGCTGGGCCTGGTGGCTCAGGCCTGTAATCCCAGCACTTTGGAAGGCCGAGGCAGGTGGATCACCTGAGGTCAGGAGTTCAAGACCAGCCTGGCCAACATGGTGAAACCCTCTCTCTATTAAAATTAGCTGGGCGTGGTGGCGCACACCTGTAGTCCCTGCTGCTCGGGAGGTTGAGGCACGAGAATTGCTTGAATCTGAGAGGCAGAGGTTGCAGTGAGCCTAGACGGCGCCACTGCACTGCAGCGTGGCTGACAGAGCCAGACTCTGTTTCAAAAAAAAAAAGAGGAGAGAAAGAAAGATGTGTATTTTCCCCCTAATTTGTAATCTGGCCTGTGATCCTGTTTTTAAAAAGAAATTTTTTTTAGATATGGGGTCAGGGGATGGTCATACTATGTTGCTCAGGCTGGTCTCGAACTCCTGGGCTCAGGTAGCCTCCCACCCCAGCCACCTGAATAGTTGGGATTATAGGTATCAGCCACAGTGCCTGGCTGATCCCGTTTTGTTTTTTATTTTTTTATTTTTTTGAGACAGGGTGTCGCTTTGTCACCCAAGGCTGGAGTGCAGTGGCATGAATATGGCTTACTGTAGCCTTGACCTCCCTGGCTCAGGTGATCCTCCTGCCTTAGCCTCCCAAATGCTTGGGACTACAGGTGCACATCACCATGCCTGGCTAATTTTTGTATTTTTTGTAGAGATGAGCTTTCACAATGTTACCCAGGCTGGTCTTGAACTCCTGAGCTCAGTTGATCCCCCCATCCTAGCCTTGTTGTTTTCATTTTGGGATTATAGGCATGAGCCACTGTGCCCAGACCCCAATTTTTTAAACAGTTTTTCAATATATTTCTCTTCTTTACAAAGGCCTTGAGAAATTAAGTGCCTGGTAGGCACACAATTTTCCTAGCATGAAGTTAATTCAAACTTACTTTGTCCGTAGTCCCTGCTACTTGGGAGGCTGAGGCAGGAGGCTTGCTTGAGCCTAGGAGTTAGAGGCCAGCCTGGGCAACGTGGTGAGACCCTGTCTAAAAAAACAAATGAACTAACTTGCATTGCAATATGCTATGTTTGAAAGTGCTTTGTAAAATTAATAGCCTTATGTAAGTGTTGGGTACTACTATGGGTGAAGATGAAGTAAGAAAGGGTTAAAAGGTAGGTTCACGATATCTTGGTTGGTAAAATGTCTTTAAGGAAACATTTTACCCAGAGCTTGTTGAAGGAATTTATTTTTTTAATAAATTTAGTTCCACCTACTATCTTGTTTCCACTGAATTGTTTTGAAAAAGTGAAGGTCAGATGAGCTGAGGAGGACCAACCAGGACAGTGTGACAATTAGACACCACCTTCTTAAGAGATGAATAGCTAGCTAACAGAGATGGTTTTTGAGAATAGCACCTTAAATGTTTTCTTGGCCGGGCGCTGTGGCTCACGCCTGTAATCTCAGCACTTTGGGAGGCTAAGGTGGGCAGATCACGAGGTCAGGAGTTCGAGACCAGTCTGGCCAACATGGTGAAACCCCATCTCTACTAAAAATACAAAAATTAGCTGGGCATGGTGGCGCACGCCTGTAATCCCAGCTATTGGGAAGGCTGAGGCAGGAGAATCGCTTGAATGAGGGAGGCAGAGGTTGCAGTGAGCTGAGATCGTGCCACTGCACTCCAGCCTGGACAACAGAATGAGACTCCGTTTCAAAAAATAATAAACTAAAATAAGCCTTTTTTTTTTTTTGCTAGTTACAATGGCTAGAAATGCACTCCATACTTTTGATATCGATTGGATTTTGTGAATTTTTGTAACTTTTTCTGTGCTGTGGGTTTGTCAAGTGAATTTGGATAATATTCTTTTCTCTGAGGACACTCATGTTAAAGGTGAATGGGATACAACTCTGAACAGGCATGTTTTTACTGATGAGGCTAAGACCTTAGGTTACTTGGTCATAGACAACCTGAATCCATGTCTACTTTAGGAATTTTAAGTAGAAAACTTAAGTATGTTATGTTATGTTATGTTATTTTTTATTTTAAAGACAGAGTCTCTCTGTCGCCCAGGCTGGAGTGCAATGGCGTGATCTCGGCTCACTGCAACCTCTGTTGCCCAGGTTCAAGGGATTCTCCTGCCTCAGCCTCCTGAGCAGCTGGGATTACAGGCCCCTGCCACCGCGCCCAGCTAATTTTTTTTGCAGTTTTTAGTAGAGACAAGGTTTCACCATCTTGGCCAGGCTGGTCTTGAACTCCTGATCTCGTGATCCACCCCACTCGGCCTCCCAAAGTGCTGGGATTACAGGCATGAGACACCCTGCCTGGCTGAAACTTAATTCTTAAATGTTTCTTTTGCTTTTCATCTTGTGATGTATAATGTACAAGGCTAAGGCTATCTATTTCTCCAACTTATTTTTAAGTTTTTTATTAATGACTACCACAAAAATTTCAGATCCCAAATTGGGTTCTTGGAAACTGTTAATTCAAAATGAGTTTCTGGCAGAATACTGTATATGCCTCGTTTCTTCCTGAATTTAAAAAAAAAAAAAGCGTTAGGGCATTTTGATGTCCCTTCTCATGTACTTACTGACTTTGGGGGCTTGTTTTTGTTTTGTAGGGTTAAAAACTAATATTTATATGACAGAAGAAAAAGATGTCATTCCGTAAAGGTATGCTCTTTCTACAAGTTAAGTTGTTTTTATACCTGGTCAAAGATAAAGAGGTATAACATAGGTTTTCCCTATCTATTTCAGTAAACATCATCATCTTGGTCCTGGCTGTTGCTCTCTTCTTACTGGTTTTGCACCATAACTTCCTCCGCTTGAGCAGTTTGTTAAGGAATGAGGTTACAGGTATGGGAACACTTACTAATAATGCCTTAGAATCTGTTGCGGACCTGGTATTCTCTGTCGCACATCCTAAGTTCTTCTTTTTCCAGTAGTATTATCAGTTGTTTGTTAAGGGTTTGATCTGACAGAATATTCCTTTTCACCAAATCAGAGGCCTTAGGAGAGCCTCTGAGGGCTGCCATCTGTTCATGTCAGCAGGACAGGGCTTCAGAAAGTGAGGGCAGACAAGTGTCCTTGGTGTTTCATGCTTGCTCTAGTCACTGGAGTGTCAGTCTAGTTACTTTCCTTCAGCTGTGCAGCTGCATCAGTGGGACTGTAGCAATAAAAGTTTGTCAAATGATTTTTAAAAATCACTGTGTTGTATAATATATTGCACAGTATATTGAATTAGTCATTCGTACTGTTCTCCCTTGGTATTGAGGAATGTTTGAGGCTTGAGTGTTTGTCAAAAATCATTTTTGGATTGCCACCCACCATAGTTGACCAGAGTGAGAGACTATAATAGCTTTCCCCTGACTTTCACGGAGTGCTCTGATAGCATGTTTTATCACGTGTATATATGTATGATACATATAAAGTAATGCATGTTCCTGGTAGGAAAGTTTATAAAAAAGAGAATAGCGGCCAGGAGCAATGGCTCACGCCTGTAATCCCAAAACTTTGGGAGGCCGAGGTGGGCATCTCACAAGGTCAAGAGATCGAGACCATCTCAGCACTTTGGGAGGCCGAGGTGGGCAGATCACGAGGTCAGGAGTACAAGACCAGTCTGGCCAACATGGTGAAACCCTGTCTCTACTAAAAATACAAAAATTAGCTGGGCGTGGTGGAATGCGCCTGTAGTCCCAGCTACTCAGGAGGCTGAGGCAGGAGAATTGCTTGAACCCAGGAGGCGGAGGTTGCAGTGAGTCAAGATCACGCCACTGCACTCAAGCCTGGTGACAGAGTGAGTCTTCGTCTCAAAAAAAAAAAAAAAAAGAGACAACAGTATTCAAGCTCCATGAAGGCAATTTGTGTAGTTTTATCTTCTGTGCCTATGGATGACGGCTGATACTAGCTGTTCAATAAATATTGGTTGGTTGAATGATTTCATTTACAATTTTGGCTTAGTACCTTCCAGTTTTTTCCTACACATCTTTTTTTCTGTACAGTTGAGATTGTACTATATATAAACTGTACATGACATGTTTTTCTGTATATCATAAGCATGTCACTGTGATGGTAGAAACTCTTCGTACATAATTTTAATGTCTATTAATTTGTTTCCACAGGATAACATCTTTTGGTACAACAGCTTTCAGACTTTTTGATGGCAGCCCTACAATAGGAAATACATTACATGTAGCACATGTACATACATGTGTATTTGCTTATTGGCTGTCTATCCTCAGAAAGTTAGGGATGTTTTATTCATGGCTGTAACCCCAGTGCCTAGATATTGCCTGGCACATAGTAAATACCAGAGTTCAATGAGGAATAAAAAAAAAAAAAAAAAAATGAAAGCCAAGAATGTATACAGGACAGTAATTGCAGTTTCCTTATGTGATACACTATATTTTCTTTGGTATTCTAATTCAGTTTTCTTTTTTTTTGAGACGGAGTTTTCCTATTGCTGCCCAGGCTGGAGTGCAGTGGCACAATCTCAGCTCACTGCAACCTCCACCTCCCGAGTTCAAGCGATTCTCCTGCCTCAGTCTCCCAAGTAGCTGGGATTACAGGCGTTCACCACTACACCTGGCTCATTTTGTATTTTTAGTAGAGATGGGGTTTCACCATGTTGATCAGGCTGGTCTCAAACTCCTGACCTCAAGTGATCCACCCGCCTCAGCCTCCCAAAGTGCTGGGATTACAGGCGTGACCCACCACGCCCGGCCTCTACTTCAGTCTTCTATTGCAATCCAGAAACTTTTTGTGTATAAATTGATTGTGACTCACTCAGTTGGTTTCATGCCTACTTGTGATTTGTGACTTGAAAAACATTGATTTAGTGAGCTGCTAAGTTTTCACAATTTAAATAAAATTCTTTCTTTTGATTATATTTCAGATTTTGTCCTTAGGAAACTCTTGATACAAATTGCCACAATACATTCTAACAGGTTCTGTTATTTTCCTACCAGTAGTATATCAAAGTGCTGTCAGTATATTTTAAAGATGTAGGGTCCAGCCAGCCCCACAGGGTCAGTGGGCTTCTCCCTGTGTGTGGCGACGAGAGAGTGTAGAAATAAAGACACAAGACAGAGATAAAAGACAGCTGGGCCCGGGGGACCACTACCACCAATGCGCGGAGACCAGTAGTGGCCCCGAATGTCTGGCTGCGCTGTTATTTATTGGATACAAAGCAAAAGCGGCAGGGTAAGAAGTGTGAGTCATCTCCAATGATAGGTAAGGTCACGTGGGTGACATGTCCACTGGACAGGGGGCCCTTCCCTGCCTGGCAGCTGAGGCAGAGAGAGGAGACAAAGAGAAAGACAGCTTACGCCATTATTTCTGCATATTAGAGACTATTAGTACTTTCACTAATTTTCTACTGCTATCTAGAAGGCAGAGCCAGGTGTACAGGATGGAACATGAAGGCGGACTAGGAGCGTGACCACTGAAGCACAGCATCACAGGGACATGGTTAGGCCTCCGGATAACTGTGGGCAAGCCTGACTGATGTCAGTCCCTTCACAAGAGGTGGAGGAGCAGAGTCTTCTCTAAACTCCCCCGGGGAAAAGGAGACTCCCTTTCCAGGTCTGCTAAGTAGCAGGTGTTGTTCCTCGACGCTTTTCACTACCGCTAGACCACAGTCCGCCTGGCAACGAGCGTCTTCCCAGACGCTGGCGTCACCGCTAGACCAAGGGGCCCTTCTGGTGGCCCTGTCTGGGCATAACAGAAGGCTCGCACTCTTGTCTTCTGGTCACACCTCACTATGTCCCCTCAGCTCCTATCTCTGTATGGCCTGGTTTTTCCTAGGTTATGATTATAGAGCGAGGATTATTATAATATTGGAATAAAGAGTAATTGCTACAAACTAATGATTAATGATATTAATATATAATCATATCTAAGATCTATATCTGGTATAACTATTCTTGTTTTATATTTTATTATACTGGAACAGCTCGTGTCCTCGGTCTCTTGCCTCAGCGCCTGGGTGGCTTGCCGCCCACAATTTTCCTACCAGTAGTATATCAAAGTGCTGTCAGTGTATTTTAAAAAATGCTTCCTCCACTTTTCCAAAAGCTTATTTACATACAGGGAAAGTTTCAGGGCTATATGCTTCAGTTTAATGGGGGAGAATGAGGTAAATCAGTACCATAATCCTTACCTTCCCTTTTTCCATGTCTTGGACTCTATATCAAAAGCCCATGAGATTGTATCACAGTGCCTTCCTTGTTTTTTCAGATTCAGGAATTGTGGGGCCTCAACCTATAGACTTTGTCCCAAATGCTCTCCGACATGCAGTAGATGGGAGACAAGAGGAGATTCCTGTGGTCATCGCTGCATCTGAAGACAGGCTTGGGGGGGCCATTGCAGCCATAAACAGCATTCAGCAGAACACTCGCTCCAATGTGATTTTCCACATTGTTACTCTCAACAATACAGCAGACCATCTCCGGTGAGCTCTGCTTACGTGATTCTGCTTCTAGAGGATGATCTAGAGCAGGCCAGCTGCCAATCCAGGAACTGTTTTTCTGTGGTTTGTATGTTGTTTTATACAATTGAAATTGTACCACTGATAAACTGTACAAATGACATATTTTTTTAGGACTGTATTATGAGCATATCCCCATAATAGGAGAAGTGATACAAGGAGCTCATGCCAGGAAGTAAGTCAACTGTCACTCTGAACTGTTAACCCCACCTGACGGTGTTTTGATAATACTTTCTCAGTGAAGGCAGCAGTAAATGTTGATTTACAAGTCACAAGTTCCTTATTTCATGGACATGCTCGGAGCAGTTCTGGTCTAGAATGGGAAGGGACTTAGCAACAATGGCAAGGTAGTGTTATGAAGCTGATCACAGATCCTGATCCAAATCCTGGCCCAGAGTGATCTGGGGAAACTTGGATAGTCCAATCCGTTTTGAAAATGAATAAGACTTATAAAACTTACTCCAAATTTGTTGGTCTAACAAATTAACCAGTTGTCAAATTTCTAAAACATTTTGGTCCTTGTGGCCCTCTCCATGGTTCATATTTAGTTTTTAAAGCTGTAAATTCTGAACCCATTTAAAATACAGAAACAGAAGCTGTATAAAAATAGACTACAGAAATAACACTAAGTATCCACAAAACACTGATTTGAAACTGACCTAGAAAAAATGTGCAGTACTCCTTTAGCAAACAGTTTTTTCTTACAGGTAGTGCCTCAGACTTGAGTGGTGCAATTAGGGTCACCACAGTGAATTAAGAAGTCAGTCTGTAGATAAGAGATTACTGTTGGTACCGTCACTTTGACTCCTTTTCTTCCTAGTGTATTTGGAGGATTAAGAGTTGGATGGTCCAGGTGGTGATGAAATGTTCTCAATTCTATATTGTTTTTCTAGAGTAGTTTTAGTGTTAGAAGATAATTGCCATAAAATCTTAATTCAGGGAGGGACTTTGGTGAGAATTACCCTCACTTCAGACGAGGAAACCAAAGCTCAGAGATAAAAGGAGCTTGAAAACACCTATTTGGTCCATAGGGTTTCTTTTGCATTATTCCCTCATTGGTTTGGAGACATTATTTGAAACTAAAATATAGTGTTTTATCTTCATCAGGTCCTGGCTCAACAGTGATTCCCTGAAAAGCATCAGATACAAAATTGTCAATTTTGACCCTAAACTTTTGGAAGGGAAAGTAAAGGAGGATCCTGACCAGGGGGAATCCATGAAACCTGTGAGTTCCATGCATCCTTCTTTGTACTTGGCAGTATTAGGAAATAATGGAATACCTGGGTATCTGTGGGTATAGTGCAAGTAGTTTCCTGGGGACCAAGCCTGGGTGGTTCTAAGAGTCCTTTCTTCTCCTGAATGGGTACTGAAAGCATCCTAGGAGTTTCTATGTAAATAAAGGCACAGCCAGTGCAGTATCCTATGCCAATTATTCTTTCCTTTTCCAGTTAACCTTTGCAAGGTTCTACTTGCCAATTCTGGTTCCCAGTGCAAAGAAGGCCATATACATGGATGATGATGTAATTGTGCAAGGTATCAAAAATGTCACCATGAGTGCTGTTCTCCACCCAGACTGAGTACAATTGCTAAATAATGGGCTACAGTGGGCTGTAGTGGTTGTTTTATTTATGGTTTTATAAAAGGTCACCATAGGGAGAAGTGGGAGTAACAGGGAACTCTCAAGGCAACTGAAATGTAAATCTTAACATCTTGTCTATTTCAGGTGATATTCTTGCCCTTTACAATACACCACTGAAGCCAGGACATGCAGCTGCATTTTCAGAAGATTGTGATTCAGCCTCTACTAAAGTTGTCATCCGTGGAGCAGGAAACCAGGTAAATTGCTTTCCAAACACCCCTCTTGCTACAATATCGTTTAATGGGAAGAGGTTGCAAATTCAGGGATCTCTTTGCTGCAATTTACACTCCCCAATCATTTCATCCCAAAACTCAAGCCTGCTTTTCTGTAGACTTCTTCATGGACAGCCTAATTGTTCTTCTTGAACATCTGGTTTATTATGTCAACGTCTAGGTTCCTATTCTAACTTGGAATTTCAAATATCTATTTTCTAATCTGAAGAAGTCATAGTTTAACAGCTCTTCTCTCTACTGGCTATAATATTGTATCTATTCTGTTTGAAGCAGTAAGTAAGTAAGTACATATATCCTATTTGTGTTTTTAGTACAATTACATTGGCTATCTTGACTATAAAAAGGAAAGAATTCGTAAGCTTTCCATGAAAGCCAGCACTTGCTCATTTAATCCTGGAGTTTTTGTTGCAAACCTGACAGAATGGAAACGACAGAATATAACTAACCAACTGGAAAAATGGATGAAACTCAATGTAGAGTAAGTATGTAACTAGCCTAACTAACTGTGAAAAACTGTTATATTTCAATTCCGAGAGTCTTGACTAACAGGAGTTAGTCAGTACTTTTCACTAACATTTGTTTTCTGTCCCAAGAGAGGGATTGTATAGCAGAACCCTGGCTGGTAGCATCACAACACCTCCTCTGCTTATCGTATTTTATCAACAGCACTCTACCATCGATCCTATGTGGAATGTACGCCACCTTGGTAAGTAGAATTAACCAGTGGCATAAGCTAGTAAAGAATTGCTATCTAAAGAACTATCCTCAGGGACGGGGTATATTCTTTCTTTCCCTTAAGTTTTCTGCACAATTTCACATGGCGCAATGATGTGGCTGTTTGTCTCAAATATAAGGTTCCAGTGCTGGAAAACGATATTCACCTCAGTTTGTAAAGGCTGCCAAGTTACTCCATTGGAATGGACATTTTAAGCCATGGGGAAGGACTGCTTCATATACTGATGTTTGGGAAAAATGGTATATTCCAGACCCAACAGGAAAATTCAACCTAATCCGAAGATATACCGAGATCTCGAACATAAAGTGAAACAGAATATGAACTATAAGCATTTCTCAGGAAGTCCTGGAAGATAGCATGTGTGGGAAGTAACAGTTGCTAGGCTTCGATGCCTATCGGTAGCAAGCCATGGAAAAAGATGTGTCAGCTGGGTAAAGATGACAAACTGCTCTGTCTGGCAGTCAGCTTCCCAGACAGACTATAGACTGTAAATATGTCTCCATCTGCCTTACCAAGTGTTTTCTTACTACAATGCTGAATGACTGGAAAGAACAACTGATATGGCTAGTTCAGCTAGCTGGTACAGATAATTCAAAACTACTGTTGGTTTTAATTTTGTAACCTGTGGCCTGATCTGTAAATAAAACTTACATTTTTCAATAGGTATCTTCTTTTTTTATTCCAGATAACTACTTCCACTCACAGTGAGATGAATTGTCTTTTTACAGAATTTAGGGATTCCACATTGCCTGGTTTTAATATAATATTCACAAAATTTACACAGCTCATGCATACCATAACTTACACACATTATACAGAGAACAGTTTAGCAGTCTACTTAGAATGTTAAAAAAAAAAAAAAAGGCCAGGCACGGTGGCTCACGCCTGTAATCCCAGCACTTTGGGAGGCTGAGGCAGGCGGATCACGAGGTCAGGAGATCGAGACCATCCTGGCTGACACAGTGAAACCCCGTCTCTACTAAAAATACAAAAAAAAAATTAGGCCAGGCGCGGTGGCTCATGCTTGTAATCCCAGCACTTTGGGAGGCCAAGGTGGGCAGATCACGAGGTCAGGAGATCGAGACCACGGTGAAACCCCGTCTCTACTAAAAAATACAAGAAAAAAAAAATTAGCTGGGCGTGGTGGCAGGCGCCTGTAGTCTCAGCTACTCAGAGAGGCTTAGGCAGGAGAATGGCATGAACCCTGGGGGGCGGAGCCTGCAGTGAGCGGAGATCGCGCCACTGCACTCCATCCTGGGCGACAGCGAGACCCCGTTTCAAAAAAAAAAAAAAAAATCTCATAAAAAGCCATGGTTCTGTTACACATAATCTGTACTGAAGTCATAAGCATCATCCTCTTCAATCATTTTATCCAAGATAAAAGACCGTGTAGACTGTTCACCTATATTGCAGGAAAACAGAGAGATTTTATTTTCAAAAAGTAAAAGTGATTCTACACCATGCTGCTTCGTTAGAAGAACCCCTTTTGCCTGCCTCACCTGTAGTCTCCTCAGACAGTGCCTCCCCCGTCTCTTCTGCATCGACCATGCCTGAGCTGTTTTCCTGTGTGACAAAAATAGTGCTGGATTAGTAGCCCTTGTCTGCTCATTTAATCCAAGTAGTTACGTACCTGAAAAATTAACTCTTTGGAGGTACATATAACGGGATGTGCAAAATTAAGGCTAACAGATCACAAGCCTCAAATATTTCCTATCTTCAGTTCCTTCCCATTATATATTATAATGCTAGAAAACTCACTTCAGTTTTAAACAACTCATGGAGGACACACTTACATCAACTTCTTCATCAACGATTTCCTGGTCACTGTCTTTGTCATCCTCCCTCTCCTCCTGCTTCCTTTCTTTCCGTTTTGGCAATTCTTCATGTATGTCCTTTTCTTCTATTATTCCATTTGTCAGACCGGAAGACTGAAAAAGGATGCTATTGGCCAAATGAGGGCCCTTGATGGCTGGGAAAGAAAGTCCATGTAAACAGGTAAGAGCTCTACTGGCCTGTCAGCTGATGAAGAGAGCAGAGACACACAATTCTCACCTCTTATGCTCTGTGCATTGTTCTTTTCCAGTTCTTCCAGATTGAAGCCCCTTTTCATGTCTACCACAATACTCTCATTAAAATATGGAGGAGTCGTCCAAGATGTAGGGGGATGGCAATAGTAAGCTAATGAGGCACTGATATTAAAAATAAGATGTGTCAAAAGGAGGTTTATTCTGGTGGTCACCAAAATGCCAACAGAAAAGAAAGCTTACCCTGTCCACTCAGACCACAGCAGTTTGGCAGCACCTTCAACATTTGGGATTCCACCTTTTTGGTGCATACCTCTTCTCTGAGCAAGCACAGTAAAAAATTCCAGAGAATTCCTGTAGCCTGGGACAGTATATTTCAGTACTACCTTAAAAAACAAACAAACAAAGGAGCTGTCCTTCATCTGACATGCCAGTACTTTAAAACACTTCCAAAATTTTTCTACTCAAAATGCTTATGATGAAAGAAGATGGCTCCAAGGAGTTCATGAGAAGGGGTCCTTTTACCTGTCGAGCATCAGCCTGGGAAAGGATGGCACTGGCAGCCTCCATCGGTTTTACTACTTCAATACTTGCTGGACTTCGCAGAGCAAGTGCAGAGGAGGAATTAAGTGGAGATACGATGAAGCTCGGACTATCTATGATTGTGATCTGTTTGTCCAAGGGGACAACTTGCATGCTCCTGAAAGAAGAGCAATGGAATTGATGAGGGCATTGGTCTATTTGGAGGGTAAGAGACAGAACATGAAGCTCAGGGTTGGATTGAACAGACTCAGCACAGTCAGTCAGATCCAGTTTATCATCATTTGCTTCACATTTATCTGTAAAAGCATACCCGACTGTTCTAAAGAGAAACACTACATGTTATAGCTTATATATTTACATCAACCAAAACACATGCTATTTCCTTTGCTATAAATATGCCGCCTTCTGGCTGGGCGTGGTGGCTCACGCCTGTAATCCCAGCACTTTGGGAGGCCGAGGTGGGTGGATCACCTGAGGTCAGGAGTTCGAGACCAGCCTGGCCAACATGGTGAAAGCCCTGTCTCTACTAAAAATACAAATATTAGCCGGGTGCCTTGGATCCCAGCTACTCAGGAGGCTGAGGTTGCAGTGAGCCAAGATAGCACCACTGTACTCCAGCCTGGGAGACAGTGAGACTCCATCTCAAAAAAAAAAAAAAAAAAAAAAAAAAAGATCTAAAAGTTGGCCAGGCACAGTGGCTCATGCCACCCAACACAAGTGTAATCCCAACACTTTGTGAGGCCTAGGCGGGTGGATGACTTAAGGCCAGGAGTTTGAGACTAGCCTGGCCAACATAGTGAAACCCCATCTCTACTAAAAATACAAAACTAGCCAGGTGTGGTGGCAGACTTCTATCTGGCAAATTTCTATTAATTTCTCAAGGCCAGGTTCAAACATCACTTCCTCTGAGGGAGCTTTCCTCTCTCAATCTATTTGCTGAACTTGTCTTTCAAACTAAATTGTGGGCAGCTGTCCCACTCCATTCAGTTCTAGCACTGGCTTAAATCTCTTCTTTCACCAAAAGCTTTAAAAAAATAAAAATAGGCCGAGTGCGGTGGCTTGGCCTGTAATCCCAGCACTTTGGGAGGCCGAGGCAGGCAGATCAGCTGAAGTGAGGAGTTTGAGACCAGCCTAACCAACATGGAGAAACCTGTCTCTACTAAAAATACAAAATTAGCCAGGCGTAGGGGCACATTCCTATAATCCCAGCTACTTGGGAGGCTGAGGCAGGAGAATCGCTTGAACCTGAGAGGTGGAGGTTGCAGTGAGCTGAGATTGTGCCACTGCACTCCAGCCTGGGAACAAGAGTGAAACTGTCTCCAAAAAAAAAAAAAAAAAAAAAAATCACCTTCCTTGAGATAACCAAAATAAAATAGTGTGTCACTATATTATTATAATTATGGACACCTCCATTTACCTTGTAAGCCCCATGGATACACCAACATTACACGTCTGTTCTTGTTTTAAGCTATTGATAATGCTGCTTTTCCCCACATTTGGGAAACCTACAAATAAATGGGAAATCCAGATATAAAAAGCATTATATGTTGGCACTTATGAAATTTTCACTGCCTAATTTTTCATTTCCGATGTTTAGGGCAAGATCAGAGTTGGATCTCAGTGTCTTCACTTCAATACTAAGACCAATTTTGGTTTCTTCATTTCTTGCACAAGTAATGCAAAGGCAGGAAAATACTATAAATTCAAACAAACCAAGAACTTTTAGAAACCAGCTTCCTACAGTAATCAGTCCCAACAAAAAACCTGAATCTGGCAGCAGTTTTAAGTTTTTTTCTTTAAATTGTGTGTGGTTATGTGCTTTCAGTAAGGTATAGGCAAGAAGCTAGTATTTGAGTGAGCCTCTTACTTGACAACAACTCCATATACTGCTGCTTGGGCACTTGGAGAGCTGGCTAAACTTAACTATTTCAACACTTAAAAAGTAAAAAGTAATGAACTGAAACTCACCAATTACTCCAACCCGAATGGCTTTGCCGCAAGTTTCCTGAAAACCTCCAAGAAGTTTCCAAAGGCCCTCTTTCCCAAAGCAGACTTCACTTCTGAATGGAGCAGCATTCTTCTTTGCCTTCACACGCTAAAATTCCAAACAGTTGAATTATTCTGGCAACTTACCTGATAAATTATTTCAACAAACCCCAAGCAATCAGGCTCCAGAGCCCAGCTCTTAAGATAACTACATTGCCTGTCAGATGATCTCTGGCTGAAATCAGAGTTGGATCTTGTAATTTTTCATTTACTTAAATCAAGATTTTGTACACTCATCATATTTCAACCAAAATCTGAAAGAATCACATTTCTTACTGCTAATAAAGGATACCTTGGTTATCTTCCCTTTATCCTTTGGTTTTGTTGAGGCTCTGAACACCACTGTTGGCAATTCTTTCTTCAAACAATTTAGCCAGCTCTCCAAATTCTCCTTTGGTACCAGATCTGATAGGAATTAGAAATAAGACATTTGCGGCCAGGCGCAGTGGCTCATGCCTGTAATCCCAGCACTTTGGGAGGCCGAGATGGGCAGATCACGAGTTCAAGAGATGGAGACCATCCTGGCCAACACGGTAAAACCCCGTCTATACTAAAAATACAAAAAAATTAGCTGGGCGTGGTGGTGGGCACCTGTAGTCCCAGCTACTCAGGAGGCTGAGGCAGGAGAATGGCGTGAACCCCGGAGGCGGAGCTTGCAGTGAGCTGAGATCGTGCCACTGCACTCCAGCCTGGGTGATAGAGCAAGACTCCATCTCAAAAAGAAAGAAAGAAGACATTTGCTCCAATTTGGCTATTTTGTTGAGATGCATTTGCAAAATCTGGCAACTATAGATTTTACTCTGGTTTACATTTTCCCAGTCTTTTCAAAAGGATTTAACTAGAAAATCAGGGCAGGGTAAGCTCCCCTACCATGCTGCCCGTATCTTAACAAAGCTCAGCATCTGCACTTCTCTATTTCAATTCCCCTTGTATTTGCTCACTCGAAAACTTCAGGACAGACTCAACGTCTGGATTACAACCCTACTAACCCTAGAGCTATGTTTCCAGAATTTACCTTTAGCTAGCAGCCAATTGTTTCTTTAATTCATTCATTTTTTTTTTTTTTTTGAGACGAAGTGTTGTTCTGTTGCCCAGGCTGGAGTGCAGTGGCATGGTATCAGCTCACTGCAACCTCCGCCTCCCGGGTTCAAGCAATTCTCCTGCGTCAGCCTCCCGAGTAGCTGGGACTACAAGTGCCCACCACCATGCCCGGTTAATATTTGTATTTTAGTATAGATGGGGTTTCGCCGTGTTAGCCAGGCTTTTCTCGAACTCCTGGCCTTAAGTGATGTGCCCACTTTAGCCTCCCAAGCAGCCAATTGTTTCTTAACCCCAACAATAATTTTAGATCTCATTCCCATTTTCTGCTTTGTAATTCTCTGTTCTGGGTTTTCTTGTTCCTGCTGCTCAAACTCAGATGCATAATTATGCATTTCATTTAAATATTTTGTCACATACATTCCAATTTATTTCACTCTTGAACTAATACCCGACATTGTGTAGGTGTGGGGAATTTGTCACACTGTCATCACTTCCTAGATGAAATATACTACACAATAAGCTGGGTATAGCAGCTTACACTCTTTATTTAAAAGACGGTAAATACTGAATGGCAAAAGAATAGTAGAAACCAGTTCAGTCAGTTGTAAAAGTCACCTCCTCCCCACTGCCTAGCACTGTCTCTGGCAAAGTGCAGGTACTCTGGCTTTGCTGAGATCAGAGTTGGATCTAATCAGTCTTCAGTGACTATCAGACTGTATCCTCATACCTCACCAATGTACACGGAAGACAAAGGGTACCCTCTTTACTCACCTGATTTATTTAATATAAGTACCAGTTTTTTCTGTCCACTCTGGACAATGGCCTCTTCTACCTGAGGACATCTGCAACCAAGAGGATCTCTGGCATCCAACACCTCTAGGACAACATCGGAGGCTTCAATCACCTATCAAGGAAAAAATGACCAGAACTACATTATCAAGGAGAAAATGATCAGAACTACATCCCTTGCTCTGGTAATACCTTCCACAAGAGAGTACTGGCATTATCCATTTAGCAATAGGGTGAGCTCAGAGTTGGATCTCATGTCTTCACTTTGGTATGAAGAATGTTGACCCTCATCATTTCTCACACAGGAAAGTAAAACATAGGCTTGCTCAGCAGTCCCTGATCAAGATGGATTTCAAAAATGAAAATATCCCCGTCTGAATCCTCCCATAGTGAATGACGTAGTTTGATAGGTCCTTTTGGCCTTGCCAAAAGCTGCTGAGGGGCAGTCAGGTTCTATCCATGGGGGAGTGAGCTTGGGAAAACGGATGTTGGGGATGGGAGTGCTGGAGAGCAACTACACCAAGTTGTCCTCCTTCACTTAGGTTTCAACAGAGTACTTTAGAGACCCTTAGCGTGACATTGCTTACTCCAATGTACTTTTCTCAATCTCAACTTTTTTTTAATGTTGTAAATCATGCTTACAGGCAGAACCAGTTTTGTGCAAATATTTAGAACCAAAGAAACTATTTGTCAGGTAAACATAGCAGGAAAGGCATTAAACAGCATAAGCTAGAGTTGAGTCATGAAATGATTTGTTGGTGAAAGGTGGGAGGAGGGAGAGGATCAGGAAAGATAACTAATGCGTACTAGGCTTAATACCTGGGTGATGAAATAATCTGTACAACAAACTCCCCCGACACAAGTTTACCCATATAACAAACCTGCACATGCACCCTTGATCTTAAAAGGTTAAAAAAACCTGACTTGAGTCTTTTAAACGTCATTACCACTGTCAGACACTGACCTAGGCTAAGATACCTTTTTAAGTTCTTGGCAGTACAGCTTCTTTGAATTCTGTTTGCCCGACTTGGCTTTGTTCTCAGTTTTGCAAAGCCCAAACTCCTAGAGGATAAAGGGGGAAAGAACACAAAATTAGAAGTAGAGCAGTTGTAACCTCTAACTCCATTTTCCACAGCTGAGTAGCAGCACTTGCAGTTGTTAAATAGGTAAGATGGAGTCTGAACTCAGTTGTCTTCCTCCCAAGAAGCTCAGCAGCCTGTGGATGTGCTTTTATTTCTGCATCAGAACTCATCTCTCAGCCAGGCACAACAGCCCACACCTGTAATACCAGAAACTTCGGGAGGCTGAGGTGGGTGGATCACTTGAGCCCAAGAGTTTGAGACCAGCCTTGGCAATATAGTGAAAGCCCGTGTCTACTAAAAAAATTAGCCAGGCGTGATGGTGTGCTTCTGTAGTCCCAGCTATTTGGAGACTGAGGTGGTAAGACTGCTTGAGCCTGGGTGGTCCAGGTTGCAGTGAGCTGTGATTGTGCCACTGCACTTAAGCCCAAGCAACAAAACTCAAATCAAAACTCCTGATCTCTCATTCATAAAGAGACCTAATCATACCTTTTCCATAGGTTCCACATTTGATGGCTTAATATCAGGATTAGTTTCAAGTTTTCTTTTCTTTTCTAGTTCCTTCTGCCTGTCAAGTTTCTGCTGCTGTTTTAGTTCTTCAAGCTGTGTCAGAGCCATAAGGGAAATAGGTGAACCAGTGACTAGTGTTGTTACCTTACTCTGAAAAATATCACACATAACACACTACACCACTCATTGAAAATTCTGGCTAACATAACTTACCCTCTGTTTCCTTAGCTCAGCTTCCCTAAGAAGAGCCTCCTTAAAGGGAGCACTGTTTGGAACTCCTGGGTCTTTCCTAGGCTTCTTGTGACCCCGCTTTTTAGCCTCCTTCCTTAATTTTCGATGATGTTCTCGAACCTATTAAAATAAAGAGATTTTGTCTGCTTACAAAAATATCTTCATACTTAAGCAGAATTCAAGTGAGAAACCAGTCTGGCTGCAATTTAGTTATGCCTATAAAATGTCCTAGGAAAATGGAGCTTTAATTGGAATCTTACAAAGTAATGCATGTGTAAGTATAAAACAGCAAGAAATTGTAACTAGAAGGCTCTCTATGCAGAGATTAACATGCTGAACAAATTTAGAGCCTTATCACCAAATCACTGCACTTTTTCACAGCTGCACTCGTGATGCCTAAGAGCTTGTGCCCATGGTCGGTCTATCCAATGCCATTTCCCGAAACCAAATCACATTAACCCAGACTTTCCTGCAAAGGAACAGGGCAAAATCAGTTTAGCAATGTGTTTGGTATAGCTCTCTCAAGCACTTACCTTTTTTTGGATTTTATACCGCTTATGGCAGGTCATGCGTTTACTTGCTTTCTTTAACTCTACAAAGAAACACATCACAAATCTGTTAACCCAAATGATGAGTTCTAGGTTAACGCACTATAGAGTTATATCCTTTTCTTGTGTTATTGGCCACCAAACCTAACGTTAAGTCTAATGCGAAATGCCTAATGCAAACATACGTGCTACTTTCAAATCCCAGAGAACTAGATTCAGTAGATCCAGAATGGAGTCCAAATTCCCTGCACCTACTCTTACAATATTAGAATGGGATCATACACAGCAGCGTATGAGACCCAAAACGACAGCCACTTCGTGTCAAACAGCACGAATCATAAGGCAGGAGAGGAACACTGAGTCTGGGAGGCGATTCTCAGCTCTCACCTGGGCCAGTCTGCACGTGGCCACGGAAAGGAAAATACTGGGCCTGAAACCTGGTTCAGACGCTGCTTCCTTACGAAAGTCTTCCCCACCCTCTGCCCGACTTCGTTCCGCAGAATGAGCCCGCGTGGTTAACATGATTGCCGTAGGGACTTCCAACTGTCGGTTCTACCAGGAAATAGAGCCAAGGCCTACGCGTAGGCTCCCACCCCCATACCAGCATAGACAAAGCCGTAGCCGTAGAAGAGCGTCGTGGTGGCTGCAGCAACTTCCAGACGTGGGTCCCTCCACACCCGCCTCCCGACCCCACTTACTAGGCCTTTTCATATTGGCTGTAAAAGGCAGCACGAGCACGACAACCTTCCTCCGCTGGCGCCACGTGTGAACTGAAGCCACTGACTAGCGTCACGCACTTACGCTGCCGCCGTAAAGTGCGTCACCGCCCCTCTGCGTGCGCGCGCACGCAGTGTCGCGCGGAGCAGGGATCGCTTGGCGGCCGCGGGACTGGTTTTGCGGCGGCACCGGGAGGGGTAAGGGAGGTGAGGGTGGCGGGTGCCGGAGCGACGGCAGCGGCCGCGTCCGGAGGAGCAATAGCAGCAGCCGTGGCGGCCACGGGGCGGGGCGCGGCGGTCGGTGACCGCGGCCGGGGCTGCAGGCGGCGGAGCGGCTGGGTAAGGCCGGGCCCAGGGCGGGTGGGGCCGCTCCCCCTCGGCCAGCTGCCGGGCCTTTGTGTGGGCCCGGGCGGGCGGGAGCCGCGGCGGAAGCCCCGCCCCGGCCGTGGGGACGCGCCGGTCGGGCCGGGCGCGCGAGGCTGGGCGGGGCGCGGCGGCGGGCCTCCGGATGGGCCCAGTAGCCTTGTCGCACCTGCCGGCAGGGACAAAGGCGCACTACGGGTCGGAAACTCCCCGCGCTCCTCTTTCCCGCTCGTCGCGGGGCAGCTTCAAAGCTGTCAACGTTTCCCTCAGTCCCCAATACCAGTGACAGGTCGGGAAAGTCCTTCATTTCCTCCGTTGCTCAGGGCCTCTTTTTGTTGTTGTTGTTTCTTGACGTTTCGACACAAACTCTTAGTGATTTTCTTTCCGTATTTTTTCCGGGTATTTTAATCAATGGGACTTGTATTTATAGTAGAGGCCAGATATTTCAGCTTCTCATCTCAACACCACAAAGAATCCGGGATTTTGGGAACTGTGTGTATTTCTTGGTTTGGGGAAGCACGGTTTTGTTATTATAATAAGTTTTAATTTAAAGGGGAAGAAAGAGTTGCAAAAATATAGAAAAAGTCCTGAAAAATAAGTACACGGTATAGTGGATATAGAAATTCTTACAATAATTATAGAAGCGTATGTTGGGGTAAAATGTTTTAATTAACTTACTTTCCAACACATTAGGATTCTTGACAAATAATTTTAGGTATTATTTTTTTCTCCATTTGGCTATGTGCTTTTCCCCAAAAAGTGCAAATTGGACTCATGCACATAAAAGAGTAGCATAATTTTTGCTTTATTACTTACAGGTCGCCCATATTTGATTTTGAGCTCCAAAATGGAAGATTGGAAAATATGTTTTGAAGAGGTGTTTCAAATTAAAACAATAAAGAGTTTATGTGTGGATGAATGGAAGGGCCTTGACCGCTTTCTTTGGCTTTGGGAATGTACAAAATACCTCAAATGTTAATATCCTACCAAAATTCCCAAGATAAGTAAATTGTGGTATATCTATATGATAGATTACTATCAAGTCATCAAACATCATGAGGAAGAATGTTGACTTGGAAGAATCTTCACTAAAACACAGGCTGTAGAATAATATATGTGGTTTGTTAACGTTTTGGTAAAAAATAATAGGTAACTAAGGCATAAATACCAAAAACTGTGAATGACAACGTTAAGAATGGTTTTTTTCTTGGAAGTACGTTTATAGGTGTTTTTTTTTTCCTTTGAGTCTTGTTTTCCAAGATTTTGTTTTAAGCATGTATTGTATTGCTAAATATTACTAGAAATACAGGAGAGGGCTAAAGTTCATAAACGGTCGAAATACACTGTTTGTCTATAGTAAGTCGATATTCTCCCAGTTGCACATTATTAAGTATTCTTAACTGTCCACTATAAATTATTGATTGTTAGACTTTTGAACTTGTAACTGTAATCAAGGCCATTTTAAAACTTGGAATTGAACTCTGGAATCTGTCTTTCCTCTTCATGGAAAGACAAAATTGCTGAAGGGATGCTTACAGGCTTTTTATTTTTTATTTTATTTATTTTTATTTTTATTTTTTTTTGAGACAAGGTCTGACTTTGTTGCCCAGGCTGGAGTTCAGTAAAGTGATCATGGCTCACTGAAGCCTTGTGCTCCTAGGCTCAAGCAATCCTCTCACCTCAGCATCCCGAGTAGCTGGGATTACTGATTTGCAGCACCACACCCAGCTAATTTTTATTTTTGTAAAGACAAGGTCAATCTATGCTATCCAATCTGGTCTTGAACTCTCTGCCTCAAGCGGTCATCCTGCCTCAGCCTCTCCAAGTGCTGGGATTACAGATACGAGACCCTGTGCCTGGCTGAGGCCTTTTAAACTATACAAATAAACTTTTTTTTTTTAAAGTTCTCAAGTGCACTTTTTTTTTTTTTTTTTTTTTTGTGGAGACAAAGTCTTACTCTGTCCCCCAGCCTGGAGTGCAGTGGCGCGATGCCGGCTCACTGCAATCTCTGCCTCCCTGGTTCAAGCAATTCTTGTGCCTCACCCTCTAGAGTACCTAGGATTACAGGCGCATGCCACCACCTTGCCTAGATAATTTTTTTGTATTTTTGATAGAGACGGAGTTTCACCATGTTGGCCAGGCAGGTCTTGAACTCCTGACCTCAGGTGATCTGCCCACCTCAGCCTCCTAAATTGCTGGGATTACAGGCATGAGCCACTGTGCCTGGCCCTAAGTGCACTTTTAATACATTTATTAAAAGATAAATTGAGCACATAATCTATACCAAATACTATTCTATAAGACAGGTCTACAAAAATGAACATGTTGTTCCTGTGCCTGGGGAACATGCAGAAGTGATTTCACTTTATGTTTTTTTTTTTTTTTTTTTCTTGAGACGGTCTCGCTCTGTCACCCAGACTGGAGTGCAGTGGTACTATCTCGGCTTGCTGCAACCTCCGCCTCCTGGGTTCAAGCAATTCTCATGCCTCAGCCTCCCGAGTAACTGGGTTTACAGGCATGCACTGCCTCAGCCAGCTAATTTTTTATTTTTTTATTTTTTTGAGACAGTCTTGCTCTGTCGCCCAGGCTGGAGTGCAGTGGTGCCATCTCGGCTTACTGCAATCTCTGCCTCCCGGGTTCAAGCGATTCTCCTGCCTCGGTCTCCCGAGTAGCTGGGATTACAGGTGCGTGCCACCACGCCCAGCCAACTTTTTTTGTATTTTTAGTAGAGACGGGGTTTCACCGTGTTAGCCAGGATGGTCTTGATCTCCTGACCTCAGGTGATCCACCCCCCTCAGCCTCCCAAAGCGCTGGGATTACAGACATGAGCCACTGCGCCTGGCCGAATTTTTGTATTTTTTTTTTAGTAGAGACAGGGTTTCACCACGTTGGCCAGTCTGGTCTCGAACTCCTGGCCCCAAGTGATCCACTGGCCTCGACCTTGCAAAGTGCTGGGATTACAGGCATGACCCACCACTCCTGGCATTACGTTCTCATTTTAGAGGTGAAGAAACAGATCTGAGAGGTTACATCAACTGATCAGACAACATCAAGCTGATAATGAGAGGTAGAAGACTTAGGACTCCTATTCTGGTCTTAGGAGCAAAGGTCCTATTGTTTCTCCCACCTCATAACATTGCCCTTCTTGTCAGACTTTCAAAATACGTTTTAAAATGTGTCCCATGGATAATAAAATACTTGAAAATTATCCTTAAGTTGAAACTTTTTCTTATCTTACCAAAGTAAATGAATGATTCAAGGATATTGGGACATTGTGTCATCTGAACAACATACACATGCTGATAATTTATGTTTTTTGTCATTTGATTTTCAGTGGATTATTTATAAAAGTAATTTTGAACTCCTGCCAAAATGGTTGGCCTTTTTTTTTTTTTAAAACCTTGTCAAATTTTTATATGGTGTCTCCAATGCAGATAGGACTTTTGGAAATAAATGTTCTTTCTCTGAATTTTTTTTTTGTGGGGGAGGGTGTTTTCTAGACCTTTTGCTCACATGAGCCATTCTTGGTTTATTCCAGCTTGCCAACACTTGGTGTCACATGTGAGCCTCCCACATGTATTCACTCTCCATTCCAGCTCTGTGATTGAACTCTGCTCTTATTGACTAGGGGGCAGTTGGGCAGGCATGCTTCATTCCTGGAATTGACAGTCATTCCTAATGTGAGTAAAGGGGAACGTCAATGAGACATCTTTAAACATATGAAAGCATTTGGTTTTAAAATGGAAGAACTGTCAGGTACTATTAGTGCCTGAGCCTTTGCAGCAGTTTGTTTGATAGGTACAAGAGAACTGATATGCCTGTTTTCTCCAGTTCTCTTTATCTTCCTTTAGTAGTTCTATTTGAATGTTTTCTATCTATTCGTACTCATTTTTACTCCTTCTCACCCTTCTTTTCTATTTGCCCCTTCTCTGCCTTGTTCTTCTTTTTCAGTTTTGAATATACTAACACTGAATCAGCACTTCTAAAGCCCTTCCTTCTCCCACTGGCTTCACTTGGCTTTCAGACATAATGAGGAGACTGGCTTTTCGAGGCGCTGGTTGTGCTCTGGTAAAGCTGGTAAATTACTGATTATCTACACCCTTTCCCTTTTCTGTCCTTCCTTGAGTTTTTCCTTCCACCTTTCTTAAATTTTTGTTATCCTTTCCATAAAGATTCCCTCCTTATGTTCATCAAATTCACTTGTGTCTTTGTCATAGATTGTTTAAAAGGGATTGGTCCTTAATTCCTTTATCTTAATGAATTGAGCCCTGTTGATGAGCTTTTTATAAAAGGAACAAAAATCAGCAAAACTTGGCTAAGTTTTAGCTAATCCTTTTGACGCTTTTAACTACTTTTAGCCAACTTCAAACTAATAGTACTGTATAACAAACCGAAGCCTAGAGTAAGGAACATCATCGTGGTAGATTTTGTTTTAAACACCATGTGGACTTTAGTTTGGAAAAAGAGATCTGAGACTTCTCTTTTTCCTTAATTGCCCACCAGGATTTTCAAATGTGATTCTTTTGCTCCTTCTTTCTGTTTCCTGGAGATCCCCAAATTTTCTTTCCATACTGCTGGCAACCAGTGTTCTCCTGTTCTAATCATTCAGCCGCTGGCGTCGTAGTGTCCTGAAATTCAGTGTTTCCATGTGCCTTACAATTATGAGGTACTCTAGTTCTATGAGGTTCCTCATAATTGTAAGGCACATGGAAAAGCAGATGAGGTGCTGACTCAAGAAGTGAATACCTTGGGGCCTCTGAACCCCAGGCCTGCCTGACTACCTCAGGGGCTGAAGGATCTACACCTTCAGTGTTGATGAGTGAAACTGGGATCTTTTTTTTTTCTTTTAGCTTTAGAAAAAGGCCTTTGATGGGCGGATCACGAGGTCAAGAGATCGAGACCATCCTAGCCAACATGGTGAAACCCCGTCTCTACTAACAATACAAAAATTAGCTGGGTGTGGTGGCACACGCCTTAGTCCCAGATACTCTGGAGGCTGAGGCAGGAGAATCGCTTGAAACTGGGAGGCGGAGGTTGCAGTGAGCAGAGATCGTGCCACTGTACTCCAGCCTGGTGACAGAGCGAGACTCCATCTAAAAAAAAAAGAAAGAAAAAGGCCTTTCAAATCACAATATACTGTTTGATAGTGTTGTTAGATTGTATTGCAATATAAGCATTGCAGGACTTTCTTGGGTATATACTATTTGTAGCAGATCATTTCAGTGGTTGCATTTCTTGTGTTGTAAATAGAGTTATAGTTAAAAGTGTTATAGTTAACTAGAGTAGGTGTTATAGTTAAATAGAGTATGTCATATCACTAAAAGGTGATTAGTTTGAATTGACAGAAGAGTTTCAAAGGATAGTTTGTACCTCTGTCTAGGTATAGCAAGTCTCACTAAGTGTTTTCCAGGAATATGTCTTGTGGATCCTGCTTTAATGAATGGAGAACATTCATTTTCAGGGTATTAATTTTAGAGTACATCTAAGATGCTAGAAGGTTAATTGTCATCTGTCCCCTTACCTTTTTGCACTACTCATTTGTCCTAACCTCTGCTTCTTGCTCTTTTCCACGTGATGGCCCACCTAGCAAATGATCATAATTGTAAGGCACATGGAGAAGCAGATGAGGTGCTGACTCCAGAGGTGAATACCTTGGGGCCTCTATACCCCAGGCCTGCCTGACTGCCTCATGGGCTGAAGGCTTAATACCTTCAGCACACTAATGTACTACTACATGTAGGTTGGGAAACTCTATAGTCTAGGGCAAATTTGGAGCCAGAAGTTGAGTCACTCAAGATTGGTAATATACAAATGAGTATGCTTTTGTTGAATTTGTCCCATCAAAATTGAAAGTATAGCATTCTGGTAAGTGAAAGACTAAAACAAGGAAGTCCAGGGTTTAGAAAAAAAAACACACACACACACACACACAAAAACTTATAGCTAGTTAAACTACACAACACGTTAAAATATCCTCCTAAGTGAGCCAGGAGTTTGGTAGCAGGTGTCCAGCTGAAGACTTGGTGACAGAGTCTATTTAAATGTAAGAACATGGCTAATTATTTCTTATAGAAGAAGTTGGATTCCATGGGTTCCAAGAGAAGAAGAGCTACCTCCCCTTCCAGCAGTGTCAGCGGGGACTTTGATGATGGGCACCATTCTGTGTCAACACCAGGCCCAAGCAGGAAAAGGAGGAGACTTTCCAATCTTCCAACTGTAGATCCTGTGAGTAACTTGGATTACATTGTTTCTGCCTGCTTTTCCCACAATTCCCCTATCTTCCCTTTAATGGTAAAATTGTTATGATGCAAGGCATCTCCACTTTTTTAAGATTCTCTTGATTGATAGTCTTTTCTTTTATGAACATTATGTATTCAGCTAAGTCTTAGAGTAATAGTGTGATCTTATGAATAATTTCGGTATGTTACATCATATATTAATTCAGCAAATAACTGTGTAACTATCGCATGACAAGCACTGTTCTCATGGTTGGGATATAGCCATGTGGGAAACAAGCCCATGTTCCACATGGAACTTAGATTCCAGGTGGGGGAAGTAGAATGTAAACAAGTAAACAAATAAATAATAATGTATCCTCAGCTAGTAATAAGTGCTAAGAAGAAAATTTTGGGTGATTTGGGCTGTTTTGGCCTGAATCCCCTGGAAGAGAGTTCCAGACAGAGAGAACCAGTGCAGAGGGGTTGGGTCAGGGATGAGTTTTGTGTGTCTTGGTTACAGAGCAGTAGATGGTCAGGAAGGAGAAGGAAACTGGCAAGCTCCACCCATTCAGAGTGTGTAGGGCCCACACAAGCAATATTTGGAGTTTAGATTTTATTCTCTGTGAAGTGATAAACCCTTCTGTCGGATGGCTTTAAGCAAGAGAGTGATGAACTGATTTAGTTTAAAAGAAAAAAAAACCCTTCAGTAGGATGACTTTAAGCAAGAAAGTGATGAACTGATATAGTTTAAAAGACAAAATCACCAGGAGCATAGATCTGATGAAAGATACCAAAAAGTTAGTCAACTCAATTGTTTGAAAGGAGACATATTGTCAGCATATTTCAGACTTTTGCATGTTTGGTAATATTGAGAGTCATCATTTTTCTTCTCTACTTGCCTTTTATTGAAGAATAGAAAATAATTCTTATGTCTACACTGGCTTTCTCTTCACTTTTTTAGTGATTTTTTCCTCCTTTGCTAATGTGTAGATTGCCGTGTGCCATGAACTCTATAATACCATCCGAGACTATAAGGATGAACAGGGCAGACTTCTCTGCGAGCTCTTCATTAGGGCACCAAAGCGAAGGTGAGTTGGAAGTACATCAGTACAGTTGGGGGGCATTTGGTCCAGAGTTCATGTGTATTAAAGTGTTTGGAAATTGAGCTTTTTGTTGGCGAGAATGGCTTAAATGATACTGGGGTCCAATTTTAGTCTTTAGTAGTCAAGCTGTAGTGAAGCTTTTTTTTTTTTTTTTTTTTTTTTTTTTTTTTGAGGCGGAGTCTCGCTCTGTCGCCCAGGCTGGAGTGCAGTGGCGCAATCTCGGCTCACTGCAAGCTCCGCCTCCCGGGTTCACGCCATTCTCCTGCCTCAGCCTCTCCGAGTAGCTGGGACTACAGGCGCCCGCCACCACGCCCGGCTAATTTTTTTGTATTTTTAGTAGAGACGGGGTTTCACCGTGGTCTCGATCTCCTGACCTCGTGATCCGCCCGCCTCGGCCTCCCAAAGTGCTGGGATTACAAGCGTGAGCCACCGCGCCCGGCTGAAGCTTTTTTTAAATTAAAAATCTGTTGAGCCAGGCACAGTAACATGCACCTATAATCCCAGCTACTTGATTTTTTGAGCCAGGCACAGGAGCATGCACTTGTAATCCCAGCTACGTGAGAGACTGAGGCAAGAGAATTGCTTGATCCAAGGAGTTTGACACCAGCCTGGGCAACATAATGAGACCCCGTCTCTTAAAAACAAAAAACAAAAAAATGACCTATGCAGAAAGATCTCTTGAGGCCAAGAATTTGAGACCAGCCTGGGCAACATAGTGAGACCCATCTCTACAAAAAATTTTTTTAAAAATTAGCCAGGTGTGGTGGTGCTCACCTATAGACCCAGCTACTAGGGAGGCTGGGGTGGGAGGATTGTTTGAGCCTGGGAGTTTGAGGCTGCAGTGAGCCATGAGTGTCACTGCACTCCAACCTGGGTGATGGAGCAAGAGCTTGCCTAAAAATAAATATTTAAAAAAGAGTACTGACCGGGCGCAGTGGCTCATGCCTGTAATCCCACCACTTTGGGAGGTCTATAGGTGGACAAATCACCTGAGGCCAGGAGTTCGAGACCAGCCTGGCCAACATGGCGAAACCCTGTCTCTACTAGAAAATACAAAAATTAGTCAGGTGCAAGGCCGGGTGCAGTGGCTCATTCCTGTAATCCCCACACTTTGGGAGGCCAAGGCGGGTGGATCACCTGAGGTCAGGAGTTCGAAACCAGCCTGGCCAACATGGTGAAACCCCATCTCTACTAAAAATACAAAAATTAGCTGGGCTTGGTGGCGGGTGCCTGCTAAAGAAATACAAAGCCTGAGTAAACCTATAACTAGTAAGGAGACTGAATCAGTAATAAGAACTCTCCCACAAAGAAAAGCCGTAGACTGATAGCTTCGCTGATGAATTCTAACCAGACATTTCTTTAGCAGGTTGTGTGTTTCTAGGAAATCATCCATTTCTTCTAGTTTATCTAATTTGTTGGCATACATGTTTTCCTAGAACTCTCATAATCCTTTTTATTTTTGTGGCATTGGTTGTAATGTCTCCTCTTTATGATTTTAGTTATTTGCATCTCGTTTCTCCCTTCCTTCTTCCCTCCCTCCTTCCTTCTTTCTGTCTTTCTTTGAGACAGGATCTTGCTTTGGCACCCAGGCTGGAGGGCAGTGGCAATCACAGTTCAGTGCAGACTCAACTTCCCGAACTCAAGCAGTCCTCTCACCTGCATGCCACCATACCCGGCTAATATATATGTTATATATATGTGTGTATGTATATAGTAAACACATAAAATATATATGTTGTATATACAACGTGTATTTTTTATTTATATACGTAAAAATATGCTGGATTCTTACCTAACACTACATACATATTAAAAATATGTATGTAGTGTTAGGTAAGGAGATATATATATATATATATCACCACTATGCCTGGCTAATTTTTGTATTTTTTTTTGTAGAGACAGGGTTTCCCTGTGTTGCCCAGGCTGGTCTCAAACTCCTGGGCTCAAGTGATCCTTCTACCTTGGCCTCCCGAAGTGCTAGGATCACAAGTGTGAGCCACCACACCCAGCCTTTTTTTTTCGCACCAGGCTGGAGTGCAGTGGTGTGATCTCGATCGCAGCTCACCGCACCCTCCATTTCCCAGGTTCAAGCGATTCTCCTGCCCCAGCCTCCCGAGTAGCTGGGATTACAGGCATGCGCCACCACGCCGAGCTAATTTTGTATTTTTAGTAGAAACGGGGTTTCTCTATGTTGGTCAGGCTGGTCTCAAACTCCTGACCTTAGGTGATCCGCCCACCTTGGCCTCCCAAAGTGCTGGGATTACAGGCATGAGCCACCGTGCTCAGCTCTTTCTTTCTTATTTAATCTAGCTAAGGGTTTACCAATTTTGTTGATCTTTTGAAAAAACCAACTGTTTGTTTTTTTTTGAGACAGTGTCTTGCTCTGTTGCCCAGGCTGGAGTGCAGTGGCGTGATCATGGCTTATTGCAGCCTCTGCCTTCCAGGTTCTAGCGATTCTTATGCTTCAGCCTCCCAGGTAGCTGGGATTACAGGCGTGTGCCATCATGCCTGGCTAATTTTTGTATTTTTAGTAGAGATAGGGTTTCACTTTGTTGCCCAGGCTGGTCTTAAACTCTTGACCTCAAGTGATCTGTCCACCTCATCATCCCAAAGTGCTGGGATTACAGGCATGAACTACTGCACTGGCCCTCCTTTCTATTTATTATCTACTGCTAGCTTTGGGTTTATTTTGCTCTTCTTTTCTCTAATTCCTTGAGACTGAAGCTTTTTTTTTTTTTTTTTTGAGATGGAGTCCGGCTCTGTTGCCCAGGCTGGAGTGCAGTGGCACAGTCTTGGCTCACTGCAACTTCCACCTCCTGGGTTCAAGCGATTCTCCTGCCTCAGCCTCCCGAGTAGGTGGGATTACAGGCATACACCACTATGCCTGGCTAATTTTTTTTGTACTTTTAGTAGAGACGGAGTTTTGCCATATTGGCCAGGCTGGTCTCAAACTCCTGACCTCAGGTGATCCACCCGCCTCAGCCTCCCAAAGTACTGGGATTACAGGCATGAGCCACCGCACCTGACCAAGAGTGAAGCATATTTTTTAAATTACGTAATTTTTTTGTTTCATTTTGTTTTTTAACACCTGGTTCACACAGGCAGTATAAAAATTAATAGTTCTTATGGCTGGGCGCGGTGGCTCATGCCTGTAATCCCATCACTTTGGGAGGCCGAGGCGGGTGGATCACTTGAGGTCAGGAGTTCAAGACCAGCCTGGCCAACATGGTGAAACCCTGTCTCTACTAAAAATGCAAAAATTAGCCAGGCGTGGTGGTGGGTGCCTGTAATCCCAGCTACTTGGGAGGCTGAGGTGGGAGAATTGCTTGAACCCGGGAGGCGGAGGTTGCAGTGAGCTGAGATCGCACCATTGCACTCCAGCCTGGACAATAAGAGCAAAACTCCGTCTCAAAAAAATTAAAAATTAATAAAAAAAATTAATAGCTGTTAAGACAGTATTGAGGTTGTCACAGTGATAGTTAAAAGGGATCAGTTTTTTTAAATTACACAGAGAGGCATCTTGCACATACCTTCCTATGGAAGGTATGTTCCCCTAACTCGAACATCTTTCCTCTCTTGCTCTCGAAATATAATCACTATTCTCTTCAAAACTCTGGCAATTGGCCAGGTGTGGTGGCTCATGCCTGTAATCCCAACACTTTGGGAGGCCGAGACAGGTGGATCACCTGTGTGCAGGAGTTCGAGACCAGCCTGACCAACATGGAGAAAGCCCATCTCTACTAAAAATACAAAATTAGCTGGGCGTGGTGGCATGCGCGTATAATCTCAGCTACTCGGGAGGCTGAGGCAGGAGAATCACTTGAACCCAGGAGGCAGAGGTTGCGGTGTGCGGAGATCACGCCGTTGCACTCCAGCCTGGGCAACAAGAGTGAAACTCTGACTCAAAAAAAAAAAAAAAAAAAAAGCCAAAGAAAAACCCTCTGGGAATTGAAGTTATTTGTTCTGAAAACGTATATGAGTGTGTTAGTCAGAAAACTGGTCCCCAAATATTTCCACATTCTAATCCCTGAAACCTGTGAATATATTGTGTTACATGGCAGAGGGGAATTAAGTTTGCTAATCAGCTGATCTTGAATTGGAGTGGTTATCCTGGATTATCCATGTGGGTCCAGTGTAATCACAGGGGTCCTTAAATGGGGAAGAGAGAGACAAGTTCAGTCAGAGATTTGAAGATGCTATACTGCTGGCTTTGAAGATGGAGGAAGGAGACTACAAGCCAAGGGATGCAGGTGAGCTCTAGAAGCTGAAAAAGGCAAGGAAACCCTTTTCGCTAGATGCTCTGTACTAGAATATCCAGAGGGCATGCAGCCCTGCTAATACCTTGATTTTAGACCAGTGAGACCCATTTGGACTTCTGACCTCTAGAACTAATATAATAAATGGGTTTTGTTTTAAGCCCTGAAGTTTGTGGTAATTTGTTACAGCAGCTGTAGAAAGCTGTGAGTTAACTAAAGATTTAGATTCTTTCATGATTGTTGATGCTACAGTGGGTAGCTACCAAGTTCTAAGTTGAACTGGAGGCAAATTTCTCACCTCAACGAGGAGCCACTGAGTGCAGCATCATCATCCTGAATTAGGAGAGCCCTGTAAGTTAGCAAATTAGCCATGGCCAAAAAGGAAGCATTGTTTTTAAAATGAGGTAACCGTCTCCATATTTGAGTTGGTTTGTGAATAATAGTCTTCTGAAAGTTGTTATTTAATTAGCATAAAGTAGTAAAAGCATGTATTTATTGTTTGCCACATTCTAGACACAATACCAAGCATTTTCCCGATCATATCTTATTTAAAATTCTGAGTTATCACAGTTTATAGGTGAGAACTTGCACAAGTTCTTGTAACTACTAAAAGATAACTGGTGTTTAGACTAAAGTCTTTCTAACTCCAAAGCCTGTGCTGTTAACCATTATGTGGTATAGAGTAGCAGCATCATGCTGAAGTATACAAAACAACTTTTATAGAAGATACCGTCCCTCTGCTGCCTCCTTTTCGCCGGCAGGCTAGTGCTGAGGGGCAGAGGATACACACCTTGGGTGCTGGACCACTGTCATGTTACAACCTCGAAGATAATGGTGCCTTTTTTCTGACGCTCCTCTGTGGAATGTATGTTTTTTCTCAAGTACTTATGAGAATTAGTATTCCTCAGAGCTACACAATTTGTGAATACCTTTTTGATACTTTGTTTCAGTTACTGTATTAGTCTGCTTTGTGCTGGGACATCCAAATTAACAATGGCTGAAACAAAAGAGAAATTTCTCTTGTGTAAAAGTCTTGTTCTGTGAAGTTGTCAAGGTACAAGTATTAGCCAACTGTATTCTGCAGTCTTTGTGGTATCACCCTTGCCTGCATGTTCTGAGATGACTCACTACCACAACTACCTTCCAGCCAGTATGGAAAAAGAATGAATGTTAAGGACATGACTTGGATATGACACACTTCAGCTCTCATATTGGCTAGAACCTAGCTGCAATGAGGCTGGAGAATAAATATGGTCTTTAAGGTTTTGGTTTTTTTTGTTTTGTTTTGTTTTGTTTTGTTTTGTTTTGTTTTTTTGAGACGGAGCCTCGCTCTGTCGCCCAGGCTGGAGTGCAGTGGTGCAATCTTGGCTCACTGCAAGCTCCGCCTCCCGAGTTCACGCCATTCTCCTGTCTCAGCCTCTCCGAGTAGCTGGGACAACAGGCGCCCGCCACCACGCCCGGCTAATTTTTTTGTATTTTTAGTAGAGACGGGGTTTCATCGTGGTCTCGATCTCCTGACCTCGTGATCTGCCCGCCTCGGCCTCCCAAAGTGCTGGGATTACAAGCGTGAGCCACCGCGCCCGGCCGAGGTTTGGTGTTGTTTTGTTTTGTTTTGTTTTCCTTAGAGACGAGGTTTTGCCATGTCACATAGGCTGGAATGCAGGCTACTCACAAGCACCATCTTTGCACACTGCAGCCTTGACCTCCTGGGCTCAAGCAGTCCTCCCTCAGCCGCCCAAGTAGCTGGGACTACAGGCATGCAACACCATGCTGGTTGAGAATACAGTCTTTAGTAGCCATGCAGCAGCTTAGAATGCTGTCATCCTGAGAAGAAGGGAGAATGGGGTAGGGAGTAGCCGGCAGGCTCTCTGCACACCAGGGCTAGTGTTTCTCGTTATTCTGATTAAAACTTTGCATTTTGGTTACTTTGCAGCCATATGCCAGACTGCCCTCACCTATTGTTGAAAGAGAAAAGTTGTTTTGAAAGAACATACAATATAATGCTGTTTATGTTAAATTTGGTTTGTGTGTACATGTGCCTATAGAGAAGTCTGGAAGAATGTCTATAAAAATACAAATGGTGCTATTTATTCTGGATTATAAGGATGATTCTTACTTTTGATAGTTTTCTGTATGTTTGATTTCTGAAAAAATTAGTACTGTTAGAAATTAGAAGTATTTCATTTTGAAATGGGGGGACCCTGTTTTGACCATATGACATAGAGTGAGAGGTTGGGATCTTGATTTTTCTTTTGTCTTTGTGGTAATTCTAAAAATGTTTGTGAGGAACCTTGTAGCAGTGATTCTGGGGGATAGTGTCCTTTGTAGGCACATGTCCTCATTGAATTCTCAATTGTCTACAGATAATCCCCTTAGCTTGAGACACTGCTGGGGTCCTGCCTCAGCAAGGAGCACTGGACTGTGGGTCCAGTAGGCCCAGATGGAGAGGACCATCTTGGATATTAAGTTATCAAAGCCTTAATGTTTGCTGTGAGAAGGTTCCTTGATACCACAGACAGCATCAGTATTCTTTCTGCTTTTTCTCTGATTTCTCAATATTCTGATTTTTTTGGTTGAAAAAAGTTCCCATGTAAGTGGACCTGCACAGTTCAGTGGTCAACTGTACTGTGTTAACATTCACTTCCTGATTTTGATGGTTGAGTTGTGGTCCTTGTTTGTGAGAAACAAACACTAAATTATCAGGCGTGATGGGGCATCATGTCAGAGCTTATTCAAATGGTTCAGAAAAAAAGTACTATTTTTGAAACTTTTATGTCAGAATACAAGTTAAAAAATAATTTAAATATACATAATAAAAGAATGGCTATAAGCTGTCAGCTAAGGTTCCAAGAGAGATTTTAGCCTTAATCGCCATGATGTTATTTGTAATAACTTAGCTCTTACACATCTAGAATGGGGCTGAATACCTACCCCGTGGGAGAATTGAGAAAATAGTCACATCGTTTTTCAGTAGGTTTACTTGTCTCCTGGAACTTCATTTGAAGAAAGCCAGAAAAAATACTAAACATCCATGAACCCTAAACCCAAGAAGTTACTTTGGGAACTTAAGAAATTGTCATTAAAATTACTTAAGGAATTAAAGAAGGAAATTGCTTAATTATTTTAAGAAATTTTGTCATTATAATTACCTCAAAAGTTTCTTGTGTGTTCCTCACTACCCCTCTCCTGCAAGGTATAACTACTAAGCCAAATTTTGTATTTCTTAGTCCCATGCTTTTTTTTTTTTTTCAAGAGTTTGGTTGTGTTTAGATGTATCTGATGTCCATTCATCTTTGTTAAGCTAAGTAAGCCAAGGGCTCATCTTCCTCCTTTGTAATTTTAGTAATTGGTATTGTAGCAGCATTTATGATAGGCATTTGATAGTACTTGGCAGAAAAAATTTATGTGGTCACTTACTGAAGAAAGAGTCTGTTTTGTAAGTTTATAAAGAGTGTTGAGACATATCTCTGTTTTCACACTTTTGAGCACTATGAAAGGTAAGTCATCTTCATTTATAAAGGATACCATTGACATAGGTTTAGCGTTGTTGCCCTAAACATTAAATATTTAGCATATAAAAGACCATCACAGGTGTTAATTTAGGTTTTTATATCATTAACATATGTTTTGAAAAGGGAATGAATGTGCATCTTGCTTTTCTTATTCTCTTTTAGTTCTAATAATGTGAGTTTGATGGCAGATTTTTTTTTTTTTTTTTTTAGTAAGCTTGAAAGTCCATGAAAGATTCTAATATGCTCTGTCACTTGGAATGTTGAACATTAGCATCAATAGTTTTGAAATAAAACTTTTTGTAAGCTTCAGATTAATATCTCATTTAAAAAATTTAAATTATAACAGAAATCAACCAGACTATTATGAAGTGGTTTCTCAGCCCATTGACTTGATGAAAATACAACAGAAACTAAAAATGGAAGAGTATGATGATGTTAATTTGCTGACTGCTGACTTCCAGCTTCTTTTTAACAATGCAAAGGCCTATTATAAGGTAAGAAATTATGAAATTTGGAAAGATACCAATTGGAAGATACCAATTTGATAATTGGCTTCTTAATATTTATAAACCTGGCAGGTGAGTAGTAGTTTCTTTTTCTGGCTTGAGTTCACATTTGTCTTATTCGTAAAGAGACAACATTCATATGATTTTTATTTCTTATTTATTTACGTATTTTAATTTATTATCTTTTGAGACAGGGTCTTGCTGTGTTACACAGGCTGGAGTGCAGTGGTGAGATCTTGGCTCACGGCAACCTCTGCCTCCCAGGTTCAAGCAATCCTCCCACCTCAGCCTTCTGAGTAGCTGGCACTGCAGGCATGTGCCACCATGCCCAGCTAATTTTTGCATGTTTTGTAGAGACCAGGGTTTCACCATGTTGAATTGTCCTTAACCATGTTAAGGACACAAGTCATGTCCTTAACATTTCACCATGAAACAAGAGCCCAGGCTGGTCTTGAACTTCTGGGTTCAAGCAATCTGCCTGCCTTGGCCTCCCAAAGTGCAGGGATATGGGCGTGAGCCACTGTGCCCAACCCACATTCATGTGATTATGAACTATTCTTATTTCTCTGTCTGCTCACATCTTTTGCCCATTTTTCTCTTGGTTTGTTAGTCATTTTCATATTTCTGGAATTTTTTTTTTTCTTTTTTTTTTTAGAGACAGAGTCTCCCTATGTTACTCAGGCTGATCTCAAACTCCTGGCCTCAAGTGATCCTCCTGCCTCAGCCTTGTGAATAGCTGGGACTACAGACATGAGCCACCACTCCTGGCTTCAGAATTTTTTTTTTTTTTTTTTTTTTTTTTGAGACAAAGTCTATTGCCCAGGCTGGAGTGCAGTGGCACGATCTCAGCTCACTGCAGCCTCTTCTTCCCAGGTTCAAGTGATTCTTCTGCCTCAGCCTCCTGAGTAGCTGGGATTACAGGTGCCCACCACCATGCCCGGCTAATTTTTATATTTTTAGTAGAGATGGGATTTTACCATGTTGGCCAGGCTAGTCTTAAACTCCTGACCTCAAGTGATCCACCCACCTTGGCCTCCCAAAGTGCTGGGACAACAGGCATGAGCGACCATGCCAGGCCATAGAAATTTTTTAATTATTGTGGATACTAAAGCTTTTTTGATTATATGTGTTTTAGTTTTTTTATATTTTTGTATTTGATTTTGTGTGTTTCAAATATCTTCTCCCACTGTGTGCATATCTTTTCACCTTTCATGGTATTTTTTGATGAACAGAAATGTTTTATTTTAGTATAATCAAATTGATCAATCTTCAAATTGGGTTTATTTGTATTTTGTTTCAGAGATTCCTCTTGCCCAAGATATTCTTCTATTAATATGCTTTTCTTAAAGATTTATAGTTTTGTCTTTCATATACGCCTTTAATGCAGCTGGGATTGATTTTTGTCTTTTATAAGGTAGGAATAAATGCAGCTGGGATTGATTTTTGTCTTTTATAAGGTAGGAATCAATTTTTTTCCCACAGGTGTAACCAACACTATTCTCTCTCTGCATTTGTTCGCAGTCATTGCTGTCATCATTTCCATGTATTCATGGATCTGTTTCTGTCCTTTTATTCTGTTCCATAGGCCAGTTTATCTGTTACTAGGCCATTCTATTTCTATCTTAATTACTTCGGCTTTATAATTTTTTTTTTTTTTTTGAGACATGATCTCCCTTGTTGCCCAGGCTGGAGTGCAGTGGTGTGATCTTGGCTCACTACAGCCCTTGTCTCCTGGGCTCAAGCAATCTTCCTACCTTAGCCTCCTGATTAGCTGGGACTGCAGGTGCGCACCATTACACATGGCCAATTTTTTGTATTTTTGATAGAGACAGGATTTCGCCATGTTGCCCAGGCTAGTCTTAAACTCCTGGGCTCAAGTGATCGACCCACCTCAGCCTCCCAAGTGCTGGGATTATAGGCATGAACCACCATGCCCAGCTTGCTTTATACTTTTTTTTCTGGTTAGAAAGTAGGTTAATTATACTTGACCCTTTGCCATTTTTTTTTTTTTTTTTTTGAGACAGAGTCTCGCTCTGTTGCCCAGGCTGGAGTGCAGTGGCACGATCTCGGCTCACTGCAAGCTCCGTCTTCCAGGTTCACGCCATTCTCCTGCCTCAGCCTCCCGAGTAGCTGGGATTACAGGCACCCACCATCATGCCCGGCTAATTTTTGTATTTTTACGGGGTTTTGCCATGTTGGCCAGGCTGGTCCTGAACTCCTGACCTCAGGTGATCTGCCTGCCTCGGCCTCCCAAAAGTCCTAGGATTACAGGCGTGAGCCACCATGCCCGGCCTTAAATATTTTTAAGAGATGAGGTCTCACTAAGTTGCCAAGGCCAGACTCAAACTGCTGGACTCAAGCAGTCATCCCACCTCAGCCTACCAGGTAGCTAGGACTGCAGGTGCACACCACCTTGCTCAGTTTATTTCACTCTTCAGTATCTTTTGTTATTTTTTTCCTCTATGCCTTCTTTTGATTTCATTTTTTTCAAAACTTTTTTCCTCTTATTACCTCTAAAATTTGGAAATTGTAACACCTATGGATAATCTTTTAGTTCTTATCTAAGAAGTTTTAATATGCATCATTAACTTATCAAAGCCAGAAGCTAATCAGGATCTTAATCCTCCAAACAATACAAAAACTTTAGAATAATTCAACTCTGATCACTCTTTTCCTTATTTATAATGCTGGTGCTGTGTACTTTAGTTCTTTTGTGGCGATTTTTGAATCTCATAGAGCAGTGGTCCCCAAGCTTTTTGGCACCAGGGACCAGTTTTGTGGAAGACAATTTTTCCATGGACAGCAGTGGATGTAGGGGGCAGGGTCAGGATGAAACTCTTCCTTCTCATGTCATCAGGCATTAGATTCTTATAAGGAGCTCACAGCCTAGATCTCTTGCATGCTCAGTTCACAATAGGGTTCACACTCATATGAGAATCTAATGCCACTGCTGATGTGACAGGAGGAGCTCAGGCGATAATGCTGTCTTGCCTGCTGCTCACTTCCTTCTGTGCAGCCCGGTTCCAAACAGGCCATGGACTGGTAGCTGTTCGTGGCCTGGGGGTTGGGGACCCCTGCCATAAAATACTATTCAGCCAGGCATGATGGCTCATGCCTATAATCCCAGCGCTTTGGGAGGTTGAGACAGGAGGATTGCTTGAAGCCAAGAGTGTGAAACCAGCCTAGGCAGTGTACTAAGATCCCATCTCTACAAAAAAAAAAAAAAAAAATTGTTTTAATTGGCTGAGCATGGTGGCATGTACCCGTAGTCCCAGCTACTTGAGGGGCTGAGGTGGAAGGATCATTTGAGCCCAAGAGTTCGAGGCTGCAATGTGCTATGATCATGCCACTGCACTCCAGCCTGGGCAACAGTGAGATCCTGTCTTTAAAAACAATAATAATAATAATAACAATATTGATTTATAGAGTCAGTACCATTCATTATTACTACTTTCTTTATTCTTCATTCCATTTTGCTGTTGAGAAGTCATCCGCCAGTATGATTGTAGTTCCTTTAAAGGTTATGTGTCTTGTCTTTTCTGGCCATCTTTAGTATCTTTTTCTCTTTTGTATTTTATAGTTTCATTGTGATATATTTAGATGTGGATATCTTTATAGAATTTGCAAGTAGTAATGCTTCATAAATCTTAGATTGGTGTTTCTCATCATCTTTTTTTTAGCCGTGTCTTTGCATTTTGCCTTTGCCCTGTTCTTGTAGAAACTCTGATTGGGTGTTATATTAGACTTCCCACAGGTCTCCATTTCTCTTAACTTTTCATATTTCCTGCCTTTGTGTCTGTGTTGCCTTTTGTGTGTGTGTGTGTGTGTGTGTGTGTGATAGAGTCTGGCTCTGATGCCCAGGCTGGAGTGCAGTGGTGTGATCTTGGCTCACTGCTTCCTCTGCCTCCTGGGTTGAAGCGATTCTCCTGCCTCAGCCTCTGAGTAGCTGGGATTACAGGCACCTGCCACCACGCCCGGCTAATTTTTGTATTTTAGTAGAGACAGGGTTTCACCATGTTGGCCAGGCTGGTCTTGAACTCCTGACCTCAGGTGATCCTCTCGCCTCAGCCTCCCAAAGTGCTGGGATTACAGGCGTGAGCCACCGTGCCCAGTGTCTGTGTTGCTTTTTAGATAATCTTTTTTTTTTTTTTTTTTTTAGTTCTTTCTGTTTTCTTGGTGAAATCTCTTAGATTAGTTAAATATAAATTTAGTATTTGCATTTTAATTTTTCTACATATAGGAAGTAGCGTCTTTTTTAGAGTCTGTAGGACTTTACTCATTGTTTTCAAACTCATTGTTTCTTTAAACTTTTTTTTTTTTTTTTTGAGACGGAGACTCGCTCTTGCCCAGGCTAGAGTGCAGTGGCGCGATCTCGGCTCACTGCAGGCTCCGCCCCCTGGGGTTCACGCCATTCTCCTGCCTCAGCCTCCCGAGTAGCTGGGACTACAGGTGCCCGCCACCTCGCCTGGCTAATTTTTTGTATTTTTAGTAGAGACGGGGTTTCACCGTGGTCTCGATCTCCTGACCTCATGATCCGCCCGCCTCGGCCTCCCAAAATGCTGGGATTACAGGCGTGAGCCACCGTGCCCGGCCCTTTTTTTTTTCTTAAAGAGAGAAAGTCTTGCTCTGTCACCCAGGCTGGAGTGCACTGGCTATTCACAGGCACAGTTGTAGCTCACTGCAGCCTTAAACTCCTGGGCTTAAGTGATCCTCCTGCCTCAGCCACCTAAGTAGCTAGGACTACAGGTGTGCACCACCATGCCCAACTTTTCTTTTTTTTTTGAGACGGAGTCTCGCTTTGTCACCCAGGCTGGAGTTCAGTGGCGCGATTTTGGCTCACTGCAAGCTCCGCCTCCCCAGTTCACGCCATTCCCCTGCCTCAGCCTCCCAAGCAGCTGGGACTACAGGCACCCGCCACCACACCCAGCTCATTTTTTTGTATTTTCAGTAGAGACGAGGTTTCACTGTGTTAGCCAGGATGGTCTCAATCTCCTGACCTCGTGATCCCCCTGCTTCAGCCTCCCAAAGTGCTGGGATTACAGGCGTGAGCCACCGCGCCTGGCCACCATGCCCAACTTTTAAACATTTTTAACACACCTGTTTTTTATTCTATGGTAGATTATTCTGATAATCTAATATTTGAATTCCAGTATCTAATACATATATTTGTTGTCACTGTCATTTTTTCTAGCTTTCTCTTGTGATTCTTTGATTCTTATGTGCCTCATGATTTTTTTTACTATGGGCTCATATTTCTTGGAACTTTATCTGTAGAGATCATTGGAGCATTAAATTGAAGTTAGTTTCATCCAGAAATGATTTGTTGCTTGTCCAGGGTGAGTGGCTTGTCTTTATTAAGGCTAACTTATGATGAAGAGTTCTCAGAGATTCATTTCATGCGTCTCCTCTCCTCTCAGTGCCATGGTTTGAGATAGGCGTGAGTTTAGATAGGTAGAGGTTGAGATGGGCAGTCGTCCTTGCTCCCTGGCAGTGCAGAAACTGATTTGAGTTCCCACTAACAGTGCAGCCGTGGCCTTTGGATTCCCAGCTTCTGGTAGACCCTGACCTTTGTCTTCCCTCCTTGCTGCCCAGAGAAGCCTTGGAAATGAAAGCTTGGTTTTATCACAAATAAATGCCCTCAAAGTGAACATTTGACTTAAGTGTTGTGGGTTTTCGTCTGGATTCCTGCTTTTACTCCTTTAATTTTATGAACATCCTTACTTCCTATTGGCATCCCATGTATGCATTTTTAAAGTTTTATTTTATTTTTTAAACATTGCATCCAACGTTGTTTTTACTAGAAGGTTTCAGTCAAGAGTTTATTATGCCCACTATACTTCATGAGCAGACATTTTGAAACAAGGTATTAAAGAATTTCAAACTAGAAGTATTAATAACATCAGAACCGTCATTAGCTTCTATCCTTTAAATCAAATCTCTTTAAGTTGTCTTTCTTAGTGTATTAGTAATAAGTAGTTTTTTGGGGTTTTTTGGGTTTGTTTTTTTTTTTAAGACAGAGTCTTGCTCTGTCACCAGGCTGGAGTGCAGTGGCGCAATCTCGGCTCACTGCAACCTCTGCCTCTCTGGTTCAAGTGATTCTCCTGCCTCAGCCTCCCGAGTAGTTGGGAACACAGGCGTGTACCACCACGCCCAGCTAATTTTTGTATTTTTAGTAGAGACGGGGTTTCACCATGTTGGCCAGGATGGTCTCGATCTCTTGACCTCATGATCCACCTGCCTTGGCCTCCCAAAGTGCTGGGATTACAGGCGTGAGCCACCGCACCCGGTCATAATTAGTTTTAATTTAGCAAATCATTTGACTTCTGCCTCAAGTCTTTCTGTAATGAGATAAGACATAAATAATTTGATTTCAGAATGTCTTTAAAACATACACTTCATTTTTTGGAAACAGGATTTAGACCCATATATGTTTTAATCATGAGGATGTTAAAATTTGTAATAGAATTTTTGGTCTGTGCTGAAACAGTTGCTTTAAAAGTAGCAACTAATTTCCAGTACATTACTAAAGTGATTTTTTTTTGTCTTTGCTAACATACAGCCAGATTCTCCTGAATATAAAGCCGCTTGCAAACTCTGGGATTTGTACCTTCGAACAAGAAATGAGTTTGTTCAGAAAGGAGAAGCAGATGACGAAGATGATGATGAAGATGGGCAAGACAATCAGGGCACAGTGACTGAAGGAGTAAGTGTGTAGCTGGAACTTGTGATGGATGGGCTCTTGGAAGGCAGAGAGGGCCCCTGCTTGTGATTCCCTCTGGGCTGTTTTGGGCAACTAGAATTCCTGTGCAATTGTATTAGTAACTGGGAGGATAAAAGGACATACATCCAGAGAGCCCCACTCCATTTTTAAGGGATCCTAGGATATCCTGGACAACGTGTGCCATGTGTGGTGATTTTTCATGAATTGTACTTACATTAGTGCATATTTCCTGCTCAGTTTTAAAGAGAATCTTGATATTATCAAGGATTAGTCCAGTATTGCTACATTGAGACATCATGTAAGGAAAGGCAGTGTTGTGATTAGAAGTTGGAATGTAATCACCTTAGTGAGGAATATTTCTGTAGGTTAGAATGGTTACTGTTCCTAGAACATACCAGGTATATTTCTGCCTCTGGAATTTTGCAGTTGTTCTTCTGCGTAGAAAATGCTTCCTTTGGCTTTTCCCGTGACTGGCTCTTTTTTATTGTTCTAACACCATCTAAAATGGTGTCTACTGAGACAGGACTTTCCTGACCACCCTATCTCCATTGTTTGCTCCGCCTTCCTCCTTTTCAGCCCCTACCCCACCCTGTCATGACAGGATTGTCTTCAGTTTTTATAATGTCACTATATGTGAAATAACATACTAGTTTACATGTTTTTCTCTCTTCCCCCAAGTAGAATGATAGCTCCCAAGCAGGTATCTTCTTGTTCATTTATTCCTCATATCTGCACTATACCTGACATGTAGGTGCTGATAAATATTTACTAAATAAAGACACGTGCTTCATGGCCAGGCGTGGTGGCTCACACCTGTAATCCCAGCACTTTGGGAGGCCAAGGCGGGAGGATCACTTGAGGTTAGGAGTTCAAGAACAGCCTGGCCAACATGGTAAAACCCCGTCTCTACCAAAAATACAAAAATTAGCTAGGCATGGTGGCACATGCCTGTAATCCCAGCTACTCAGGAGGCTGAGGCAGGATAATCACTTGAACCCAGGAGGTGGAGGGTTCAGTGAGCCGAGATGGCGCCACTGTACTCCAGACTGGGCGACAGAGTGAGACTCCATCTCAAAAAAAAAAATGAAAGACAGAAAATAAAAAGACATATTTGAAAAGAGAAAAAAGAATAGTAGAGGGGATCACAACTCTTTTCTACAGCTAAATTGTAAGAAGTACAAGGCAGAATATTCCCCTTCTGTAACTTATCTACATAGGCCTTTTGCTGGAATACAGAGAAGCAGTGATGGGTGAATTTCTCAAAAATATAATTACTTCTTAGAGTCTCAAAATACAGTTCCTAGTCAGGTGCTGTGGCTCACCCCTGTAATCCCAGCACTTTGGGAGGCCAAGGCAGGCAGATCACCTGAGGTCAGGAGTTTGAGACCAGCCTGGCCAACATGGTGAAACCCCATTTCTACTAAAAATACAAAAATTAGCTGGGCATGGTGGTGGGCACCTGTAGTCCCTGCTACTCGGGAGGCTGAGGCAGGAGAATCGCTTGAACAACCAGGAGGCAGAGGTTGCAGTGAGCTGAGATCATGCCACTGTACTTCAGCCTGGGTGGTAGAATGAGACGCTGTCTCCAAAAAAAAAAATCTCTATATATAGATAGACAGATATACACAAAATATATATATACATATATACATGTAGTTCGTATAAATTATATTTTATATGTATAAAATTTTATATTTTATATATGATATGTAAATATATGTATATAGTTTCTCAGCACCTTGTCAATTTCTTTAAGTAGTTAAGTGACTGTAACTAGATAGAAGGCTAAAAATAGGAATTTCCTGGAATTTTACTCTCTGATATGAATACAGGAGAAGCAGCCCATGCTTTCTTCGGTAGAACACTGCTTGCAGAGGCCCCACCCTTAGTGTAGACCTTCAGGGCTCTAGTCGAAAAATTAAAATGCCTCTATTTAGGACTTGCCCATATTTCTGTAATGCATAATTGATGAGAAATTGGGAGGGTCTTGTACATTCACATTTATACCTCCCACGCCTCTTTCAAATTTTGTTTTTTTGAGACGGTGTCTTGCTCTTCGGCCCAGGCTGCAGTGCAATGGCACGATCACAGCTCACTGCAACCTCCACCTCTTGGATTCAAACGATTCTTCTGCCTCAGCCTCCTGAGTAGCTGCGATTGCAGATGCCTGTCACCACACCAGCTAATTTTCGTATTTTTAGTATAGATGAGGTTTCGCCACGTTGGCCAGACTGGTCTCGAACTCTTGACCTCAGGTGATCCTCCCACTTCACCTTCCCAAAGTGCTTGGGATTACAGGCGTGAGCCACCATGCCAGACCCCAAGACTCATTTTATAACTCAATGATTGTCATGGAGGGAGAAGAAATTTTCAGGTTTCCAATTTTTAAATCAAGGATGATTTTCTTGGGTCTGGTGCAGTGGCTCACACCTGCAATCCCAACACTTTAGGAAGCTGAGACTGGAGGATCACTTGAGCCCATGTGTTTGAGACCAGCCTGGGCAATGTAGTGAGACACCCATGTCTACAAAAAGTAAAAAAATTAGCCAAGCATAGTGGTACACATCTGTGGTCCCAGCTACTTGAAAAACTGATGTGGGAGGATTGCTTGAGCCCTGGAGTTTGAGGCTGCAGTGAGCCATGGTCACACCACTTCACTCCAACCTGGGCAACAGAGTGGGGAGAAAAAAAAGTGTTGGACCTTAAAATTGAGACTATACTAAATAAAAAGAGCTTCTGTTGGATTAGGACAGAATACCAGTACTTTTATGATTTAAACCAGAAAAAAAATTACTCTTTATTTTATATGTACAAAGAATGATTTGGACTAGAAGCATAATTTAATCCTTGACTGAGACATTCCATTGCTTATTCTAGAAACTTGCTTCAGACTTGGACCCTCCCTGGTCAAGTACTCTTTGGGGCATATGCTTCCTAAGTTGAAACAGTGACTAAGCTAGGTATAAGCCAGTGAGTCTAAAGAACAGAAATGGTGTACATTGATTTACTTAATCGCTATTTAGTTTTGACTTAATTTGAATTCAGTTAGACCTGGTAGAGCACCCCATGGTTAAAAGTATGTAGTCTCAACTCTATGTAAGTAGTCATTGTCCTATAAGAATATGAAGACTTCAGTAGATGTGAACAGCAGATATAGAAATGACGAACTATTATGGGACATGTTTTCTCCTGCTTAGTTGCTCATTTCACATTTGTAGCACTTAAACTTTGCCATTACAATATTTACTGTAGAAAAAGGTTCAGTAAAAGGACCTAGTACAAGAGATTTCATTGCAAAAATAATATAAGGCACCTCATTAGGTTCATATAGGTTGTTCTAGGGATACAATGCCTATGTCCAGCATCAGAACATTATAGGATATTCTTGAAATTTGGAGTTAAAATAAGTACTGCTTAGGAGTTGCTTTTTTTGGCCAGGCACAGTGGCTCATGCCTGTAATCCCAGCACTTTGAGAGGCCGACGTGGGCGGACACGAGGTCAGGAGTTTGAGACCAGCCTGGCCAACATAGTGAAACCCCGTCTCTACTAAAAATACAAAATTTAGCTGGGCCTGGTGGCGCACGCCTATAATCCCAGCTACTCGGGAGGCTGAGGCAGAATTACTTCAACCCAGGAGGTAGAGGTTGCAGTGAGCTGAAATTGTGCCACTGTACTCCAGCCTCTCCATCTCAAAAAAAAAAAAAAAAAACAGTTGCTGTTTTGAATTAGCTTTACAATTTTAGAAACTATGTAATATTCAGCATTTTATTATTTCTCTTACAAAGTCCTTTTTTCTCCACATTACCAGTCTTCTCCAACTTACCTGAAGGAGATCCTGGAGCAGCTTCTTGAAGCCATAGTTGTAGCTACAAATCCATCAGGACGTCTCATTAGCGAACTTTTTCAGAAACTGCCTTCTAAAGTGGTAAGTGATGCAATTAAAAACAGGTACATGTCAGTGTTTTGTTTTTAGTACTTTAAGAATTGTATTAATCACTGATAAATAAAGTAAGTTTAAAAGGAAGATGTTGGGCCAGGCGTGGTGGCTCATGCCTGTAATCCCAGCACTTTGGGAGGCCGAGGCAGGTGGATCACCTGAGGTTGGGAGTTCGAGACCAGCCTGACCAACATGGAGAAACCCCATCTTTACTAAAAATACAAAAAATTAGCCGGGCGTGGTGGCGCATGCCTATAATCCCAGCTACTTGGGAGGGTGAGGTAGGAGAATCGCTTGAACCCTGGAGGCAGAGATTGCAGTGGGTGAGCCAAGATTGCGCCATTGCACTCCAGCCTGGGCAACAAGAGCAAAACCCCGTCTCAAATTAAAAAAAAAAAAAGGAAGATGTTGGGCCGGGCGCAGTGGCTCATGCCTCTAATCCCAGCACTTTGGGAGGCCAAGACAGGCAGATCACCTGAGGTCAGGGGTTTGAGACCAGCCTGGCCAACATGGTGAAAACCCATCCCTAGTAAAAGTATAAAAATTACCTTAGTGTGGTGGTGCGCGCCTATAATCCCACCTACTCGGGAGGCTGAGGCAGGAGAATTGATTGAACCTGGGAGGTAGAAGTTACAGTGAGCTGACATCATGCCATTGCACTCCAGCTTGGGTGACAGAGCAAGAGTCCATCTCAAAAAATAAATAAATAAAAGGAAGATGTTGGAGGCAGCCAAGAGATCCTCCTCACAGCAGCACAAAATGTATACGGTCTATCATTTTACATGATCAGAAGGTTGTGATTTTTATTTTTTTATTTTTATGTTTTTTGTTTTTTGATTGGTAATTATTTTTGGTTGTTTCTTATTGTGGTAAAGGATATGTATCATAAAATTTATCATTTTAGCCATTTTTAAGTGGACAGTTCTGTGGCATTAAGTACATTCACATTTTTATGCAGCCATCACCACTATCTGGAACTTTTTAGTCTTACAAAACCAAAACTCCATACCCATTAAACACCAAGTCCACTCTCCTCTTCTCCCAGCTTCTGGCAACCACCATTCTGCTTTCTGTCTATGAATTTGACTATTCTAGGTATGTCATAGAAGAAGAATCATTCAATATTTGTCCTGTGACTGGCTTATTTCACTTAACATATGTTCAGGATTCATCTATATTGTAGCCTGAATCAGAATTTCATTCCTTTTTAAAACCGAATAGCATTTTGTTATTTATATATAATACCTTTTGTTTATAAGTTTTTTGGGGTGTTTTGTTTTGTTTAGAGATAGGGTCTTGCTGTGTTGCCTAGGCTGACCTCAAACTCCTGGGCTCAAGCGATTCTCCCACCTCAGCCTCCCAAGTAGCTGGGTATACAGGCTTGTGCCACCGTGCCTTACTACATTTTGTTTACTCATTCATCTGTCAACGGACATTGGGTTGTTTCCAAGATTGGTAATTCTTCATTGATAAAATAAGCACCTTAACTAAACCTTATTTATTTATTTGTTTTTGAGACGGAGTCTCGCTCTGTCACCCAGGCTGAAGTGCAGTGGCGTGATCTTGGCTCACTGCAACCTCCGCCTCCCGAGTTCAAGCGATTGTCCTGCCTCAGCCTCCCAAGTAGCTGGGATTACAGGCATGCACCACCACATCTGGCTAATTTTTCTATTTTTTAGTAGAGACAAGCTTTCACCATGTTGGCCAGGCTGATCTTGAACTCCTGACCTCAAGTGATGCACCTGCCTCAGCCTCCCAGAGTGCTGGGATTACAGACATGAGCTACTACACCCAGCCTAAACCTTGCATTTTTAAGAGTAGAAACTTTTCTCTTTGTGTAGGAGACAGGGTAAGAGGAAGATAAATGAGTTCTTCCTCCTTTTAGTTCTCTTTGATCTCCTGGTGATGCTGAAAAAAGAAAAACGAATTAGGTACTCTTCTACCTGAAAAAGGAAGAGGTTTTCTAGACAAGCGAGACCTTTAAAAAGTATCAGAGTTCCTTATGCCTTTACACCCAAAAGATAATTAACATATAGATTTGACTCACATTAGCCTATGAAACTGCATTTTCATGGTCTCAGCATTCTTATATTTCTAGGTAAGGATATACTTTCAGAAGTACTCTATGGTAGCACTTAGCCCTATTGTGATCATTTACTTTTCTGTCTACCTCCTTTTCTACTCCCTGAATTTCTTGAGGACGGTGACTGTGCTGTATTTACCTTTGTATTACTGTCTATAACTGGAACCCGATCCAAAGGATTGAATGACTTCAGATTACTTTGTACCCCATGCTGGGTGGTCGGTCATAGGTATGCAAGATGCTTGTTGACTGATGAGTAGCATGCAGCTTTCCTCATCAGTCATTGGCAAGACTAGTTATTTAAAGATGTGTCTTGACTAGCTATAAGATAGTTACAACATTAGAAATAAAGCAACTGACCACTGCTGTCCTATGTGTGAATCTTACTAGAAAGATATAATTATTAATATTGGCTATATGACTTAAAATTTTAAGAAAAGGAGAGAACAGTATGATGATTCTCTAGAGAATTAAACATGGAATTACCATATGATCCAGCAGTTCCACTTTGGATATATACTCCAAAGAAAGTGAAAGCAGGATATTGAAGAGATATTTGTATACCCATATTCATAGCAGCGTTATTCACAATAGCTAAAAATGGAAGCAACTCAGGTGTCTATCAGTGAATGAATGTATATGTGACATATACATACAGTGGCATATTATTTGGCGTTAAAAAGGAAGGAAATTCTGAAACATCCTACATGGATGAACTCTAAAGACATTATTTTAAGCAAAATGAGCCAGTCACAAAAGGACAAATACTGTATGATTTCTTATATGAGGTACCTAGAATACTCAAAATCTTAGAGACATAAAGTTAGAATGGTGGTTGCCAGGGGCTGGAGGGAATAGGGAGTTGTTTAACGTGTACAGAGTTTCCATTTTGCAAGATTAAAAAGTTCTGGAAGTGGATGTTGGTGATAGTTGCACAGCAGTGTGAGTGTACCTAATGCCACAGAACTGTACACTTAAAAATGGCAAATTTCATGTTACTACATGAAATTTATTTTATTACGGTAAAAAAAATTATAAAAGAAGTACAGGATAGGTGTAGTGACCCACACCTGTAATCCCAGCGCTTTGGGAGGCCAACATAGCTGAGACTCTGTCTCTATAAAAAAAATTTTTTTAATTAGCTAGTCATGGTGGTGTGCACCTGTAGTCACAGCTGTTTGTGGGGGCTGAGTTTGGAGGATCACTTGAGCCTAGGAGTTCAAGGCTGCAGTGAGCTGTGATCATGCCACTTCACTCCAACCTAGGCAACAGAAAGAGACCCTGTCTCTTTTTCTCTCTCTCGCTCTCTGTCACTCTCATTCACACACACACACATACACACAAAATAGAAGTACTGTCTTCGCTCAAGATTTATTCTTACCCTGCAGGAGATAATCAGTGATGGTCAAATCAACAACAGTGATTTGGGGCAATGAAACATCAATAATTAGTTCCCCCCATTCTCCCTTCAAGGTCACATTGAAGGAGCTGGTTGGGAAAAGCAGGTTTCTTTTTTTTTTTTTTTTTTTTTTTTTTTGAGACGGAGTCTGGCTCTGTCACCCAGGCTGGAGTGCGGTGGCGCGATCTCGGCTCACTGCAAGCTCCGCCTCCCGGGTTCACGCCATTCTCCTGCCTCAGCCTCTCCGAGTAGCTGGGACTACAGGCGCCCGCCGCCACGCCCGGCTAATTTTTTTGTATTTTTAGTAGAGACAGGGTTTCACCGTGGTCTCGATCTCCTGACCTCGTGATCCGCCCGCCTCGGCCTCCCAAAGTGCTGGGATTACAAGCGTGAGCCACCGCGCCCGGCCGGGAAAAGCAGGTTTCTATTGGTCCCTCAGGGTGTGACAATTTGAAAGACAACAAGGATTGAGACCTGAAGGGGCAGGGCAGTTTTCACCTTTCCTTAGTAAGTCCATCCCAAGCAGGCTGGCTGCATGGGAGAGGTAGATTGGGAATTTGTGGGATTGGATGACTTCGAATTACTTTGTACCCCATGCTGGGTAGCCTTGCCATAATTTGTCCTCTGAACTTTCTCTCAGAAGTAGAACTGGTGAAGAGAAGCGGCAGCAATGGAGATTGATCCAAGTAAAGGAAGATGTAGGGTTAAGAAAGTAGTGGTAAACTTAGGGGATAGATGAGATAAAGCAACACTGAGGTCATCTGTTCAGCCCAGTAACTGAGTGAAGGCTGTGGCTTTCTGTTTTTGTTGTTGCTGCTTGGGCTTCAGTAGGGTTTGAACAGGTAGGAAGAGCTGGGAAAGCACAATCTGACTTTCCCTGAACCCCTCCCATCTGATAAGACCAACTTTTGATATTTGGGCAACTTCAGTTATTTCCTCCAAGGAAGAAAATCTGTAGGAAAGCCTGAGGGCAGTGAGTGATTCTAGGTTGTTGTGAAAGCTTCAAGGATATTCCTCAACATGTTCAACTTCTTGGGATGAGCTAGTATTTGATAAATCAGAAGTTAGTAATAATTTTGCTTCATTTCTTTTTCTTTTTTTTCAAGACAGTCTTGCGCTGTCACCCAGGCTGGAGTGCAGTGGCGCAATCTCAGCCCACTGCAACCTCTGCCTCCTGGGTTCAAGCGATTCTCCTGCCTCAGCCTCCTGAGTAGCTGGGATTACAGGCGCCGCCCAGCTAATTTTTGTATTTTTAGTAAAGACGGGGTTTCACCATATTGGCCAGGCTGGTCTTGAACTCCTGACCTTGTGATCTGCCCATCTCGGCCTCCCGAAGTGCTGGGATTACAAGCGTGAGCCACCATGCCTGACCAGAATTTTGCTTCATTTCTTTTTTTTTTTTTTTTTTTTTGAGATGGAGTCTCGCTCTGTCGCCCAGGCTGGAGGGCAGTGGCGCAGTCTCGGCTCACTGCAAGCTCCGCCTCCCGGGTTCACGCCATTCTCCTGCCTCAGCCTCTCCGAGTAGCTGGGACTACAGGCGCCCGCCACCACGCCCGGCTAATTTTTTTGTATTTTTGGTAGAGACGGGGTTTCACCGTGGTCTCGATCTCCTGACCTTGTGATCCGCCCGCCTCGGCCTCCCAAAGTGCTGGGATTACAAGCGTGAGCCACCGCGCCCGGCCTTTTTTTTTTTTTTGAGACAGAGTTCTGCTCTTCTTGCCCATGCTGGAGTGCAGTGGTGCAATCTCAGCTCACTGCAACCTCCACCTCCCAGGTTCAAGCGATTCTCCTGCCTCAGCCTCCCAAGTAGCTGGGATGACATGCATGCACCAACACACCAGGCTAATTTTGTATTTTTAGTAGAGATGGGGTTTCATCATGTTGGCCAGGCTAGTCTGAACTCCTGGACTTTAGGTGATCCACCCACCTCAGCCTCCCAAAGTGCTGGGATTACAGGCGTGAGCCACCATGCCCAGCCATGCTTCATTTCTTTAACAAAGTTTCATTCAAAAGGTATTTTGTTTTGAAAAAACTTACTTTGACTGAAATAAGCAGAAGCATCAAGTTAAACATGAAGCTAACAAATTTTGCAACCTGATTTCTTACAGATCCTTATGAAAGTTTATGTGAATATTATATAATAACGTTATTTAGATTGCAAAATTAAAAGAGCTTGTAACAAACTCCTGAAGAGCATTTCTTTTACTTTATTTCTACGCATAGATATCTGGGGACCTTAAATGAAAAATTGTATAATTCTGTGAATTTAGAATTTTTGTTTGTTTTTTGAGACGGAATCTTGCTCTGTTGCACAGGCTGGAGTACAATGGCGTGATCTCGGCTCACTGCAACCTCCGTCCCCTGTGTTCAAGCGATTCCCCTGCTTTAGCCTCCTAAGTAGCTGGGATTACAGGCACACACCACCATGCCCGGCTAATTTTTGTATTTTTATTGGAGACGGGGTTTCGCTATGTTGGCCAGGTTGGTCTTGAACTTCTGACCTCAAGTGATCCAGCTGCCTCAGCCTCCCAAAGTGCTGGGATTACAGGTGTGAGCCACCGTGCCTTGTTGAATTTAGATTATTTATTTATTTTTTTTTGAGGTGGAGTCTTGCTGTGTTGCCCAGGCTGGAGTGCAGTGGCACGATCTCGGCTCACTGCAACCTCCGCCTCTTGGGTTCAAGTGATTCTCCTCCCTCAGCCTCCAGAGTAGCTGGGACTATAGTTGTGTGCCACCATGCCCAGCCAATTTTTTTTTCTATTTTTAGTAGAGACAGGGTTTCACCATGTTAGCCAGGATGGTCTCAATCTCCTGACCTTGTGAACCACCCGCCTCGGCCTCCCAAAGTTCTGGGATTACAGGTGTGAGCCACCGCAGCCCTGCCTAGAATTTTTTTTTTTTTTTTTTTTTGAGACGGAGTCTTGCTCTGTCGCCCAGGCTGGAGTGCAGTGGCGCAATCTCGGCTCACTGCAAGCTCCACCTCCCGGGTTCACGCCATTCTCCTGCCTCAGCCTCTCTGAGTAGCTGGGACTACAGGCGCCCGCCACCACGCCCGGCTAATTTTTTGTATTTTTAGTAGAGACGGGGTTTCACCATGGTCTCGATCTCCTGACCTTGTGATCCGCCCGCCTCGGCCTTCCAAGAATTTTTTTTTTTTTTTTTGAGACAAAGTCTCTTTCTTGTCCCCCAGGCTGGAGTACAATGGCATGATCTCGCTCACTGCAACCTCCGCCTCCCTGGTTCATGCAATTCTCTTGCCTCAGCCTCCTGAGTAGCTGGGATGACAGGTGCCTGCCACCACGCTCGGCTAATTTTTGTATTTTTAGTAGAGATTGGGTTTCATCATGTTGGCCAGGCTGGTCTTGAACTCCTGACCTCAGGTGATCCACCTGCCTTGGCCTCCCAAAGTGCTGGGATTGCAGGCGTGAGCCACCGCGCCTGGCCCCAGCCTAGAATTTTTTAAAACATTAAATTGTATGCTAGTTGCATAATAATAACACTCAAATACCAAGTTTTAACTCCTATGTCATGCTGTTGGATAGATCATGAAGCTTCTTAAAATTAAATTCTTTATGGTTCTGATATAATAAACGTGCTGTACAGCCATGTCTTTAGCCTTGAGTCTCACAAAGCTGCTTAATTGGTTGTTTGAACAACAGATTGTCAATGTACTTCCTTCTTTTCTCATTAGCTGAGTAGTTTAACTTATTGAGCATGCCTGGTTTTTTGTCTTCCAGCAATATCCAGATTATTATGCAATAATTAAGGAGCCTATAGATCTCAAGACCATTGCCCAGAGGATACAGGTATGAAGATGACCTTAAGTAAATGATTGTGGTTTAGAGCAGATTGGCCTATGATCTTTCCTAGGAGCTTTTAGAAAACAGAGAAGCTAGTTGTCTCTGTAAGGGGTTATTAGCAAATCATGTAAATAAATTAAAATAGTGTTACTGATTGTAGCTTTGGATTGCATCTTAGGACAAAAATTAAAACACATTGGTTACTGACATTTCCAATTATAAAAGATACATTTGTGACAAAAGCTTCGTTATTTCATTTTTAATTTTTTTTATTTTTTATTTTTGTGGGTACATAGCAGGTGTATATATTTATGGGGTACGTGAAATTTTGATACTGGCATACAATGCATAATAATTACATCAGGGTAGACGGGGTAACCTGTTGTTTATTTTTATCTGCTTCCAAATAGCTTTAGGATACGTTAGAATAAAAGCTACCCACAACGGATGTTAGAGTGATAGGTCAGTGGAATTAGATACTACTTTTTTCTCTTTGGCCCTCTCTACCCTACCCCTTCACTGTATCCCTAGCAGTAAATAGTGGCAACTAAACACTCACATAGACTTGCTATGTACCTAGCACTGTTTTAAGTGCTTTATGTGTATTAGCTAATTAATAAAACTCCACAGAGTAGTACTGTTATTATTCCCATTTTAGAAGTTAGAAAACCGAAGCACAGAAATGTTAAGTAACTTGCCCAAATCACCGCCTAGTAGGGAGAACTAGGATTTGAATCCAGACAGTCTAGCTGTAGTCTGTGTTCTCAACCCTTACACTTACTGTTTCTCTACAGAGTAGGTGCTTAATAAATATTAATTGTGTGACTGAGTGACTAGGATTTAAAATTTGATTATTAGAAGTAAGGGAAAGTGTAGGGAAAAAGAGCTAAATTGTACCAGAAATTGAGTATTTAGAGTAGAACTGATATGGTTCTTTTTCTAGCTCTACTACTTAACCAGCTATGTCACTTTGGTCAGGTGATTTGCCTGCTTCCTCTGCTGTATATTGCGTGTAGTATCGCTACTTTGCAGAGTCATAGAGGTTAGTGATAATATAGATAAAGCATCTCACATAGAACCTACAGCATGAGGTCCTCATAAATGTGAGTCACTGATCTTCCCAGGATAAGAAGGGTTTGCTGCTCCCAGGAGGTAAGGCAAAAAGGAAAACAGTGTGTTACATAGTTTCATTGAGAAATGAGACTGATAGCCACTGTGGTTTGCCAGGAAGGAGAAACTTCTTTGACTTTAAATTCTAAGAGAGTAGTAAAGAGTAACAGTGTTTAATTACTGGTACCACAGATAAATTTTCACAGAATGATAAAATACAGATTCCCTAATGTATCATCTTTTTTTTTTTAGGGGTTTTTTTTTGTTTTTGTTTTTGAGACAGTCTTGCCCTGCCACCCAGGCTGGAGTGCAGTGGCACCATCTCACCTCACTGCAACCTCCACCTCTTGGACTCAAGTCATTCTCCTGCCTCAGCCTCCCGAGTAGCTGGGATTATAGGTGCCTGCCACCAAACCTGGCTGATTTTTGTATTTTTGATAGAGACAGGGTTTCACCATGTTGGCCAGGCTAATCTCGAATACCTGACTTCAAGTGATCCACCCGCCTTGGCCTCTCAAAGTGCTGAGATTATAGGTGTGAGCCACCCTGCCAGGCCTCATCAGGTTTTTAAATCAGCCCAATAACTGCTACTGAGAATGATTCAAGTCTCCTAAATCCCTGGAATTTCTAACATCTGTGTAGGAGGATTATGTTTTCATAATCCTGGAAATTGAATCAGATCTTTAATCATCTCTATCTCAGCCCCAGTCTTCTCTTTTTGACTTCTCGCCTTACCTTGTCCTTTCTTCTTTCCAAAAGTCTCAGAGTCACCTTTTGCCATCACCCGATTCAAGGTCCTTGTCCTCTTATGTCCAAATTACTGGAATAATCTATTTTACCTCTCTGATGAAAAACTTTCTAGTCCTTTCTATATCTTGCCTCCTGACCTTGGCTTTCTTCCTACCAGTCCCCTGTTCAGAGACTTAATTCACTTGTTTTCCAATGCCTGCTAAAGCACGTCACAACTCCTTGTACCAGTTGAATAAAACTGACTCTGACTAATTTAAGTGGAAAAGGAATTTTTGAAAAGCATATTGGATAGCTCATAGAAATGTTGAGAAGAAAGGTTGAGGAACTAGCCTTTGGATACTAGGCAGAACTCAGGAACATCATGGCACAGCTGAGATCATGCACAGCCTCTTTGTGGTGCCATTGCTGTTACCACTGTAATTTGCCACTGTGGTCCCTGGATACTTGCTGCTCTACTGCTAGACTCTCCTCTACAGGAGTCAGGAATGAATTCCTGGCCATTGCATTAATCCCTCTAGACCCAAGCATGAATTAGCTGACCTGTGGTTATTTCCCCTTGCTCTGGCTGCCAGGCTGCTGGCAAAGTGACCATCTGCCCACTTTCATCCTCATTGTGGGAGGTAGAGCCCTCCCTTTGCCTGTGCTGATTCCCTCCATGTAAGAAGGATGTGTAGTTGTTGGTAGTCCCACGTGGCAAATAGCTACACTCCTTTGCCTGGCTTTCTGGATTCTGCCTTTTTTGTTTTTACCCTATCTGTGCTTATGGTTCTACCCTTCCCCACTTTCCATTGCACTCAGTTTGGTTTCCTTACTCTCTCTAGACCATGTCTTTTTCATTTCCGTGTACTTATCATTAGTCATGTGTGCCTCTTACCTAAAAGTGTGTCCGTCTTTCATTTCCTTTGTAAATTTAGGCAACTATATGAGTATTCCTGGGTTGTTTTGGATTGAGTGAGCCTTAAGATGTGACAGCTCTAGCACACAGTAGGTACTCAGAAAATGTTAGCCTCTGTGCTGGACTGATTTCATATTTTACCCTGAGTGGTTCATGTAACTAGAGGGAGTTTTGCTTCACACTATTAAATCCACTTTAAAGAATTAGTATTCATGAAGCACTTAGAACTGTGCCTGGCACATAGTAAACACTATGTGTTTGCAAAATAAAACTTTTACCTTATTTGACTTTTTAAAAATTGTAATTTATTTTTATGAGAATAATGCTGCTCTGGTTTTGTTACCTATCTCAAAAACTTACTTATAAATGAGTACAGTAATAATTTATGAAAAAGAAAATGACTTTACATGTTGTTCGTATGTGTACTTTCCAATAAAGTCTTGGAATATGGTGACAATTTAGAAATATGTGGGGTTCTTTTTTTAAAGGTTGTACTGATGAACTCTCATTAAAAGGAACTGCTTTATTTTGTTGTTTATTGTAGAATGGAAGCTACAAAAGTATTCATGCAATGGCCAAAGATATAGATCTCCTCGCAAAAAATGCCAAAACGTATAATGAGCCTGGCTCTCAAGTATTCAAGGTTAGTTTTGTTGTTGTTGTTGTTGTTGCTGTTTTCCTTGGTAATAGTAGATAGTTTAATTTAATGTCAGTAATTTTTATAAAACAACTTTATTGAGATATAATTCACATACCATGCACTTTACCCATTAAAAGTATTTAATTTAGGCTGGGCACAGTGGCTCACGCCTGTAATCCTGGCACTTTGGGAAGCCTAGGTTGGTGGATCATGAGGTCAGGCATTCCAGACCAGCCTGGCCAACATAGTGAAACCCCATCTTTACAAAAATACAATAATTAGCCAGGCGTGGTGGCAGGCGCCTGTAATCCCAGCCAATCGGGAGGCTGAGGTAGGAGAATTGGTTGAATCCGGGAGGCAGAGGTTGCAGTGAGCTGAGATTGTGCCACTGCACCATAGTCCGGGCGACAGTGCAAGATTCTGTCTCAAAAAGAAAAAAAAGTATTTAATTTAATGGTCTTTGTTATATTCATGGAGTTGGGCAGCCATCACTCCAGTCAGTTAACAGTCACCCTTTATGTCCCCCCAACTTCTCTAGCCCTAAGCAACCTCAAATCTATTTTCAGTCTCTGTGTTTGCCTGTTGCCATTTTACACAAATGGAATCATATAATATGTGATATGGATTTTTTGCGACTAGATTCCTTCAGTTAGCATAATGTTTTCAAGGTTTATCCATTTTGTAGCATGTGTCAGTACTATGTTCTTTTTATTGCAGAATAATATTCTGCTATAGGGGTATACTGTATTTACCCATTCATCAGTTGATAGATATTTGGATAGTTTCTACTTATTGGCTATTATAAATAATGCTGTTGTGAACGTTCACATATACATTTTTATGTGGACATATAAATACTACATATATATATATATATATATTTTTTTTTTTTTCTCTTTGATACATACCTAGGAATGGAATTGCGGGGTCATATGTGGTAACTGTATATTTGACTTTCTGAAGAACTGCCAAACTGTTTTCCAAACTCTACCATTTTACATCCCCACCAGCAATATCCAGGTGTTACCATTTCTCCACATCCTCACCAACACTTGTTTTCCATTTTTGTTTTTGTTCTTATTATGGATATCCTAGGGAGTGTGCAGTGGTATGGCATTGTGATTTTGATTTACATCTCCGTAATGATTAATGATGCTGAACATCTTTTTATTTTATTCTTTATTTTGATTTTTAGGTCATTCATATGTCTTTAGAGAAATGTTCAGATCATTTGCACATTTTTTAATTGTGTTACCTGTTTTTTTGTTGTTGAGTTGTAAGAGTTCTTTATATGTTCTGGATATTATACCCTTATCATGTAAATGGTTTTCGAATATTTTCTCCCATTCTCTTGTCTTTTCACTTTTGTAATTGTGTCTGTTGACACACAGAAGTTTTTCATTTTGAAGTTCACTTTATCTATTTTTTTCTTTGGTTGCTAATGCTTAAGTGTCATATCAAATAAATCATTGCCTAATCCAAAATCACAAAGATTTACACCTATGTTTTCTTGTAAGAAGTTTATAGTTTAGCTCTTAACGTACTTAGATCTTTGATCCAGTTTGAAGTAATTTTTGTATATGTGAGGTACATGTAAGGTAGGAGTCCAAATTCATTCTTTGATATGAGATATTATCCCAGCACTATATATTGAAAAGATTATTCTTTCCCCATTGAATTGTCTTGGCAACTTTGTTAGAATTCAGTTGACCATAGATGTATGGGTTTATTTCTAGATTCTTGTTTCTATTCCACTCACCTAAATTTCTGTCTTTATGCCAGACCTGGTTAGTTTTGAATCTGTTTTTTAGTTAAATATTGACTTATTCGCTGCATTTAAACTTCATAAATATGAAAAGCAGTCTGTGTAGTGCAGTACACAATGTAAAATGACTGTTTCATTGCTTTGCAAATTGCATCTTAGAAGTTTTATAGTTCTGTAATGAATAATTGCTTGTAGAAATTTATTGAATTAATCGTGTATCATTGGGAATTTGCCAGAGGAGACTCAGAAAATCTTTTGGGAATAAAATCATTTAAATTTTCTGAATGCTGACTCAAATACTCAAAATTGGTGTTGGTAGTTAGTGATAACTTTTATTTTTCATCTTTTAAGAAATTCTGAGAGAAAATCAGGAATGAACTATGAAGTCCTTGTATTCCTAGTCCCTAATAGGACATTTTAATAATATACAGTACTAATTGTTTGTTGTTACAGTTAAGAATTTTACGTTTGGGTCTAATTATTTTTTCTAACATAAGTTTTAAAGAGAAGGGAAACTTAAGCAAGTACATTCATTCTAAACTTGTGTATATAATCTTTAATCTTAGAAGTGCATCTTTATTTTGATTTTTAGGTCAGTGTACACAAGTAGAGTTAATTGTCCATAGTCCCTCACCTTATCTACGGTTTTGCTTTCGTATGGTTCTGAGGTCAGAAAATATTAAATGGAAAATTCCAGAAATAAGCACTTCATAAGTTTAAATTGCACACCATTCTGAGTGTTGTGATGAAATTCATGCCATCCACCTCTGTCCTATCCGGTCTCACCTGGGACATGAATCATTCCTTTGTTCAGCCTATCCACACTATATACACCACCTGCCGTTAGTCACTAAGTAGCCATCTCAGCTATCAGATCGACTGTTGTGGTATCACAGTGCTTATTTCAAGTAACCTTATTGTACTTAATAATGGCCCCAAAGCACAAGAGTTGTGATGCTGGCAATTCAAGAAGCTTTAAAGTGCTCCCTTTAAGTGAAAGGTGAAAGTTCTTAAGAAAGGAAAAAAAAAAAAAAGGTATGCTGAGATTGCTGAGATCTACAGTAAGAACAAATCTCCCTGCTGGGCACTGTGATTTAGGCCTGTAATCCCAGCACTTTGAGAGGGCAAGGCAGGAGGATCACTCGAGGCTAGGGGTTTGAGACCAGCCTGGTCTACGTGGTAAGACTCTGACTCCACCAAAAAAAAAAAAAAAAAAGATGAATCTGCTACTCATGAAATTGTAAAGAAGGAAAAAAAAGACGTTTCTGCTAGTTTTATTGTTGTACCTCAGACTACAAAAAGTTACAGCCACAGTGCATGAAAAGTGCTTCGTTAATATGGAAAAGAAATTAAATTTGTGGATGGAAGACATAGACAGAAATGTGTTCCAGGTTTGGTACTGTCCAAGGTTTCAGGCATCCACTGGGGGTCTTGGAATGTATCCTCCATGGACAGTGGGGCATTACTGTATTATACCATTAGATCTTTGTCTAAATATTACTTGACTAATCATGAAAGAACTAGTAGGCATTTTAACCTATATTTAATTAGTGATGACTTTATGAAGATAGATATTTTGGAAGCTTGTGGAAATGTTGGAGGATGCAGCTTTGTGGGTATTGAATGAAAGTCTGCTCCAAGTGGAAAGAGTGCCATAGAAGGTGCCCATTGCATGAGTTGGGGGCATTAAGCTGTCCTTTTATCTGTTCCTTTTTTAAACCAAGTAATTTTATCTTGACAGGATGCAAATTCAATTAAAAAAATATTTTATATGAAAAAGGCTGAAATTGAACATCATGAAATGGCCAAGTCAAGTCTTCGAATGAGGTAGGTTTAAGAAAATGTCTAGGCTGGGCGTGGTGGCTCATGCCTGTAATCTCAGCACTTTGGGAGGCTGAGGTGGGCGGATCATGAGGTCAAGAGATCAAGACCATCCTGGTCAACATGGTGAAACCCCATCTCTACTAAAAATACAAAAATTATCCAGGCGTGGTGGCATATGCCTGTAGTCCCGGCTACTCAGGAGGCGAAGGCAAGAGAATTGCTTGAACCCGGGAGGCGGAGGTTACAGTGAGCTGAGACCGCACCACTGCACTCCAGCCTGGTGACACAGCGAGACTCGGTCTCAAAAAAAAAAAAGAAAATGTCTAAAACCCTTATGCCTTTGTATTTGCTGAATTTTCTGGGTAGTGAAATCAATAAACATAAACACAGTTTTTGTTGCATTTCAAGATGATACAGTTGATATTATAATTCTGAAGATAGTAGTAACTCTTAGCCCCTTTGCTGCTGAAGGGCTTCATTTAAGAAGAAACATTTTTTAAAACTTTACATCACTATATACTTTGTACAAATATTATTGCTTTGTACAAATATGAATATATATACATATAATATATGGTATATATTAATATTACACAGAATAGATAATAGTATGATATTTATATATAATATTAGTAGTATACTTATTTTTGGTAAGGCTGTTTAGCAGGTATCAGGAGATCCAGTCTCATCCTGGCTTTTCCTTGTACTAGGACTCTGATTTTTTTTTGTTTTTTGAGACAGAGTCTCACTCTGTTGCCCAAGCTGGTGTGCAGTGGCACAATCTCAGCCCACTGCAACCTCCACCCCTCCCAAGTTCAAGCAATTCTTTTGCCTTAGCCTCCCAAGTAGCTGGGACTACAGGTACACGCCGCCATACCTGGCTAATCTTTTTGTATTTTTAGTAGAGATGGGGTTTCACTATGTTGGCCAGGCTGGTCTTGAACTCATGACCTCGTGATCCACCCACCTCGGCCTCCCAAAGTGCTGGGACTACAGGCGTGAGCCACCGCACCCGGCCAGGACTGTGATCTTGAACTAGTCTTAGTTCTAGGATTGCATTTCCCCCTACCTGAAATGGGAAGGTTCAGTGACTACTTTCAAAGCTTTCCTCTGGCCTTGACATTGTTTCAGTACCAGGTCCTCTGGTCACTGCAGTGACCAAAAGCTCTCTAGGACTAGCACTGGTCTGTTCTTCCCTGCAGAGTCCCCAGGGCCTAAAGCAGAATCTGCTGCATAGTAGAAGTTCAGAAGTATTTTAGCATTTCTATTTAGAAGAGAAGAAAATGGTTGTATGTGTGTTTATTTGTTTACCCAGCACTCTAATTTCAGCTACCAAGTTTCTAAGCTTTTTATTTTATCTCTGGATAGGACTCCATCCAACTTGGCTGCAGCCAGACTGACAGGTCCTTCACACAGTAAAGGCAGCCTTGGTGAAGAGAGAAATCCCACTAGCAAGTATTACCGGTGAGAAAAAGACTGTTTAGTCTGAGAGTTGGCCTGTGCTTATAAAGATAGGCATACTAGTATTTGCCCAGTGGCTATCTTGAAGGAATATTTTTGGGTATAGTTTGGTTGTTAATGAAAATCTGTTGTCAAATGGTTTATTTATTTATTTATTTATTTTTATTTTATTTATTTATTTTTTTTGAGACAGAGTCTCACTCTGTCGCCCAGGCTGGAGTGCAGTGGCACAATCTCGGCTCACTGCAAGCTCCGCCTCCCGGGTTCACGCCATTCTCCTGCCTCAGCCTCTCCGAGTAGCTGGGACTACAGGCGCCCGCCACCACGCCCGGCTAATTTTTTTGCATTTTTAGTAGAGACGGGGTTTCACCGTGGTCTCGATCTCCTGACCTCGTGATCCGCCCGCCTCGGCCTCCCAAAGTGATGGGATTACAAGCGTGAGCCACCGCGCCTGGCCGTCAAATGGTTTATTTAAAAGGTTGAGTTACTAGGTTGGGCACAGTGGCTCACGCCTGTAATCCCAGCACTTTGGGAGGTTGATGTGGGTGGATCACTTGAGGTCAGGTGTTCCAGACCAGCCTGGCCAACATGGTGAAACTCTGTCTATACTTAAAAACTACAAAAATTAGCTGGGTGTGGTGGCGGGTGCCTGTAATCCCAGCTGCTTGGGAGGCTGAGGCAGGAGAATTGCTTGAACTCGGGAGGCAGAGTTTGCAGTGAGCCGAGATCGTGGCACAGCACTCCAGCCAGGGCAACAGAGGGAAACTCCATCTCAAAAAAAAAAAAAAAAGATTGAATTACTAAAGTAGGCCTTATATCACCTCTCAGATGATGCTTAAGCATCATTTCTCAGGCAGTGTTTAATATTAGCTACCAATAAAATGTGAGGTTAAATCTAATAGGTTTTTTAAATTCATAATAGAATTTGTTTTTGTTTGTTTTTGATTTTTTTTTTTGAGATGAAGTTTGCACTCGCCCAGGCTGGAGTGCAGTGGCACAATCTCTGCAACCTCTGCTTCCTGGATTCAAGTGATTTGCCTGCCTCAGCCTCCCGAATAGCTGGGATTACAGGTGCCTACTACCATGCCCGGCTAATTTTTTGTATTTTTAGTAGAGATGGGGTTTCACCATGTTGGCCAGGCTGGTCTCAAACTCCTGACCTCAGGTGATCCACCCGCCTCGGCCTCCCAAAGTGCTGGGATTACAGGCATGAGCCACCACACCCAGCCTCGTAATAGAATTTGTATTGTAAAATATGAACATCTTAGAATTATCAGCAACTGTGACTGAGTTCTTATTTTCCACTCCCTCTTTTCTATGAGGAAAAAAATAGTTTCCTTGGCTAAGATTGATTATGAGGACCATTAAGTACAGAGATAAACTAAGGAGGCAATTGAATAGAAATTATTTTTCTTTTATCTTAACACTTTGTTAATAGTTCCTGTTCCCTGTAAAGTAACCTAATTATGGTAACATCCTTGTCTTCTAATTGCTTTTTTTTTTTGTAGTAATAAAAGAGCAGTACAAGGAGGTCGTTTATCAGCAATTACAATGGCACTTCAATATGGCTCAGAAAGTGAAGAAGATGCTGCTTTAGCTGGTAGGCATTAGGTTTTGACTAGTGAAATGCCTTCTTAGTGGATCCTTCTGGCTAAATGAAATTGCAGTGATTTTGTTCTGGCCTAGGGTTTGCTGGTTGGGAAGTACATGCTATTTTGTTGCATTTGATTGTACTCTGGTTGTCAGACCTATCAAAAGGTTAATGCTTTATCTTGTCTTAAAACTCATATTTGGGTAAATAATACTTCTGCAAAAATAATTGATAACTTAGCAGATCCCGGTTTAAAACCTGTAGTGATAAATAGTGAGTACTAGTAAAAGCATCAGAAAATCTCAGAAATCCACATTCATCTTAGGTTTTCAGGCTTTAGCTTATATTTTCAGTAAGCTCTAATTTCTTCTTGGCTTGTCTTTCCCTTAAGTTTGATATAATATTTTCCCCTTTACTATAGATTTTTTATGTGTAAAGATAAAATTTGTTTCATTAAATTATTCTGGTATATTCTTTTTTTTTTTTTTTTTTTTTGGAGGTGAAGTCTCGCTCTGTTGCCCAGGCTGGAGTGCAGTGGCGTGACCTTAGCTCACTGCAACATCCGCCTCCCGGGTTCAAGCGATTCTCCTGCCTCAGCCTCCTGAGTAACTTTACGCTCCACCACACCTGGCTAGTTTTTGTATTTTTAATAGAGACGGGGTTTTACCATGTTGGCCAGGCTGGTCTTGAACTCCTGTCCTCGTGATCCGCCTGCCTCGGCCTCCCAATGTGCTGGGATTACACCACGCCTGGCCTCAATTTTATTACTGAATGTTACACAACAGACTTCTCTAGTTGTATCTTGTTTTTAACTAAATCTCCTATAGAAATTTCATAATCACTATAGACTATTATGTATAAATTTACTTTTTTGAAACATTGATCTACAGAATTAAGTATTTTTTTATTTAAATTGGGCCTCATCTTATCAGAAATTGAAAAAATATTATCTTGTTAGCATTGTTTTTTACTGATTATAAAAGTGACACACAGCCGGGCACAGTGGCTCACACCTGTGATCTCAGCACTTTGGGAGGCTGAGGTGGGTGGATCACTTGAGGTCAGGAGTTCAAGACCAGCCTGGCCAACATGGTGAAACCGTGTCTCTACTAAAAATACAAAAAATTGACCGGGCATGGTGGAGCGCACCTGTAGTCTCAGCTACTCGGAAGGCTTAGGAAGATCACTTGAACCAAGGAAGTGGAGACTGCAGTAAGCCGAGATCACTCTGCTGTACTTCAGCCTGGGCAACAGAGCAAGACTCTGTCTTGGGAGAAAAAAAAAAGAGGTTATATGGCTGGTTACAAGAGACACATCAAATATAAAAACATAAGAAAGTTGAATCTAAAAGGATGGATGAGGCCAGGTGTGGTGACTCACACCCATAATCCCAGCACTTTGAGAGGCCTAGGTGGGAGGATTGCTTGAGCCGAGAAGTTCAAGACCAACCTGGGCAACATGGCAAAACGCTGTCTCTACAAAAAATACAAAATTTATTCAGGCATGTTGGTGCATGCCTGTAGTCCTAGCTACTTGGGAGGCTGAGATGGGAGGATCCTGAGCCCAGGAAGGTCGAGCCTGAAGTGATCACACCACTCCACTCCAGCCTGGGCAACAGAGTGAGACCCTGTCTCAAAAAATAAAAATAATAAAATTGGGCTTTTGTCTTGAAAAAAAGAAAAAGATGGCTGAAAGATACACCAGGCAAATAATAACCAGAGTAGCTACACTGACTTTTGATAAGATGGACTTTCAAACAGAGATCATTACACAGATAAAAAGGATTACCTAATGATGGTAGAAGGTTAATTTCATCAGCAAGTTAAATTGTAGAAGAGCTCAAAATATGTAAAACAAGCAGATGAAACTTTACAGAGAAATTCAAAACACTACCCTTAGTCTGGGAGCCGTCTTCTTTCAAGAGCTAAACAGAAAACCAATGAAGATAGAAATTTGAACACAGTTCTTCATGTAAGTATTTGTTTCCTATTGCTGCTGACACAGTACCACAAACTTAGTGGCTTAAAACAATGCAGGCTGGTACACTGGCTCACGCCTCTTATCCCAGCACTTTTAGAGGCTGAGGCAGGAGCATCACTTGAGTCCAGAACATAGAGACCAGCCTGCTCAACATAGAAACACCCTGCCTCTACAAAAAAAAAAAAAAAAAAAAAAAAAAATTTAAGACAGGGTCTCCCTCTGTCGCCCAGGCTGGAGCAGTGGTGTGATCTTGGCTCCCTACAACCTCTACCTCTGGGCTCAAGCAATCCTCCCGCCTCAGCCTCCCTAGTAGCTGGGACCACAGGTACTTGCCACCACACCCAGCTAATTCTACAAGAAAAATTTAAAAATTAGCCATGTGTAGCTACTCCAGAGGCTGAGATGGGAGGATCACTTGAGCCTGGGAGGTTGAGGCTACAATGAGTCGTGATCCCACCACTGCACTCCAGCCCTGCCTCCAAAAAAAAAAAGAAAAGAAAGGAACTTTAACAGGAAAGATCAATAAAGTCAAAAGTTATTCTGTTAAAACCCTGAATAAAATAAGTCTGAGGTGAGATTATCAAAAAGGAATAAATAAACAATATTGGCAGGGAGGAGAGCATACAGAGTTTTTAAAAAGAATGTGTGAATAAGGCCAGGCTTGGTGGCTCACGCCTGTAATCCTGGCACTTCTGGAACCTGAGGTGGGCAGATCACCTGAGGTTGGGAGTTCGAGACCATCCTGGCCAACATGGAGAAACTTCCCGTCCCTACTACAAATACATGTGGTGGCACATGCCTGTAATCCCAGCTACTTGGGAGGCTGAGGCAGGAGAATCGCTTGAACCCGGGAGGTGGAGGTTGCTGTGAGCCAAGATTGTGCCATTGCACTCCAGCCTGGGCAACAAGAGCAAAACTTTGTCCCCCGCTCCTCCCCAAAAAAATGTGAATAACGTTATGCAAATATATTTAAAAATTTAGATGAACAGATTTCTAGAAAATAAGTGCCTAAAATGGATTCAAGAATAAAAAGGCTGGCTCACACCTGTAATCCCAACACTTTGGGAGGCAGAGGCAGGAGGATCACTTGAGTCCAGGAGTTCAAGACCAGCCTGGGCAACATAGCGAGACCTCATCTCTACAAAAAGAAAAAGAAAAATTAGCTGGGCGTGGTGTGGTGCATGTCTGTAGTCCTACCTACTTGGTAGGCTAAGGCAGGAGGATTGCCTGAGCCCAGGAGTTCAAGTTTGCCGTAAGCTATGATTATTCCACTACACTCTAGCCTTGGCAACAGAACGAGACTCTGTCTCTTAAAAAAAAAGAGAGAATACGAGGTCAGGAATTTGAGACCAGCCTGACCAACATGGTGAAACCCCGTCTCTACTAAAAATAGAAAAATTAGCCAGGCGTGGTGGTGCACACCTGTAATCCCAGCTACTCAGGACGCTGAGGCAGGAGAATTGCTTGAACCCAGGAGGCGGAGGTTGCAGTGAGCTGAGATCACGCCATCGCACCCCAGCCTTGGTGACAGAACAAGACTCCGTCTCAAAAAAAAAAAAAACAAATAAAATGAAATCTTCCCACATAGAAAATACCAGGCCAAACATTTAAGGAATAGAATTTTAAATAAACTCATGCAGAGAATAGAAAGAGAGCTCCGCAGTTCATTCTGTGAATCTAACATAACCTGTGAATCTAATATAACCTAGACACCAAAGCTGAACAAAATATAAGCACACTGTCTAGCAGTGTGTATAAAAGATAGTAGATAATGACACAGTTGGGTTTAGGATTAGAAAAGATAAAAAAAGTAATCTTTACCACAGTAACAAATTATAAGAGTAAAATCATATGATTTGCTCAGCAGATGGATTTGATAATTGTTGCAGTTCCCATTCACGATAAAAATTATTTGCTAACTAGTAAGAGAGGGGGATATTGATATAGAGTATCTCCTTTTTTTCTTTTCTCTTGAGACAGAGTTTTGCTGTTGTTGCCCAGGCTGGAGTACAATGGCACAATCCCCGCTCACTGCAACCTCTGCCCCCTGGGTTCAAGTGATTCTCCTGCCTCAGCCTCTGAGTAGCTGGGATTATAGGAGCCCGTCACCATGCCCGGCTGATTTTTTTTTTTTTTTTTGTATTTTTAGTAGAGACATGGTTTCGCCATGTTGGCCAGGCTGATCTCGAACTCCTGGCCTCAAATGATCTGCCCGCCTCGGCCTCCCAAAGTGCTGGGATTACAAGCATGAGCTACTGCGCCCAGCCTCCTTTTTTTCTTGAGACTGGGTCTTACTGTGTCACCCAGACTAGAGTGCAGTGGCGTGATCTCAGCTCATTGCAACCTCCACCTCCCAGGCTCACACAATCTTTCCACATCAGCCTCTGGCGTAGCTGGGACCACAGGCACGTGCCACCACACCCAGCAAATTTTTTATATTTGTGATAGAGATGGAGTTTCATTATTTTGCCCATACTGGTCTCAAACTCCTGAGCTCAGGCAATCTACCCACCTCCGCCTCTCAAATCGTCGGGGTTACACATGTGAGCCACTGTGCCCACCAAAGGTATCTCCATTTTTAATGGAGAAGAGGTAACAGCATTTCCCTTACCAACAGAAACAAGGTAATACTGTTACCTTTGTTAGTCACAGTACCAGCCAGCCTACAGTGACAACAGTGGTGTAAGGATCAGAAAAGATGTATAAGGATTACAGTTGACAGTTTTTTTTAAAAGATGCCACTTACAGTAGCAACAAAATATATACCTAGGTGTGAATCCAACTGCAGGCTCTTCAGGGGAAAGATCAGAGGTAGTAGAGTGAGAAAAGACTAGTTTCAAATTCTTATCTGCTTCTAGCTCTATGACTCTGGTTCCTAATCCCCTTCAACTGCTTTATGTGGTGGCTGAACTTGTGGAAGTAATTAACCTTATATGCATATGCCCAGTTTTCCCATTTGAAAAAGAAATAATACCCATCTTGTGTGTTGGTTTTAGGATTACCTGAGGCTGGTACTTATCAAGCTCTTAACACATAATTAATTTTTTTTTTTTTAAGGCGGAGTCTCACTCTGTCGCCCAGGCAGGATTACAAGCGTGAGTCACTGCGCCCGGCCTAATTAAATTCTTTTTTTTTTTTGGAGACAGAGTTTCACTCTTTTGCCCAGGCTGGAGTACAGTGGTGTAATCCCCGCTTACTACAGTCTCCGCCTTCCGGTTTCAAGTGATTCTCCTGCCTCAGCCTCCGGAGTAGCTGGGATTACAGTCACCTGCTACCACACCCGGCTAATTTTTTTTATTTTTAGTAGAGACGGGGTTTCACCATGTTGGCCAGGCTGGTCTTGAACTACTGACCTCATGATTTGTCCACCTTGGCCTCCCAAAGTGCTGGGATTACAGGCATGAGCCACCGCGCCCAGCCTAAATTCTTAATAAATGGTTATTGTTCTTACCTGGGAGTACATAGCAACTATATGTTTATTCTGATCCATCAAGAAAAATTTAAATTATGGTCCTTACACACTGTTTAGGAGTTTGGGAAAATGAGCAACATATTTTTTATTTTTATAAAAATTACGTTTTGTTTGCTTTGGTGTTTTTATGATTTGCTTCTACCTAAAAATTCCCTCAGCAAGGGAATACTCCTCAGGGATGTTTTAAATCAGTGGACAAAGTCACAGAGATTTAAGGCTAAATCATGTCTGATAGAATCAGCCCAATCTAGGCTGGGCGTGGTGGCTCACACCTGTAATCCCAGCACTTTGGGAGGCCAAGGTGGGCAGATCATGAGGTCAGGAGATCGAGACCATCCTGGCTAATATGGTGAAACCCCTTCTCTACTAAAAATACAAAAAAAAAAACAAATTAGCCAGGCATGGTGGCACGTGCCTGTAGTCCCAGCTACTCGGGAGGCTGAGGCAGGAGAATCATTTGAACTCGGGAGGCGGAGGTTGCAGTGAGCCGAGATCACGCTACTGCACTCCAGCCTGGGCGACAGAGTGAGACCCCGTCTCAAAAATAAATAAATAAATAAATAAATAAGTAAGTAAGTAAGTAAATAAATAAATAAATAAAAAAGAATCAGCCCAATCTAAATTTATACTTTCCTAAACTTCATGTTAGTGTTTTAGTTCTGGGATCTCTGAGTGGTTACTTGCTCCTTTTGGCCAAGCATAGCAGACAGTCTCTGAAGAAAGCACATTTCAAAAAGAGACTATTTTGCCACCTTTAAAACTAGTGTACTTTTACTATTTAATATTCTATTTCTATGTAATATTTCTCTAAACATGCAATTATGTTAAGCATTTTTAGCATTTTCTTTAATAAACATTAGAGAGGTTTTTTTGTTTTTGTTTTTGTTTTTGAGATGGTGTCTTGGTCTGTCACCCAGGCTGGAGTACAGTGGTGTGATCACTGCTCACTGCAACCTCCGCCTCCTGGGTTCAAGCAATTCTTCTGCCTCAGCCTCCTGAGTAGCTGGGATTACAGGTGCATGCCACCATGCCCAGCTAATTTTTCTATTTTTAGTAGAGATGGGGTTTCACCATGTTGGCCAGGCTGGTCTCGAACTCCTGACCTTGTGATTCACCCACCTTGGCCTCTCAAAGTGCTGGGATTACAGGCGTGAGCCATCACGCCCGGCCTTAGAGACTGTTTTTTTAAAGTAATTATTCCCTTTATCTTAGAATTTTTCTTTTTAAAGGGCCAGGCATGGTGGCTCATACCTGTAATCCCAGCACTTTAGGAGGCTGAGGCTGGCAGATCGCCTAAGCTCAGGAGCTTGAGACCAGTCTGGGCAACATGACGAAACCCCATCTCTACTGAAAAATCCAAAAATTAACTGGGTGTGGTGGTGTGCGCCTGTCTTCTTAGCTACTTGGGAGACTGATCTGGGAGAATTGCTTGAGTCCCAGAGGCAGAGACTGCAGGGAGCCAATATCATGCCCTTGCACTCCAGCCTGGGTGACAAAGCCAGACCCTGTCTCAAAAATAATAGTAATAATAATTTTCAAATATATTTAGTTCAATCTGGAAGGTTGTTAAATGAACTTTAAAGTATGGTTCTTTCTTCATCTCATCCGTCCCTTTATAAATGCTTTTTTTTGTCTTTCCAGCTGCACGTTATGAAGAGGGAGAGTCAGAAGCAGAAAGCATCACTTCCTTTATGGATGTTTCAAATCCTTTTTATCAGCTTTATGACACAGTTAGGAGTTGTCGGAATAACCAAGGGCAGCTAATAGCTGAACCTTTTTTCCATTTGCCTTCAAAGAAAAAATACCCTGATTATTACCAGCAAATTAAAATGCCCATATCACTACAACAGATCCGGTAAGATGTCTTCTACATTATTCAATATAATTTTATTTTGTTGTGGTTGAGCCTGCACATAATGTATTCCTTCCTAAAATGGATAAGGATATTAAAGGTAAAAATGGTGTTTTTTTTTTTTTTTTTTTTTAACCTCAAATTTTAACTGTTCATTACCTTTTTTTTTTTTTTTTGAGACGGAGTCTCACTCCGTTGCCAGACTGGAGTGCAGTGGCGCGATCTCGGCTCACTGCAACCTCCGCCTCCTGGGTTCAGGTGATTCTCTTGCCTCAGCCTCCTGAGTAGCTGGGACTACAGGTGTGCGCCACCACACTCAGTTAATTTTTGTATTTTTATTAGAGACTGAGTTTCACCACTTTGGCCAGGATGGTCTCAATCTCCTGACCTCATGATCTGCCCACCTCAGCCTCCCAAAGTGCTGGGGTTACAGGTGTGAGCCTCTGCACCCAGCCTTAACTGTTCATTATCTTATAACTGAGCAAAGTACAAAAATCTTTCAACCTACATCTTTTATTAATATTTTAGTTATGACAGTTAATCTGTATTCAGGTTATGTACCTATAGTTGAAACCCCAGGATAAGCATAGTCAGTTGCTGGAGAATTCATTAACTGAAACCATACCAGAAAGATGATTCATCTTGTTCTCTTTTTTCTATTTAGAAAATGTTAAAGTGATCATTGGGCTACCAGACAGAATTCTTAAATCACAATAGTATCATTACAAATAGTAGGACATCTCAACCACAAAAAAACAACCCAATTCAGAAATGGGCAAAGGACTTGAATGGACCTTTCTCCAAGGAAAATATACAGCTGGCTAATAAGCACATGAAAAGATGCTCAGCATCACTAATTATTAGGAAAACGCCATTCAAAACTATTGTGTGATACCGCTTCACACTCATTAGGATGGTTACTTTAAAAAAATAATAATTATTATTATTGGTGTGTATGTGGAGAAATTGGAACCTCTGTGCAGATAGTGGGAATGTAAAATGGTATAGATGCTGTGGAAAACAGCGTGGCAGTTCCTCAAAAAATTAAACATAGAATTACCACGTGATTAAGAAATTCCATTTTGCATATGTTCCCCAAAGAAATGAAAGCAGGGTCTCAAAGAGGTATTTGTAAACCTATGTTCACAGCAGCAGCATTCACAATAGCTAAAACATGGAAGCAATTCAAGTATCCATCAAGAGGTGAGGGGATATGCAAAATGGTGTGTACATACAATGGAATATTCAACCTTTAAAAGAAATTTTGAAATGCTGTAACATGGATGAAGCTTGAGGACATTATGCTAAGTGAAATAACCCAGTCACAAAAGACAAATACTGTATGATTCTATTGATATGAGTATAGGCGTAGTCAGAAGTCATAGAGACATAGACAATGATCCAGATCATTAAAAAAAAAAAAAAAAAATCAGAGACAAAATAGAATGGTAGTTGCCAGGGACTAGGGAAAGAAGGAAACAGGAAGTTACTGTTTAATGGGTATAGAGTGTCAGTCGTACAAAATGGGAAGAGTTCTAAAGATGGATGGTCATATTAATTGCATAGCATTATGGATGTATTTTATACTACTAAACTGTACACTTAAAAATGGTCAAAGTAGGCTGGGTGCAGAGGCTCACACCTATAATCCTAGCACTTTGGTTAGCCGAGGTGGGCAAATCACTTGAGATCAGGAGTTTGAGATTAGCCTGGCCAACATTGTGAAACCCGTCTCCACTAAAAATACAAAAATTAGCCAGGCCTAGTGGCAGGAGCTAGTAATCCTAGCTACTCGGGCGGCTGAGGTAGGAGAATTGCTTGAACCGGGAAGGTGGAGGTTGCATTGCAGTGAGCGTAGGTCGCACCACTGCACTCCAGCCTGGGTGACAGAGTGAGACTCCATCTCTTAAAAAAAAAAAAAAAAAGGTCAAGGTGGTAAATTTTGTGTTATACCAAAATTTTTCAAATTGCGGGGGGGAAGTAACCTTTTCTTCAGTGCCCATTTTCTCTCCATACCTCCCAATATCAAATTGCTTTTTTCTTTTTGTTAGAGAGACAGGGTCTCTGCTCTGTTGGGTTAGCTGGCATGATCACCTCGAACCTCTGGGCTCAAGGGATCCTTCTGCCTGGGATCACAGACACATGCCACCATGCCCCGCTAATTTTTTAAAATGTTTTTGTAGAAACCGAGTCTTGCTTGTTGCCCAGGTCTTGAATTTCTGGCCTTAAATAATCCTCTCACCTCAGCCTCCCAAAATATTGGGATTACAGGTGTGAGCCACCATACCCGGCCTTTTAAAATCTCTTCTGTGAAAGCTAAAAAAAATCCGTAATGTCATGGAGTATATTTTTGGACTCTGTATAATATCTCTGAAAGTCAAAAACCCTGATTTCCAGACAGACACAAAATTCATGAGCTTTTAATTTATTTTTAAATAGATCCTGACCTAATTTCTGTTTCTGTAAAAACAGCAGGGTCTCAAAGAGGTATTTGTAAACCTGTGTTCACAGCAGCAGCATTCACAATAGCTAAAATTTCTGTTTCTGTAAAAAGCAGAACAGGTGACCATTCCCAAAGAATCATAAAAATTCAAAACATTCCAAAGAATAAATATCTTTAAGGAAAGTTAACCAAAAATCTTAAGTTGGAATCAAATGAATGTGTTCAAAATCACTTGGTTTGCCTTCCATCTTTTAATCAATCTCTGTGAATTTTGATATTACCTGTACATTCCAAGCTCCTTTCTCACATTACAAATTTTCTAAGATATTTATTGTTTTCAGGAAATCAATAAAAATTCTTACTTTTTGGTATAAAGAACAGAAAAAGTTTAATTGGTCCCGCTGTGTCTTCTTGTTTATTTAAATTAAAAATAAACTTAAAAATATCAAAAGTTGGCCAGATGAGGTGGCTCACATCCATCTGTAATCCCAGCACTTTGGGAGGCTGACGCCGGAGGATCGCTTGAACGTGGGAGATGGAGGTTGCAGTAAGCCAAGATCATGCCACTGCACTCCAGCCTAGGTAACAGAGTAAGACCCTGTCTCAACAAAAAGGAAGAAGTAATATTATAAAATATGATGCTTTATAGTGGAATACCCAGATAGAGTCAAGAAGCAGATAAAACTACCTTAGCTAAGTAACAGTAAGTTGGCTTCATGGCAGATTTTTAAGCTTCCAAATAGGAGGGATTAAAATTCTTGTGCTTGCTGGATTCTAGGAAATAAGGCTGGCTAACAAAGTATGTTTCATGCTTTTGCATTTGTAACTTTCATTTTCACCATTTGATCAGTAATAATTTTTTTTTTTTTAATAGAGACAGGGTTTTGCCATATTGCCCAGGCTGGCCTCAAACTCCTGAGCTCAAGCAATCTGCCCGCCTTGACCTCCCAAAGTGCCCGGATTACAGGCGTGAGTCACCACGCCTGGCCTTGATCAGTAGGATTTATGGTGCTTTTATTTAATCCAGACCTTGGAGGTCCTGTATACAAGTAGGATACAGAAAATTAGTTTTTTTGGTCTTATTAAAATAACATGGAAATTAAGGCTGACATTCATTAGGGAAATAGCCTAGAAATATGTCTTTTATATTCTTTGTGTTGGGAAAAGATAGTGATATAGTCTTACAGATGTTAAGAAGTTCCCTGTCCAAAATTTTGAACAATTTTTGTTCTTGGTTTCCTTTCTCCTTCATTATTATTTTTTTAATTATTTAAATAGTCTTATTATAGTAGCTTAGTTCAAAAGAAGACAAATTCTTAGCCAGCTCAGTCTCCTGCCAACACAGCCTTCTTCCAAGTTGAAATTTTCTAATATAAACTTTGCTTTAAGTCAGTAATATCTCCCCTCCCCTTTCTAATTTATAATGGCCATTGTGTGGCACACAGCGGAGAGTAAGGAATAGGGAAGTTGTTGAAGCCCAGCACACTAAAGTTCTGAAGGGTCAACTATTATGTCTAATATTGCTGCCTTCCGCGGATTGTGAGCCACTGGTGCCTGACAGGAGCCTTACTGTGCCTACGATCCCTTCCATTGTGGTCTACAGAGCAACAGGGAGGTCTAGGGGCAGTGCTATTCAACAGAACTTTCTGCAATGATGAAAATGTTTTATTATCAATATTCCATTGTGATAGACACTAGTCACATGTGGCTAGTGAGCACCTGAAATGTGGCTAGTGCAATTAAGGAATTAGATTTTAAGTTTTATTTAATTTAAATAGCCACACATGGCTAGTGGCTACTATATTGTACAGTGTACCCCTAGGAATATCTATTGGCAGAAGGAAGATAGTTGAGTTTCCCCAAAAGCAACAAAAATGGAAGAGTAAGCAGGAACTAGATAGTGTGGACTCCATATGCTACCCTCTGCTGTACTGGGATTTGTCCCCCCTATTTTTTTTTCTTTTTCCTCCCCCACAACCCTTGATTAATAGTAATCTGATAAATATCTGCAGGTTTATTATTTGTTGTTATTTGCAAGTTTGGGTTTTCTGTCTATTTGAGGGTGTTGAGAACATCTAGCACTCCACTCTTTGAGCTGACGGGAACAAGTCTGAGGCTGTAATTTGAACTCTAGGTGCTAGCTACACAACCTGGTACTGAGAGCTGAATTTGTGCTTAGCTGTTGTTTGCTTCATCACAGAGATGTTCTCTAATATTCATCTGTAGGAGAACAACACAGAATCTGAGTATGATTTTGGTAAATTTTAAATAAAACTTTACATGGAGATGCCATTCTAAGAGAAAATTCATTTATTCTGTGAAGCTGTTTATACATATTATTGTTAACTGTCTTTGTGATTTTGATGGTTAACATGCAAATGCTACAATCAAAAGATTTAAAGTCTATCTTGTCTAAATCCATATAGTGTTACAGCAAATAGTGATTCTACTTTGTACAAAGTACATAGGGCTTTATGATAGTTGATACAATAGTAATGATTGTGTTTAAGGGAGATACTTGAAATCTTAAGACTTTTAAGTAAAAATCCCAACTTTAAGCTGCCAATTTATTATGTGTTTATATTGGAAGAATAGAAGTGAATGGACTCTGATATATCTATCTCTCTTTTACCATCATGAGACCACTCTTTATAAATACTTTGCACTGTCAGTACTATCTCTTTAACCCTTATGAACTAGAATGGCCTTTTGTTTTCAGAAATGGGTAGATCACCATGATTCTTCACTGAGGTCACTTAAAACCTCCCTAATTTTCGTCCCTTCATAAGGTTCGCTTATTAACTATTAGGATTTTTCCATTAGGGTTTTTTCCAAGTAGAATATATTTGCTTTGTAATTGCCTTCTTTACTAGGTCTTTACTAGGTCTTCTTATTATTTCTTATAGTTTTTTAGTTTATTCTTTTGGATTTTCAAGTAAACTGTCACATTACCTTAATGTAATGGTGCTTTTGCCTCCTTACTTTGTATCTCAAAAGTCATTTTTAAGTTCCTAATCAGTATTACCAGTAAAGATACCATTTAGTGCTTGTCAAGATTTTGCATTGGACTTACAGGAAGAATGTTTCATAATTTTCATGATAGAAAATTCTGGCAATTTCTTTGTCTTTCACAGAACAAAGCTGAAGAATCAAGAATATGAAACTTTAGATCATTTGGAGTGTGATCTGAATTTAATGTTTGAAAATGCCAAACGCTATAATGTGCCCAATTCAGCCATCTACAAGCGAGTTCTAAAATTGCAGCAAGTTATGCAGGTGTGATTTATTGTTTTTGCTGAGTTTGTTGTATATATGATTAAAATAATTTTGCATGTTTTGAGTGTGTTCTAGTAAGATGTGTGATCCCCCCACCCTCAGCAGTAATATTACATCATTTGGCTGGGTGTGGTGGCTCACACCTGTAATCCCAGCACTTTGGGAGGCCAAGGTAAGAGAATCACTTGAGCTCAGGAGTTCAAGACCAGCCTGGGCAACATAGCGAGACCCCCATCTCTACAAAAACTGCAAAAATTAGCCGGTCCTGATGGCACACACCTGTAGTCCCAGCTACTCAGGAGGCTGTGGTGGGAGGATTGCTGGAACCCGGGAGGTGGAGGTTGCAGTGAGCCAAGATTATGCCACTGCACTCCAGCTTGGGCAACCAAGTGAGACCCTGTCTCAAACAAACAAACTATATATATATATAAAATATGTATTTTATATATTATACTTACGTATTATATATTTATTATGTATTTCATCCACAAGTACTGCTGAATTTTTTTTTGGAGTTGTCATGGCCATATAGAGTAGAAATAATAATTGAGATGGGGTTAGCCTTCTGATTGGAGGAAGCAGGGATTAGTCCCTGTACAGTAATTTTGGGATTCTCATGAAGTCACTCTGTAATCACAGATGATATTCCATCATTTAGATTTTATTCCTTTGTTTCTAGACTTTGTTAAAATAGGGCTGATTCTATGAGAAAGGACATCTGAAAGCAAATTAATCTTTGTATATTGTCTATGAATTTATCAGATCCTCTCTGAGAACCCTTGGAAGGACATCTCAGGTCATGGTTCATCTAGGGGTTTTAAGATGAAAAGATAGATATGAAATACAAATTGGGTCTATCTGACAGTTTTTGGTAGAATCTTTCTGGAAAGGCTAATCTCTGAACAAGGAAGCAACAAAGGCAATTTTAGATCACCCATAGAATCTTCATTTTATATGATTAACACTGAACCTTAGTGCTAAGACTTTCAGGTATTACCTTTCTAGTACTCTGTACATTCCCTAAGCCTGCTGTGCCTGGACTTTCAGCTCTGTTTGGCAGAAGGCCTTTAAAAATGCATGTGTTGAAAAGTAGATCTTCTTTAACTTCTTGCATTAAACTTTATTCTTAGCCACACTGTCCCTTAGAAGTCAGGAGTACCAAAGGCCCTCTTTGAGTTGGTTTTACTTAAGTAGGACAACCAGAGCAGGATGCTTCTACAGCTTGCCTCAGTGCTTTTAACCAGTTAGCACCCATTATAGTCGTAAATGCTCTGGCTGGTATTGACTCCTCAACCCTATAGATCCTTTTTTTAACCTACTCTTTTTGTCATGCAGGCTTTTGTTAAAATTGGTTATTGAAAATGTTTAATGACTCTTTCATTTTGTACATCTTGCATGTGATTGTATTTTTCTGAGTGAATCTGATATGTCTAGCTCTTTAACATTCATATATTCAGAGGAGTGTTTGGCACATGAGCTCAACTCCTGAAATATGCTCTGTTTTAGGCAAAGAAGAAAGAGCTTGCCAGGAGAGACGATATCGAGGACGGAGACAGCATGATCTCTTCAGCCACCTCTGATACTGGTAGTGCCAAAAGAAAAAGGTATATACTCTTCTTATAGCTGGGGACATCTCAGTTCCTATTAATTTTGTTTTAGATAAGTGAAGAAAATATATATTTTTTAAGCTATCAAGTTGTAAGCTTTAAATATATGGTAATGTGTTCTCTTTTAAAATTCATTTGCAATTGGATGATTAGCTTTTTTTTGTAAAAGTGCCATGTTACTTTTAGATGACCCAGATGAAAGTGACTACTACGTATGTAGCTTGGCAAAACATGTTATTCTGTTTGCCGTCTGGTTTTTTTTTTTTTTTTTAAATGTGGCATTTTAAGAATGCCACTTAAATCTAACTTGGGTAATTTCTACATGGTGAATTACCAAGATGCAATTTGAATTAGGAAAGGTAAGGAGAAATTTGATACTACCACTGCAGTGAGGTAAGCCATTGGTCCTACCCTTTGTTTGTCCTTGTTCACCTCATCTTTATTTGCCATTTTAAGAATGTCAGATTATAGCCGGGTGCAGTGGCTCACGTTTGTAATCCCAGCACTTTGGGAGGCCGAGGCGGGCGGATCACAAGGTCAGGAGATCGAGACCACGGTGAAACCCCGTCTCTACTAAAAATACAAAAAAATTAGCCGGGCGTGGTGGTGGGCGCCTGTAGTCCCAGCTACTCGGAGAGGCTGAGGCAGGAGAATGGCGTGAACCCAGGAGGCGGAGCTTGCAGTGAGCCGAGATTGCGCCACTGCACTCCAGCCTGGGCGACAGAGTGAGACTCCGTCTCAAAAAAAAAAAAAAAAAAAGTCAGATTATAAAATAACAAATCATAACTTCTTATAGCTCATAAAATGTTGAGCTAGATTTTTGTTTTTTTTTTCCTATCTAACCTTTCTCTCAACTTCCCTAACCTTTTCTCCTTCTCACGGGTTTTGTGGAAGGGGATCTTACTGTGAGATTCTGAAGCTGGAATCCTATAAGGAATTTTGCAATATTATCTCTCGCCACGCAAAGTTTCTCTCGCCTGATCGTTGTGGAACACTATATTGTCCTTTAATCATGACTGCCTCACCATCTTTGCAGCAACAGTCAATCCAGGGAAGATACCTTCAATAAGGAATAAGCTAATCACTAATAGCAAGGCTTGGCAGATTCAAAGTTGAATGAAGTCTTTAGTAACTGTTGACACAGTCTGTACCTGCATTAAGAGATCCACTACTAAGAATTTCATCCTTCCAAGTTCTTAATTCCTTGTTATACCAGCGACAGTGGAGGAAAAGTGTGAAACCAGATCAAAGATATCAAATCAAGAACAACTTTGAGCGTAATTATGTAACTCTACTACAGCATCACCTGTGTTTTCCAGATCAGTCACCTATCAAAGATAAAAACTTATCAGGCAAAAGAAGGTAATGGAGGCAAAAGTGATGGTACAATTAGTGCCAACACTGGATGAAAAGAAAGATCTTAAATTAGTTGAGTATTAAGAAAACAGTTCCAACAAAGCATTAGCCCAGGCCAGATCCTCGAAAATTACATATCTCTGTGGCTAGTAGTCTGTGGGACACCCAAATAAGCTAAAGTTTTTGGCCAGGCACAGTGGCACACACCTGTAATCCCAACATTTTGGGAGGCCAAGGCAGGTGGATCACTTGAGGTCAGGAGTTCGAGACAAGCCTGGACAACGTGGTGAAACCTCATCTCTACTAAAAAAAAAAAAAAAATTAGCCAGGCGTGACGGTGGGCGCCTGTAATCCCAGCTACTCGGGAGGCTGAGGCAGGAGAATCGCTTGAACCTAGGAAGTGGAGGTTGCAGTGAGCCGAGATTGTGCCATTGCACTCCAGCCTGGGTGACAAGAGCAAAACTCTGTCTCAAAAAAAAAAAAAAAAGTTTTTGCCCTAAAACCTCCTGTAAAAAGGCAGTTAAGCATTATGTTCTTAAAATAATAAAAAAAAAATCTTACTTCAGACAATAAGTCTCTTTACAAACAGGTTTCCTAGGGAAGTGTTTTGTACAAATGAAGTGAAAAACACAAAAGAATATAAATCATCCACTAAAAAAATAAAAGAATCTGAGTTTGAAATGTAGACATGAGTGGACGTTAAAAGATTGAAAGGATTAAGTCTTATACTTTGGACTATGAAAAAGGAAATAACATGATCAGAGTTATGTTGAGAGGTTTTGGTAATAAGAGATTTCTTCAGAAGTCAGGCAGACAGTAGTCTAGAAAATTAAGCTAATCTTGGCCGCAGAAGTCAGGGCTAAGTTTTCCAAGTACCACTTGACTTGACTTCTAAGTGCTGTGTATGATTCTGCCTTCACCTTTTTTTTTAATACCAAAGAATGGGAGAAAAATTGATTGTGGGTATATTCTCTTCATTCTGGGGGTGCATTCTTTCTGCCAACATCTGTCTTCCTTGTTGAAATGTTTCAAATATTTTCTTTGGTACTTTGGACTGAATAATCTTTTTCTTCAACCATACATGGTTTGTACATTATCCTCCAATGTTGCTTGTTTTGTTTCTCTTTACATGTAATGTTTGTTTCTGCTTTCCCAGGAACACTCATGACAGTGAGATGTTGGGTCTCAGGAGGCTATCCAGGTGTGCAGTCCTTTTTTATGCATAAACATTCTTTTAAAGTGTATCTTCTGTGGCATGATCAGTACTGATTAGGTGAAAAGTGAAGCCTTAAGCATGTGAAAAAAACTCTTTATTGGGGTGCCAGTTTATTTTATGAATAAAGAAAGCAGTACAGTTTAAAAAAAATCTTGTTAGCAAAATAAATTCAGAATTAACCTAGTTCAGAAGTAGCCTTAATTTGTTGCTAGCTTTGCCAGGGACAGAAAGCCCCCTCACCAATCATTGTGGCTGTGTTTCTGTAGCGAAAGGTAGAATGTGGCAGTGCTGTTGCAGGACTGGCAGGTGCTGATTCCCTTTCAGGGATGCGTTTTACAGATTGAGGGTGGTGGAGGGATCAAAATCAGCTTCACAGTCCGAGTGACATCAGTGCATGTGGACACCTATGCATTGGGTCAGTGCTTCTTGAGCATGAATACATTTCCTCAGTCTCTGATCTTGTTCATGTCTTTTATAAAAAGCATTCTTTTGCATGTTACTTATGATTTGAAAACAACCTATGTAATAATTGTGTAGTGCTTTTGTTTTCATGTGAATTTGCCGTCTGACGTTCACAAAGTATCAGTTGCTTATAGAACACTAAACTCTGCTCTTACAGTTTATAAAGGAGAACATTTAGTTATCTCTTTTACCTGTCAGGAACATATAGGCCAGGGAAAGAGGCAGGTTGAAAACAAATGAAGTCATTTGGAAGCAAGGTAGTAAAATAATTGCATAAGGTACACTACTAAGCAGTTGTACAGTATCATTGCATGATTGCCCAGATAGCTTTAGGAAAGATTATTTTCCCACCATACTTTCCCGTGAAAGTTAAGTGTCTTGAGCTTACCCACATGTTACTACCATATGTATTCCACTCAGTAAAATTGCTATGTTATCATTGTCATCTTCCTAATATTTTCCTAAAGAAAAGTTTTCTTAATTAAATGGTAAATTTAAGAAAAAGACCATGGATTATATTCTTTCATATTATTCATAATGTATGGCATTAAAACTAGGTGGTAGTGGAAATAGAAATGGAAGGCATCACTGGGTAGTGTTATAACCCTGAGTTCTAGAGCCTGACTGCCTAAGTTCCAATCCCAGCTGTTCTTATTAGCTCTGTAATCTAAGCCTCATTTCAACTTTATCTGAAAAACAAGTTAATGACGGTACCTTCATAGGATTGCTGTGAGGACCCAGTTAATATGTTTAAAGCTCTTAGAACTCGGTCTGGGTGCACTGAGTACGCAGTAAATGTAGCTGATTATTTTCTTGAAGTAGCGCCTATTGACCTCAGGACTAGGTAGATTTTGGTTTTGTTTTTAGTCAGATGTTACTTGTCTGGGAAGACTCATTGGAAAAGATGAATGAAAAGGTTTTATTTCTTGAAGACTTGAAGGTGAAATATAGCAAGCCTTGTAAAAGAAAGAACGTTTGGGTTTACTTAGCTTACTAGTAAGCACAACTGAAGCTCCTTAGGTGGGGGAGCTAAATGCTGGGACACCTTAAAGCCTGTAAACAGGGTTGACTTTGATTAGAGAGGTTGTTGGTAAGTGCCAACTGTTATTTTTTAGGAAACAGGATCTCGCTGCGTTGCCCAGACTGGAGTGCGGTGGCTATTCACAGGTGTGATCGTGACACATTGTAGCCTCAAACTCCTGGGCTCATGTGATCCTCCCACCTCAGCCTCCTGAGTAGCTGGGAGTATAGGGATGCATCACTTTGCTGGGCTGTGCCAACTTTTGGGAAAGGAAGGGACATAAAAGCAGCATGGTGATTATCAGCTGATTCAAATGTCTGTTCTGGTTATTTACTTTATGGCCTTAGGTATTCATTTGCTGTCTCTAAGCCTCAGTTTTTATATCTGCATAGTTGGGGTAATAATTGTACTTGATTCTGAATTTGAAGATTAAATGAGAGTGCATAGTGTTTAACATTTGGTAGAAGTATTAGTAGCTATAGTTTACAACTGTATATAGGAATTGTGTGTGTGTGTATTTGCAAATATTAGTATATATAATAATAAATAGTAGCTTTTTTTAGAGGAACAATATTGATAAGGGCATTTGACAAAGTGGTCAGCCACAAAGTGTGAGAGCCGAGGACTTACACTGTGGCATGAAACATTAAAAGGAAAACAGGATGTCGAAGGGCTGTGGAAGTCTTCTAGAACTTGCTGATCAGCCAGGGGGAGAAAAAGTGACTGGTTTAGGTGTTTCAGGTTGGGTTGGGTTCCGGAGGATAGTGTTGATGGTGATCCTGGAAAATCACATTTGCCATCTCACATCAGGGATTCAGAATAGAGCCTCTGCTAGTGCATAAACTTTGTGCAAATTAGAAAAAGCAGCCATTTCTCAAGACACTTGAATTGCATGAATTGGAAAATTGTTGTAATATACTTATTTTGATAGCACAGGACCCTTTATGTCCCATTTCCTATGAAATTCTAAAATTGTAGTGTACTTATTACAACAGTATCTATGATCTGAATTGTTGTCCTCCTAAGTATTTTTTTGTCTTCCCTTTTTTTTTTTTTTTTTTTTTTTGAGATGGAGTCTCGCCCTGTCTCCCAGGCTGGAGTGCAGTGACGCGATCTTGGCTCACTGCAACCTCCGCCTCCTGGGTTCAGGTGATTCCCCTACCTCAGCCTCCTAAGTAGCTGGGATTACAGGGGCACACCACCACACCCAGCTAATTTTTGTATTTTTAGTAGAGACAGGATTTGCCATGTTGGCCAGGCTGGTCTCGAACTCCTGACCTCAGGTGATCTGCCTGCCTCGGCCTCTCACAGTGCTGGGATTACATGCGTGAGCCACCATGCTTGGCCTTTTTGTCTCTTTTGAGACAGTCTCCTGTTGCCCAGGCTGGAGTGCAGTGGCACCATCATGGCTCACTACAGCCATGATCTTCTGGGTTCAAACAATCCTCCCACCTCAGCCTCGTGGGTAGCTAGGATCACAGGCATGTGCCACCATGCCTGACTACGCTTTTTTAAAGAGGTGGTGTCTCACTGTATTGCCCAGGCTGGTCTCGAACTCCTAGGCTCAAGCAATCCTCCCACTTCAGCCTCCCAAAATGCTGGGATTACAGACAGGAGCTACCACACCTGGCTCCCCTTGAGTATTATGGCCCCTTGAATGCACAATGATGAACAGTCCTGATTTTGAATTCCTTTAAGATGTATTTTATACTTTAATATGCTTAAAGGTGCTGATTTTAAAAAGGAGAATGATTATGCCAGTTACAAGGCCTGGGATTTAATTGTATGCCTTTTAATCAAAGGTAATTAATTACCTTTCCAAAAATGGAGAAGAATAAAGAAACTATTCGCAGTTAATGGTTTGAAGGAAGAGGAAAAGACATTGGGAAATTCTAAGAAAAATCTGAAAAGCAAAGTGACATTGAAAACAGTAGCCAGAGCCGGGCGCAGTGGCTCACGCCTCTAATCCCAGCACTTTGGGAGGCCGAGGCGGCCAGATCACGAGGTCAGGAGATAGAGACCATCCTGTCTAACACGGTGAAACCCCATTTCTACTAAAAATACAAAAAATTAGCCGGGCGTGGTGGCAGGCGCCTGTAGTCCCAGCTACTTGGGAGGCTGAGGCAGGAGAATGGTGTGAACCCGGGAGGTGGAGCTTGCAGTGAGCCGAGATGGCACCACTGCACTCCAGCCTGGGTGACAGAGCGAGACTCTGTCTCACAAAAAAAAAAAAAAAAAAAAAAGAAAGAAAACAGTAGCCAGAAGTATCAAATAGGGCTCTGTCATGGTTATGTTTTGGTTATAGGGTTTATCTCATTTCAGAAAGTATTTTAAACTTTCAGAAGTCATGGATATAAGGCTCAGCCTCCATATTGGAAGAAGATAAAGCAAACATACCAGCTGCCCAAGCTAATACAGTTATTATTGTAAAAGAATATGAAGTTGGCTCTGAGTTTTTTCTGGCAGCCGGATTAAAATTAATGGGCCAGTGGCTCTCAGTCTCTAAGGCACTGTAAGGATCTGGAAAAATGTAAATGAAAGATGAAACTGGATTTTTTCAGAGAAGGTCATAAGTGACTCTAGTAGTAGAAGTTTTGCTTTCTTTGAGGCTGGAAATCAATTACACATCCTTTTCTTAAGGAATAAATGATACAAATGGAGAAAGGATACTACTAGTAATATGAGTGCTGAAACAGTAAATTTCAGTTATTAAATTAGAGCAGTTTCTTATATACAACTAGATTTCCACATTCTGGTATGTCTCACTCAAAGCTGCCAAGTATCAGAATTACTGGCATTGGAAGAATGGACCGCTTGCCATTCTTTTACTTTACTGGCAAAATTTAGTTAAAAACTTCCTCTCCTCTTATAAACATCTGCCCTAGATTTACTCCCATCTGAGAGTATTTGCAGCTTCATACAGAAAAACCTAATGATAATTGGGCTTAGTGTGCTGAAACCCAGATGGGAATGGGGTGAGTGCCTCCTGGTCCAGGTCATGCACGGCCTTGACTGAACTGTTAAGCTGCTTGAAATTGCTAGAATGAGGACTAATTTCATCCTGTCCTGTTTACTGAAGAGATCCTGTAAGCTTAGAGCTTCAAAATTGAATTCTTCTGTCTTCCTTTTAAAGTCCACCCCACATGTGAGACCTAATCAAACCACATCTGACTTCAAAGTCAGGTTCTGAAATTTTTCTTTAGAGACTTCCTGAAGGTTAAAGTCATCTGTGTTCCAATCTCTGCCCAGATGTGGAGCTCTGTGGTATTGGAGCTTTGTCCCAACTTCCCTTGTATTATCCACTTGCCAAAGACTTAGAATGAGAGAACACTTCCTGTCACATCATTGCCCCAGGATGTCTCCTTGGAGAAGGAGTTTCCACTAGGTAAAATATCTAACAAATGTTTTGCCATCATCTAACAAACTTATTTAACAGGAAAAAAAAGTCCTGAGGGGAGAAAATGGCAGGAATTGTCTGAGGTCCACAATGAGCAGGAAATAAGCAGTCAGAGTGAAGACACAAGTTATGAGGATGATCCCAACTCTAGCAGGAAACAGGCTCTTGTCTGTTTCTTTCCTAATTAAATCACTTTGTTTGCCTTGAGTTATAGGCATTTCTGAGAAGCTTAAAAATCTTTTTTTTTTTTTTTTTTTTTTTTTTGAGATGGAATATTGCTCTGTCACCCAGGCTGGAGTGCAGTGGCGTGATCTCAGCTCACTGCAAGCTCCACCTCCCGGGTTCACGCCATTCTCCTGCCTCGGCCTCCTGAGTAGCTGGGACTACAGGCGCCCGCCACCACACCCAGCTAATTTTTTGTATTTTTAGTAGAAACGGGGTTTCACCGTGTTAGCCAGGATGGTCTCGATCTCCTGACCTCATGATCCACGCGCCTTGGCCTCCCAAAGTGCTGGGATTACAGGCGTGACCCACCGTGCCCGGCCTGAGAAGCCTAAAAATCTTAAGGATAGATATTTATTTTCTCAACTGTTAATTCTTGATTTTTCTTTCTTTGTTTTAAAAAAGTGTATTTTGAACCTTGGAGAGAAAAGATCTGGCCTTTGGCTTCTTCATCACCCAGGAGTAGTGCAGGTAGTCAGGGGACTGGACCAGAAGACCTATACAGCCACATATAGTTTGCCTGAGGAATGAACTTTCTTCCACCTACAGGATAGGAAACAGATACAAAATATTTACCTTTAAGTACAGTTAGCCCTCTGTATCCATGGCTTCCACATCCAGGGATTCAACCAACTACGGATAGAAAAAAAAATTTTTTAATTGTATCTTTACTGTACATGTACAGACTTTTTTTCTTGTCATGTCCTAAGCAATACAGTATAACAAAACAACTATATAGCTTTTTTAATGTATTAGGTATTATAAGTAATCTAGAGATGATTTAAAGTATATAGGAGGATGTGCACGTGTTATTTGCAAATACTACACCATTTTATATCAGGGACTTGAGCATCTATGTATTTCAGTATCCAAGGGAGATCCTGAAACCAATTCCCCATGAATACCAAGGGATGACTATACTATAGGATCTTAGTAAATATTTTTTTTAATAGAAATTAAGTTGGCCAGGCGCGGTGGCTCACACCTGTAATCCCAACACTTTGGGAGGTCAAGGTGGGCAGATCACCTGAGGTTGGGAGTTTGAGACCAGCCTGGCTAACATGGTGAAACCCCATCTCTACTAAAAATACAAAAATTAGCCGGGCATGGCTGAGCGCGATGGCTCAAGTCTGTAATCCCAGCACTTTGGGAGGCCGAGGTGGGCAGATCACCTGAGGTCAGGAGTGAGACTAGCCTGACCAACATGGAGAAACCCTGTCTACTAAAAATACAAAATTAGCCAGGCGTGGTGGTGCATGCGTGTAATCCTAGCTACTCGGGAGGCTGAGGCAGGAGAATTGCTTGAACCCAGGAGGCAAAGGTTGTGGTGAGCAGAGATTGCGCCATTGCACTCCAGCCTGGGCAACAAGAGTGAAACTCCATCTCAGGAAAAAAAAAAAAAAAAATGCCGGGCGTCATGGCAGGTGCCTGTAATCCCAGCTACTCGGGAGGCTGAGGCAGGAGAATCGCTTGAACCCAGGAGGCAGAGGTTGCGGTGAGCTGAGATCGTGCCATTGCACTCAAGCCTGGGCAACAAGAGCGGAACTCCGTCTCAAAAAAATAATAATAATAATAATAATTTACTAGGAAACTCACCTTGGGCAAGTCTTTTACCCTCTCTGAGCCAGTTTTCTCAACAATTAAGAGATAGGCCATCTGCTCTCTTGGAGCCCTTTTGAACTCTGGATCTAATCTATAGTCCCTTATGCTTTGTTCCATACTGCTTAAATCAGCTTCTCAGCATCACATCTCACTGGGGGAATTTGGAGAACAAGACAGGGATTCATGCTCAAGGATGGAAATTTTACTCTAGAGAACTCAGGTTAACCATACCGCTTATTCTTTAAAGTAGGTTGGAATTGCGGAATAATGCTGATGGAGAGAGCAAGGACGACCCTGACAGAATCAATGCAAGAGAGGCTCATACCCACTGTGAAGACACTAGTCTGGCAGACAGTCTCCTTTTGTTTTCAGACAACTGAAATACACAAGTGTTCAGGAGTACTTGTCTTAAGAGATGAAACACTTCTCTTTTTAGGTTTTTTATTTTGTTTTGTTTTTGTACTTGGAAGTGAGGATATTATAACCATAGGGAATTGCTAGTTTTATTGCACTTTGGCTCTACTCATCTTTAAACAAAAAATATATCTCAGTTGACTATATAATTCATTTTCTTTTGGTATCAGAGAGGATCTTTTTTCAAACATTGCCTTTCATGACATATCTAAAAAGTTTGTTTGGTGTTCTTTAACTGCTGCTGCCAGAATTACTGTGTTTTAACTATTTGGGAAATTTTCCTAATATTTGCTTATAACTTCCAGCATGGATACTGTGTTTGTGGCATATGTAATCGATAAATTGTAATCATTATAAAGCACCACAAATAATTTGTTTTATTTTGTGGTCATCCTTATATTAAGAAAACCGAACCTATTCTAATTTTTCCCCTTTTCTACCTCCCCCTCAACAGTAAAAAGAACATAAGAAAGCAGCGAATGAAAATCTTATTCAATGTTGTTCTTGAAGCTCGAGAGCCAGGTTCAGGCAGAAGACTTTGTGACCTATTTATGGTTAAACCATCCAAAAAGGACTATCCTGATTATTATAAAATCATCTTGGAGCCAATGGACTTGAAAATAATTGAGCATAACATCCGCAATGACAAATATGCCGGTGAAGAGGGAATGATAGAAGACATGAAGCTGATGTTCCGGAATGCCAGGCACTATAACGAGGAGGGCTCCCAGGTAAGGAGGGCCAGGGGTCCTGAAGTAGGCACATTTTGGGGGATTGGGGTGCTTATAGAATAATGCATTTTGAGAGACCAGCTCTAGAGGCTTAACTTAGATTATTCTTTTTGGTGACTAGGTTAATTGATTTTTCTTCATTGTTCACAATCAGAGGCGGTACATTATAAAGATTAAACATTCTTACTTTGTAATCTGACATCCTAGATTTGAATTTTGCTCTGCCAATCCCTGTGTAAGTAATTTATCCTTCCTGAGCCTCAGTTTCTTCATCTATAAATTAGGGCTAATAATAGTACTTGCATCAGGGTTGTTGTAGGATTTAAAAGAGATAATGTATACTGAGCATTTAGCAGAGTGCCTGGTACTGAATAAGCACTCAAAGGAAAGCCAATATTATTAAAATCTTTCATCATCATCATTACTACGATCCTCAACGACCATACTTCTCCAAAGACAGCCTATATAGAAAATGTATAATTATATAAAAATCAGCATGATAGTCCCATAAATGCACCTCTAAATAATTGATTTAATTGATTTTGCTACAAAGCATCTTGATTTTTTTTTGAGACAGAGTCTCGCTCTGTCACCCAGGCTGGGGTGCAGTGGCGCCATCTCAGCTCACTGTAAGCTCCACCTCCTGGGTTCATGCCATTCTCCTGCCTTGGCCTCCCAAGTAGCTGGGACTACAGGTGCCCGCCACCACGCCCAGCTAATTTTTTGTATTTTTAGTAGAGATGGGGTTTCACCATGTTAGCCAGGATGGTCTTGATCTCCTGATGTTGTGATCCCCCTGCCCCAGCCTCCCAAAGTGCTGGGATTACAGGCGTGAGCCACCGTGCCTGGCCAAAGCATCTTGGTTTTTAGTTCTTTATCAGTGTAACTAAGATACAGTCTCCCTTCTTTGAAACTTTTTCTATTTGATATCTTTTTATCCACTTTACATCTCCCAGAAATAAAATAACATTTTCAAGTCATTTGTTTCCCTCTGCAGTTACATTTGATTATAAAATAAAGTATGCATTGAAGATGCTTATAGATAAAAAAAAAATGGTTCTATCTTAAGGGTTTACACAGTCCTCAGTGTCACTGGCTAATGTACCACTTGTCTATCACTGGTAGAGGAAAAAGCCACCTTTAAGAGAGGTGGCCAGACAAGGGAGGTCACTTATTCCCTCAGCTCCTCTGCTTTGGTGGGTGGCCAAGGGAGGACATAGCATCTGCTGAGGAGGTAAGAGGAGGGAGCTATGGATGCAAAGCATAAGGTAAGTAACCTTGTTCTTGACTACATATTACTACCCTTGGCTCAGTCCTCAGAGAGAGATCCCTAAGCAAGGATAATTGTTTTTTTATAGATTAAGCTTCAGACTGTGAACTCAGATTTGGAATTTAAGATATTGAGATACTGCTCTCCAGGTATCAGATATTTTTAGTCTCTAATTTCTATTGGGCTAAGTCTGCTACCTTGAGTGTCCAGTGGAGAAGAAAGGTTTTTGAAGAAAACAACACATGTAAATGTGTTTCAGGACTTCTATTAAAACCTGCAGTGATTCTACTACAGTGGTTCTCAAACATTAACATGCATGTCAGTGCATTAGAATCACCTGGGAAGCTTAAAAACAAACCAGTTAAGGCCTAGGCTCTCCCACAGATACAGTGATTTTATTGCTCTGTAGTGAGGCTGGTTTTGGTTTTCTTTAAGCTCCCAACTATCCTAAACTGTCTTTTTAAAACTTCTTTATGGATGCATTTTATACCTTAATAAAAAGTTTTTAGAAAATAATTGAAATATATTTTTGGAATGTAGGTATACAATGATGCACATATCCTGGAGAAGTTACTCAAGGAGAAAAGGAAAGAGCTGGGCCCACTGCCTGATGATGATGACATGGCTTCTCCCAAACTCAAGCTGAGTAAGGCAGCCTCACACTTCATTATTTAGTTTAGTCTATCAAGGAGAGATTGCTGATTTTTCTGAAATAATATTTAATTAAATTATGAATATATTTGAACTCACTGTACTCCAGCATGGAGTTCTTCCTTCTTGTCAAGCCCTCTCATTTACTGTATTTTAAGTAGCTAAACTGTGACAAGCATGTGGGGAGTAAAATGTCAGAGGTTTTGTTTACTTTCTTAAATGCAGTAGACATTTTGTAAATTTTATATAGTAAGAATAGATTTTTCTTTACATATAATGCTGTAAGAATATAGTAGCAGATTTTTTTTTCCTTGGTATGTGTGTCTGACAATTACTAGAATTAAAAATGAATCCCAGCAGTTCCAACTGGACAGAATTTGAGGAGTAGAGATGTCCAGCCACTGTACTATACTCAGCTATCATTTGAGTGTAGTCTGTGGTTGGTTGTTTTATTAAAAGTTGTAAGTGAAGGCCAGGGACAGTGACTCATGCCTGTAATCCCAGCACTTTGAGAGGCTGAGGTGGGCAGATCACTTGAGGTGAGGAGTTCAGGACCAGCCCAGCCAACATGGTGAATCCCCATCTTTACTAAAAATACAAAAATTAGCCGGACATGGGGGTACATGCCTGTAATCCCAGCTCCTTGGGAGGCTAAGTCAGGAGAATTGCTTGAACCTGGGAGGCGGAGGTTGCAGTGAGCCAAGATCACACCACTGTACTCCAGCCTGGGCGACAGAATAAGTGAGACTCTGCCTCAGGAAAAAAAAAAAAAAAAAGGAAGAAAAAGGTTGGAAGAGAAGACAGGAAAAGTTATTAATGCCATTAGATAAGAGATTTCTGTCTTCTTTAAAATAATGTAAATAAAATAGATACCAAGCAATTGATAATGATATTCATTGGAGCCATATTTGCTGAAAAGGGGGAAAACAGACAGACTAGCTTTTTTTTTTTTTTTTTTTTGGATGAAGCATCTTGCCCTGTCACAGGTTGGAGTGCAGTGGCGTGATCTTGGCTCACTGCAACCTCTGCCTCCCAGGTTCAAGTGATCCTTCACTCAGCCTCCCACATAGATGGGACTACAGGTGTACGCCACCAGGCCCAGCCAATTTTTTGTATTTTTAGTAGAGATGGGGTTCCACCATGTTAGCCAGGCTGCTGTCAAAACTCCTGACCTCAAGTGATTTGCCTGCCTTGGCCTCCCAAAGTGCTGGGATTATGGGCGTGAGCCACCCCACCTGGCCCAGACTAGCTTTTTTATCTGAAATTACTATCAACTAAATTTGATAGTAGATTTGGGTATGATTTACTGCTAAGTGATGAATCCTTTTTAAGGCATTTATCTTTTCATGGAATTGTAAAAGCATACAGAAGGTTTGCAGAAATGTAAAACTTTCATTCCACTTTGTAGGAACACAATAACTTTTAAAGTTCAGGAAAAAAAGGGCTTTTTATGTGGAATGTTAATTTCCTTTTTATTTCTTTTGTTTGTTTGTTTGTTTTAAATTAATAGAGGCAGGGTCTCCCTGTATTGGCCAGGCTGGTCTTGAACTCCTGGGCTCAAGCGATCCTTCTGCGAGCTCTGCCTTCTAAAGTGTTGGGATTACAGGCATGAGCCACGGTGCCTGGCCTCCTTTTTATTTCTCTATGTTTTTTAATGAAAAATTTCAAACATATATAAATATAAAGTACAGTGGCCAGGGGTGGTGACTCACTCTTGTAATTCCAGTGCTTTGGGAGGCCAAGGCAGTAGGATCACTTATCACTTCAGCCCAGGAGTTTGAGACCAGCCTGGGCAACATAGGGAGACCCTGTCTCTACAAAAAAAAATATAAAAAATTAGCCAGGCATGGTGGCACATGCATGTGCCTGTGGTCCTAGCTATTTGGGAGGCTGAGATGGAAGGATTGCTTGAGCCCAGGAGGTCAAGGCTGCAGTGAACCCTGATCATGCCACTGCATTCCAGCATGGGCAACAGAGCTAGACCCTGCCTCCAAAAAAAAAAAGAATAGTACAATGAACCCCTGTATATACTTGTTACCCATCATTTGTCAAAATCGTGGCAAACTTATTTCCTATCCCCTTTTACTTCTTTTTTTCTTAAATTATTTTAAAACAAATCCAATCATGTCATTTCACTTCCACATAGTTCAGTATGCATCTGTAATATGTGCAGATATCTGCCACTTTGTCTTTGAGGATAAAACAAATAAAAACAAAATAAAATAAAATATGCAGACATTTTCATAAATAACAATGAAGTAATTATCATACCTAACAAAATTAGCAGTAATTTCTTGGTTTCATCTAATACTTGATAAATTGTCAAGTTCTACTGGTTGTCTCACAAATGTATTTTTATAGTTGATTTCTTCAAATCAGGCTCTCATTAAGTTGTATATAATAAATTTGATTATTATACTCTCTTTTTTTTTTTTTTTTTGAGACGGAGTCTCACTCTGTTGCACAGGCTGGAGTGCAGTGGCACGATCTTGGCTCACTGCAGACTCTGCCTCCTGGGTTCCAGCAATTCTTCTGCCTCAGCCTGCAGGGTAGCTGTAACTACAGGGACACGCCACCACGCCTAGCTAATTTTTTTGTATTTTTAATAGAGACAGGGCTTTACCATGTTGGCCAGACTGGTCTCAATCTCCTGACCTCAAGTGATCCGTCCGCCTCCGCCTCCCAAAGTGCTAGGATTACAGGCGTGAGCCACCACACCCAGCAGTTTATTATACTCTTAAACCCGTGATCTAGAGCAGTCTCCTTCCTTTTCTTTCCACATGCCATTAACTCATTGAAGAAATCAGGTCACTTTCCTGTACAGTGTCCCAAGTTCTAGGTTAGACAGGCTTGCTTCCTTGTGATATCTGTAACTTTTTTCTTTATTTCCCTTATTTCTTATAAATAGAAGTTAACTTTGAAGGTGCAATTAGATTAAGTTTCACCTTGGTGGTGATACTGTATAAGGGGTTCGCTGCCCTTATGTTGTATCATGTCTTGAGGCAGTGTCTGGTTAAAGTAGAATCCAGATAAAGTCCACATACTGCAACTGATTGATACTTCTTTTTTTTTTTTTTTTTTTTTTTTGAGACGGAATCTCACTCTGTTGCCTAGGCTGGAGTCAGTGGCACAATCTCGGCTCACTGCAACCTCTGCCTCCTGGGTTCAAGTGATTCTCCTGCCTTAGCCTCCCAAGTAGCTGGGACTACAGGTGTGCGCCACCACAGCCGGCTAGTTTTTGTGTATTTTTAGTAGAGGTGGGGTTTCACCATATTGGCCAGGCTGGTCTCGAACTCCTGACCTCGTGATCTGCCCGCCTTGGCCTCCCAAAGTGCTGGGATTAAAGGTGTGAGCCACCACACCCAGCCCGATACTTCTTTTAATCTGTAAACTCCCCTCCATCTCTCTCTTTTTCCACCCCTTACCATTTATCTGTTGAAGAAATTAGATTTGTGCTATAGTTTCCCATAGTCTGGGTTTTGCTGATTGCATCCATTTGTTGTGGGGGGTTTTGTGTGTTTTGTGTTTTGTTTTGTTTTGTTTTTTTGGAGACAGGATCTCACTCTGTCACCCAGGCTGGAGTGTAGTGGCACATTGTTGGCTCATTGCCACCTCCACCTTCCTTCTGAAGCAATCCTCCCACTTTAGCCTCTCGGGTAGCTAGGACTACAGGTACACGCCAAAATGTCCAGCTCATTTTTTTGTATTTTTAGTAGAGACAAGGTTTTGCTATGTTGCCAGGCTGGTCTTGAACTCCTGGGCTCAAATGATCTGCCCACCTTGGCCTCCCACAGTACTAGTATTACAGGCATAAGCCACAGCTCCTGCCCCACGATGTTGTACTTTCATGTGTTCCTCTGTCCTTTGTATTTCCTATAAATTGGTAGTTGGAGCCAGAGGCTTGATCAGATTGAGGTCTGATCGCCTGTTCTCTCCCTTAGGCAGAAAAACCGACTTCATAGGTAATATATGGTCTTCCATCAGGTACATGTGAAATCTATTTATGTCTTTCTGTTAACAGGTGTTGTTGCATACATAATTAATTATTAATTCATGAAAGGGATGTAAAATTGTGATAGTTTTTAATTTTATTCCTTATTAGCTATAGAGAAACTTTGCCTTATCTAATATTTGATTAGCCAGTGGTACAGTGTTTTTTTTGTGTGTGTCTTGCTTTTTGAAAGGATAAGGCTTGATTTTTGTTTTATTTTGTTTTCCTCTTTACCAGTTTTCAAAATATGCATTGGTTTACTAACATCCTTCAATATTTACCCATTTTGTTGTTTGTTTGTATGTATTATTAAGAACTACCAGACTTAAACATATGGCTGAGTTGTAATTGAAGTTATTGTCCTTCTTGATAATCAGGCTGGTTCCTATATTCTTTTTGTTTTGTTTTTTTGAGACAGAGTCTCGCTCTGTCGCCCAGGCTGGAGTGCAATGGCTTGATCTCAGCTCGCTGCAACCTCTGCCTCCTGGGTTCAAGCAATTACCCTGCCTCAGCCTCCCGAGTAACTGGAATTATAGGTGCCACCACCACACCCGGCTAATTTTTTGTATTTTTAATAGACACAGGGTTTCACCATGTTGGCCAGGCTGATCTTGAACTCCTGACCTCAGGTGATCCACCACCTTGGCCTCCCAAAGTGTTGGGATTACAGGCATGAGCCACCACGCCCAGCCGGTTCCTATATTCTGTTGACATGAAGTCATAGTAAGAAGTCATTGATAGATTCTTTACTGTCTAGTGTTTGAAGATATACCAGACTGGGAATCAGCCATTTGCCAAGGAGCCCTACCTTTTTCATGTTTCTGCTGAAAGGTGAGGGCTTCTCAACATTAGTATTTGGAATTAGTATTTTAAAACTCTAGTGTGGGCTATACTGCTACTGAGGTAGTCATTGTTTGTACGATTTTCAGTGGACAGAGCTAGGAAATTTGTGTTTGTATGTTTATATTTAAAGATAAAATACATCATAAGTTCATACTGATATTTTTAATTGAGATTAAAGGCCTCAAGGTAATTATTAATGTCCTATGTTTTAACATGCGTTATCTCTTTTTATCCCATGATGAAAATCTCATTCTCAGGGATACCAGAGGTGATAGAATGTCACATAGCTAATCATTTGCTTTATTCCTTCTTATTCACAGCTTTCTCAACCTTACAGTAGTCTCCCATCAAAAATACAATTACTGAAAACAGTTAAAAAAATTTTTTTAGTTCTTTTTTGTCTATATATTTCACTATAGACATGCTAATTGCTAGGTTTTACAGATTACTTGGAATCGTCCCTTGTGGTTATGCTACCATCTGTATACAAATTTAGGTTCATTTATTTTATTCATTTAACATTAAATCTGTCTCTTTAGGTAGGAAGAGTGGCATTTCTCCTAAAAAATCAAAATACATGACTCCAATGCAGCAGAAACTAAATGAGGTCTATGAAGCTGTAAAGAACTATACTGATAAGAGGGGTCGCCGCCTCAGTGCCATATTTCTGAGGCTTCCCTCTAGATCTGAGTTGCCTGACTACTATCTGACTATTAAAAAGCCCATGGACATGGAAAAAATTCGAAGTCACATGATGGCCAACAAGTACCAAGATATTGACTCTATGGTTGAGGACTTTGTCATGATGTTTAATAATGCCTGTACATACAATGAGCCTGAGTCTTTGATCTACAAAGATGCTCTTGTTCTACACAAAGTCCTGCTTGAAACACGCAGAGACCTGGAGGGAGATGAGGACTCTCATGTCCCAAATGTGACTTTGCTGATTCAAGAGCTTATCCACAATCTTTTTGTGTCAGTCATGAGTCATCAGGATGATGAGGGAAGATGCTACAGTGATTCTTTAGCAGAAATACCTGCTGTGGATCCCAACTTTCCTAACAAACCACCCCTTACATTTGACATAATTAGGAAGAATGTTGAAAATAATCGCTACCGGCGGCTTGATTTATTTCAAGAGCATATGTTTGAAGTATTGGAACGAGCAAGAAGGATGAATCGGTATGTTTTCAAAGCCATTTTCATTTTGAGGATGTGTGCTATTTAATACAAAACAGATGAAAGAATATTGCTTTGATGTACTATTTCCACTTACATACATGATTGTAGTTGGTAGCATGCTATTCTGAATTCTAATTAGCCAGAACTTCTTAAGAGTGAGTATATTCTGTGGGGGAGAGAAGGCACACCACTAAGTCACTTAGATTAAGGCCAGTGAGGAGGAAGACAAAATTGAAAATATCTTGAAAAGCATAAATTTAAAATACAGCCTTTCATAGAACGTGTTTTTTAAAAAGATAAATGTTTCTAATTGGAAATAGTAACAGCATCTTTCTTTTAAGGTTTGGCTTCAGTGCACGAATGCTTTAAATAAAATAGCTCTAAGGTGTTGACCTGAGGTTAGACTGATAGAAATTTGATCACCATATTAAGTACCTCAGAGGGTTTCTTTTTTTTTTTAATCTCAGGTTTCTTACTTTAAGAGCTTGCTGAAGACATTAAACGTTCTAAAAGGAGCAGTCAAATTTAGATTTACATTAAACTTAAATTTCCTTCTAATTTTTATCTGTGACATATCTTTGCTGCATGTCAGTAGCAAACTTGACTATTAAATTCAGCAATTACAGTTTATTTTATATGTGCTCTTAGAGACAGTTGGGAAAATATAAAAAAATAAAGATACAAACCTTACCATCCTGGAGCTTACAGCCTATCATGTTTAGAACTAGACCTTTAGGCAGTGTAATGCCAGCTAGGGAATCTATGAAATCAGAATTTGCTCTGAACCTTTAAAGAAAAGCAAGTAATAATGTTTGCTTTCAGTGTCTTTGCAAATAAAAGAAAAAAAAACAGTAACATTTGCTGCTTGTGTTAAGCACCAGCTCTTTGTAAAGCACCATGCTAAGCACTTTATGAAGGCAATCTCTAACCCTTATGATAGCCCTTCTAGATAAGTGATAATCTTTTCAGTTTGCATGTGAAAGAATTAGAGGCATAGGCAGAGAAAAGTTACCTATAGTCATACAACTAGTAAGTGATGTGACTTGTCTTGCTCTCCACTGCAGAGGGCTACTCCTGAGCCAGTTACCAGGACAAGTCATGGAGCACGGCCATGGATGATAAGCCTTGAGCTCTGTGCTCTAAAAGCTTGAAGTCTGATGGATGGGCCAGGACTTATGCTTAAGGGAAAAATAATTCCAGACATGAGACAATATACCACAACCTTATATTTAGTACAGATGGTGATGTAAGGAACTCTGTGGGCCACAGTTCTCCTAAAAAGGCATGAGGCATCAGGAAAGAATGGGATGATAGGTAGGGTTCAAATGAATAGGCAAGAGGATATTTCAAATAAAATGAATGTTGTGAGCAAAGGAATGGAGTTAGGAAATGAATATGGTATGTTTAAGAGACAGGGATAGAGTTGGGGCCAGTTTGGTGAGGCCCATGTGTGACACCTTTAAGAAATGGTCCTTAATAATATGGTTCTTCAGCAATTGAATAGAAATAAAGAGAAGGATGGAGGGACATCTTGCAGTCAAAAACTCTTGGAGTTACTCATTTATTCAACACATATTTATTGAGAGGCTACTTAATGAGCATATTCTAGATGCATGGAATACAACAGTGGGCAAAACAAACTCTGCTTTCATGTAGCTTAGACTTCTTTCTGTTCTTGTTCTTGGCTTAAGTAGTCCTTAAGTCTAATACCCCTCCCTTCCTCCCCTCCCTGCTTAGCCCCATTACATCTTGGTGTTAGTTCTATGAGTCTTTCAATGAGTATTTGTCTTCTAGATTATTAGGAACTTTGTTTATGTTGTATAGATGATGTTTATTTTAAGAATTAAGATTTGTATCTCTAGGAAATTAGCTCTTTTCATTCTCCCATTGTTGACATGATTGTTTTTTGCTTTTGAGGCCTAGAAGAGTCCAAGGTGTATTTTTACGAGATAGTGATGCACACAGTTTTACCCTCATGCCCAGAGCTTTGTTGAAAAACAAAAGGGATCCCTGGTAATTTAGTAGTTAGGAAAAATTTTTAAAAGAAAAACATACGGGGAGCCATTCTTAACCTTGTGAACAAAGATAGTATTGTGATTGCTTATAGTACTTATTAAGAATAAGTACTTAATAAGAATTGATGGGGATGCATCAATTTAGTGAATGATAAACTATGCCTTTATCTACTATATTATCAGTAACAAAGCTAGGCATCCCAGAAATATTAGTTCATAAATTCAATGAAGTCTACATACAGTAGATTTCCATGTTGATCTCTAATAAGAGTCTTCATGCTTCATCACCATTTACCCCTACCCCTACCCACCACTGTTACTCAACATCACCTAGGACTTCACAGGCTAAAATAGAAGGAATCTGAACAGTGAGACATAACAAGAGAAAAATTCACTCAGGTGACAATAGTTTGTCCATCAGCAGTATTTAGTAACAGCACAGTGCTGACTCATGCCAGTTGGCTGCTGGCTTTCCTAAACTGCTGGCAGTATTCCCAGACTAAACACTGTGACCCCCTTGCAGGTAAAAGAGACCTGTGGGAAGATGAACAAGGGAAGCATTAAGAGCCTCCTGTATTCTTAATTATTTTCTTTTGCTGAATGTCTGCCTTATATAAAAAGATTACTTATCAATTGAGGGGAATTTAGAGTTCTTTTTCCAGCTTGAGTTTATGTTCCTGCACATTCAATGAATACCTGACCTCTTGATTAATAAATTCTTTGTAGTGCTTTGAATAAACAAAAAAGCATATACTAGGTGTTTAGTGAATCTTGTACAAAATGTTCATTTCTAAACCATGCAATATGATGGAATTGTGATCTGCCCTTTTAGTGTACCATGAAAGGTATTTACAAAAATTTTTTACTTTTTATTTACAAAAATTTTCACTTTTAATTTTATACTTAAAATTGTACACTATTATAAAATGAACTTTAATTTCAAATGAACAGAATTCAAATACCTTCATTCAGAAAACAGACATAAAATTGTGTTTTAGGGGCCGGGTACAGTGGCTCACACCTGTAATCCCAGCACTTTGGGAGCCCAAGGTGGGAGGATGGCTTGCACTCAGGAGTTTGAGACCAGTCTGGACAACATAGCAAGACCTTCCTTATATCTACTTAAAATAAAATTTTAAAAATCAGCCAAGCTTGGTGACATATGCCTATAGTCCCAGCTACTCGAGAGGTTGAGGTGGGAGGATTGCTTGAGCCAGGAGATTGAGGCTGTAGTGAGCCATGATCGTGCCACTGTACTCCAGCCTGGGCAGCAGAGTGAGACTCTGTCTCAGGAAGAAAAAAAAAGTGTTTCAGGGGTCTCTTCCCTTGGTAAGTTTTATTTTTATTGCTTTCCTACAAGTATTAGCATTTCTATGACCCCAAAAGATATTTAAAACCTTTCCAAGGCGGGACACAGTGGCTCACACCTGTAATCCCAGCACTTTGGGAGGCCACGGCGGGCGGATCACCTGAGGTCAGGAGTTCGAGACCAGCCTGGCCAACATGGTGAAGCCTTGTTTCTACTAAAAGTACAAAAATTAGCCAGGCGTGGTTGTGGGTGCCTGTAATCCCAGCTACTTGAGAGGCTGAGGCGGGAGAATCACTTGAACCTGGGAGGCAGAGGTTGCAATGAGCTGAGACTGCACCACTGTACTCCAGCCTGGGCAACAAGAACGAAACTCTGTCTGAAAAAAAAAAAAAAAAAAAGACTTTCTAGAAACACCCATTTAGGTTATTGATCGTGTCTTTTAATTGTTTGTCAGTTCACCTTTGCTGATGGGAGCAGCATTCTGGGGACCTCTCTGAAGTTTGATGCTCTAGTGGCATGTATCAGCAGGTGGCCTACTTGGCCACACTCCTCTGACCAGAATGTCTCTGTAACTGCTAAGACCTTTGTGATTAGTTTTGTGAATAAGTTTTTAGACTCTGATATTCTTAGTTAATAGAATTCTATTTAAGCCAGCCAGGTGTGGTGGCTGACATCTGTAATTTAAGCACTTTGGAAGGCTGAAGAGGGAGGATCACTTGAGGCCAGGAGTTCGAGACCAGCCTGGGCAACACAGGGAGGACCCTGTTGCTACAAAAAATTTTAAAATTAGCCAGCCTGAGCCCAAGAAGTTGAGGCTATGGTGAGCTGTGATCACGCCACTGCACTGCAGTCTGGGTGACAGAGCAAGACCCAGTCTCAAAAAAAAATAAAATAAAATAAAAACAATTGTATGTAAACCTTCCTCAGACCACAGTGGACTAGAAACAGTAATAAAATTTCCTCCAGTCAAAATTCCAAAGTCTGAAGTTTATTTTGCCCACTCCCCACATTTTATTTATTTATTTATTTATTTTGAGACAGAGTCTCACTCAATCTGTTGCCCAGACTAGAGTGCAGTGGCGCGATCTTGGCTCACTGCAACCTCCACCTCCCGGGTTCAAGTGACTGTCCTGCCTCAGCCTCCTGAGTAGCTGAGATTACATGTGTGCACCATCAGTTTTTGTATTTTCAGTAGAGACTGGGTTTCACCATTTTGGCCCGCCTTGGCCTCCCAAAGTGCTGAGATTGTAGGTGTGAGCCACCACAACTGGCCTGTTTATTGATTTTTTTTTTTTTTTTAAGAGACAGGGTCTTGCTCTGTTGCCCAGAGTGGGAATGCAGTGGTGCCATCATAACTTACTGCACCTTCGAACTCCTGGGCTCAAGTGACCCTCCCGCCTCAGCTTCCCAGATAGCTAGGACTGCAGGTGTGTACTGAAGGGCAACAGGCTAGTCAGAGACGACACCGGTGGCAGCCAAGAGATCTTTATTGGAGAGGTAGAGGTCAGGTTGCGCGGGGGGGAGAGAGAGAGAGCTGCTGGTGTGCTGGGTTTTATATCCCTTGGGCCTACATGGGACGGGCCCAAGGGAAGGCAGGAGATGCTTCTTTCTGATTGGCCCTCCTTTGGCGGGTTCAGACAGTGCCTGGTCAAAGAGCGGAGAAGAACCCGGAACCGGCGCCATTAAGGTACCCCTGTTGCCTAACATGTACCCCAATGCCTGGCTAATTTTTTGTTGAGACAGTGTCTTGCTGTGTTGCTTAGGCTGGTCTCAAACTCCTGGCCTTAAGCAGTCCTCCTGCCTCGGCCTCCCAAAGCATTGGAATTATAGGCATGAGCCACCATGCCTGGCCGCCGTATTTCATAAATGAGGAAAGAGACTCAGAAAAGTTCTGGGTATGACATACATAATCTTTTTTCCATCTTTCACTGTGTTGCCTTTGCTGGTTCCCCAGAATTACACAGTTATTTCTGGGAACCTAAAATGAACACTAACTCTGAGGCCTGTAACCATTATAGAATACCTTCATGGCTTTGCTTTAGGTTCAGGTACTCACTCACTTTAGGTTCAGGGTCTCACTAGCCTAGGCAACCATGATGTAGGACCAAAAGGAAGAAAATAGAGCCTATTATGTAACACATCGGTCTGCTATTAATAGAAAGTAAAAATTCAAAGAATAGATACGAGTAAGTGTTGAACATATTGTGGAGCCTTGGTACAATTCTTGGTTCTGGCAGCCACCTTCCCCTGCCAGAATCGATTGATGCGTGTGCCATGTATCTCCAAGAGAAAATACATGAGGCCTTTCCTTTTACATGAGCTGTACAAGAAGTGAGCCTTGAAGTAAAGGAAAATGGTGGGCATGGGGCTTACCATGGTAAAATGACACTTCGGATTTTGTTCTAACAAACTTCAGAAAGATACTCTTCATAGGCCTGTACGGAAATACCACTATATCAATTAAGCATTTAATAGAATTTAACATATAATTGAGGTGTTTAAAAGAAACAGCTTGTGTGTCAATGGATACTCTTGATGCTGTTATAGGACAGATTCAGAAATATATGAAGATGCGGTAGAACTTCAGCAGTTTTTTATTAAAATTCGTGATGAACTCTGCAAAAATGGAGAGATTCTTCTTTCACCGGCACTCAGCTATACCACAAAACATTTGCATAATGATGTGGAGAAAGAGAAAAAGGAAAAATTGCCAAAAGAAATAGAGGAAGATAAACTAAAACGAGAAGAAGAAAAAAGAGGTTGGTTTCTTTTCATTCTATTGAATATGAAAAAATATACTGTCTTCTAGCTGTTCTCATAATTAGCTGTAAAAGAGTCCTGTTTGTACGAATGAAAACTCAGGGTATTGACTATATTAGAGTAGACGCAATGAGATGCAAATATTTGTATAGTTATCAATTTGGTCATCAGAACTGGGAAAGATTGAAAGTTACCTGTGACACAGCTGTTATCCTAGCATTCAAGGAAAAAAGTCAGTTAATTCACAAGTGTGGGGGCTTAATGCCTGTTTATATTATTGGTAGATCAAAACCTAAGCAGGCCAGCTAGAACTAGAAAACATTCTCAACAGTGAGTCCATGAAGTTTTTGCCACATCATACAGTAGCATTGGTTTCCTCATAGATACTTTGGACCAGACAAGTAGATGATATTTTGGTTGAATCACATAGCTGGAGAAAAGTTTTATTTTAATTGTATCAAACTATAAAATGTTACTTTGGGTCACTTGCCAGAATTAAGAAATATTTTGATAACAGGACCTTATGATTACAAATTGGATCATTTCTGATAAAGTTCAAGTTCATATAGATTCCTAGAATATGTGACTCTAAGTTGTGTTAATCTTTGGCATCAAATGTCCTCCACAGATTTTTTCCCTTAGGCAAGAAAACAAAATAGATTGATTTGAAGCAAATTCTTATAAGCGATGGCATACCCCAAAAAGAAGGGAAAGAAACCTGGCTGGTGAGAGTAGTAATTTTGCCAGCATAGAACTAACTGCAAAACCAACAGCTTTGTCACCAAAGGAGATATATGATATACTCATTAAGGGAGATAGTGAATATATATGTGTGGGGTTTAGGGGAGAGGGGAATCTGTGACTTTGCCAGCTAAAAGTGGTTGATGCAGAAATGCATGGAGTGAAGCTGCAACTTGGATGGCCCAAGGTGATGATCCAAGTTAAAGAATATTCTGAAAATTAGACATCTATAAAAGGACTGAGATAAGCTCTCCACACATTCCCAGCCAGCTGGAAAACCTACACATGCTGTGGGGGAAGATGCAAAATAACCTGGTGAAAAGCAAAATCCAAAGGTTACTTGAAAATTGGCCGCATCTTTGAGTGCATCCCCCAACCTATACACAGATCTGTCAGCACATGGTACATCCTTATGGCCTTGGGGTAGTTAAGTACAACCTTCACCTAAGTCATTGGCTATAGAAAGGAGGAGCAACCCCTAGTGTCAAGTTTCCTTGTAGACCTATAGTGGGAGCTCCAGAGGAGAGAAGAGAAAGGGGGAAAAAAAGATTTGAAGACATAATGCTGAAAACCTCTCAAATTGATGAAAAACATTAACCTACAGCTCCAAGAATTTCAAGTAAGATAATCACAAAGAGAGGCCCATTTAGATACATCATCATCAAACTGATGAAAATCTTGAAAGCAGCAACTGATTGATCACATACATGTAATTATCTGCACATTCCATCCAGGGGCCTGGGGATTGTCCAGCCCAATTGACAATTAGTGATACCTGAGCACTTTTCCCAGCATGTGGGGTCAGGGCCACTCAATCTGTCACTACCACCACAACTGGCACCCATCTTCATGTGTTACCTGTCGGTCCGGGTACTAGCCCACCCATCATAGCCATTGCCAGCACTGGTGCAGAACACTTGGGTCCCAGAGAGTTGTCCCAGCACTGCTACTGCTTTCACCTTTGCCACATCCACTGCCCAAGGGCTCGGGAACACACCCACCTGCTCGATCCACTGCTGCCATTCCTGGCACTCCAGCAAGCCAGCTGGAATCCCAAGAATTGGCCTTCCTGGACCTGTTAACACCAGTGCCAGTATACACCACTCTGGGAACCAAAGCGTGGCCCACTTGACAGCCCAGTCCCCAGCAGTACTTTACCACAGCCTCCACTGTCAACTGCACCCCAAGCCAGGGGCACCCACCTCCTCCCCACCCCCCACATTAGTTAGGAACTGGGCTCCACAGGAGTCGGTGAGTGGCAGGCAAGCGAACATTACCCCCTGAGCTCCTCTTCCTGTTAGATCAATGGTGGCATTAGATTCTCATAGGAGCATGAACCCTGTCGTGGACTGTGTATGTGAGGGATCTAGGCTGTGCACTGCTTATGAAACTCTAATGCCTGATGATCTGAGATGGAACAGTTTCATCCTGAAACCATCCCACCCAACCCTCATCCCTTACCCCCACAAACCCCATCCCCGTCTGTGGAAAAATTATCTTCCACAAAACTGGTCCCTGGTGCCAAAAACATTGGGGGTTGCTGCCCTAAGCCACTTATTAAGTCATGGATACCACTGATACTGTTTACAGTAGAAGGAATCGTACAGAGATTACACTACTGTACACACCCAGATTCAAAACCAAAGTATCCTGCCCAACCAACACCACAGATACATCTTCAGGGAGAAGTCCTCTTCTACGAAAGTAAATTCAGAACATTGGAAGAAGTGACTGTTATACCAGACACACATATAATATCAATATAAGGACACAGGAATCAAGAAAAAGCAAGGAAATATTACACCTCCAAAAGAACCCAGTAATTCTCTAGCAATAGATTTCAGTCGAAAAGTAATTTATTGGCTGGGTGCGGTGGCTCATGACTGTAATCCCAGCACTTTGGGAGACCAAGGCCAGCAGATCACGAGGTCAGGAGTTCAAGACCAGCCTGGCCAACATGGTGAAACCCTGTCTCTACTAAAAATACAAAAATTAGCCAGGCGTGGTGGCGCGCACCTGTAGTCCCAACTACTCAGAAGGCTGAGGCAGAAGAATACCTTTAACCCAGGAGGTGGAGGTTGTAGTGAGCCAAGATCGCACCATTGCACTCCAGCCTGGGACAGAGCAAGACTCTATCTCAAAAACAAACAGTAATTTATCAGATTCCAAGAAAATAATTCAAAGTTTGATACAAGAGAATTCTTAGAAACATTACAAAGAAATCAGAAAAACAATTCAGGATGTGAATGAGAACTTTATCAAATAGATATCATGGAAAAGAACTAAAAAACTCTGGAACTGAAGAATTTATTGAATGAAATACAGAAGATATTTGAAAGCTTTAAGAACAGACTATATCAAGCAGAAAAAATAATTTCAGGAATTGATGACAGGTCTTTTGAAATAGTGATAACTCATTCAAAGAAAAATAAAAATGAATGAGCAAAGCTTGGTAACATAAGGGACACCATAAAGTGACCAAATTCTCAAATTTTGAGTATTCCTGAAGGTAAAGAGGAAATTTAAAAAGGTTGAAAAACCTGTTTAGTGAAATAATGAATGAAAACTTTCCAAGTGTATCAAGAAATTTAGACATCCAGTTACAGAAGAGTCAAAGATCCCCAAATAGATAAAAAGAGAGAACTTAAAATGTTCCCAACACATAGAAAGGATGGTTACCCCAAATACCCTGACTTGATCATTAAACATTCTATAAATGCAACAAAGTGTCACACGTCCCCCATAAATATTTATAATATTATATATCAATGAAAAAACAAAAATTGTGATTGTAATTAATATCACTGAAATGCACACTTTACATTGGTTTAAATGGCAGATTTTGTTATAGATTTTTTATCACAATTTTAAAATGTATTTAAAAATAATACATCCATGAAACGTTAATGTTTTTATAAAAAATATTTTCATATGCAAGTGAGATTGACAGTTAAAAAAAATTTTTTTTTTTTTTTTTTTTTGAGATGGAGTCTCGCTCTGTCACCCAGGCTGGAGTGCAGTGGCATGATCTCGGTTCACTGCAAGCTCCACCTCCTGGGTTCACACCATTCTCCTGCCTCAGCCTCCCGAGTAGTCGGGATTACAGGCGCGCCCACCACCACACTTGGCTAATTTTTTTTTTTTTTTTTTTTTGGTATTTTTGGTAGAGACAGGGTTTCACTGTGTTAGCCAGGATGGTCTCGATCTCCTGACCTTGTGATCCACCCACCTCGGCTGCCCAAAGTGCTGGGATTACAGGTGTGAGCCACCACGCCTGGCCAACAGTAAAAATTTTTTTTTAATTTGGTTTGCATTTCCCTGAAGTTTATAGTTATGTTGAGCATTTTATCATATGCATATTGACCATCTATATGTTTATAGTTAGATAGGAAGAATAAGTTGCTAGTGTTCAATAGTACTACAGACTGACTATAATTAACAATTTATTTTATATTTTCAAATAGCTAGAAGAGTGGATTTTGAGTCTTCTCAACATAAAGAAGTCATAAATGCTTGAGATTATTAATATGCTAATTACCCTGATTTGATTGTTATATGTTGTATCCATGTTATCGAAATATCACACTGTACTCTGTAAATATGTGCAATTTTTTGTGTGTGTGATGGCATCTCATTCTGTCATCCAGGCTAGAGTGCAGTGGCACGATCATGGCTCACTACACCCTCAACCTCCTGAGCTCAAGCGAGTCTCTTGCCTCAGTCTCCTGAGTAGTTGAGACTAGAGGCATGTGCCACACCCGCCTAATTTTTTGTTTGTTTGTTTGTTTTGTTTGTTTGAGATGTGGTCTTGCTCTGTTGCTAAGGCTGGAGTGCAGTGGTGTGATCTCAGCTCACTGCAACCTCTGCCTCCCAGGTTCCAGCGATTCTCCTGCCTCAGCCTCCTGAGTAGCTGGGATTACAGGCGTGCGCCACCACACCCAGCTGATTTTTGTATTTTTAGTAGAGAAGGGGCTTCACCATGTTGGCCAGGCTCGTCTCTAACTCCTGACCTCAGGTGATCTGCCTGCTTCCACCTCCCAAAGTGCTAGGATTACAGGCGTGAGCCACTGCACCTGGCCTAATTTTTTAAATTACTTGTAGAGATGAGATCTTGCTGTGTTGCCCAGGCTGGTTTTAAACTCCTGGGCTCAGGGGATCCTCTCTCCTCAGATTCGAAAGTGCTGGGATTGCTGACACGAGCCACATGATTATCATATGTCAATGAAAAATAACAAAAGCCCAAAAAGTGGTATATTCATACAATGGAATATTATTCCACCATAAAAAGGAATGACATCCTTATTCATGCTATGTAAATGAACATTGAAAACCTTATGATAAGTGAAGTAAGCCAAACTGAAAAGGACAAATATTGTATGATTATACTTTTTTGAAGTATATAGAATTGGCAAATTCATAGGGACAGAAAGTGGAATAGAGGTTGCTAGGGGCCAGGTTGCAGAGTGGAGAAGTGGGTAATTACTGTTTAATGATTAAAGTTTCTGTTTGGGATAATGAAAAAGTTTTGGAAATAGTTTGTGGTTATGGTTGCACAACACTAAATTATTGCCACTGAATGGTACACTTAAAAGTGGTCAGAATGATAACTGTTTTGTATTATATGTTTTACTACAATTATTAAAAACTAATAATGTAATATACGAAAAACTGTTGAACTTTAAGTAGGTGAATTATGTGGTGTGTGAATTATATATGAAGTTGTTTTCCATTCAGAGAAATACTAGAATATAAAGTTGAAGAAGTCTCCCAGAAGTAGAACAACAACAGAAATAAAAGGAAGAAAAAGATAACTGGCAGGGCGCAGTGGCTCAAGCTGTAATCCCAGCACTTTGGAAGGCTAAAGTGGGTAGATCACCTGAGGTCAGGAGTTCGAGACCAGCCTGACCAACATGGTGAAACCCTGTCTCGACTAAAAATACAAAAATTAGCCGGGTGTGGTGGTACATGCCTATAGTCCCAGCTACTCGGGAGGCTGAGGCAAGAGAATTGCTTGAACCTGGGTGGCAGAGGTTGCAGTGAGCCGAGATTGCGCCACTGCACTCCAGCCTGGGCGACACAGTGAGACTCTCCCGAGTAGCTGGAACTACAGGCATGTGCCACCACACAAGACTAAGATGGGAGGATCGCTGGATCACTTGAGCCCAGGAGTTCAGGGTTGTAGTGAGCTGTGATGGTGCCAGTACCCTGAAACCTGGTTTAACCCTGTCTGTAAAAAAACAAAAAAAAAATTCTAATCTCTCAGTCCCTTTCAGTAAACTGATAGTGTTACTGCTGATATAAAATTCTCAAGAACCTTATAGATCTGCTGTGTATAACACAGGGATTCACTTGATTAATCAATTGCTAGATAACAGTTTTCACCAAAATTGGCAGAACTTTAAAAAATTATATATATAATACCAAGAATTAGGAGAATTAGGAGATAGAGCAAGATGGCCGAATAGCAGCCCCCACCAATTGTCCTCCCCACAGGAACACCAAATTTAACAACTATCTACACACAAAAAAAGCACCTTCATAAGAACCAAAAATCAGGTAAACAATCACAGTACCTAGTTTTAACTTCATATCACTGAAAGAGGGTAGAAAACACAGTCTTGAATTGCTGGCACCACCCTTCTCCCATACCCCAGCATCAGCTGTGTGGCACAGTGAATCTTTGTGCTTGCGGGAGTTAGAGCACAGTGATTGCGGGATTTGCATTGGAACTCAGCCAATGCCCACAGAGGAAACATTCAGGCCAGCCCTCATCAGAAGGGAATTGTCCAGCCCAATGGACTGGACAATTGTCAGAACTTGAGTTCCAGCAAGCCTTGCCACTGTGTGCTAAAGGGTTCCGGGGTCCTAAATAAACTTGAAGGGAAGTGTAGGCCACAAGGACTACAACTATTAGGCAAGTCCTAGTGCTGTACTGGGCTCAGAGCCAGTGGACTTAGGGGGCACATGACATGTGAGACACCAGCAGGGTAAGCAGGGGAGTACTTGCACCACCCCTCCCCAACCCTGGGCAGCTCTGAAAAAGACTTCTTCCTTCCACTTGAGGAGAGGAGAGGGAAGAGTAAAGAGGTCTTTGTCTGCAGCTTAGATACCAGCTCAGCCACAGTAGGATAAGGCACTGGGCAGAGTCCTGAGGCACCCATTCCAGGCCCTAGCTCCCATGCAGCATTTCTAGACATGCCCCTGAGCCAGAAGGGAATACACTGCCTTGAAGAGAGGGACCCAGTCTTGGTAGAATTCATCACCTGCTGACTAAAGAGTCCTTGGGCCCTGAATAATCAGCAACAGTAGCCAGGTAGTATGCCTGTAGGATACATTTCTTTTTTTTTTTTTTTTTTTTTGAGACAGAGTCTCACTCTGTCGCCAGGCTGGAGTGCAGTAGCACAATCTCGGCTCACTGCAACTTCTGCCTCCTGGGTTCAAGCGATTCTCCTGCCTCAGCCCCCCGAGTAGCTGGGACTACAGGCGCGCACCACCAAGCCCAGCTAATTTTTATATTTTTAGTAGAGACAGGGTTTCACCATGTTGGCCAGGATGGTCTCAATCTCTTGACCTCGTGACCCGCCTGCCTCGGCCTCCCAAAGTGCTGGGATTACAGGCGTGAGCCACCACGCCCAGCCACAATCCTACAATTTATATGGAACCATAAAAGACTCAGAATAGCTAAAATTATTTTGAGCCAAAAGAAAACTGGAGGAATCACATTACCCGACTTCAGTTTATATTATAGAGCTATATAGTATCTGAAACAGCATGGTGCTGGCATAAAAACAGACACATATACCAATGGAAAAGAGTAGAGAACCCAGAAACAAATCCATACATCTACAGTGAAGTCATTTTTGACAACAGTGCCAAGAATATACATTGGGGAAAGGACAGTCTCTTCAATAAATGGTGCTGGGAAAACTGGATATCAGTATACAGAGTAATGAAATTAGCCACCTGTCTCTTGCCATGTACAAAAATCAAAATGGATTAAAGACTTAAATCTAATACCTGAAACTATGAAACTACTAGAATAAAACTGGACTAGGCAAAAATTTCTTAATTCCCCACAGGCACAGGCAACCAAAGCAAAAGTAGATAAATGGGATTACATCAAGTTAAAAAGCCTCTGCACAGCAAAGGAAACAAAGTGAGGGGACAACCCGCAGAGTGGGAAAAAACTATCTGCAAACTAACCATCTTGCAGTGGATTAGTAACCAGAATGTATGAGGAACTCAACTCCTTAAGAGAAAATCTAATAATCCAATTAAAAAGTGGGCAAAAGACCTGAATATACATTTCCCAAAAGGAGACATACAAATGGCAAACAGGTAAATGAAAAGGTGCTCAACATCACTGATCATCAGAAAAAACAATGAGATATCATATCACTCCAGTTAAAATGGCTTTTATCCAAAAGCCAGGGCCTGATACCAGTCCCCCAGAGTTGGGGCACACAGTCCAGGAGTCCTGAGCTGAGCCTTGGCCCCCTAAAATCCTCTAGAAACTAAGCCCATCAACTGAACCCATCTTACACCACAATCAAACACCCAAGGTCATCAAATAGGATAAAAGAATGAAAAAAAAAATAGCCAAAGGACAGCAACTGTAAAGATCGAAGGAACATTAGCCCACAAAGATGAGAAAGAACCAGCACAAGAACACTGACAACTCAAAAGCCAGAGTGCCTTCTTTCCTCCAACGTTGCAATTCAGGAAACTCAGAGAATCCCTACAAAATACTTCACAAGATCATCTCCAAGACACACAATCATCAGATTCTCCAAGGTCAAAATGAAAGAAAAAAAATGACAGGTCACCTTCAACGGGAAGCCCAGAAGACTAACTGTGGACCTGTCAGCACAAACCCTGCAAGCCAAGAAGAGATTGGGGGCCTATATTCGACATTCTTAAGGAAAAGAAATTCCAACCAGTAATTTCTATCTGGCCAAACCAAGCTTCATAAGCAGAGGAGAAATAGAGTCCTTTTTCCTCAAGCAGATGCTGAGGGAATTTGTTACCACCAGAACTGCCTTACAGTAGCTCCTAAAAGAAGCACTAAATATGTAAAGGAAAGACTGTTACCAGACACTACAAAAACACACTGAAGTATATAGACCAATGACACTATAAAGCAACCACACAAACAAGATTGCTTCCAGCTAACAACATGATGACAAGATCAGATCCACACATATCAATACTGACCTTGAATGTAAATGGGCTAAATGCCCCAATTAAAAGAAACAAGAGTGGCAAGCTGGATAAATAAGCAAGGTCTAATGGGATGCTGTCTTCAAGAGACCCATCTCTCATCCCGTGAGAACCATAATGACACCCATAAGCTCAAAATAAAGACACGGAGAAAAATCTACCAAGCAAACAGAAAACAGAAAAAAGCAAGGGTTGTAATCTCATTTCAGACAAAACAGACTTTAAACCAGCAAAGACCAAAAAAGACAAGGGCATTACATAATGGTAAAGGGTTCAATTCAACAAGAAGACTTATCCTAAATAATATATGCACACAATACAGGAGCACCCAGACTCATAAAGCAAGTTCTTAGAGACCTTCAGAGAGACTTACACTCCCACACAATAAAAGAAGAAAAAGGACTGGGTACAGTGGCTCATGCCTGTAATCTCGCCACTGTGAGAGGCCAAGGCAGGAGGATTGCTTGAGCCTAGGCCTTCAAGACCAGCCTGGGTAACACAGCAGGACCTCACCTCATCTCTTAAAACTCCCACACAATACTGGGAGATGGGAGACTTTAACACCCAACTGACAGTATTAGACAGATCATCAGAGCAGAAAATTAACAATGATATTCCAGACCTGAACACAACACTGGGCCAAATGTACCTGATAGACATTTAGAGAACTCTCCACCCAAAGATCAACAGAATATGCATTCTTCTCATTACCACATGGCACATACCCTAATATCAACCACACAATTGGACATAAAACAATCCTCAGAAAATGCAAAAGAAGGAAAATTATACCAGCCACTCTCTTAGACCACAGCACAATAGAAATCAACACAAAATCACTCAGAACCATACAATTATATGGAAATTAACCAACCTACTCCTGGATGACTTTTGGGTAAATAATGAAATTAAGGTAGATATCAAGAAGTTCTTTGAAACAAACAAAAACAAAGACACAACATACCAGAATGTCTGGGACACAGCTAAGGCAGTGTTAAGAGGGAAATTTATCACACTAAACACCCACATCAAAAAGGTAGGTCAGTGGCCAGGCACGGTGGCGCATGCCTGTAATCCAAGCACTTTGGGAGACCAAGGAGAGTGGATTGCTTGAGGCTAGGAGTTTGAGACCACCCTAGCTAACATGGCAAAACCTCTTCTCTACTAAAAATGCAAAATTTAGCTGGGTATGGCAGTGTGTGCCTGTAGTCCCAGCTATTCGGAAGGCTGAGGCACAAGAATCACCTGAACCCAGGAGGTGGAGGTGGCAGTGAGCCGAGATTGTGCCACTGCCCTGCAGCCTGGGTGACAGAGCAAGACTCTTGTTTAAAAAAAAAAAAGAAAAGAAAGAAGCTAGAAAGATCTCACATTAACAACCTAACTTTGTAGGAGAAAGAACTAGGAAAGCAAGAGCAAACCAATCCCAAAGCTAACAGAGAAAAAGAAATAATCAGAGCTAAAAACTGAAGGAGACTGAGACAGGAAAAACCATTCAAAAGATTAGCAAATCTAGGAGTTGGTTTTTTGAAAAAGTTAGTAAGATGGACCGCTAGCTAGACTGATGAAGAAGAGAGAAAATCCAAGTAAACACAATTAGAAACAACAAAGCGGGTGTTGCCACTGACCCCTCAGAAATACAAATAACCAGCAGATACTACTATGAACACCTCTATGCACACAAACTAGAAAATCTAGAAGAAATGGATAAATTCCTGAACACATACACCCTCGCAAGACTGAAGCCAGGAGGAAATTGAATCCCTGAACAGACCAATAACAAGCTCCGAGATTGAATTAGTAATATATAGCCTAGCAACCAAGAAAGGCCCAGGACCAGGTGAATTCACAGCCAAATTCTACCAGATGTACAAAGAAGAGCTGGTACCATTTCTTCTGAAACTGTTCCAACCAACAGGAGGAGGGACTCCTCCCCAACTCATTCTTTGAGGCCAGCATCATCTTGATACCAAAACCTGGCAGAGACAACAGAAGAAACTTTAGGCCAATATCCTTGATGTTCATTAATGCAGAAATCCTTAAGAAAATAACTAGCAAACCAAATCCAGCACTATATCGAATAGCTAATCCACCATGGTCAAGTAGGCTTTATTCCTGGGATGCAAGGTTGGTTCAGCATACGCAAATCAATAAATGTGATTCATCACATAAAAAAGAACTAAAGACGACCGGGTGTGGTGACGCATGCCTGTAATCCCAGCACTTTGGTAGGCCGAGGTGGGTGGATCCCTGAGGTCAGGAGTTCGAGACGAGCCTAACCAACATGATGAAACCCTGTCTCTACAAAGAATACAAAAATTAGCCAGGTGTGGTGGCGCACACCTGTAGTCCTAGCTATTCGAGAGGCCGAGGCAGGAAAATCACTTGAACCCAGGAGGCAGACTGCAGTGAGCCAAGATCACACCACTGCACTCCAGCCTGGGCGACAGAGCGAGAGTCCGTCTCAAGTCTAAAAAAAAAAACCTGGTGCGTTGGCTCACACTTGTAATCCCAGTACCTTGGGAGGCCAAGGCGGGTGGATCACCAGGTCAGGAGTTCAAGATCAGCTGGCCAAGATGGTGAAACCCCATCTCTACTAAAAATACAAAAATTAGCCGGGCATGGTGGTGGGCACCTGTAATCCCAGCTACTCAGGAGGCTGAAGCAGGAGAATTGCTTGAACTTGGGAGGCAGGGGTTGCAGTGAGCCAAGATCACGCCACTCCAGCCTGGGAGACAAGAGCAAGACTCCGTCTCAAAAAAAAAAAAAAAACTAAAGACAAAAACTACATTATTTCAATAGATGTAGAAAAGGTTTTTGACATGTTAAAAACTCTAGATAAACTAGGTATTAAAGGAACATACCTCTAAATAATAAGTGCCATCTATTACAAAGCCACCCAACGTCATACTGAAATAACCAAAAGCTGAAAACATTCCCTTTGAAAACTGACACAAGACAAGAATGCTGTCTCCCACCACTCCTATTCAGCATAGTATTGGAAGTCCTGGCCAGGGCAATCAGATAAGAGAGAAATAAAGGGCATTCAGATAGGAAGAGGGGAAGTCAAACTACGTCTCTTTGCAGATGACATAATTCTGTATCTAATAAACCCATAGTCTCAGCCCAAAAGCTCCTTCAGCTGATAAACTTCAGCAAAGTGTCAGGATACACAATCAATGTACAAAAATTACTATCATTCTTATGCACCAATAGCAGCCAAGCCAAGAGCCAGATCAGGAACGCATTGTCATTTACAATTGCCACAAAAAGAATAAAATACCTAGAAATACAGCTAACCAGGGAGGTGAAAGATTCCTACCATGAGAATTACTCACTGCCCAAAGAAATCAGAGATGACAGAAGCCAATGGAAAAACATTCCATGCTCATGGGTAGGAAGAATCAGTATTATTAAAATGGCCATGCTGCCCAAAGCAATTTACAGATTCAATCCCAATCCTATCAAATTACCAATGACATTCTTCACAGAACTAGAAAAACTATTTTAAAATTTAGATAGCCAGGCATGGTGGCTCACGCTTGTAATCCCAGCACTTTAGGAGGCCAAGGCAGGCACATCACTTGAGGTCAGGAGTTCAAGACTGGGTGACAGAGTGAGACTCCATCTAAAAAAAGAAAAAAAAAAATTTAATGTTTCAGGCGGAATAAAATAAATAACATTTAAAATGCTTATTATTAGCTCTTACATTTATGGGAAATTAACCTAAGGAAGTAATCAAAGATTTCAGCAAAGCTTTATCCTCAATAAAAACCTTATGATATTTGCAAATGATAGCTTGTACTGGAACTTTTTTTTTTTCTTTTGAGACGCAGTGTTGCTCTGTCACCCAGGCTGGAGTGCAGTGGCGTGATCTTGGCTCACTACAATATTCACCTCCTCGGTTTAAGCGATTCTTCTGTCTCAACCTCCCAAGTAGCTGGGACTACAGGCACCTGCCACCATGCCGGCTAATTTTTTAATATTTTTAGTAGAAATGGGGTTTCACCATGTTGGCCAGGCTGGCCTTGAACTCTTGACCTCAGGTGATCCACCCGCCTCGGCCTCCCAAAGTGCTGGGATTACAGGCATGAGCTACCGCTACCGGCCTGTACTGGAACTAAAAAGTTTTACTTAACAAAAATAAAAGTCGTCTGGGCGCAGTGGCTCACGCCTATAATCCCAGCATTTTGGGAGGCTGAGGCAGGTGGATCTGAGGTCGAGAGATGGAGACCAGCCTGACCAACATGGAGAAACCCTATCTCTACTAAAAAATATAAAATTAGCCAGGCGTGGTGGCGCATGCCTGTAATCCCAGCTACTCGGGAGGCTGAGGCAGGAGAATTGCTTGAACCTGGGAGGCAGAGGTTGGCATGAGCTGAGATTGTGCCATTGCACTCCAGCCTGGGCAACAGCGAAACTCCGTCTCGAAAAAAATAAATAAATAAAAATAAAAGTCATTTTGAAAAGCATTTCCTCTCAGGGCTAGTGTTCATGATATATTAAATATATATACTATATATAGTTTATAGTATATTGTAGAACATGTATTCTATATTTCTTCAATTCTAAGACTCTATTAATTGTGTCATATTCGTGTAATAACTGTTAGTGAAATGAAACACATTGAGAAGCATTAAGGTGGAGATGAAGTATATCAGAGATTATCTCTAGAATTACTCGATTTGAAACAACATACGTACTTCTTTATGCCTTTCGATATTATCCAAAACGGCCATATGATCATATATTAGTAAGGTAATGTTTTTATTCTCTACATCCTTTGTGTAGTTATATATTCATTTAAATTAATGATGGTTGTAATTCAAAAATACAGTTTTGAGTAGAGGCTATTAGGAATGTGAAGATCATACTATTGCTGATTCCTGCCTTCGCATGTTGCAAATGGAATTAAATGTATTAAATGTGTTATTAGTATGTGTTGTTTGAACCCTACATCTGACTTCAGCATCCCTTTGGTGAGTACCTTTTTCCTTTATTTATTTTTTTACCTAAGAAGCTGAAAAGAGTGAAGATTCCTCTGGTGCTGCAGGCCTCTCAGGCTTACATCGCACATACAGCCAGGACTGTAGCTTTAAAAACAGCATGTACCATGTTGGAGATTACGTCTATGTGGAACCTGCAGAGGTCAACCTACAACCACATATAGTCTGTATTGAAAGACTGTGGGAGGATTCAGCTGGTAAGTTTGTTTTAAATCAAAGGACAGTTTAGTGAGATATGACTATTTGACTTCTCCTTGCTCCTCAGGGAAGAAAATTTTAACTCAGACATCTTAAGCCTTTCCATAATAATTGTTCAATATATCAATAAATATAAATAAGCACCCATCATATGAAAAACATAGGACCTATTGGGCAAGTGTCATAGCTGAGTCAAAAGAAATACAGCTTCTAGGTCGGGCGCCGTGGGTCACGCCTGTAATCCCAGCACTTTGGGAGGCCGAGGCGGGCAGATCACGAGGTCAGGAGATCGAGACCATCCTGGCTAACACAGTGAAACCCCGTCTCTACTAAAAAGATAGAAAAAATGAGCCGAGCGTGGTGGTGGGCACCTGTAGTCCCAGCTACTCTGGAGGCTGAGGCAGGAGAATGGCGTGAACCCAGGAGGCAGAGCTCACAAGGGAGTCGAGATCACGCCATTGCACTCCAGCCTGGGTGACAGAGTAAGACTCTTGTCTCAAAAAAAAAAAAAAAAAAACTTCTTAAAGTTTGGTTGAGATTCGTTCATTCAGTTGATACTTATTAAAAACATACTTTGAGCCAAACTTTATGTAGAGTGACATAGATTCAGAAGAACAAAAAGCTGATATTTTCCCTCGTAAAACCACTCCAGTAAGGAAGATTATGATCAAAAAAGAAATTATTATAGAATGACATGCCTTGGCTTAGCATTTGTTTTCAAAAAGGCTTTCTAGAACAGTTGCCTTTAAATTGAGACATGGAGTATGCATAGAAGTTAATGAAGCCAAAAGTTGGTGGAAATGTGATCCAGGCAATCCAGTTCTTTGAGCTGCCTATCACATGAAATACTTTTGTATTCCTTCACCAGAGAGCTAAATATGTCCTTCAGTAGCATATCTATCCCCTTACTAAAGTGCACAACTCTAGGTATGTGCTAACCAGAGCAGAGTGGAGCAGGTCTCATCACCTGTCCTCCTCATTATGTATTTTATATGGCTTTTAATATGAAGAAGAGCCTGGGCAACATGGCAAGACCCCTTCTCTAGAAAAAATAAGAAAATCAGGGTGTGGTTGTACTTGCTGTGGTCCCAGCAACTTGAGAGGCTGAGGCAGGAGGATCACTTGAGACCAAGAGGTTGAGGGTGGATATATATATACATATGTATACGTATATATATACATATATATATATGTGTATATATATATATATATACGTATATATATATATATATGAGGGGGAAAAAGTAGCATGCATTTTTTAGGCCTCATTACACTTTATTATTTTAGAGTATTATTTCTTCTATGGATAATTATATTAAGAAACTGTAGCTGTAAAAATAAGCACAGTGCTAGGTTCAGATCATGGCAGAATGGATTGATGGTGTATTTCCTAATTTTGCAAAGAATGTGTGATTTCTGAGCTGGGCACAGTGACTTATACTTGTAGTCCCAGCTACTCAGGAGGCTGAGGTTGGAGGACCACTTTGGCCCAGGAATTCAAGTCCAGCCTGGGCAAACATAGTGAGACGCAGACTCTTAAAAAAAAAAAGTGATTTCTGTTAACAATGATTCTCTTTCTCTTCCCCTTCCCCCACCCCCCATTTTTTGAGGTGAAAAATGGTTGTATGGCTGTTGGTTTTACCGACCAAATGAAACATTCCACCTGGCTACACGAAAATTTCTAGAAAAAGAAGTTTTTAAGAGTGACTATTACAACAAAGTTCCAGTTAGTAAAATTCTAGGCAAGTGTGTGGTCATGTTTGTCAAGGTAAGAAACTCATTAAATCCCAAAGTATCACTTATTCCCTAGGAATAAAATTTTCAAACACAGAAAATAATCAATATTTACAAAATTAGGAACTCTGTTTTAAACTGTTTTTTAAGCCGTGTCTATATAGCTATATGTAAAGATTTGGGAAGAAATTAACCTGAACTTGGTTGTGAAAGACCACTTGCTGCCTAAACTGGCTATAATGCAGTTAGGTTCAGTTTTTAATATTGCCAGGCTAATTTTTAAGTATGATGTTTTTTGAAGGATAATCATTACAAATTTTCAGTTTGGTTTTTAGGTAATAATGTGTGCTTTTGTGTATCTCATACACACACACAAGCCCTCTTCAAAGCTTTAAGGAACATTATAGCTATATGAAATGTTCATATGTTTTCGAAGAGCAATTGTAAGCTAAATGGAATTATTTGTTTTTATAATTTAAAGGGTGTATGTATAATAAGTCCATTCTGTAGCCAAAGAAATACTTCTAAATCTCTGGTCGTTTATTATTTTTTGTTAACTGCCAGAAAGTCTAATCAGTTCAGCTTTTGTTTGGTTGGTTGGTTATTTGCTTTTTTTTTTTTAAACTGGTTTTCAGAAAATTCACCTAACTAGTTTTATTCTTATGCCCTCCCCACCCCCCAGGAATACTTTAAGTTATGCCCAGAAAACTTCCGAGATGAGGATGTTTTTGTCTGTGAATCACGGTATTCTGCCAAAACCAAATCTTTTAAGAAAATTAAACTGTGGACGATGCCCATCAGCTCAGTTAGGTTTGTCCCTCGGGATGTGCCTCTGCCTGTGGTTCGTGTGGCCTCTGTATTTGCAAATGCAGATAAAGGTGATGATGAGAAGAATACAGACAACTCAGAGGACAGTCGAGCTGAAGACAATTTTAACTTGGAAAAGGTATGCAGATAATAGCCACACAGAAAAAAATTTTACATCTCAAAAAACCTATTCCAGAAAATAAATGAATAAAGTATTCAAACTTAGAAAAAGAGCAAAAACACAAAACCTTAGCCAAACAGAAAGAAGGAAACTATAACAGAAAGAAATTTACACTTTCAAAACTGTACATTATAATTTAAAAGTAAATCAGGCCAGGCGCATTGGTTCACGCCTGTAATCCCAGGATTTTGGAAGGCCAAGGCAGGCAGATCACAAGGTCAGGAGTTCGAGACCAGCCTGACCAACATGGTAAAACCCCATCTCTACTAAAAATACAAAAATTAGCTGGGTGTGGTGGTACGTGCCTGTAATCCCAGCTACCCGGGAGGCTGAGGCAGGAGAATGGCGTGAACCCGGGAGGCGGAGGCTGCAGTGAGCCGAGACCATGCCACTCTACTGCAGCCTGGGCAATGGAGTGAGACTGTCTCAAAAAAAAAAAAAAAAAAAAAAAAAATTTAAATCTAAGAGCTAATTATTTGACAAGTCCAATTAGATAAACTGCCAACTATATAATAATGGGAAAAGAAAGGGGTTAAACTTCGACACAAAATGTGGAAGAAGGCCGGGCACGGTGGCTCACACCTGTAATCCCAGCACTTTGGGAGGCCGAGGTGGGTGGATTACCTGAGGTCAGGAGTTTGAGACCAGCCTGGCCAACTTGGTGAAACCCTGTCTCTACTAAAAATACAAAAAATTAGCCAGGTGAGGTGGTGGGTGCCTGTAATCCCAACTACTTGGGAAGCTGAGGCAGGAGAATTGCTTGAACCCAGGAGGCGGAGGTTGCAGTGAGCCGAGATCGCGCTATTGCAGTCCAGCCTGGGCAACAAGAGCGAAACTCTGTCTCAAAAAATAAGTAAATAAATAAATGTGGAAGAAATGTAAAGACTGTATATTTCTGCTAATAAATTTGAAAACCTAAATAAAATGGCTAATTGTCTAGGATATCACAAATTACCAAAATGGAATCAAGAAGAGATATAATACAGAATGTACAACAACATGAAGAAATTTTTTAAAGTATCATAGAACTGACCCCAAAGAGTACTGAGGTCAGACAGTTCCATAGGTGACTTTTTCTTTAAGGAACCTATGATTATTATACTGTTAAAGCTGTTTCAGAGCAGGGAGAACAAGAAATTTCCAGTTTGTTTTGCAAAGCCAGGATAATCTTGATTTCACAACCTGAAAAATAAAAACAAAAAACTGCAACTCAGTCTTATTCATGTATATTGATGCAAAAATTACTTGGGGGAAAAAAGTAAGTGAAATCAAATTACTTCTCTGAGAACAACATGACCAAGAAGTGAGAATTCATTCTAAGAAAGCAAGAATTGTTCAAAGTTAGGGAGATCTTTAAATTTCATTCATTATTCCATTAGATCACAGGAAAAATTATTTGGTAGAGAACCCATCTTGATTTTTTTTAAGACTTTCAATAGGTATTTCTTCTAGTGTAATTTTTTTTTTAATTCATATTTGTGTCTCAAGCCTAAAGCCTATAAAACAAATTTCTTTTTAAAGTTACACCCTGGACAAAGGGGCTTACTGTTCTAGTGTTACTTAATATTTTTCTGAAATTAGCCAATGTAGTTAGATAAGCAAAAGCAGTAAAAACATTGACAATAAAGAAGCAAGAGGACAGGCGTGTTGGCTCATACCTGTAATCCTAGAACTTTGGGAGGCCAAGGCAGGTATTGAGTCCAGGATTTTGAGACTACCCTAGGAATCATGGTGAAACCCCATCTCTACAAAAAGTACAAAAATTAGCCAGGCATGGTAGCACATGCCTGTAGACCCAACTACTTGGATGGCTGAGATGGGGGTATCCCATGAGCCCAGGAGGTAGAGGCTGCAGTAAATTGTGATTGCACCACTGTACTCCAGCCTGGTCAACAGAGCAAGACCATCTAAAAAAAAAAAAAAAGCAAGAATACTTTTTTGCAGATAATTGGGAGAAATTAACTGAAAAGTTTTGGGAACAGAAAATTTAGCAAATTGAAATTTCAAAATCCATATGTAAATGAATAGTCTTCATATATAAACTAATAAGACTTTTTTTTTTTTTTTTTTTGAGACGGAATCTCGCTCTGTCACCCAGGCTGGAGTGCAGTGGCGCAATCTCGGCTCACTGCAAGCTCCGCCTCCCGGGTTCATGCCATTCTCCTGCCTCAGCCTCTCCGAGTAGCTGGGACTACAGGCGCCCGCCACCACGCCCGGCTAATTTTTTGTATTTTTAGTAGAGACGGGGTTTCACCGTGGTCTCGATCTCCTGACCTCGTGATCCGCCCGCCTCGGCCTCCCAAAGTGCTGGGATTACAAGCGTGAGCCACCGCGCCCGGCCTAAACTAATAAGACTTTTGAAAGTAAAGTGAAAGTGTTGAATACACTTTAGCAACTGTTAGAAAAATCTTATGGAAGAAAATATCTATTTCACACTAACAACAAAATACTTTAAGAAATAACCTTAACAAGGAATATATAGAACCTCTAGGAAAAAAATTTACTGAAGGACATAAAAGACTTGCATAGATTGTTTTTGAAACTTGACAAAATTATTCTAGCATTCTTGTTAAGAATAAATATGTGACAGTCACCAGAAAAGAAGGGGGAAGAAAGGGTATGAAAGAGAGCTTTGCCCTTTGACAGTGAACTGAGGGATTTTTTTTAATTTAAAAATTAGAGCTTTGCCCTGCCAGATGTATTACATTTTATAAAACTACAGTTAAAAAACAAAATTAAAACCCAGTACAGTGTCACACGCCTGTAATCCCAGCATTTTGGGATGCCAAGACAAGTGGATCAGTTGAAGCCAGGAGTTCAGACGGCCCTGGGCAACATAGCAAGACCTTGTCTCTACAGAAAATTTTTAGAATTTTATTTAATTTAGAAAACAGTCATTTACCTATAATTTTTTTCAATAATAAACTTGGAATAGACGAGGATTTTCTGTTCATTATATAAAACCATTGATCATTTTATTGATTTATGGTTGAAAATACAAGGTTAATAAAACAGTCTAGGGACTACTGTTTCTAATATACAAAGAGCTCTTTAGGGTCTAGGGGGGAAAGTAGGACTACAAAAATGAGCAGAGGCCCAAATAGATAATTTACAGAAAGAAGGCAGCAAAAAACATGTATTAGTTAACCTAATAGTTTGTATAATACCTAACAGGATGGCTAGAGTTGAAAAGATTGATAATATGTGTAGCCTGGTACAGGATGAGACCACACACACTTTTCTCCTATTGGTGTCTTTTTTTTGTTTTTTAGATGGAGTCTCACTGTTGCCCAGGCTGAAGTGCGGTGGCGTGATCTCAGCTCACTGCAACCTCCGCCTCCTGGGTTCAAGTGATTCTGCTGCCTCACCCTCCTGAGTGGCTGAGATTGCAGGTGTGCACCACCACACCTAGCTAATTTTTGTATTTTTAGTAGAGACAGGGTTTCACTATGTTGGCCAGGCTGGTCACAAACTCCTGACCTCTGATAATCCGCCTGCCTCGGCCTCCCAAAGTGCTGGTATTACAGGTGTGAGCCACTGCCCCCACCCCATTGGTGTCTTTTTTTTTTTTTTTGAGATGGAGTCTCGCTCTGTCCCCAAGGCTGGAGTGCAGTGGCGCGATCTCAGCTCACTGCAAGCTCCACCTCCCAGATTCACACCATTCTCCTGCCTCAGCCTCCTGAGTAGCTGGGACTACAGGTGCCCGCCACCACGCCCGTCTAATTTTTTGTGTTTTTAGTAGAGACGGGGTTTCATCGTGTTAGCCAGGATGGTCTCGATCTCCTGACCTCGTGATCCACCCGCCTTGGCCTCCCAAAGTGCTGGGATTACAGGCGTTAGCCACCGTGCCCGGCCCAGTGTCTGACCCAGCAGTTTGATGGCAAAGATGTATGCTCCAATGGTAGTACTCAAACAGGTGCTCCAAAAGATTCTCCGTAAGAGGTGACATCATGGGGCTGGGAAAGAATGTGATTTTTTATATTTTATCAGTATGGGAATGTGTTGGAGTCATAAAATAATTTCTTTTAAAAGAACAATTATCCGGTTGGGCTCAGTGGCTCACACCTGTAATCCCAGCACTTTGGGAGGCTGAGGAGGTTGGCGTGGTGGCAGGTGCCTATAATCCCAGTTACTTGGGAGGCTGAGGCAGGAGAATCACTTGAACCCAGTAGGTGTAGGTTGCAGTGAGCTGAGATCATGCCACTGCATTCCAGCCTAGGCAACAGAGCGAGACTCCGTCTAAAAAAAAAAAAAAAAAAAATTAGCAATGGAAGTCAGTATGATAATTAACTTAGATTTCTTACCTGGTATTTAGAAGTCTCTAGCAACTCTCTGTATATGAGTTACTTGATCTTTTTGGTCTCATATCTTTATTTCAATATTACATGACCAAGACAGGTCATTCAGGAGCTTTTTTGCTTTTTTTTTTTTTTGAAACAGAGTCTCGCTCTGTCGCCCAGGCTGGAGTGCAGTGACGCAGTCTCAGCTCACTGCAGCCTCCACTTCCCAGATTCAAGTGATTCTCCTCTCTTAGCCTCCCGAGTAGCTGGGACTACAGGCGCACACCACCATGCCTGGCTATTTTTGTATTTTTAGTAGAGACGGATTTCTACCATATTGGTCAAGCTGGTCTTGAACTCCTGACCTCAGGTGACCCACCCACCTCACCTTCCCAAAGTGCTGGGATTACAGGTGAGAGCCACCACTCCCGACCAGAACTTTTTTAAAGAATAACTTTAGGCCGTGCTCGGTGGCTCATGCCTGTAATCCCATCACTTTGGGAGACTGAGGCGGGCGGATCACAAGGTCAGGAGATCAAGACCATCCAGGCCAACATGGTGAAACCCTGTCTCTACTAAAAATACAAGAATTAGCCAGGCGTGGTGGTGCGTGCCTGTAATCTCAGCTTCTCAGGAGGCTGAGGCAAGAAAATCACTTGAACCCAGGAGGGGGAGGTTGCAGTGAGCCGGGATTGCGCCACTGCACTCCAGCCTGTCAACAGAGCGAGACTCCGTATCAAAAAAAAACAAAAAGAATTACTTTAGAATAGAACCCATTCCTTAAAGGAAAAGATATTATTAATCTCATGGGTTGTTTTATTCACAGCTTCCATTCTTTCAGATGTCCCTTGCCTGTCATGTATATGGAACCTCTCTGATTCTTTTTTTTTTTTTTTGAGACAGAGTCTGCCCAGGTTGGAGTATAGTGGCACAATCTCGACTCACTGCAACCTCTGCCTCCTGAGTTCAAGCAATTCTTGTGTCTGTTTCCCAAGTTCCTGGGACTACAGGCATGCACCACCATGCCTGGCTAATTTTTGTATCTTTAATAGAGATGGGATTTCACCATGTTGGCCAGTCTGGTCTCGAACTCCTGGCCTCAAGTGATCCGCCTGCCTTGGCCTTCTAAAGTGCTGGGATTACAGGCGTAAGCCACCACTCCCGGCCTTCCCACATTCTTAATGATTTTCCAAGAATACCATTTCAGTATCACATTTGAAGTCATAAAGATCAGAATGTTAAATTATTTGGACATTGTAAAGGAGGAATTTTTTTAAGTGTGAAGTTTGAAGTATTCTCAGGAAGATGCTATAGAAAACTTGGAGGCTTTGGAGTTTCCTCAGCTTATATATGTTTTGGAGTTAAGATATTTATAACATCTAGCCTTGTGCCAATTATCAGCTAGGTTCTCAGTAAATGATGGTTCTTCTTTACCATCTTTACATTAGTTAGAAGTATCTTCTTTTTGCTTTTGCTTTTTTAGTCAGGACTATAAAACAACAACGATAATGATGTCTGTTAAGTGGTTTTATGAGTCAGGCATTTTTCTATGTACTTGAGCATGGATTATGTTACTTAAGCTTCGTAAACAACCCTATCTGGTGGCCACACTATCATTATCTTCACAACTCTAGGAAACTAAGGCATAAGAGGTGAAATAATTTGCCCAAAGCCATAGCAGTCAGTAGGTGACAGATGCTGTAATTTATTAAAAAACAGAGCATGTTTGGCCGGGCATGGTGGCTCACTCCTGTAATCCCAGCACTTTGGGAGGCTGAGGCGGGTGGATCACGAAGTCAGGAGATCAAGACCATCCTGGCTAACACAGTGAAACCCTGTCTCTACTAAAAATACAAAAGAAATGAGCTGGGCATGGTAGCAGGTGCCAGTAGTCCCAGCTACTCCAGAGGCTGAGGCAGGAGAATGGCGTGAACCCGGGAGGCGGAGCTTGCAGTGAGCTGAGATCGTGCCACTGCACTCCAGCTTGGGTGACAAAGCAAGACTCCGTCTCAAGAAAACAACAACAACAACAAAAACAGCGTGTTTATATCACAGAGGCTATGCTATTCCTTTCCATTTTGGAATAAATCAAAATAGTAAAAATTTTAGATCTATCAGTTGTTTTTTGTGGTTTGTTTTCTTTTGTTTGAGATAGGGTCTCTTTCTGTTACCCAGGCTGGAGTGCAGTGGCACGATCTCAGCTCACTGCAAACCCCAATTCCCAGGCCCAAGCAGTCTTCCTACCTCAGCCTCCCAAGTAGCTGTGAATACAGATGCATGTCACCAAACACAGCTAATTTTTAAATTTTTTTGGAAATGAGATCTCACTGTATTGCCCAGGCTGGTCTTGAACTCCTGGCTCAAGCAGTCCTCCCACCTTGTCCTCCCAGTGTGCTGGGGTTATGACATAAGCCACTGTGCCTGGCCTAAATCTTATCAACTGTTAATGTTAAGACATTAAGGGAGCCCAGTAAATGTGATAGAGAGGAAGCTTGTATAGAATTTGCCCCTTACACTATAGTAATGCATGAATGAGTCTGCTTTTAAATACCGATAAATCCTCTCCAGTTTTTTTTTGTTTGTTTCTAAAGGCAATGGGAATTGAGAGCAGGAGGGAGACAGGATAAAAGCGTCTTGGGATAATATTGTTTTATGAAAATTAACTAGAAATTTAAAATAGATACTTGATAAGACTTCATTTATTTCAATAACCTAATTGATTTGTTTCCTAGCCTCCTTCAAAGTTTCTATGTTTTTTTGTTTGTTTGTTTTAATTTACTTTTTTTTTTGAGACAGGGTCTTGCTCGTCGCCCAGGCTGGAGTACAATGGCGTGATCCTAGCTCACTGCAGCCTCGACCTCCTGAGCTCGAGTGATCTACCCTCCTCAGTAGCTGGGACTACAGGCGTGCACTACCACGCCCGACTAATTTTTTATTTTAATTTCTTTCTTTAGTTGAGACAAGGTCTCACTATGTTGCCCAAGCTGGTCTCAAACTCTTGGGCTCAAGAGATTGTCCTGCCTTGGCCTCCCAAAATGCTAGGATTACGTGAGCCACGTAACCAATGGTGGTTTTTTCTTTTAAGTTAATGTGAAAGAAAAGTCTGCTTTCGTTTCTTACCTTCTCTATTCCTTGATTATCAGCTACCTTTCTTCAGCTAGTTTTCTTTACAACAGGAAAAAGAAGATGTCCCTGTGGAAATGTCCAATGGTGAACCAGGTTGCCACTACTTTGAGCAGCTCCATTACAATGACATGTGGCTGAAGGTTGGCGACTGTGTCTTCATCAAGTCCCATGGCCTGGTGCGTCCTCGTGTGGGCAGGTGAGTGTCATTGAAATAGGGAAGATAAGGTTGAATCTGAGAAATTTGGAACCAGTAGAAATTAATCACCCTTCGGATGAAGACAAAAGTCCTTCCCCTGGCAGTTTCTCCAGCTTCTTCTCACACCACGTTCCCCTCCAACCATACTTTCTTCTTTAGATTATTCCTTTGGGCTCTTTTGTTTTCTTCCACTATTTACAGAACTCTCAGCTCAGAAATCTCCCTGCCTACTTCATATGGTAAACTCCTTTAGCATAAATTTGAAGTGACACTTCCTTAAAAGGAAGTCTTTCCTGTCCACTGCAGACTGGGTTAAGTCTCCCTGTTGCACACTCTCAAAGCACCACATATTTCTTTCTTAGCGTATATATCACATATTGGTGTTCATTGTGTTATTGTCAGGTTTCACCCTTGTATTCCCTGCTCAAATTATAGTGCATGAAACATAGTAGGGGCTCAGATATTTGATGAACAAGTAAATGACAAAAGGATGACAGTGTGGTTGAATGGCAAACACAGCAGAGTCTGGTATAGGGTTGGGTAGGAAAGGATAATGGCTTAGAACAGTAGTTCATTCCCTAAGTCCCAGCTCTGTTAGTTGTAGGTCCTTAGGTGAATGATTTAGCCCTCTAGACTTCAGTTTGTATCTGTTCATCATTCAGTAAGCATTTATTATACCTACTATTTACCAGGCTCTGTGGATACATTAGTGAATAAAACAGACAAATATTCTTAGTCCTGGGGAGCTTTTTTCTAGTGTGAAGACAAACAACATCGTGAATAAGTAAAGTGTATAGTATGTTAGGTCATGATACATGCTGTAGAAAAAATAGAGCAGAACAAGGGGAGAAGGGGGTCCCATGGTCAGAGCAGGGAGAATGGTTTATATAGGCCTCACTGAGAAGTCGGCAGCTGAGCCAGCACTTGAAGAAACTGAGAAAGTGAATAATGTGAATATACAGGGAGAAAAGATTCCAGGCAGTGGGAACAGCCAGTATAAACACCTGAGGAGAAGCATGCCAGGGCTGTTTGTTACTAGGAGAGTGAGCCATTAATGAGTTAGTAAGAGATAAGTGCCAGGGGTGGGGTGCATATCACATAGGGCCTCAGAGACCATTATAGGGATTTGGGTTTTTACTGAGTTAATGGAGTGCCATCGGTTGTTTCAAGCACAGAGTGACATTTGATTTAGATCTTAATAGGATTGCTCTGCCTATTGGTTGTTGAGAATAGACTGTAAAAAGTCAAGGCAGAAGCAAGGAGATCCACCGCCCAGGATGCTGTTGCAATAATCCAGGCAAGAACGATCATGCTTCAGACCAGGGTGATTGCAAAAGATAGTATTTTGAAGGTCAAGTTAATAGTATTCTTGATAAATGGAGTGTGGGGTCTGAGAAAGATAAAAAAGTCAAGGGTGACTCCTGTGTGTAAGCCTGAGGACAGGAAGGGTGCAGTTACCATAAACTGAAATAAGTATGATACTTCATGTCAGGAATCACGATAATATGGAGCAATAATAATGTCAACTTTATGGGTTAGTTGTCAAGAATAATGGCTTTCATCAAACTCTAAAGGGGTGAAGGGGCACTAGATCCTTTTTTTTTTTTTTTTTTTTTTTGAGACAGTATCTGGTTCTGTCACCTACGCTGGAGTGCAGTGGCATGATCTTGGCTCACTGCAACCTCCACCTCCTGGGCTCAAGTCATCTTCCCACCTCAGCCTCCCAAGTAGCTGGGACTATAGGTGCACACTGCCACAGCTGACTAGTTTTTGTATTTTTAGTGGAGATGGGGTTTCACCATGTTGCCCAGGCTGGTCTTGAACTCCTGAGCTCACGTGATTCACCCTCCTTGGCCTCCTAAAGTGCTGGGATTACAAGCGTGAGCCACTGGGCCCAGCCAGGGATATTAGGTCTTGACCTTCAAAAAGATTATAAACCACTGTCTTAAAGGAATGTCTGCCACTCATGTGATCTGACCCCAAATATTGATGGTTTATGTCTTTGTTTGGTTCACAAGTCCAATGACAAATGCTTAGTTCTGTTTTCATCATGAACGTCTCAGGAAGAAAACCTGGTCATTAGATAAAACTATTAAGTTTTGTGCCTTGATATTATGTTAAAAAATTTTTTTCACTTGGAAAAATAGCCAAATGTTCCTTTCTCTTTTTCTAAGTATTTTTTCATGTGTTTAATGGGGGAAAAATTAATGAAGTTGTCTTACCAAAACAGCCATTGAAACTCCTCTGAATGGTACACATTACTAAGTTTTTGGTTAATGAAATTTTTGTTAGATTAATCCTTCAAGAAGGAAACTTTTAATGTAATTTATATATTTTCCTCCCCAAGAATTGAAAAAGTATGGGTTCGAGATGGAGCTGCATATTTTTATGGCCCCATCTTCATTCACCCAGAAGAAACGGAGCATGAGCCCACAAAAATGTTCTACAAAAAAGAAGTATTTCTGAGTAATCTGGAAGAAACCTGCCCCATGACATGTATTCTCGGTAGGTATTTGTGCTTTTTTATTTAATTGTGTTTATTCCATCAAAATTGATGGAATACTACTTCTGTGCTAGGCACTGTTCTAGGTGTTAGGTATAGAGCAGTGCCCAAATCCAAATCTCTGTTCTCTTATGTTAGGGCAGAGGTTGGGGAGTCAGTAAATAAATTAAAAAATAAATATATAGAATATCAGGTGGTAATTAGGGCACAACCAAACCTCTCACCTCAGCCTTCCAAGTCGCTGGGACTATAGGCATGCACCACTGCACTGAGCTAATTTTTGAAAGATAGTTTTCCTAGATATAGAATTCCCCATTGATAGTTTTTTTGTTCATGTCTTTCATCAGATTTGGGGAGTTTCTGGCCATTTCTTCAAATATTCTTTCTGCTCCTTTCTCTGCTTCCTTCGGGAACTCCCATTATGCTTATGTTGGTACATTTAATGGTGCCTCACAGGTCTCTCAGACTCTTCATTTTTCTTTACCTTTTTTTTTCCTTTCTGCTCCTCAGACTGGATAACTTCAAATGACCTGTCTTCAGGTGCATTCATCCTCTGCCTGCTCAAATCTTCTGTTGAACCCTTCTAATAAATTTTTCATTTCAGCCATTGTACTTTTCAGCGCCAGAATTTAGTTTTTATAATTTGTCTCTTCATTTATATTCACTATTTGCTATGACATTTTACTGGTTTCCTTTAGATCTTTGAGTATATTTAAAACAGTTGATTTAAGGCCAGGCATGGTGGCTCACGCCTATAATCCCAACACTTTGGGAGGCCGAGGCGGGTGGATCACCTAAGGTCAAGAGTTTGAGATCAGCCTGCCAACATAGTGAAACCTTGTTCCTGCTAAAAAAAAAAAAAAAAAAAAAAAAAAATTATCTGGTCATGGTGGCACGTGTCTGTAATCCCAGTTACTCTGGAGGCTGAGGCAGAGGCAGAGGCTGCAGTGAGCCAAGATCACGCCACTGCACTCTAGCCTGAATGACAGCGAGACTGTCTCAAAAAAAAAGACAATTGATTTAAAGTATTTGTTTAGTAAATCCAGTGTCTGGAGTTTCTCAGGAACAATTTCTATTCATTTTGTTCTTTCCTATGAATGGGCTGTGCCTTCTTGTTTCTTTGCATGCCTGATAATTTTTTGTTGAAAACTGCTTATTTTGGGTATTATAATGTGATAACTCTGGAAATCAGATTCTCCCCATCCTCAGGCTTTGTTCTTACTACTTATTATAGGTTATGGTTGTTTGTTCAGTGACTCTTCTAAACTTTTCTTTGTTTGTTTGTTTTAAAGATTGTATTTTTGGCTGGGCACAGTGGCTCACACCTTTAATCCCAGCACTTTGGGAGGCTGACGTGGGCAGATCGCTTGAGCCCAGAAGTTCGAGACCAGCCTGGGCAACATGGCGAAACCCTGTCTCTACAAAAAATACAAAAATTATCCAGGTGTGGTGGTCTATACCCATGGTCCCAGCTACTCAGGAGGCTGAGGTGGTAGGATCACCTGAGCCCAGGGAGGTTGAGGCTGCAGTGAGCCATGATCATGCCACTGCACTCCAGCCTGGGCAACAGAGTGAGACCCTGTCTCAAAAAATAAGATTTTTGTTGTTGTTGTATGTGGTTACTACAGTCCCTGTTATATAAGCTTAGTGATCAGCCAGTGATTTGACAGAGGTTTTCGTAAATACCTGGAGCCAATAAAACCACAAAACTCCCAGTCTTCACGGCTGACTTCTCTGCGTATGGTGGAGCACACCTTCAACACTCAGCCATGCAGGTTACAACTCTGCTTTGCCTTTACTTCCTACTTGTGCAGAGCTTGAAGGTCAGCCAGAAATGAGATCTTAGGGCCTTCTTAGGTCCTTTCAGAGCATGTACACTATTGTTGGCATGTGTGTGGCCTTCTAGGCTCCCAGAAACTTTTCAAAACCTTTATTAGCCAAAGCATCTCACTCCTCATCTTTTCCTCTGAGGCCTTTTGTCATGTCTACTGTTGGCCCCAACTGATACCCTTTGCCCCAGCCGGCAACAGCTGGTTCGTTTGACTTAAAATGTGCTGTGATTTGAATGTTTGTGCCCCCTTCAAAATTCATGACTTAAAATGTAATCCCTAGTGCAACAGTGTTGGGAAGTGGGGCCTTTTAGGAGATGTTTAGGTCATGAGGGCTTGTCCTCGTGAATACAATATTGCTTTTATAAAAAGGGCTCACGTAAATGGTTCTGCTCTGTCTGAATGGGTTTGCTGTCTCATATACTCTTACCCTCTGCCTTCTGCCATATGATGACATAGCAAGAAAGCCCTTGCCAGATGCTGGCACCTTTATCTTGGACTTTCCAGCCTCCAGAACTGTGAGAAAACTGTTCTTTATAAATTACCCAGTCTGTGGTATTCTGTTATAGCAGCACAAACAGACTAAGATAAAACGTTTTGACGTTTAGACACTTCTCCACCAAGGGAATTCCAAGTTAAGCAAAATAAAGGCAAGCACTTTGCATTAGTGTTTAGAAAGCTGCCTGACAGGTCAAAACAGATGACCACAGTTCTTTGAGCATAGAGCTGTTTTGCTTCCTCTATCACCACAATCTTACACCAGGAATAGAGGCTGCCATCTTCAAGACTGCCACTGAGACAAGGGATGGAGTGAGGATAAGTTAAAATGCCACAGAGCTCTCCTGCCAAGTTTCAGTCACTTTTTTTCTCAATTAAGCATTTGCTTGGTTGTGGTAAACCTTTGACTATCTTACAGAGTTCCAATAAAGTTTATTCTGCTTTTTTCACTGTTTCTATGAAGTAATGGCCCTTAGAGCTCGCTACTCCTCCATATTCACTGACATAACTTGGAGTAATTTCTTTCTAAAGATGCCTGTTAGAATGTGTTACATTCTGGCTGGACATGGTGGCTCATGCCTGTAATCCCAGTACTTTGGGAGGTTGAGGCGGGCAGATCACCTGAGATCAGGAGTTAGAGACCAGCTTGGCCAATGTGGTGAAACCCCGTCTCTACTAAAAATACAAAAATTAGCTGGGCGTGGTGGTGTACACCTGTAATCCCAGCTACTAGGGAGGCTGAGGCAGGAGAATCATTTGAACCCAAGAGGTGGAGGTTGTAGTGAGCTGAGATCAAGCCACTGTACTCCAGCCTGGGTGACAGAGCAAGAGACTCTGTGTAACAAAAAAAAAAAAAAAAAGAAAGAAAGAAAGAAAATGTGTTGCATTCTACAGTTTATCTACCAGTTTTATATCCAGGATCTCATTTAATTCTCAACATGACCCTGGAAGAAAGATGCTGATATTGTCAGAAAGGTGAAGTTACTACCCAAGGAGTGGGCCAGAGCTAAAACCTAGGTTCTCCTAATTCTTCTTTAGTTAGTCTACAGCTAGCTGGCACACTTGAGAATTAAAGGAGGTGCCAGTAATATTAGGTAGGACAACAGGCATACAATGAAATATAAGTAACTTCATCTTGAGATAAAACCCAAAAGAAAATGCATCTAGTAATCACAAAGCGGGATTTCAGCCTAGCTTGTGGAATTCACTGTCCCCAGCCTGCAAGGAAAAAGGGTTTTGTTATATAAGCTTTAGAGAATTTATAATTTCATTGTATTAACTATAATCACTATTAAATGTAAATCATATTTTTGTACTTTTTTGTCTCTCTGAAATAGAAGTTTTGAAGATAATTAGATGAGGTATCATTTTTTCATCTTCTGTTACATACACAGAAGGAGACAATCCTGTTTTTCCAACGGTTATGTTCTTTCTTCAGTTTTGTTGAAGAATTGTTTTCATTAACTTAAACAGTAATCAAGCTGGGCACAGTGGCTCACGCCTATAATCCCAGCACTTTGGGAGGCTGAAGCAGGTGGATCACTTGAGATCAGGTGTTCAAGACCAGCCTTGCCAACATGGTAAAACTCCATCTCTACTAAAAATACAAAAAAAATTAGCCAGTTGTGGTGGCGCATGCCTGTAATCCCAGCTACTCAGGAGGCTGAGGGAGGAGAATCGCTAGAACCTGTGAGGGAGAGGTTGCAGTGCGCCGAGATCACTCCAGTGGACTCTAGCCTGAGTGACAGGGTGAGACTCCGTCTCAAAAAAAAAAAGAACTTAAACAGTAATCAGATGGCCACATCTGGCAGACAGTACCTCTACCCTTAACCCCTTAGGTGATAAAATTTCCAGGAACCTGGGCCCTTGAAACATGCCAATTCCTAATTTATTTGCAGGTTTTGTTCCCTTCACAGTAGATTTTTATAACATTTCATTAATTTAAAAACTGTGCTCAGTAAGGCAAGGAAGATAAAAGATCTAAAGATTTGAAAGGAAAAACAAAAGGGACTTTTTTTTTTTCAAAAACATTAGGTATGTAGAAAATCCAAGAGATATTCAGATAAATATTAAAATTAGTAAATGAAAATATGAAGTAGTTTTTTTTTTCTTTTTTTTTTTTGGAGACAAGATCTCGCTTTGTTATTCAAACTGGAGTGCAATGGTACAATCATAACTCACCGCAGCCTCCAACTCCTAGGCGCAAGCAGTCCTCCCATCTCGGCCTTCCAAGTAGCTGGGACTATAGGGATGTACCACCACTCCCAGCTAATTTTTTTTTTAATTTATTTTTTGTGGAGATGAGGTATCCCTGTTGCCCAGGCTTGTCTCAAACTCCTGGCCTCAAGCATCCTCCCTGCTCAGCCTCCCCAAAAGTGCTGGGATTATAGGCATGAGCTACCTTACCTGGCCCCAATATTTCTATTTCTGTATCCGTATCCCATCAGTGAGCAATTAGAAAATTATTACATTTTCATGTTGCATTCAATACCTAGGAATAAATCTTTTTTTTTTTTTTTTTTTGAGACAAGAGTTTCGCTCTTGTTGCCCAGGCTGGAGTGCAATGGTGCAATCTCGGTTCACCGCAACCTCCACCTCCTGGGTTCAAGCTATTCCCCTGCCTCAGCCTCCTGAGTAGCTGGGACTACAGGCATGTGCCACCAGGATAATTGTTTGTGTTTTAGTAGAAACGGGGTTTCACCATGTTGGCCAGGATGGTCTTGATCTCCTGACCTTGTGATCCACCCTCCTCAGCCTCCCAAAGTGCTGGGATTACAGGCGTGAGCCACCGTGCCTGGCCAATCTTTTTTTTTTTTTTGAGACGGAGTCTCGCGCTGTCATCCAGGCTGCAGTGCAGTGGCACGATCTCGGCTTACTGCAACCTACGCCTCCTGGGTTCAAGAGATTCTCCTGCTTCAGCCTCCCGAGCAGCTGGGACTACAGGCGTGTGCCACCATGCCCAGCTAATTTTTGTATATTTAGTAGAGACAGCGTTTCACCATGTTGGCCAGGATGGTCTCCATCTCTTGACCTCGTTAGGCGCCTGCCTTGGCCTCCCAAAGTGCTGAGATTACAGGCGTGAGCCATGGCGCCCAGCCAGGAATAAATCTTTAAAAGATAGCCAACGTGGTGGCTCATGCCTGTAGTCCCAACACTTTGAGAAGCCAAGATGGGAGAGTCGCTTGAGACCAGGAGTTCAAGACCAGCCTGGACAACAGAAGGAAACTCTACCAAAAAAAAAAAAAAAAAAAGAAAAACAAAGAAACAGATGTGTAGGGCACCTGCACACGCACGTGCGCACATGCACGCACACGCACACACCTGTAAGAAAATTATTGAGAAATTGAAGACATAAATGAAAGTTGTCCATCATATTTATAGCTGGAAAACTCAATATTATAAAGATACCAGTTCCCCCCAAATTGATCTATTGGTTCATTGCAGTTCCAATCAAAATCTAGCAGGTCTTGATAACTTTTTTATACTTTATTAAATGAAGTTTTCTAAACTTTCATCTTTTCCCTGTCTTTTGGGGGCTTGGTAGGAGCCCCAAGTCAGGACATAGAGATACCACCTCCATTCCAAAGCCACCAATCGCTTTTACTCTTTGGTTGTAAGCAGAATTATTATTTTTTCCTACTGTCTATTTTTCCTTCTATAAAATATGGAAAATTGTAATTATCCCTTTTCTGAATTAAAAGGCCTTTGAATTATGTAAATAAAGTGCTGTGTAAGTTCAAAGCAGTGATAGTAATTGTAGCTATTTTAAGCTTTGGAAATGTTTCTGACCTGTTTTTCATATACATGTTTAATAAGTTGTTAGCTATGAACATTCCTGTTAAGGTCAAGAACAAAATAGGGATGTTCTGGCTGGGTGCGATGGCTCATACCTGTAATCCCAGCACTTTGAGAGGCCAAGGTGAGCGGATCACCTGAGGTCAGGAATTCGAGACCAGCCTAGTCAACATGGTGAAACTCTGTCTCTACTAAAAATACAAAAATCAGCTGGTGTGGGCGTGGTGGCAGTTGCCTTTAATCCCAGCTACTGGGGAGGCTGAGGCAAGAGAATCACTTGAACTTGGGAGGTGGAGGTTGCAGTGAGCCAAGATTGAGCCACTATACTGCAGCCCAGCGACAGAGTGAGACTCTGTCTCAAACAAAAAACAAAAAAAGAAAAGAAACAAAATAGGGATGTCCTTATCACACTTATTTAACATTGTTCTAGAGGTACTAGCCAGTGGAGTTAGAAGAAACAGAAGTCTAAAATAAGAAAAGTAAGGAGGTGAAAATTCAAGAGCATCAACTAAGAAATCATGGCAAACAGAGAAGTAAGATGATTGAATATAAATAAATAACAAACCTATTATCTTAAAAGATTCAGTACTAATAAAATACCTTAGATAAACTTAACAAGATATATGCCACATCTGTATGAAAAAAGTTTTAAAATGCTGTTGAATGAATGTTTGAACAAATTGCAAAGCAATACCATATGCCTAGGTAGGTTTCAATGTCATAAAGATGTCCATCCTCCCTAAATTAATCTTTAATATAATCCCATTAGATATACCAGTGGGAATTTGCTTGTGAGGAAGTTGATAATACGTGAACTCATTTTAAAAATCATATTGAAGGCCGGGCGCGGTGGCTCATGCCTATGATCCTAGCACTTTGGGAGGCTGAGGCGGGCGGATCACGAGGTCAGGAGATCAGGACCATCCTCACTAACATGGTGAAACCCTGTCTTTACTAAAAATACAAAAAATTAGCCGGGCATGGCGGCGGGCGCCTGTAGTCCCAGCTACTCAGGAGGCTGAGGCAGGAGAATGGGGTGAACTGGGGAGGCGGAGCTTGCAGTGAGCCAAGATCACGCCACTGCACTCCAGCCTGGGAAACAGAGCAAGACTCCATCTCAAAAAAAAAAAAAAATCATATTGAAAAAGAAACTTAGGATCGGGTGCAATGGCTCACTCCTGTTATCATTCCCAGCACTTTGGGAGGCCAAGGTGGGTGGATCACTTGAGCCTAGGAGTTTGAGACCAGCCTGGGCAAGATGGCAAAACCCCATTTCTACAAAAAGTACAGAAATTAGCTGAGTGGCACTTGCCTGTAGTCCCAGCTACCCGGGGTGGGGGGCTGAGGTGTGAGGATCGCTTGAGCCCAGGAGGTTGAGGCTGCAGCAGCTGTCATCTCACCACTGCACTCCAGGCTGGGAAACAAAGTGAGACCCTGTCTCAAAAAAAGAAAAAGAAACTCAGGAAAATTCTGAAAAGTATAGTGAAAGGGGATCTATCCTTACCAGATATTAAAACATTATAGCACTACAATAATTAAAACTATATGATATATGAGTAAACAAGTTATTTAAACAAAATAGAAAGTTTAGCAAATATATGGTAAAAGTAGCATATCAGGTAAGTGGGGAAAGATGTATTTTTCTCCAAATGGTGTTTGGAAATTCAATAACCATTTGGAAAAATAAAATTGTAGCCATATCCCACATCTTAACTTCAGGTTAGATTCCCAGATGAATTATAAATTTAAATAAACATAAAATTAAACAACAAAGATACCAAAAGAAACCATGAGAAAGAAATTTTGTTAATCTCTGGCATAAAAGCCAGAACTCATACAATGAAATACTGATAAATTCAACTATATAAAAATGGGGAATATCTATATGACCAAAACTGGCAAAAACAAAAATGACAATCTTGAGAAGATATTTGCAATATTTATCATAGACAAAGATCTGATTTTCCTCGTAGATGAAGAGCTCCTATAAAGCAATTAGATAAAGATCAACATCCAGCAGGGAAATAGGCAAAGAAGATAAGGGAGAGCAGAAATAAATTACTAGGGCCCAGTGTGATGACTCATGCCTGTAATGCCAGCACCATTTGGGAGGCCAAGGTGGGTGGATCACCTGAGGTCAGGAGTTGGAGACTAGCCTGGCCAACATGGTGAAACCGTGTCTGTACTAAAACTACAAAAATTAGCTGGACATATAGGCGTCTATAGTCCCAGCTACTCGGGAGACTGAAGCAGGAGAATCACTTGAACCCAGGAGGCAGAGGTTGCAGTGAGCCAGAATCGCACCACTGCGCTCCAGCCTGAGTGATAGAGCGAGATTCCATCTTAAAAGAAACTACCAGTGATTCTTAAACAAATGAAAATATACCCGGCTGGGCGTGGTGGTTCACGCCTGTAATCCCAGCACTTTGGGAGGCTGAGGGAGGCAGATCATCTGAAGTCAGGAGTTCGAGACCAGCCTGGCCAACATGGTGAAACCCCATTTCCACTAAAAAAAAAACAAAAACAAAAAAACCACAAAAATTAGCCAGGCATGGTGGCACACGCCTGTAATCCCAGCTACTCAGGAGGCTGAGGCAGGATAATTGCTTGAACCCGGGAGGCAGAGGCTGCAGTGAGCTGAGATCAAAAAAGAAAAGAAAAGAAAATATACCCAACCTCAGCCATTAGAGAAATGCTAGTTAAAGCTACCCAGATGCTTTTTTTCTTTTTTTTATTTTTCTTTTTCTTTTTTTTTTTTGAGATTACGTATCAAATTGTCAAAGATCCAGAAGACATCATTTCTCACTAGTTGACAAGAGCCTGAGGAAATGGTATTTACCTACTTTGTGGGTAGTCTGTGAATTAGGATACCCTTTATGGAAGGCAATTTGATAATACCTACAAAAATTTAAAAAGTGTATCTGTACCCTTTGACCCAGCTTTTATACTTCTAGAAATTTATGCTTCAGATATATTCACCTATGTGCAAATTGATATGTCTTAAATTATTTATTTCAGCATTATTAAGCGTCAGCAGAAGAGCAAACATTGGGAAACAACATAGATATCCATCAATAGGGAGCTAGTTGAATAAACAGTACATTCATACAAGCTGTGATCTCTAAGACATATTATTTTGTGACAAAATTCAGATGCAAAACAGTTTTAAGTGATATGCTACCATCTATGGGAGTTTTTTATTGTTTTATATATATGTCATAGAATTCATCATTTTAACCTTTTTTTTTTTTTTGAGATGGAGTCTTTCTCTGTCACCCAGGCTGGAGTCAGTGGCACAGTCTTGGCTCCCTGCAACCTCTGCCTCCCAGGTTCAAGCGATTCTCCTGCCTCAGCGTTCTGAGTAGCTGGGATTACTACCACACCTGGCTAATTTTTGTATTTTTAGTAGAGACGGGGTTTCGCCGTGTTGGCCAGGCTGGTCTCAAACTCCTGACCTCAAGTGATCCGCCCACCTTGGCCTCCCAAAGTGCTAGGATTACCATGCCCAGCCTTAACCGTTTTTAAACACACAGTTCAGTGGCTTTAAGTCCATTGACAATACCGTACAGCTATCATCACTGTTCATTTCTAGAATTTTTCCATTATCCCAAATAAAAACTTTGTATCTGTTAAACAACTCTATTTTCCCCTTCCCCCCTGGCCCTAGTAATCTCTATTCTACTTTTTGTTCATGAATTTTGCCTATTCTAGATACTGCATATAAGTGGAATCATACAATATTTGTCCCTTTGTATCTGGCCTATTAGCCTAATGTTTTCAAGGCTCATCCATGTTGTATCATATATCAGAATTTTATTCCTAAGGCTGTATATTCCATTATATGTATATTACATCTGTTAATGGACATGTAGGTTGTTTTCACATTTTAGCTATTGTGAGTAAAACTGCTCTTATCAGTGGTGTACAAGTATTTGATCCTCTGATTTCTTTTGGATATATACCTAGAAGTAGAATTGCTAGGTCATATGGTAACTCAGTGTTTAACTTTTTGGAGAAACTGCCTAACTATTTTCCACAGCAGCTGCACCATTTTACAGTCCCACCAAGATACAAGGGTTCCATTTTCTTCACATCCTTGCCACCACTTGTTATTTTCTGTTTTGGGTTTTTTTTTAATACAGGCGTCTTAATGGGGTGTGAAGTAGTATTACATTGCCGTTTTGATTTGCATTTCTCTGATGATGAATGCTGTTAAGCATTGTGGGGTTTTTGGGTTTTTTTTTTTTTGAGACGGAGTCTCGCTCTTTCGCCCAGGCTGGAGTGCAGTGGCACAATCTTGGCTCACTGCAAGCTCTGCCTCCTGGGTTCAGGCCATTCTCCTGCCTCAGCCTCCCGAGTAGCTGGGACTACAGGCGCCTGCAACCACGCCTGGCTAATTTTTTGTATTGTTAGTAGGCACGGAGTTTCACTGTGTTAGCCAGGACGATCTTGATCTCCTGACCTCATGATCCACCCGCCTCGGCCTCCCAAAGTGCTGGGATTACAGACATGAGCCACCGCACCTGGCTAAGCATTGTTTCATGTGCCTATTGGACATTTGTATGTCTTTTTTTAGAGAAATGTCAATTTATATCTTTTGCACGTTTTTAATCGGGTTATATATTTGTCTTAATGTTGAGTTGTAGGAATATATATTCTATATAATAGACTCTTACTAGATATATGATTTGCAAATATTTTCTTCTATGGCTTATCTTTTCACTTTCTTGATAGTATCCTTTGGAGCACAAAAGTTCTTAATTTTGATAAAGCCCTTTTTTTTTTTTTTTTTGAGACTGAGTCTCGCTCTATTGCCCAGACTGGAGTACAGTGGGGTGCTCTTGGCTCACTGCAGCCTCTGCCTCCCGGGTTCAAGCAGTTCTTCTGCCTCAGCCTCCTGAGTAGCTGGGCTTACAGGAGCGCACCACCACACCCAGCTAACTTTTTTGTGTTTTTAGTAGAGACGAGGTTTCACCATGTTGGCCAGGCTGGTCTCAAACTCCTGACCTCAGGTGATCCACCCTCCTCGGCCTCCCAAAGTGCTGGGATTACAGGCCTGAGCCACTGCACCTAGCCCATTTTGAATTAATTTTTTTTTTTTTTTTTTGAGACAGAGTCTCACTCTGTTGCTCAGGCTGGAGTGCAGTGGCATCATCCTGGCTCTCTGCAACCTCCGCCTTCCAGGTTCAAGCAATTTTCCTGCCTCAGCCTCCTGAGTAGCTGGGACTACAGGTGCACGCCACCACGCCCAGCTAATTTTTGTATTTTTAGTAGAGATGGGGTTTCATCATGTTGGCCAGGACAGTCTCGATCTCTTGACCTCGTGTTTCGCCTGCCTCGACCTCCCCAAAGTACTGGGATTACAGGCATGAGCCACCGTGCCTGGCCAAATTAATTTTTATATATGATAGGAGGTAGGAGTTCGACTGCATTCATGTGCAGAAGTGGAAATCCAGTTGTCCTGGTACCATACCATCTGTTGAAAAGAGTGTTCTTTCCCCCGTTGAATTGTCTTGGAACTCTTATCAAAGATCAATTGCCCATAAAAGCCCTATTGTATTGGTTTATTTATACACTTTCAGTTCTATTCTATTGACCTATATATTCTATACTTGTGCCAATACATACCGTATTATATCTTTTTTTTTTTTCTTGAGATAGGGTCTCACTCTATCACCCAGGCTGGAGTACAGTAGTGCAATCACAGCTCACTGTAGCCTCAGACTCAGACTTCCCAGACTCAGATGATTCCCACCTCAGCCTTCCAAGTAGCTGGGACTACAGGCATGCACCGCCACACCCAGCTAATTTTTTGTATTTTTTGTAGAATTTGGGGATCTCACTATGTTGCCCAGGCTGGTCTCAAACTCCTGAGCTCAAGAGATCTGCCCACCTCAGCCTCTCAAAGTGCTGGGATTACAGGCGTGAGCCACCACACCTAGCCCCTTTCATATCTTTAAAAATTTTAATTATATGAATGTATTCATCCAAAAATAATAAAATGTTAAAACAATTATTAACTGTGACCACAGTTTACTCCTTTAATTTCTTTCAAATTTTCTCTTTCAGGAAAGTGTGCTGTGTTGTCATTCAAGGACTTCCTCTCCTGCAGGCCAACTGAAATACCAGAAAATGACATTCTGCTTTGTGAGAGCCGCTACAATGAGAGCGACAAGCAGATGAAGAAATTCAAAGGATTGAAGAGGTTTTCACTCTCTGCTAAAGTGGTAGATGATGAAATTTACTACTTCAGGTAAAGCTTGAAAAACTTAAGGAAAAAAGAGCACTTCCGTTAACTGATACCAACATAGTGTAGTCCAGTGTTTTTAATTTTTTATTAGATCTTAAACTAGAGTAGTAAATATTTCAAATAGAAAATATTTATACAGTTAAAGATTAAAGGAAAGACTTCATAATCTGCTGGGACCTGGTGGCTGCTCTAATAGTGCCCTTGGCGTAGACTCCAGTAATTGTGGAATGAGGCAGAAACACTTGGTTCTGGTTTATATCCTGTCAGGAGATTTCTCAGTTCCACAAATTATGAAAACTCTTTTTGCTGTATATAGGCAACTAGATCCCAACTTTGGACACAATACTTTAGTGGATATTCAGCAAAATTATTTAAAAACAAGTATCTCTAAGTAGAAGTAATTTCATAAATACATATTTAAACTCTTTCCATGCTGCCTTTAGAGCATATTTGCAGATTGCAGGAAGTCACTTCTAGTTGTTAAGGTAGAACACTGCTTTCCGGCTCATTCTGGAGGGGCATTAGGTGATTTTAGGTTTTTTATGTCACTTTTTTCAGGAAACCAATTGTTCCTCAGAAGGAGCCGTCACCTTTGTTGGAAAAGAAGATCCAGTTGCTAGAAGCTAAATTTGCCGAGTTAGAAGGTGGAGATGATGATATTGAAGAGATGGGAGAAGAAGATAGTGAGGTCATTGAACCTCCTTCTCTACCTCAGCTTCAGACCCCCCTGGCCAGTGAGCTGGACCTCATGCCCTACACACCCCCACAGGTGAAGGTGACAAGTTCCTGTTACTTGTCTTATTACCACCTTTGGTTTGCAGCAGACTCAAAACCAAAGTAAAGTGACATCCAGCTCCTCCATATGTGAGCTTTAACTTAGAATTCTACAGGAAGGAACAGATTTTAATTTGTCAGTGCCATGATTTATTCGTTTATTTTTAATTGACAAAAATTATATCATGTCGGCCAGGCGCGGTGGCTCACGCTTGTAATCCCAGCACTTTCGGAGGCCGAGGCGGGCGGATCACGAGGTCAGGAGATCAAGACCACGATGAAACCCCGTCTCTACTAAAAATACAAAAAAGTTAGCCAGGCGTGGTGGCGGGCGCCTGTAGTCCCAGCTACTTGGAGAGGCTGAGGCAGGAGAATGGCGCGAACCCGGGAGGCGGAGCTTGCAGTGAGCCGAGATGCGCCACTGCACTCCAGCCTGGGTGACAGAGCGAGACTCCGTCTCAAAAAAAAAAAAAAAAAAAAAATTATATCATGTCATTATCCCATTAATAATTTATATTAATACCATTAATAATTTAAAATTAATATCTTTAAAATTTCATAGCTGTTTTAATGGTGGGCTTAGAAGACTCTTCCTTGTGCTGAAGAAAAGCAGTAAGGAGCAACATCACCCCGTTTATCTTTAGCTTTTATTACCCATGTCTTTTTAATCTCTCCTTATGTAGGATCTCATCTTTTGGTTGAGGTGATCTCTGTTGGTATTTTTTTCTCGTTCAGAATTTTTACAAGACTTGGCCAGGCATGGTGGCTCATGTCTGTAATCCCAGCACTTTGGGAGGCCAAGGCAGGAGGATCACTTGAGCTTAGGAGTTCAAGACCACATAGTGAGATCTCATCTCTACTAAAAATTTTAAAAATTAGTCAGGGATGGTGATGCACACCTGTAGTCCCAGCTACTTGGCAGGCTGAGGCAGGAGAATCATTTGAGCCTGGGAGATCAAGGCTGCAGTGAGATACGATTGCACCACTGTACTCCAGCCTGGTGACAGAGCAAGACCCTGTATCATTTAAAAAAAAAAAAAAAAGAATTTTCTCAAGACTTAATTGTGAGGTCACCATTACAGATTGCAGCCATGGAATTCAGTGAAACTTTCATTTATTTCTTACATGTAATAGATAAGGAAGAGGTGTGTTTTGACCAAGAAAATAGCCAGCTATAAACCAAACGTGTCAATAAAGCAGTAACTAGTGAATCACAGAATCACATGTTCGTGGCTTCTGAAATTTTTTTTCTTTTTTTTTTTTTTTTTCTTTTTTTTGAGATGGAGTCTCGCTTTGTCACCCAGGCTGGAGTGCAGTGGCACGGTCTTGGCTTACTGCAAGCTCCATCTCCCGGGTTCACGCCATTCTCCTGCCTCAGCCTCCCGAGTAGCTGGGACTACAGGCGCCCACCACCACGCCCGGCTAATTTTTTGTATTTTTTTTTAGTAGAAACAGGGTTTCACTGTGTTAGCCAAGATGGTCTCGATCTCCTGACCTTGTGATCTGCCTGCCTCGGCCTCCAAAAGTGCTGGGATTACAGGCGTGAGCCACCGAGCCTGGCTGGCTTCTGAAATTTTGAGCAGTTAACCAAATGTAATGTTTTGATGCACCATAAGACCTTTCTGTCTTACAGTCTACCCCAAAGTCTGCCAAAGGCAGTGCAAAGAAGGAAGGCTCCAAACGTAAAATCAACATGAGTGGCTACATCCTGTTCAGCAGTGAGATGAGGGCTGTGATTAAGGCCCAACACCCAGACTACTCTTTCGGGGAGCTCAGCCGCCTGGTGGGGACAGAATGGAGAAATCTTGAGACAGCCAAGAAAGCAGAATATGAAGGTAAATAGAGCCTAGGCACAACTGTCTTTCGAAGCAAGGGGGTGTTTCAGGAATGCACGCGCGCAGACAGGTTTTACTCTCGTTCTTATCACTTGCACATGAACTTTTATTTTGGGGACTGTTCCAAATGGCACCCAACCAGTATTTTAGATGCTAGCCTTGTCCTGACTGAGCAGAGCACTGCCCCTGACTTGGCCTCTGATCCTGGTGTTGTATTTTCCCCTGCGAGTTTCTCCAAAATATTTTGCTACTAAAAATTGCATGATTTTTTTCTTTCATTGAGCCCTGTAAGCACACATGTTGAGCTAGGGAATTATTGTACAATGATGTTAAATATAATTTTAATTAAAATTCATCTGAAAAGGGCCTCTTAAAATCAACGATCTTGTGTTAGCTCTTGGTAAGCCATATATTTAAACTTCAGGCTGAGTCTTTGCTAAAGTGCTTGGTTTCCTAGGTCAGTCCTGGCCTATACTGTGTCTGTATTCATAGCTACTTCTAAGGTATTTGGGTCTTTTTTATAAAGCTCGACTGCCTTTATTTTCCTTTTATTCTAATTAAATCACTTTGGGCAGTGAGCTGTCATTCAAGAATTTGGTGGTTCTTAGCCATTTAGAGACAAATACTTGAGATTTTTTGTTTTTTGTTGCTGGGTTTTTGTTTTTATGGTTTTTTTTTAATATCAGACATGGACTTAGTAAAGAAATTAGTAGTAAGCATTAGATTAGGCAGTACTATTGCCCTTTGAGCTATATTTTTTCCATCTGGAATTTTATATATTGGTTCATTTTGCCAGTTTAGAGCTCCTCTCTACAATGGTCAACCACTACTCTTCTTAGGTGGGTACAGTTCTATTATTTTCTGGCAAACATTAACTATTTAGGCTGCCCCTTTTATTAAAATTTATGAAGTCTCCAAAGAAACTTCTTTAAAAAAAAAAAAGGTCATATATTATAATTGATTGATTGCTATGAAATTATCTGACAGGCTTCCCCAAGGATCTTCTGCAGAGAATCCTAATCCTGCAAGATGTTTAGCCAAAAAACATTTTGTGGCAAAACCAGTTTGAGAAGCATTCCAAACTCTCTCTCTTGGAAACTTATGGTGCATATTCCCGTATGTGTGTTGTCAGGCCCAAGGGCCTCCTCTGTCCTTATCAAGGGGAGTGCTAACCTTCTCTCCTTTCATACAGCACGCATATTCCCATATTAAAGGCTTTAAGACCGCCAGTAAATAACCTGTTTTATATTATCTGGCATTTTCTGAAATTTGATCAGGTATTTATGTAGTACCTATGAATACCCTAAAGAACTAATATTTTGCAGAATATTCTTTGGAAAACCCTAGTCAGTTCCATAAGAACCTAGAACTTTGTGGAGCTTTGATATTTCTGACCTTATTGAAAGTTAAGACCTACTATACCACTGAGATGGAGGAGTGTTGAAAATTAAGCTCACATGGATATTGCTGAGCGAGCAGCACAGCAGCAGCAGCAAGGCAAATGAAGCCAGTGCTAGGTGGCTGGTTATTTAGAGTGTGAGCAGGAGAGAGATACCTGAAGACACTGTGAAAGTAAAAACACTGAAGTAGGAATGAAGAGAGGGAGAAGGTGATGGCGTCTGGAACATCCTTGCAAATTCGAAGGGGAGTCTGAAAGTGAGTGAGAACCTAGCGAGGGGGGAGTTACATGACTCAGCAGCATCTACCTGAGACATAAAATCTGACCTTTTGATGTTTTCTCTCATTGAATTCAAAGCCCAGAGTTTAGAGTTTGGGTAGCCAGTCCAATATTCAATCCACAGGCCTTATTTTTTTTCCCATTTCATTTTTTTGCTTTCCCACTTTACTGTGTCACTTGTATAATGAAAATACTAGAATTTGAAGTGGGACCCTAGGTCGATTTTTTTTTTTTTTTTTTTTACTGCTAGCTCAAGTAAATAGTTTGTTCAAATGGCCTTCATCTCTCATACTCATTGTACAAAGGGTCTGTAAACTAGGACAGTCTTAGTGATGATAAGGCTATGCAGGCAACTCTGTCACAGCCAAGAGGCCTTTGATTGCTTGACTTTCATATTCTTGAAGGAGGACTGGAGCTGTAGCTTCTTGATTCTCTGTAAAGCCATATGACCTCAAGCTATTTTCCCCCTCCTCAAATCAGTGGTGTTGAGTTCCATGTTGGAGGGTTTATGTGTGGCAGTTGGAGTGTGATACCAGGAATTAGGGCCATAGGTTGCTGGTTCTCTCTGTATCCTTGGACAAGTGACTGCCTGTCTCCCAGCCTCCATTTGCCCATGTGATGAGTGGGGCGATCTTCTATTTATGAATGGTGAGATAAGAAACCCTGTATGGTGGGAGCTTTGGAAATACAACATTTCAGGAGTTCTTCAGTAGGGGTTCAGTCTGCTAGCTCCCAAAAAGACTGGAAACGTGATCATTGGAGCTTCCGGCTCTGGAGACGCAAACAGAGTAGGTCAGGGCCGGGGACTGGGGAGGTAGCAGGATGTATTCTACGGCCCAGAACTGCCACAGCAAATGCTCTTTTTGCATTTTGAATGAAATAAGAGGGATTCTGGAACTTTCATTGATTTAGGGTGGTTTATGGTCAGTATTGAACTGCTCAGCTTCAGGAAACCTGGTTCTTTCAGTACATTGTCCATTGCTACATACGCGTTTATATAATTCTCTGCTTCTGATGATTGTAGCCTGAAGTATAATGAATTTTTTTCCTTTGAGGTTTATTAAACATGACTTCTTTGCTTCATTAGAATGTAGAAATTAGTTGTTTCCCTAAAACCTTCTGAAGGAGGCAGTCAGCTACTTTTCCCTTACAGAGTTAATTTTCTTCAGCTGCTAAACTCGATGACACTCATGATGAGTCCTCAAATCTTAGTAAAATTGTGTACAAAGAATCAGGAAATATATATAGTAAGTAACAATTGTACCAAAAATTATAATGGGCCATGGAATTGCTTCATGTTGAAATTATAAATAATCTGTAATGCTATTAATACTAGAATAATGGTAGCGCTTCTCATCTTCAGGGTGCCTCGTGAGATTAACCATGGTGGTTATGCTGGTGACGTGTTTACATAAAACCTGTGCTTTCTGAATGTGTGTTGCAGTCTTAACATTCTTGAAATCTTTGCAGACCAGTTCTCAAGATGGGATAGGAAAGCTGGACTCTAGGTTACCAAGTGAAATCGGCCCGACTCCTCCTGTGTTGAGACTAGTCATCTACTGTTCCTTCCATTGAGACAGAACTGTTGCCTGTGTTTTTACTAGTCCTGTTGAATGCAATGGATGGTATTTTGAATTCCTGGGTTAAAAACAGAATTGAAAATCTGAAATGCCTTTACAGAGCGGGCAGCTAAAGTTGCTGAGCAGCAGGAGAGAGAGCGAGCAGCACAGCAACAGCAGCCGAGTGCTTCTCCCCGAGCAGGCACCCCTGTGGGGGCTCTCATGGGGGTGGTGCCACCACCAACACCAATGGGGATGCTCAATCAGCAGTTGACACCTGTTGCAGGTAAAAACAGGAGCTAAGACCATTTTTTTCCACTTTAAGAAATTCCTTCATTTTTTTTTTCTCCAATAAGGAGTAGGCCACAGTCTATTGCCTTTTCTCATGACAGATTCAAAGTTTGAAGTCATCCATGTTGTCCTATATTGCCTTTCCCATACGGGCAATGCCTCCCTTCTGCCCCAGAAATGGGCCCTGGGCCTAACCCTGGTAATTGGTAGGGAGTAGCTCTTCCCTGGCTGTGGGCATGGTCTGGTGATGTTCTCCACCCCAGCCTGCTCTTGATAGAGCACTATAGCAGAAAATATGAAAGTAGACACTGAATTCTGTTCTAGAGGGACTCCCAAGAGAAAACACAAAACCAGTCTTTAGGTGGTGTTGATTTTCCCGTCTCATTCCAGTATTCAGTTTGCCTTGTTCTGCTGCAGCCATCCTTAAAAGACTGACCATTTAAAAGGATTTTTTGACAATGAATTGTAAATCCTTTCTTGGTCACCAATGTGCATGACTGCTAAATAGAATACGAAGTCCTTATTCAATTCATTGTGCCCACTCTGTAATGCTTTTCTATTTAATTACATTAAACTGCATTTTCTGTTAGTATCCCAGTCACATATTTGAGAAAAAAAAAAGAAAAAGAAAATGATGAATGTGGTTTGCTTGTGTGTGTTGTCTCTGGTTCTGGTAGCCATAGCAAATTTGACTCTTCTTGAATTGAGTATCTTTGTCTGACATGTCTCCAATGAGAAGCCTGCAGACCACTTCTCGGGCCCCTTCTCTGAGATCTCTCCAATCCTGGTGAGGTCTGTACAAGCCACCTGTGTTTCTTCTTAAGCAAGCAGTCTGACCTCTTTCACAGGGAGTCCAAGATAGTGTTGCTCAAGGCAGGCTTGTTGGGATGCTGTTTTTGCTGTTTCGTTTTTGCTTTTTAAGGAAGAGTAGCATACGATAACTTTTCCATTGTCGCTCCTAACTTTTGTGATGGCAAGTTCTCAAATGCACTGTCGCTGAACTCAGCAGTTGCACTCGCCAAAGCACATCTGAATCATGGCTTTCGGTACTTTCAGTGTAACTGATGTTGATCTAACAAATCTCATAATCGCCTGCTCTATTCCATGGCCCATTTTGGTTAATGGGGTTCCAGAGGTTTTTAGAAATCAGGCCTTGAACATGGGGACTTTGAAAGTTAGAATTCCCTCACTGACATCGTGTTTTGTTCTATTTGATGTGTGATGTTGTGGCACTGTGCCCTTGACTTCAAAACCCAGGGACACATTAACAAAATGAATACAAACAGCTAAAAACAATTTAAAAAAAAAAAACAGCAGCTGCAGCATTTTAGCTCCCTGTTGGGGAAGAACATTATAGAACTCTATGGATGAGGAAGGTGGTCCCTCTAGAAAGCCCCTGCTCCATTATTTAGGGTGTGCTGGCTAGACTTCTGGGCCCTGGGAGTGAAAAGCAAGCATTCTCTACAGTAACCACTCTTTGGTCCTCATGGGGAACCCTGCAGCTAAGAGGGTGATTTTTCATGGTTTTACAGGTTTCTTAGGGCCTGAGTCTTACTTATTAGCCTTGTTGCTGTCTTGAGACCAGCTTTGCTTACAAGCATTGAAGCTCATTTGAACACATGTGACTGGGATAATAAATGCCAAAGTACAGTTTAATGAAGACAAGTGTCATGTCTTTCAGTTCTTAATAATTTCTTCAACCACAGCCCATGAAGGCTGCGTTCAGATGGGCTTTTGTAATTGAAAGCAAAGCCTCTTAACATCCTTAAATTTCCCACCTACTTAACCCTAAATGCTATAACTGGTGGTGTGGTTAAAAGATTGGTAGCATTGGATTTCTTCATGTTTAATTAAGATGATGGTGTCTGTTCAAAAGTAGTTTTTACTGTCTGAACTCTTCATTTAAAAAAAATGAAAACTCATAATCTTATGTATAGAGAGATTATTCAAATTTTTGTCATTTGGTTTATGTAAGTTTGTCAGTCAGCTTAGGTATGACTAGTGAAGCAGGGTGAATCGATCTCAGAATTTTTAGTAATTTCATAGCCTTAAAAGACTAAACTTTTATAAATAAATATCTTTGGAATCTTCAGGGAATGTCCAAGAGTAAAATTCTCAGAATCTGAAGTTTTTCCACGGTTTGACAGAGTCCCTCTACAAAGAGTATTTTATAAAAATGAGGTTTGACACCAGTCCCTCAACCCTCCCTTTGCAAGAAGCTGTGACCAAAGGTGACTGCATTTTGGGGGGAGCTTTGTGTCTTGTTCATCATGATCATTACAAATCCCAGAAAAGTCAAGTTGTTTTTCTTGTTTTAAAAAAAATGCCATGTGGTTTTAAAGGTCTTTTGATAGGTGAGTCCTTGACATTTTGAATTTTTTTTCTTACATTTATTCCTTCTGCCAAAAATACTTGTTTGCTGAAACTCTTCTCTAGCCAGTAGAAAATATTTTGTCATGTGTAGGTACACTTTGAAAATAAAGGAATAAAAGCCTCTGTTCACAGAAATTGTGTACCTCAAATTAAAATGCTCCCTGTTAAGGTTTATATGAGGACATTAGAGCTTGGAGACTGATGACATTTGGCATTTTCTCATATCAGCAGAGCCCGATTCTCCAGCCATCCCTCCGTGAAGTCTGTGTGTAGGCTCCTGAGTGACCTGGACTTGGTTGGCTTGTTTGGGAGGGTTTAGGTTTTATCTTTATCACATTTTTAGATCTAAAGAAGGAAATACCATTCACTGTGATGGTTCTTAGAAGCTGTTCCCCAACTCAAGCCCAAGCACAATCCATTCTTACCAGCAGTGGTAAGGCTAGAAAGGAGGAGTAGATGTAGAAGTCTTGAACAATTCCTGCCCCCAAGCTGGAGAACCATGCTTTGTGATCAGGACTATGTGCCTCATTTCCTTCCCTTCCTGTTACTCCTCATGTGTACCCATGATAGGCATATGAGTGTGGGCAGAGTGGAATGATGGGGTTTATACTATTCAGTTAGAATTGCAGTCAGCAGAACTGGTCACTCTGTTTGAACAGCTTGCAATAATTACGACCTTGGGAAGGCTGTTACTAGAACTCTTTACTATTATTTAACTGAAAACATGCAGCATATTTACCCCAGGGAAAATAACTACAAATAATAGTGTACTAAGTACTAATTCATCCCAAAGTGTTGGGTCTGATATTTGTAACTTTTTATTTTGTTCATTATTGCAACAAAGTAATTGCACTAATTGCTGTTATATCATGCAGTACTAAGGGTGCTTTATTCATTGGTAGTGCATGTGGGGGGTGGTTGTTATTACTTAGCTCATGTTGCATGTTAATGATGCATGTCTGAAATTTGTTGTGTCCTTCAAGGCATGATGGGTGGCTATCCGCCAGGCCTTCCACCTTTGCAGGGCCCAGTTGATGGCCTTGTTAGCATGGGCAGCATGCAGCCACTTCACCCTGGGGGGCCTCCACCCCACCATCTTCCACCAGGTGTGCCTGGCCTCCCGGGCATCCCGCCACCGGGTAAGAACTTCATCCTCATTCACTCATTAATCTCATCTTCATATTCTCTTTTTCCTCTTTCAACCAGTTGTTCCAGGAGGCACCCGTGGCCCATTGTGGCCAGGCCTTCCCTCCCTGAGAATCCAAAGGTTGTCAGCAGCAGGGCATGTCCTGCACATTCAGCAGGTGGCCCAGCACTTGTGCCCTTGTGCACCTGGCTGCTGGCAGCAGCACAGGACACATGGCAGAGGCCAGAGTCAGCAAACCAAGGGACAAGAGGCATACTCTATCGATAATCACTCAACTAATTTGACATGTCCTTGAAAAGCCAGACAGCCTAGAAGGCTGTGTCCTCTTATCAGTGAATGAAGTTTCCCAAATTGCTAGTTCAGAGTAACATATGAAAGCACTTTTTCCCCCTGAGTTGCATTTCTCCCTCTGGTGCAATTCTTATCTCACAGAGTATAGAGTATCTGTTCCATCTCCTACTTCTCCTCAAGCAACCTTTCTAAGGGGATTGCAGAGCTGCTAATGTAGAACTCTTCAGAAATCTTTCACTCAGTCTGTCTTAGAACAAAAAGCAGGGAGGGGAATGCATTTTCACTGAATTAGTGTTCTGTATGTGAGTTCCCTAAGAGGCATGACATGCCAGGTGTAATGGCTCATGCCTATAATCCCAGCACTTTCAGAGAATGAGGAAGGTGGATCACTTGAGCCCAGGAGTTCAAGACCAGCCTGGGCAACCCGGTGAGACCCCCATCTCTATAAAAATTAGCCAGGTGTTAGGCCGGGCACGGTGGCTCATGCCTGTAATCCCAGCACTTTGGGAGGCCAAGGTGGGCGGATCACTTGAGGTCAGGAGTTCGAGACCAGCCTGGCCAATAGGGTGAAACCCTGTCTCTACTAAAAATACAAAAATTAGCTGGGCGTGGTGGCGGGCGCCTGTAGTCCCGGCTACTCAAGAGGCTGAGGCAGAAGAATCATTTGAACCCAGGAGGCGAGGTTGCAGTGAGCCAAGATTGTACCACTACACTCCAGCCTGGGCGACAGCAAGACTCCGTCTAAAAAAAAAAAAAAAAAAGGAAAAATTAGCCAGGTGTGGTGGCATGTGCCTGTAGTCCCAGCTACTCAGGAGGCTGAGGTGGGAGAATTACCTGAGCCTGGGGAGACTGAGGCTGCAGTGAGCGGTGATCGCACCACTGCACTCTAGCCTGAGCGACAGAGTGAGATCCTGTCTCAAAAAAAAAAAAAAAAAAAAAGCCTGACATTAAAGAACAGCCCAGCCTACCCTCCTAGCTGTAGATACGGGTTTGTCTGTCAGCAGAAGCTTAGAAGTTCTTTTATATAGAAATGTATAAATGGATTCCAGAAATAGCTACATTCATTTTCACTTTAAAATGTGAATTAGCAAGTTGAAAGATTATTTTAAAGAAAACCTAAATGAAAGGAAAGTTACATGTTCCCATATTAATTGCCAGCATATGCAAGATAATTCTTAGCTGTAATCTGGATGGAGGGAATGTGACCTTTGGAAGACTCGGAAAGCATTTGGTCCATTACCTAAAACATCAGCTAAGGGCCCAACCCAAATGGTAAAATGTGGGTGGAAACTTGTTAAATTTGCTTGTACCAGTGTTGGACCTACCAGTGATAGGGTTTTGCAGGGTACCAAATGATGCTTTGGAGGGTGCACCCAGCAGTGTGCAGAGTGAGCAAACTTGGTGGCCTGGCCTGGAGCTTCCAGCCACACTCTTTGTGAGTGTTGCTTAGAATATGACCATAATTCCACAGAAGCATTTGCTCCAGGTGTTCCCAGAGGAGGAAGTGTTTGTAGGGTTAGGTGCTTCATATGAAAACAGTGGACTGTGTGAATTGCTGTTGCAGCAGGAGTCAGTCATAAGGTAAATGTTCCCATGTGGCAGGTAGACTTGGCCTTAATTTTTTGCCCTGTCACCTTGACACAGGCTATCACTGAGCCAATAAGACCAGGCTGGAGTTGACACCTTCTAGGTGCACTTAGTGGGAGCCATGTCTAACGCCAGTACCCTCTAGGTTGCAGATGTCTTTTGGTGGGTGTTGGGACATAGCTGTCTTCCTTTCCGCCTTCCTGAAATCCTAAATTCAATTGGAGGGAAGCCCAACACACCTGCTTAGAATTGAGGAGACAGGGCCGGACGCGGTGACTCAATCCTGTAATTCCAGCACTTTGTGAGGCTGAGGTGGGAGGATTGCTTTGAGCTCAGCAGTTCAAGACCAGTGGGCAACATGGTGAAACCCCCATATCTATTTTATTTAATTAAAAAAGAAGCCAGGAGTCAGGGAAGACCCCCTCTTAGTGCCTACAAATGCACATGTCTGAGCAGGCTTAGAGGAGTAGGGGATTCATTGAGCTCTTCTGGTGGCTCAGCTCACATTCTCACCAGCTGCCCCAGTATGGCATTTGTCAATAGAGGAAGCAGAAGAGTTTGCTGATTTGTGCTGCCCTGCAAAGCAATGATTTACACAGTTTAGGGAGCCACACCGTGTTCTGGAGTCTAAGGTGGGTGAGTGTCCCAGGGCACAGGGAGGTGATGGGCACAGAGGTTAATAATATATTGCTGGAGCACCAGCTTACCCCCCACAACCTCTTCATTCATTCACGAATAATCATCAGGATCCTACTTTGGTGATCCGGGTGGACTTCTGGGTACTTGGAACATAAAACTCCCTGCTTTTTAAACAGAAGCTTTTTTACTTGTTATTTTCTAACAAATAAGAGGCTCTCTTACGCTTCCTGGAAGTGGCATTTAACAATTCTGAACCTTAGTGCTCGCTTCAGCAGCACATACACTAAAATTGGAACAATATGGAGATGAGCATGGCACAAGGATGACATGCAAACTCATGAAACAGTTCTGAACTTTAGAATAAGGAGCTGCTTCTGCCTGGACAGTATATTACGATTTTTGATCTGAAGGGACTGTACACTATGAAGTTAAACCTCCTCTCGATTCTTCTACATAGCCAGCAGGATTTAAGTTTTCAAGAACAGTTCACCACAGTTTTAGGTTTATTTGTTTTTAATGAACTGGGTCCCTTGCCTATTTCTGTATTTTATCAGAATAGCAAATATGCATCCTGAAATCAAAAGAGCCTCTGACACTAAATTTAGGACATCTCATTATTATCACCTGTGCCTGTGAGACAACAATTGCTCGTGAGCATTCACTGAGGGAAGCTTACAAAATTATTATCAGGGACATAGTACAAATCTAGTAGGGCCATGAAGTCTCTCTGTTCCTTTGTCATTTTGCATATAAAGTGATAGCAACAAGGTTACTTCACTTCAGATGATTCCTTTTCAGAGTGCTACTCTATCAGATGGAAGTGTTCTCTCTCTGCCAACACTAGTGACTCCAGTTAGAACTAGCTGCTGATGGTCTGGGAGGGGATAGCAAGGCTGTGCCTTCAGCCTTCACAAAGCTCGTTTAACTATGCACTTCCACAGCCTCTTCCCTTGTGTCCCTGCTGTCCTAGTACATTGCTTACTGCTGAGCCTGATTCCAGTGCCATTCCTGCTGAAATTAAATACAGGCTTCAATTGCAGGAGAATGTGTTGTCAGAAGAAAAACACCTTGAATGTAGAGGTATATTCTGACAATAGCTTACCTAGAGAAATACTAGAATTTTATGCAAGGTTCAGATCATTTCTAAGCCATAATTGATGTACATCTGACAGATTGTTCTAGTATTATACTTAAGTACCTAGAAACAAAACAACTTTCTATTCAAATCCTGTTGGGGTGCTTAGGATTCCTCGCCACAAAGATTCAAGGGCAGAGGTACATAGGTTTGAATTATGAATGGCATCATTTCTTATCAGACAGTAGTTTTTCAGTCATTTCAACCCAGAGCCTCTAACTGTGCCATTGCATTCTGAATTATAGGTGTGATGAACCAAGGAGTGGCCCCTATGGTAGGGACTCCAGCACCAGGTGGAAGTCCATATGGACAACAGGTGAGCCTCCCAGTTTGATTTTCTAGGACTTGACAGAATTCGAGTTATCCTCCTTCTCAGAACATGTGCAGAGTCTCGTTTTGCCTCACCATGTGGTCCTGTGCTCTTTCAGGTAGGAGTTTTGGGGCCTCCAGGGCAGCAGGCACCACCTCCATATCCCGGCCCACATCCAGCTGGACCCCCTGTCATACAGCAGCCAACAACACCCATGTTTGTAGCTCCCCCACCAAAGACCCAGCGGCTTCTTCACTCAGAGGCCTACCTGAAATACATTGAAGGACTCAGTGCTGAGTCCAACAGTATTAGCAAGTGGGATCAGACACTGGCAGGTAAGGAGTTTCCTTCTAAATAAGCCTTTGTGAAATACATGCTTCCTCAAAGCTGTCTTACTGCTGTTAGCATATTATATCGTACAATAAACACCTCTTTTTCTTATACAATTAAAATAAATTATGTATTTTGGCCTGGCATGGTGGCTCACGCCTGTAATCCCAGCACTTTGGGAGGCCGAGGCAGGCGGATCATGAGGTCAGGAGATCGAGACCATCCTGGCTAACACAGTGAAACCCCGTCTCTACTAAAAATACAAAAAAATTAGCTGGGCGAGTTGGCGGGTGCCTGTAGTCCCAGCTACTAGGGAGGCTGAGGCAGGAGAATGGCGTGAACCCCGGGGGTGGAGCCTGCAGTGAGCTGAGATCGTGCCACTGCACTCCAGCCTGGGCGACAGCGAGACTCTGTCTCAAAACATAAATAAATAAATAAATAATATATTTTATAAATGGTTTAGAGTTTCTTTGCGTGTTGACATAACACACTGAAAATGGTTTGTTTTGTTTTTGAGACAGGGTCTCGCTTTGTTGCCCAGGCTGGAGTGCAGTGGTGCGATCTTGGCTCACTGCAGTCTCCACCTCCCAGGTTCAAGTGATTCTTCTGCCTCAGCCTCCCCAGTAGCTGGGATTACAGGCATGTGCCACCACACCTGGCTAATGTTTATATTTTTAGTAGAGATGGGGTTTCACCATATTGGCCAGGCTGGTCTCAAACTCTTGACCTCAAGTGATCCACCTGCCTCGGCCTCTCAAAGTGCTGGGATTACAGGTGTAAGCCACTATGCCTGGCCTGAAAATGGCTTTTGGGTTTTTTTTTGTTTTGATTTTTGAGACAGTCTCACTCTGTCACCCAGGCTGGAGTGCAGTGGTACAGTCTCGACTCACTGCAACCTCCGACCCCCAGGTTCAAGCGATTCTTGTGCCTTAGCCTCCTGAGCAGCTGGAATTACAGGTGCTCACCACCAAGCCCAGCTAATTGTTTTATTTTTAGTAGAGATGGGATTTCGCCATTTTGGCCAGGCTGGTCCCGAACTCCTGACCTCAGGTGATCTACTCACCTCAGCCTCCCAAAGAGCTGGGTTTATAGGAATGAGTCACGGTGCCCTGCCTAAAAGTGGTTTTTGGTTTTTTTTTTGCCAAATTTCAAAGCCTAGTTTTCTCATAAACATCATTGCCATCTTTTTAAGTACATTGTTTTTTGTTTGTTGTTTTGTTTTGTTTTGTTTCAGTCATTTGGACGTTAGTATAGATGCATTGGGTAAATTAAAAATTATTGGCCAGGCACAGTGGCTCCCACTTTGGGAGGCTGAAGTGGACAGATCGATTGAGTTCAGGAGTTTGAGACCAGCCTGGGCAACATGGCAAAACCCCGTCTCTACAAAAAAGTTAAAAATTAGCCAGATGAGGGCCAGGAGTGGTGGCTCACGCCTGTAATCCCAGCACTTTGGGAGGCTGAGGTGGGCAGATCACTTGAGGTCAGGAGATCAAGACCAGTCTGGCCAACATGGTGAAATCCCATCTCTACTAAAAATACAAAAATTAGCTGGGCATGGTGTCTGGTGTCTGTAATCCCAGCTACTTGGGAGGCTGAGGCATGAGAATCATTTGAACCTGGAGGTGGAGGTTGCAGTGAGCCAAGATCACACCACTGCACTCCAGCCTGGGTGACAGAATAAGACTCTGTCTAAAAAAAAACAAAAAACAACAACAAAAAAAACTATTTTACCTCAGTTTAACAAAAGGAAAAAAATATTAGAAACCTATTAGGCTATTCATTTAGTTCAACATACTTATGTATTTTCAGTATGTACTGAAGTATTTGTGTAGTTTCTGGAGAGAAGTTTGGAAGTTTCTACTTATTCTTGATTTCTAAACCAACTTTGTTCATCTCATTTCATTTCTTTTGAGTAGAAGGTATGTTTTCCCTTTCTTCACATGTTTACCTTTTTAGGAATTTTTGTTAACATTGAAGTAATTGGCCGGGCGCGGTGGCTCACGCTTGTAATCCCAGCACTTTGGGAGGCCGAGGCGGGCGGATCACGAGGTCAGGAAATCGAGACCACGGTGAAACCCCGTCCCTACTAAAAATACAAAAAATTAGCCGGGCGTGGTGGCGGGCGCCTGTAGTCCCACCTACTCGGAGAGGCTGAGGCAGGAGAATGGCGTGAACCTGGGAGGCGGAGCTTGCAGTGAGCCGAGATCGCGCCACTGCACTCCAACCTGGGCGACAGAGCGAGACTCCGTCTCAAAAAAAAAAAAAAAAAAAAACATTGAAGTAATTATTAAATATCAGGGATGCCTACAAAAAAATAATGATCAGGCCGGGTGCAGTGGCTCACACCTGTAATCCCAGCACTTTGGGAGGCCAAGGTAGGCAGATCACCTGAGGTCAGGAATTCAAGACCAGCCTGGCCAACATGGTGAAACCTGTCTCTACTAAAAATAGAAAAATCAGCCAGGCTTGGTGGCAGATTCCTGTAATCCCAGCTACTCTGGAGCCTGAGGCAGGAGAATCGCTTGAACCCAGGGGGCAGAGGTTACAGTGAGCTGAGATCACGCCACTGCACTCCAGCGAGGGCAACAGAGGGAGACTCCATCTCAAAAAAAAAAAAAAAAATTATGATCAAATCTTAAAATGATGCTAGTAAATGCTAGTAAAAAATTTATGATCAAATCTTAAAATGATGCTAGTAATGGTGCCTAGTAAAATGATGTAAGAAATGTGCCTGGAAATATTCTGCAGTAAAATTCACAATATTTAATAAATATTCAATGTTTTGTGTTTTAATAAGTTCATCAGACCTTAGAACTGAGGGAAATTTTGCCAACTTAAAATTTTAATTTCTGTCTCTCTGTACTTTAATTTTCAGCTCGAAGACGCGACATCCATTTGTCGAAAGAACAGGAGAGCCGCCTACCCTCTCACTGGCTGAAAAGCAAAGGGGCCCACACCACCATGGCAGATGCCCTGTGGCGCCTTCGAGATTTGATGCTCCGGGACACCCTCAACATTCGCCAAGCATACAACCTAGAAAATGTTTAATCACATCATTATGTTTCTTTTATATGGAAGCATAAAGAGTTGTGGATCAGTAGCCATTTTAGTTACTGGGGGTGGGGGGAAGGAACAAAGGAGGATAATTTTTATTGCATTTTACTGTACATCACAAGGCCATTTTTATATAAGGACACTTTTAATAAGCTATTTCAATTTGTTTGTTATATTAAGTTGACTTTATCAAATACACAAAGATTTTTTTGCATATGTTTCCTTCGTTTAAAACCAGTTTCATAATTGGTTGTATATGTAGACTTGGAGTTTTATCTTTTTACTTGTTGCCATGGAACTGAAACCATTAGAGGTTTTGTCTTGGCTTGGGGTTTTTGTTTTCTTGGTTTTGGGTTTTTTTATATATATAAAAGAACAAAATGAAAAAAAAACACACACACAAGAGTTTACAGATTAGTTTAAATTGATAATGAAATGTGAAGTTTATCCTAGTTTACATCTTAGAGAGGGGAGTATACTTGTTTTTGTTTCATGTGCCTGAATATCTTAAGCCACTTTCTGCAAAAGCTGTTTCTTACAGATGAAGTGCTTTCTTTGAAAGGTGGTTATTTAGGTTTTAGATGTTTAATAGACATGGCACATTTGCTTTATTAACTCAGAGGCTCACTACAGAAATACGTAATCAGTGCTGTGCATCTGTCTGCGGCTAATGTACCTCCTGGACACCAGGAGGGGAAAAAGCACTTTTTCAATTGTGCTGAGTTAGACATCTGTGAGTTAGACTATGGTGTCAGTGATTTTTGCAGAACACGTGCACAACCCTGAGGTATGTTTAGTCTAGGCAGGTACGTTTAAGGGTATTTTGATCTATTTATAATGAATTCACAATTTATGCCTATAAATTTCAGATGATTTAAAATTTTAAACCGGTGACACTGAAAAACATTGAAGTTCATCTTGAAGAAAGCATTAAGGTATGCATGGAGGTGATTTATTTTTAAACATAACACCTAACCTAACATGGGGAAGAGAGTATGTAACTAGATATGAGCTGTATAAGAAGCATAATTGTGAACGAGTAGATTGATTGCCTTCTTATATAAGTATGTTTTAGTATTCCTTATTTCCTTATTATCAGATGTATTTTTTCTTTTAAGTTTCAATGTTGTTATAATTCTCAACCAGAAATTTAATACTTTCTAAAATATTTTTTAAATTTAGCTTGTGCTTTTGAATTACAGGAGAAGGGAATCATAATTTAATAAAATGCTCACTAGAAAGACCATTACAGATCCCAAACACTTGGGTTTGGTGACCCTGCCTTTCTTATATGACCCTATAATAAACGTTTGAAGGCAGCATAGGATGGCAGACAGTAGGAACATTGTTTCACTTGGCGGCATGTTTTTGAAACCTGCTTTATAGTAACTGGGTGATTGCCATTGTGGTAGAGCTTCCACTGCTGTTTATAATCTGAGAGAGTTACTCTCAGAGGATGCTATTTTCCTTTTAATCTGCTATGAATCAGTACCCAGATGTTTAATTACTGTACTTATTAAATCATGAGGGCAAAAGAGTGTAGAATGGAAAAAAGTCTCTTGTATCTAGATACTTTAAATACAGGAGGCCCTTTAACTTAATTGCCTTTAGTCAACCACTGGATTTGAATTTGCATCAAGTATTTTAAATAATATTGAATTTAAAAAAATGTATTGCAGTAGTGTGTCAGTACCTTATTGTTAAAGTGAGTCAGATAAATCTTCAATTCCTGGTTATTTGGGCAATTGAATCATCATGGACTGTATAATGCAATCAGATTATTTTGTTTCTAGACATCCTTGAATTACACCAAAGAACATGAAATTTAGTTGTGGTTAAATTATTTATTTATTTCATGCATTCATTTTATTTCCCTTAAGGTCTGGATGAGACTTCTTTGGGGAGCCTCTAAAAAAATTATTCACTGGGGGCCACATGGGTTGTTAGAAGCCAGAGCTCTCCTCCAGGCTCCTTCCCAGTGCCTAGAGGTGCTATAGGAAACATAGATCCAGCCAGGGGCTTCCCTAAGGCAGTGCAGCACTGGCCCAGGGCATCACTAGACAGGCCCTAATTAAGTTTTTTTTAAAAAGCCTGTGTATTTATTTTAGAATCATGTTTTTCTGTATATTAACTTGGGGGATATCATTAATATTTAGGATATAAGATTTGAGGTCAGCCATCTTAAAAAAAGAAAAACCAAAAAAAAAAAAAATTGACTTAAGAAAGTACAAATAAACTATACATCTTTTTTTCGTAAGTTTTAGGAACTGTAGTAATGTGGCTTAGAAAGTATAATGGCCTAAATGTTTTCAAAATGTAAGTTCCTGTGGAGAAGAATTGTTTATATTGCAAACGGGGGGACTGAGGGGAACCTATAGGTTTAAAACAGTATGTTTGTCAGCCAACTGATTTAAAAGGCCTTTAACTGTTTTGGTTGTTGTTTTTTTCAAGCCACTCTCCCCTTCCTATGAGGAAGAATTGAGAGGGGCACCTATTTCTGTAAAATCCCCAAATTGGTGTTGATGATTTTGAGCTTGAATGTTTTCATACCTGATTAAAACTTGGTTTATTCTAATTTCTGTATCATATCATCTGAGGTTTATGTGGTAACTAGTCTTATAACATGTATGTATCATTTTTTTGTTGTTCATCTAAAGCTTTTTAATCCAAATAAATACAGAGTTTGCAAAGTGATTTGGATTAACCAGGTTTGGTTGTTCTGTTAAAGTGGTGTCAGATGTTTCAAGCAGATTTAACTCCTGCAAGCCCTTATTTCATGCTGACAAGGATGTGACTGCCAATTTAAGAGAACAAAGCTCCACAGGTGGAGATGAAAGTCAGTGTCCAGACCTCTGGTTCAGGGCTCGGGCTGCATTAACACAGAGCCAAATGTAGTCAGACTGCAGCCTGAAGTGCCCCACGCCACGCCTCAGGCTGGCAGTCAAGGAATTCCTACATGTCCTCAGCATGGGCAGAAATGCAGGTTGAAATTAAAATTGGAGAGTTACTGAGAGCGGAAAGTGAGGAAAGCATGTCCTCTATCATAAAGCAGTATAGCCCACTTCAAATAGCTTCTCTGTGGCCAGAAGAAACAGGTGGCCCGGTGTCTTTAACATCTTTATAAACTCTTAAAACATGACCACGCTTTTAATAGAAAGTGTTGGTAAAATCAACCAACTGTTTTCGTCTAATATCACTTTGCAAATCGCTGTGGTTCTGTTCTCCTGAATTTAGGATAGTACTGCCATCTGTGCCCCTGAGCATATTTTGAACAGTCATTGATGTATAGTTAGACATCCCATCTGAACACTGAGCAAACAAATATTGCTATTATTCTGTTCCTTTTTTTTTTCTTTTGAGACGGAACCTCACTCTGTCACCCAGGCTGGAGTGCAGTGGTGCAACCTTGGCTCACTGCAGCATGCGCCACCATGCCTGGCTAATTTTTGAATTTTTAGTAGAAACAGGGTTTCTCCATATTGGCTAGGCTGGTTTTGAACTCCTGGCCTCAAGTGATCCACCTGCCTCAGCCTCCCAAAGTGCTAAGATTACAGGTGTGAGCCACTGCGCCCAGCCTACTCTGTTCCTTTTTAGCCTGGAAGTATGCTAGGTCCCTGAATGAAAGTTCAGAACTAAACAAATTAATGGACTGTCCCTTTTCCCTGTTTTGGCTATTTCATGGTATTTATGTCTTGCAGATAGCACATGAGACAAGAAACTCCAGATTTAATACACGTGTGAAGACTAAGCACTAACATGCTTTACTAGGAGATAAATTACTTTGGAAAACAACAGGGTCCAAGAGTGTGTGTGTGTGTATATATATATATATTTTGTTGTTGTTGTTGTTCACGCCATTTGCCTGCGTTAGCCTCCTGAGTAGCTGGGACTACAGGCTCCCGCCACCACGCCCGGCTAAATTTTTTGTGTTTTTAGTAGAGTTGGGGTTTCACTGTGTTAGCCAGGATGGTCTTGATCTCCTGATGTCATGATCCGCCTGCCTCGGCCTCCCAAACTGCTGGGATTACAGGCATGAGCCACCACTCCCGGCTAAGAGTATATTTTTTTAAAGAGAGTTAATTCAGTGTGAAAAATTTAAACACACAAAAAAAATGGAGATTAAATATCACATCAGGGGTGTAGGTAAGACTTCCAAAATAGAACTGCTAGATGAACAAAAATAACTCATTTATTCACTACTTTTTCTCTTTCTTTTTTTTGGGGGGGCTGTAATACTCTTGTACTATTATTAGGTACTTTCTCTATAAATTCAGATAATAAAGTGACACTCCAAAGCCCATGTTCTTTCCCCAACACCGCAGTGGAGGTGGAGTTCTAGCAATAAATGCTAATCAGGTTTTAAGCATTCTGAAAGAAGTATAGTTCTTGAAATTTATTAAAATTTATGCCCTGTAGTTTACAGTTGGTGGTACTGCAGTTCTTTTCACAGTTTTGTTTTGTTTTCCGAGACAGGGTCTCACTCCACTGCCCAGGTTAGAGTGCAGTGTTGGGATCACACTTACTGCAGTCTTGACCTGGCTCAGGTGATTCTCCCACCTCAGCCTCCCAAATAGCTGGGACTACAGGTGCACACCACCAGGCCTGGCTAATTTTTTGTACTTTTTGTAGAGACAAGGTTTCACCACGTTGCCCAGGCTAGTCTTGAACTGCTGGGCTCAAGTAATCCTCCTACCTCAGCCTCCCAAAGTGCTGGGATTAGAGACATGAGCCACTACTCCTGGCCTCACTTTAAGTTCCCTTAAATAGTTCAGTGTCTGATAAGTAGGATAGAGTCATATTCCTAGTAGGAGAATTAAAAATATTTTTGAGGGAAAATTAAAAGCTTATATACCCTAGCTGGGCGCAGTGGCTCATGCCTGTAATCCCAACACTTTGGGAGGCTGAAGTGGGAGCACTGCTTGAGCCCAGGATTTTGAGACCAGCCTGGTCAACACAGCAAGACCTTGTGTCTACAAAAAATTTAAAAATTAGCCAAGCATAGTAGCTAGCTAGTCCCAGCTACCTAGGAGGCTGAGGCAGGAGGATCGCTTGAGCCCAAGAGTTCAAGGCTGCAGTGAACTATAATCATGCCACTGTACTCCAGCCTGGGTGACAGTGAAACTCTATCTCAAAAAAAGCTTGCACCCTAACAAATGAGTTCTCACTCACAGCATCCAAACCAATATGCTCTGAAAACCTGTCTTCCATTGAATACAATAATTTCTTTGGTGGTCTACCTGCCTAAAAGTCAGAAGTTGTCCAATCTTTTTTTTTTTTTTGAGACAAGAGTTTCACTCTTGTTGCCCAGGCTGGAGTGCAATGGTGCGATCTCGGCTCACTGCAACCTCCACCTCCCAGGTTCAAGCGATTCTCCTGCTTCAGCCTCCTGAGTAGTTGGGACTATAGGTGCCTGCCATCACACCTGGCTAATTATTATTATTATTATTTTTTTTTGAGACGGAGTCTCGCTTTGTCGCCCAGGCTGGAGTGCAGTGGCGCAATCTCGGCTCACTGCAAGCTCCGCCTCCCGGATTCATGCCATTTTCCTGCCTCAGCCTCCCGAGTAGTTGGGACCACAGGCGCCCGCCACCATGCCTGGCTAATTTTTTGTATTTTTAGTAGAGACGGGGTTTCATTGTATTAGCCAGGATAGTCTCGATCTCCTGACATCGTGATCCACCCACCTCGGCCTCCCAAAGTGCTGGGATTACAGGCGTAAGCCACCTTGCCCGGCCATACACCCAGCTAATTTTATATTTTTAGTAGAGACGGGGTTTTTCTGTGTTGGTCAGGCTGGTCTCGAACTCCTGACTTCAGGTGATCCACCTGCCTCGGCCACCCAAAGTGCTGAAAGTACAGGTGTGAGCCACTGCACCCGGCCTTCTTTTTTTAATAGAGACAGAGTGTATGTTGCCCAGGCTGGCCTCAAGCAATCCTCCTGCCTGAGCCTCCCAAAGTGCTTGGATTACGGGCTTGAACCACCAACTCTGGCCATCATTTTCAAAGTCTGTTGTCCTTCAATAAATTAACATTCTAACGGAAAGAAGAAAAAGAAATGGAGAGGAAAGCTCTAGGGAAGGCTAACACAAAATTCAGTCTAATGGTTCTCTGTGGGGTGGAAGCAGGGGGATGGGCCAGGGAATGAACCCAAAGAAGACACAAAAGTTAGCCAATGGTTTTATTAGTGGTTACTATTATTCTTTGCAAAAGGTATGACATATTTTCTATATGTATCAAATATGAAACTCCTAAAACAAGGTGGGTTAGGGCAAACATGGAATATGGCCATATAATTGAGAATCATACTACAGTTTTTATACAGCAGTCAAGTCTCTAAAAATGGTTTATCAGATTAGGTTTACCAGGAATCCTAGATGACACAACTGGGCATGAGAATACGATGAACCACCGTCCTCTCCCTGGTGGCAGAGGTCATTACTGGCCTTTCACATTCAAGCCATCTCCCAGCTGTGACTCTGGGCTTGCTGTACTGTAGTGTAGGTAGTGCTTTAAGGAGATGTGAGCAGTTAATGGTTCTTTACTGAATTGGTTCTAAGATAAGTGGACTAAAATTAGAAGAAAAATCTAGAAAAAATTAGGAGGCATGTTGGTGGCAGAGATCATTAACTTGAGGATACCCTATGGCCTTAAGCATCAGCTTGATTCTCGTGCAATAGTTAGAAACTATTCTGAAACTCAGTCTTTAGTATGTAGATATTTTCTTGCTTGAAACGATGTTAGATGTGGTTATGCAAGCATGGAAAGGTGTCTGCTTTTTCTACCAGGCTGATCCAAACTTACACTGGGTCAAATTGCCAAATCACTGAATAGACTGAGCGTCTGATTTAGCTCAAGTCTGGGATTGCATTATACTGTGTAGGTTCACTTTCTCATGGAAGGAGCAACTGTTTCTAGCAGCTGAATGGAAGAGCAGCATTTTCATCCTAGAGTAGTGTGAAACCTGTTGGCCAGAGTCCTCATGAAGATCCAGCCCTTGCAGTTTAGTGGAGCCAAGCAAGGGAGGAGCATATTTCTGTTCACAAGAACACTAGCATGAGAAATCCGTAGTCAATCAAGAATTTCCACCACCCTAGCAAAAAGTTTATAGTCTAGTAGCTGGCAGAAATATAACCTGCATAATTATCCTGGTTTAAATGATCTTGCAATAGAGAATGTGTCCATAATTTAATTTGAATTCTGCAAAAAAGTAAATGTTATAATTAGTTGCCTAAAAACAAAGTTGCCAGAAACAATTCAGGCTTCACTGAAAAGCATCCTGATTGATCCTTGAATTTTTTAAGAAGTATTTCATGGACTAGATCATCGAGTGAGTGTTTTAGGAGGAAATAATTTTCCCACAAGTGCTGTCCAGCAGTGACTTGGGAAGTACTCAAGCAGAGACAGAACTATAAAAATTCTTTGCAAAAACAGTTATTGGAATATTGTGCAGCTGATAAAGGACAAGCTGTGTCAGAACAAGAGATCTGAAAAGTATATTTTATAAGGCACTGAAACCAATAGTAAAAATTCGCATTGACTTTATTGACTGCTGAAGTTCAATCTCATTCATCTTCCAGCCTTCTCTGATACTGTCTTTCTGAGGCTTTTCTACGGTAGACATCATCTGTATCAAACAAAAAGTTGCTCAGATGTTTAAGAAACATATTTAAAATTAAAACACTCAATCTGAATAATTTAACCAATAGTCTAGGTCTGTCACCTACTTCTGAATCTTGGCATTAATATTTAACTCAATGCCACAATAAACTTAAAACTTGAGTTAGATGAGGACTATGATAATGGAGTTCTAGACTTAAATAGGGTAAAGGTCAGTGTCTTGAAAGATAGAATCATGTCTTAGCACATCTCTTAGTGTTTTAAGATTTCTCTCACTTCCTTCTCCCACATAATTTCTATTCTGTGCTCTGAAGTCATACTTCTTAACTAAAACCTGGCTTCTCAAAGGCACTTCTTGCCTCTTGGCTCTCTGATGCTCCCTCTCCCATACCCAGAAACCTTCAGGTGGGGAGAGGAGATCAGTTTCCTTGTTCCAGCTGCTGCTTTGCCAAACCTTTGACTCTCCACCTTCACGTAAAGAATCTTCTTCCAGGCCGGGCACAGTGGCTCACGCCTGTAATCCCAGCACTTTGGGAGGCCGAGGCAGGTGGATCACAAGGTCAGGAGTTTGAGACCAGCCTGGCCAATATAGTGAAACCCCGTCGCTACTAAAAATACAAAAATTAACCCGGTGTGGTGGCAGGCACCTATAGTCCCAGCTACTCGGGAGGCTGAGGCAGGAGAGTCGCTTGAACCCGGGAGGCAGAGGTTGCAGTGAGCCAAGATTGTGCCACCACACTCCAGCCTGGGCGACAGAGCAAGACTCTGTCTCAAAAAAAATAAAAAATAAAAACTTCTTCCTTCATGGCTCATGCCATTTGTCTGCCACCATCTTTCTTTGGCACCTGCTCTCCATCATGCCCCTTCAGTCACCAAAAGTGCTGGCCTCTAGCTCAGGTTCCTTGCCCCTGTCCTGTGCCTTCTCCCCAGATACCACTATCACCCATGGGGATGAAGCTCCAGTCCCCTTCACCTTCAACATCTTCCAGTCACTTGCAGGGCTCCTCTGAAGGATTTCTGTTCACACCACAACCCCCATTACCTTTCCAGCTCTCCTGTCCTTGGACCTCACGTTTCTTCCCCAGGCCCTTGGCCCCGTCTTACCCGCTCAGCTGCTTCTTGTTCTCTCTCCTGGAAAATCAGCTAAAATTCCTTCATACTCTTGTCAGTATCTTAACTTCCTGACACACCCTCAAAACCCCAACCACCGATTAATCCAACTTCCTCCCTTCCCCATGCTTCACCCTGCTTGCTGTGTACTGAGGGGCCAACTGATGCCTCTAACTGGGTCCACTGAGGTGTCTGACAATCCTGTTTCCTCAGCCATCAATCCTGACTCTTTTTCACCCACCCCAAAATGGCCATTTCCTCTCTTCCTTCACAGAGGAAAGTCATCATAAGGAACTCTTCCAGCTAACTTCCAAGGGCTTACTCCTGTCACCCAGCTCTGGTCCCACCCTCTCCCACCCTCTCAAGGGTCCAGTATCTCCAGCCTCTCTCCACCCTCTCCTTCTAGATCATTATTTGCATATCCTGCAGTCTCTCCTAGAGGAAGGGGGGTTACCTCCCCTTCACAGAGCCAGACTTACTTAACCTCCTGTCTTCTATGATAACAAATCCTCCTAGTTTCCCTCCTTGCCTCTCTGGCCATTCTCAGTTACCCTTAAAATGTTGGGATTTGGGCCAGGCACAGTGGCTCACGCCTGTAATCCCAGCACGTTGGGAGGCCAAGGTGGGCAGATCACCTGAGGTCGGGAGTTTGAGACCAGCCTGACCAACATGGAGACACCCCATGTCTACTAAAAATACAAAATTAGCCGAGTGTGGTGGCGCATGCCTGTAATCCCAGCTACTCCAGAGGCTGAGGCAGGAGAATCACTTGAACCTGGGAGGCAGAGGTTGCAGTGAGCCAAGATCCCACCACTGCACTCCAGCCTGGGCAACAAGAGCGAAACTCGGTCTCAAAAAATAAATAAATTAAAATGTTGAGATTTGACTTCCATCACAATTTGCTTGTGAATGGTTCACAAATCCCAATTTCTGGCCCAGATTTGCCTCCTGAGCTTCAGCTCTGTATAACCATATCTACCTCATCACGTCCCAGATGGTGCCCAGGATGGCCCTGCCTGTGTTTGGCACCTTCAGGAAATGCACTACCCCTGCCCCAGGTGTCCCACCAGAAGCCTCCACTCCTCATCTCCTGAGTCCACTTAATCACCATACCCTGTCAGTACTACCTCTGGGCTGTCTCTTACTTCCACCCCTTCTTGGTATCCTTTCTGCCCCAACCTAGTCCAGGTCTCAACTCTGGACAGCCATACAGCGTAACTGTTCTTACCAGTCTGTCCACAAGGAGCCATTCTCCACATGTTAAAGCCTCTCCTTAAAACGACTCAGTCCTTGGGATCCATTCTTGGTTCTCCAGTCCCTTTGCCACACTGCCCAGGCACCCTTCTAGCCATCCCCACTTTGTTGATCTGCTTCAATCCCTCAAACACACAGCATACTCTCACACAAGTGCTACTACCACTGCCAATGGAGATGTTTTCAATTCCACACACCTTCCCCTCATCTGACTGACACCTACTCAGTCTTCAGGTCCTACTTTACTTGGTAGCTGCTTCCGGAAGCCTTCCCTGCACCATCTAGTCCAGCTGAGGTGCCCAACCATCTAGTCCAGTTGAGGCGCCCACCCGAGAGTCCTATGTTCCTCCCACTGCCTTCTCACAGCACTGATCACTTTGTGTGGTAATTGTCTTTATCATCGTCTTTCCCATTAGAGCTCTTCTGGGGTAAGGGACACCTCTGCCTTGTTCATTATAGCCCCTCAAGAATGCTCATTAAGTATCAATGAATGGATGAACAGAAGGACTAAGGATGTTTAGGAATCACTAATGTAACAATTCTTTAAAATGTGGGTTGGCAATTCACAAGTGATAGCGTTTCAGGAGAGGGACAAAGCAGAAAGGGCTGAGGGCTTGGGGAAGTCCTCCTGAAAGGGACTGGCCTGTCCAGAGTTAATGCTCAGTAATGCAGTGCCAGGCGTTACCACTATCTTTACAGTGCTGATCATCTGGACCCAGACCAAAGACCTGGTGCCAATGACTGCCCTGTAAAGGCAGTGGTAATTAGCAAAGCCAGGCAGATCAGCTCCCTCCAGAGTTTGGACAGAAGAGTCCAAAGAGAAGTGGCTAGTCAGCAGGAGTTTCCCTGACCCCTCATATCCACCCTCTCCTACGATTGTTGTGAGCAAGTCTGTTCCTTAAGCCCAAACGACGTCACCGGCAAGGGTGAAGGGCAGGCGTGAGAGGGCTGGAAGCACGTGATCTCGCCTCTAAGTACAGGGAAGGTCACAAGGCTGGACGCCAATGTGTCCGGCCTACAGGAGAGCCGGGCCGCCCTGACTGCCAAGCTGCACTTGCCCAGCGCTCTGAGTGGAATGCGCGGTCTGCAATCTGAGAATACTCCCCAGAAAAACGGATGCCTACCGCCTCGTGCCTTCCTGAAAAGAAATAGAGACTGCTACCCGCTCACTTACAGAAGGTCTCCTGGCCCACGCGCACTTTAATCATGATCCACTCCATCGTTCCTCCCAGGACAAAAAAGAAGGGCAGGAACCGGTAGATGCCAAATCGCTGCTTCCCGGGCACCCGCTGCAGAATCCGTCTCACCTGGGCCCTGGTGAACATGCTCGACCGAGGTCGTGGAGAGGGATATGGCGGAACTAGGCACTGGATCGCCCAGACGCAGCCGAGGCCGCCCCGCCCGTTCTCGCCGTGTACGGCGACCTGGGCGACTAGCGAGCGCCGTCCTCCGCCACTGTCTGGTAAGCGCACGAGTGCCAGAACTGGGCGCCGACCTTCTAAAGAGAGGCGGATCCGCCAATCAGACTGCAGCGGGGGCGTGCAGCTCTGCCAATCAGAATACGGCAGGGCGCGCGTGCTCCCTGAAGCCGAGCAGGGCCAGAAGCAGCTGGCGCAGGCGCCTCAGCTCTGGAGGTGGGGCGGCCCAAAAGGGAAGGACAGCCCACGTGGCGCCGGCCCGGCCCCGCCCCCTGCCTCCCCAGTGCAGGTCTGAGCTCGGAGTTGGCAGCCGCGCCCCCTCCTCTGCCACCGCCATTTTTATTCCTAATACCCAGATAGAAGTGATGACCCTCTCTGATGGACTATGTACAGCACCACATTCCAAAATGCAATTATGCAATGCCTTGCATTTCGGAGACGTGATTGGTGCCTAGACTTATAAAGTAACAGAATTTGATACGGAGTGTTGAAAGCTGAACTTTATCAATTATCACAGCAAAAATCTAAGTGCTGCGTGAGATCCCTAAAATTAATAAAAGCTATCTTGAGGCCGGGCGCAGTGGCTCACGCTTGTAATCCCAGCACTTTGGGAGGCCGAGGCGGGCGGATCACGAGGTCAGGAGATCGAGGCCACGGTGAAACCCCGTCTCTACTAAAAATACAAAAAATTAGCTGGGCGTGGTGGCAGGCACCTGTAGTCCCAGCTACTCAGAGAGGCTGAGGCAGGAGAATGGCGTGAACCCAGGAGGCGGAGCTTGCAGCGAGCCGAGATTGCGCCACTGCACTCCAGCCTGGGCGACAGAGCGAGACTCCGTCTCAAAAAAAAAAAAAAAAAAAAAAAAAAAGCTATCTTGTATGGGGCACTTACAGTTCTACAGGCACTTGTAGGTGCTTTATTCACAATAATCGCAGAAGAGCAGTATAAAGAGCATGCACTCTGTTACCAAACCACATCCCTGCTCTACAGGTGCTCCCTTAGCCCATCTGTGCCTCAATTCCCTAAGCCGTAAAACGGAGGCCTTGTTCTGACGCTGTGAGAATTTAGTGCGGTAATAGGAATGATGCACTGAACACAACCCTGGAGCATAGTAACTGATTAATATTAGTTAGAATATTCATTATGATGATGATAATGATTGGCAGAGCCCTCGCTCTTCACGTGTATTCCCAAACATGGTTTTTGTTTGTTTTTTTGAGACAGGACCTCATTCTGTCATCCAGGCTGAAGTGCAGTGGCGCAATCTCGGCTCACTGCAACCCCCTCCTCCCCGGCTCAAGCCATCCTCCCACCACTACAGGCGTGCACCACCACGCCCGGCTAATTTTTTAATTTTTTGTAAAGATGGGGGTCCCACTATATTGCCTAGGCTGGTCTCAAACTCCTGGGCTCAAGAGATCCTCCTGCCTTGGCCTCCCAAAGTGCTGTGATTACAGGCGTGAGCCACCGCGCCCAGTCTGAACGTGTATTCTTTACATGTATTCTCTACATGTATTCTCTTACTGACAGCTAAGAGACTATGCCAGGTAGAAGCAGGGCTCTGACTTAAGAGACTTCACTTGTAATTGCATCTTCTCATGCTGCTGTGCTTGCTGAAAAGGGCTGTCACCCCATTACCTAGGACTAAAATAAAAACTGCAGGAACAGCTTTGAGAAGGGAGACAACTATTAGACAATCTAAGGAAGGTAAATGAAAGCTTAGAACCAATAAGTGATATGGACACAAAATATACAAAAGCAGACTGCAGAGAGCAAGCAGGGCCCCAGAAAGGGTCATAGAGCCCGCAGTGAGCAGCCTGAGCTGCCACCTGTACAACCGGCTTTGGAGGGCCAGCCCAGAAGCCTCTTTCTCCTCCGGGTAGGCTCCGCCCAAGCATGCACACACACAGGCTTGATGCTCGCTCCCATTTCTACAGGAGGTTTTGACGGCTGCACACTGCAGGGCATCCCCTCGCCTGGAGGAGGTTCACGTGTGGCCAGGTTCCCAGCACACCCACTAGCTCACTGGGGCCCTGGGAACACCGCCACACTCGAGCCCATCCTATGGCCTCAATCCTTACCAGTCCCCAGGCCATGGACTGCCACACTGTAGGTCTTCAATCAAGGTTCAGTGGAGTTTCGAATGTACACACACCCTGAAAGACAGCAAGGCCACGTCAGAAAACAACGCGCGCCCAGCTGGCTCCCCTCCGACAGGGCCCACGGGTACTGTGTCGGCCTCCTCCGGACCCTGAGCACAGCCTGGTATGCGTGCGGGCTCGGAATACGGATCTGAGCAGAAGAAATGCGAGTGGAGAGCGGTTCTGCGCAGGAAAGAGGAATTTTGTTGGAAAGCCTGGCAACGTTGCTAGAAAAGACCACAGCATCTCACGAGGGGCGTGCGCCGGGAAACCGGGAGTTGACGGGTCAGTGCGGCCAGTTACCGAGGTCCGAACCAAGCGGGCGCAGTGACCGTGGCCCACAACACTGCAATGCACGGCCCAGCCACCTCATTAGTGGACGTCGGCTGCCCTGCAGGCCCCTCGGCCTCCCCGAGCGTGGGCCTGGCACCGGGGAGCGCGGGAAGGGCTCTTTATTTGTTAGACCAGTGAGTGGACTGGCCCGGGCTCTGGTCAGCGGGCAGTCAGTCCGAGCCCAGAGACGGGGGACCAGGACCCCGGGAAAGGAGAGCACCAGGACTAGGGGGAGGAGCGGAGGACCTGGGGTCAGAAGCATCCAGAGGCGCAGGGTAGGGCGAGCGGACCCGGGAGCGGAGAGGGCGGCAGAGGACCCGGGGGCCCGGGGGGTACCCGTCGCGCTCCGGCTGTCTCCTCTCGGCGCCTCGGCCGTCCGGAGCCTCTCAGGGACGGCCGCTCTTAGGCCCTCTGACTTCCAGGGCTGGGGCCAGGGAAAGGCGCCGCCATCGCCGGCGTGACGGCCGAAGGGGGGCGCAGAGTACTCCCGGGCCGCGCCGGAGACTGGGGGAGGGGGCTGGGGAGCCCTCCCCTCCCCGCCCCGCCCCGCCGGGTCCGCGGCCTCCCGCCTCCCGGGCTGAGGGGCGCGCCCATTGGCAGGCCGGGCTCCGCGCGCCGCACCCAACAGGGCCACCGTGGGGCCGTCGGGGGGGGGCGGGCCGGGGAAGGGGGGGGGGGTGGGATCGGCCGCTCGGCGCTGGCTGCTGTGCGGAGGCCACGGCGGGCCGCGAGCCGCCTCGTCCTCGCCCTCCTGCCCTGGCTGCGGCCCTCCGGGTCCCGGCGCCCACTGCCCCGGCGCCCCGCGCTCCGCGCCCGCCCAGGCACCCGCCGGCGGCGCCGACCTCAGCGCGCACCTATGGGCTCGCTACCAGGACATGCGGAGACTGGTGCACGGTGGGTGAGCCGGAGCGGGACGTGCGCCGGGGTGTCTTCCGCGTGGACGGACGGACGGACGGAGCCCCAGGGCGCCGCTCCTCCGGGGAAACACTCAGTGGGGCTCGCCAGGGCCCCGGAGCCCAAGGGCCGGGCGGCTTTTCGCGAGAAGCTCCGGACGTTCATCTCGGGGACCTCTGGGGCGCCCCAACGCCCGGGGGCGGGCGGGAGGTTTGTTCCCCGGCTCGGTCTGCAGGAGCTCGGGGCTCCTCGAGCGGCTGCAGAGTGCTGGGCCCCCGCCGACTTCCTTCGGGGTCCTGCCTGCAGTGAAGCCGCGGCGGAAACGCCCCCAACCCCTTGTTCTCGGCCAGCCCTTAGTTGGGGCGGGAGAGTGCTGTGGACAAAGCCAGCGAGCGGCGCCGGGCGGAACGGGCTTCTGGGGACGGCCGGACCAAAGGGGACACCGGTTGGACTTCCCAGACACACCTCGATGTTGCCCTGGAGGTCCGGCCCCCTCTCAGCCCGGGAAGCGAAGGCTGGGAGAAGCCAAGTCACCCCCGCCCCCTGGAGCCCAGACTAGGGCTGCAAAGGGCACTTAACCTCCCTGTCCCTGCTCTCTCCCTCTGAGAAACGGTGTGAGGAGGCTGAGGCCCCATCTTGAAGGGGGCCGGCTGGGGCGCACTAGTGAGGCCCCAGAGCTGAGAGCGCTGGACATCTGCCTGCTTGTCTCCGTGGGTCTAGTGGGGCCCTGCTTCTGCAGCAGACAGATGTGGTTTGCGTCGTGACCCTATCACTGACCAGTTGGGTGGCCCCCCGGCAAGCCTCACCCTCTCTCAAGCATGAAAGGCAGTCCTGGGGCCTCTCTGTCCCAGGGTTGGGTGATGACTGGAACCAGGCCAAGCAGGGCAGGAGAGCTTCCGGAGGAACCCCCAGGGGTGATGTGGCTTTCATTGTCTGATAAGACAAAGTGGCCCTGTTTGGAAGATTTCCAACTGGCTAGACGGGTTTTCACTCCGGCTTTGTGGGGTGGCGGAGAATCACTTCTTGACCAGTGAAGGCAGGACGGTAAAGGCCCCTGAGGAATGGTCATTTTGAAGCTTTGGGCATCTGTCTACCCTCGAGGTCCGGGGTTGAGTTTGTGTCTGTGGAGGGGTGGCCCAGCGTTATTTAAGAAGTCTTTGCTCTGGGCCCGGAGACGACCCTCAGAGTATCCTGAGAAGCCTGCCTTGGAGGTTTCAGGGAGGAGCACGGGGATCTACTGGACATTGTCCTCCTGGGCCTGCCTGCATCTTTGGAGCCTCACAGCCCTCTAAGCTCCTCTTGTCATACAAGGAGCAAAGTCATTGCCACCAAGATCCCATGGTGAGCACCAGCAGGAGCCAGCTTCACACCTCTGGGCGCCGAGGTCCGCTTTGGGCTAATGCCCGTGGGCTGAGAGCAGCGCAGCAGGTCCCTCAGTCCCCCCGCCCCCACCCGCCTGGCCTCAGTGTGGTGACATTGGGAGGCTAGGCTGAGCGACAGACTGATTAATGTAGGTGGGGTGACTTGAATGGTGATCTCAACCCCGGTGCCTGTTACTGGGTGGTTTGGAGCAAGTGACTTCACCTCCCTGAGCCCCAGTTTCTTCTTCTGGACAATGGGGGAATAAGTGGGACTGCCTCACAGGATGGGAGTGAGGATTGAACAAGACAAGCCTCTAAGGCATCCACAGGTGTCACGGCTGCTAGGGAGCAATTGGCCCTAGGACCTGGAACCATGGGCAGGTGTGGGAGCTAGGGCTGAGAAGGAAGGAGGGCAATTGCTGGACATGCTGGGTGGGACACACCCTCAGCTGCCCCCACCCCACCACCACCCACACCACCTATGGAAGGGAACAGGCCACTGTCGCCCCAGAGCCGAAGTTCTTCTAGTCTAGAAATCAGGCCAGGCCGCCAGGCCCTGTGGCTCTTTCCCCATCCTGCTTTGTTCTTGGAAGGACTGTCTGCCCCTGGAAACATCCTTAAGGGCAGAGGTGAAGGCCTGGACCTAACCAGGACTCTGTGCCAGCAAGGGGCTGCACTGCCAAGCAGACCCTCCCAGGTCTTCTGCACCAAGAGTCACAGTCACAGTTGGTACCCAGGAACTCAGGGCCGTGGGAAGGGCAAGGCCCAGGGTCCTAGTGACACCAGAACCCTGGGCCTTGAGGGGTGGCTGAGAAGCAGCTCCCTAGAGCTTTGCAGTCAACTGTCTCACTTGCATCCAAGTGAAGACTCCTGTCTACACCCACGGATCTTCGGATTAGCCGCTCTGTGCTGGCCTGGGGAACCAGCCACACCTGATCTCCCACCCACACCCTGAACTTGGCTCCAAAGGAAAGAGGTGGGAATGGAGCCCTGTGTTCCCAGAGTGCCTCTGAGGCAAGTGCCCTGGACACGGAGCACATCAGCGAGGTGTCTGCCTCTTGAGTGCAGCAGCTGCCAGGCACACTGTGGGACTTTCCTGGCCTTCTGGCCTGGCAGCTCCTGCTTTGTCATCGGCACTGGGGTTGTGGCTGAGACGGATCCCCTGGAGTCTTAGAGCTGGGGCCCCTGCAAGGCAGTGCCCTGTGCATCTAGTCCTGCCTACTCCCTTCTCCCTGCAGCCCCTGCTTCTGGAGGGACACTGGGAAATTGGGGACAGGATGCTCATAGGCTCAGGAGACATCACGCATTTAATCCTGCATGTGTGCGGGTGCAGAGTGAGATTGCTGCACAGAGCAGCATCTTCCGTATGACCCTGTTAGTAATTCTGTAGGTTGGTACAATTTTTTTTTCTTTTTAAAAATGTTTTCACAGAGACAGGGTATCGCTATATGGCTTAGACTGGTCTTGTACTGGGTTTCAAGCAATCCTCTCGCCTCAGCCTCCTGAGTAGCTGGGACTATAGGCATGTGCCACCATGTCCCACTTGGTACAATTTTTCCTACCCTTTTAGAAACTAGGAAACAGGCCCAAGAGGTGAGGTGACATTCCTGAAGTCATAGCCCATGAAAGGGAGGGCCTAGTCTTGTCTGGCTGACCTCATTGCATGTGGCCTTCCTAGCACATCTCCTTCCCTTTCCTTTCCCTTCCACTTTCCCCATTATACACATAGGGAAACCAGGGCAGGTAACATGGGGCCTCTCAGCCCCATCTGCCTCCTTGGGACCCCAGAGCCCATGCCACACAGTGCTCTGCTCAGCACCCTGCTGTGGGCCTCAAAGCCAACTGCAGCCTCCTGGGAGCAGCCAGGGACTTGGGGTGGCCACGACCACATCCCCAGAAGGAGGAACCCGGATAATGGCCCAGAACCTGACATCACGTCCTGCCTGTCGTAATTAGCAATGTTCCCTGGCTACAGCCAGCAAATGTCATTATATGGGCTGGCGGGCAGCTGAAATCTGATTAGAGGGGCCTCACTCTCCCTGGGCTGTGGGAAGTGCACAGAGCTGGCAGCCTGATCGGCAGAGGGGCTCCCCCTCCCACTAATGTTCCTGAGCCCCAGTCCCAGCTCTGGGCAAGGTAGAAAAGTCAGCATCCATGGCCTCAGCCCCCAGGGCCTCAGCCCCCTAGTCTGGCCGTACAGAGCCAGCCCCTCTGGGTTGGAGTCCTCAGTGCCCACGTGCTATCCTCACACATAATCCCAGGGAGGCTGAGAGATGAGGCCAGGGGGCAGGACAGGGCAGCTGAGAGGAACAGAGGAGGTGCTGAATTGTGGGGGGCCAGACAGTGGTGTTCCTGCATGGGTTTTGAGCAAGTGGGAGGCTTTGCACTGTAGAGCATCCCAAAAGCAGCTGTTCTGGGGCTAGGCAGTGGGGAGCTGAGTGACTGCTGCCAGGCTTCTAGCATGGCCCTGTGTCTGATGGGGCTTAGTGGTGAGGGCCTGGAGTAGTCATGGGCTACAAGAGATAGTGTAATGCAGGCAGGTGTAACCATAGGGAGGAGCTCCAGCCAGGGGCTCTGCCTTAACCCTAACCACGTGACCCTGGGCAAGTGACTTCTCTCTGGGCCTGTTTGACCATCTGCAGCACTGGAATAAGAGGTGCGATTGTGGGGCGTTTCTGAGGCTCACAGGGCTAGGCCCCCACAGAGTGCTCAGGAGCCACAGCTGCTGCGGGGATCATCACCCCCATCACTGCCTCCCTGCATCTCCTTCCTCTAGACCTCCTGCCTCCCGAGGTCTGCAGTCTCCTGAACCCGGCAGCCATCTACGCCAACAACGAGATCAGCCTGCGTGACGTTGAGGTCTACGGCTTTGACTACGACTACACCCTGGCCCAGTATGCAGACGCACTGCACCCCGAGATCTTCAGTGCCGCCCGTGACATCCTGATCGAGCACTACAAGGTGAGACGGGGGTCCTTGCCACCAACACACCCAGGGCTTGGAGGCTGGCCAGACCCACCTTGGCCTAAGCTCAGGGCTGAGTTGTGGGGCTCCCCTGGCCCTCTTGCCTGGCAGCTGCCCTGGGCAGGTGGCTGGATTGACCCCCTGGGGTGGCCACCCAGCCAGCAGGTCTGGCAGGGCTATTGGCTTAGGCCTGGCCCCTTTCCCCTGGCAGTACCCAGAGGGGATTCGGAAGTATGACTACAACCCCAGCTTTGCCATCCGTGGCCTCCACTATGACATTCAGAAGGTGAGTGGCTGGACCTGTATAGGGGCTCCCTCCTTGGCCTCCTCTTGGTATGGTCATTACCCCTCCGTACCATCCAGCTGGGGTTCTGGCATGGGCTGAAAGAGGCTGGCTTGGGGCCGTGGTGAAACTGCCTCCTCACCATCCGTCCTGCCTCCCTGGTGCCCCCAGAGCCTTCTGATGAAGATTGACGCCTTCCACTACGTGCAGCTGGGGACAGCCTACAGGTGAGTCGGCTCTGCCCCAACCCCACCCCCCGCCCCACCCTACACTGCTGTTCTGGCTCAGGACTACCTTGGACTGATGGTATCTTGGGCCTGTTCAGGGGCCTCCAGCCTGTGCCAGATGAGGAGGTGATTGAGCTGTATGGGGGTACCCAGCACATCCCACTATACCAGATGAGTGGCTTCTATGGCAAGGTACTCCATACCCCAGCAGCCAGCCTGCCCCACGGACATGTGCCCATGTCCCAAGGCAGATTTGGGGCCCTCATCTCCAGCACTGAAGGGGTTGGGGACCCAAAGGGTGTCTGAGACAATGGCCCCCTCCCCAGGGTCCCTCCATTAAGCAGTTCATGGACATCTTCTCGCTACCGGAGATGGCTCTGCTGTCCTGCGTGGTGGACTACTTTCTGGGCCACAGCCTGGAGTTTGACCAAGCACACCTCTACAAGGACGTGACGGTGAGAATGCTGGGCCTGCCCTCGGATGGCAGGAAAGGCTAAGTCCAGCCACAGCGGGACAAGCCCACCTGGGTCCTGCTGCACCCTCATTGTCCTCCACTGCCCCCAGGATGCCATCCGAGACGTGCATGTGAAGGGCCTCATGTACCAGTGGATCGAGCAGGACATGGGTAAGTGTGGACAGAAGCCCTGCTGTGGCCGGCCTGAGCAGGTGCCAGGGCTGGCCCTCACAGACCCATCTGCTCCATTAGAGAAGTACATCTTGAGAGGGGACGAGACGTTTGCTGTCCTGAGCCGCCTGGTGGCCCATGGGAAACAGCTGTTCCTCATCACCAACAGTCCTTTCAGCTTTGTGTGAGTCCAGCCCCTGTGGATGGAGGGACAGCAGGGCCAGGGCTCTGGGTGGGGAGGGCAGGCACAGAGCCGCCCTCAGACTACTTGCCACCTGATCTCCACACAGAGACAAGGGGATGCGGCACATGGTGGGTCCCGATTGGCGCCAGCTCTTCGATGTGGTCATTGTCCAGGCAGACAAGCCCAGCTTCTTCACTGACCGGCGCAAGTATGGGCATGGTGGGGGTTGCAGGGCCACGGAAGGGGAATAGAGGCCCCACCCCAATGAGGGGACTGAAGCAGGAGGCCAACCTGGCCCTTGCCCACTGCCCAATGTGCTTGGGGTGAGAACACCCCCTTGCTGGCATGGATCCACTTGAGCAGGTGGGCCTTTACGGAGGAGGGATGGGGGTTGCCTGGCCCGTGGCCCAGCCACAGACTGGAAGTCAAGCCCTTTACCTGCACCCCAGGCCTTTCAGAAAACTCGATGAAAAGGGCTCACTTCAGTGGGACCGGATCACCCGCTTGGAAAAGGGCAAGATCTATCGGCAGGTAAGGGCCATCTGGGGAGAGGAGCATGTGGTGGGGCCACGGGGCCTAGCTAGGGCCCCAGGCTGTGCAGAGGCAGCCTCTGAAGAAGCAGCACAGCTCCTTGGCCCTGAGCAGCCTCACACAGGCAATGGCTGGCAGGGAGCAGGTCTGGGTGGCCTCGAGAGCTTGACCTCTGGGTCAAGCTGCCTGGCTTTGAATTCCTAACTCCACTACTCAGCAGAGGGAGCCTGGCCTGGTTGCCTGACCTCTGTGCCTTGCTTCCCTTGTCTGCAAAAGAGGTGTAATACTCTCTACTGAAGCTGTGGTATAAAGCCCTCAGAATGGCCAGTGGGCCAGGCGCGGTGGCTCATGCCTGTAATCCCAGCAGTTTGGGAGGCTGAGGCTGCAGGATAGCTTGTTGAGCTCAGGAGTTTGAGACCAGCCTGGCCAACATGGCGAAAACCCCATCTCTACTAAAAATAGAAAAAATTAGCGGGGCATGGTAGCATGAACCTGTGGTCCCAGCTACTTCAGAGGCTGAGGTGGGAGGATCACTTGAGCCCAGGAGTTCGAGGCTGCGGTGAGCTGTGATCACACCACTGCACTCTAGCCTGGGCAACAATGCAAGACCCTGTCGTCAAAAAACAAGAAGGGTCAGAGATTGTGAAATGCCTGATGAATGGTGTCATTTCTTGGGGCTGAGCACTGCTGTAGCCAGAACAAGTCTGGTTGGGGGCAGCTCACTGGGCGATCTAGAGAAACTCCTCCTTCCTACCTGGCTAGGAAAATGAGAGGGACTGGTGTTGAGGTGGGATTCGGTGTCTATGAGCAGGCAGTGATTAAGGTTTAGCCCTGGCTGGAATGCGGAAATCCTGGCTGAGCTGGGTTTCTTCAGGCTAGGGGTTCTAAAGGCCTTGGGGCTGGAGGAGAGGAAGGCAGCAGCTGGCCAGGGGAGCAGTGTGGGGGTGGCCAATGCCCAGGCCTGGCCTGCAGGAAACACTCCCACCCTCTCAGCCCTGCCCACTTCTCTGCCTCCCACCCTTCTGCACCCACTCTCCACAGCCCTAGGGCCCAGGTGCATCCCTTCAGCTCTGAGGGCGCTGCTCTCCCCTGCCTTGGCATCCAGTCTCAGCTAAAGAGGGTCATACACCTTTGTGAGGAACACATGACTTTCTTCCCTGGCAGCTTTCAGGCAGTTCTTTATGCCCAATATTCTGAAGCTGCCTTCCACTGTGTGTTGAATCCTGCCTGTCACTAGGAATCTCTCAGTCTCCTGCCCTTTGAGACTCTTTCTCTTGGTCTAGGGCCTGGCTGCGCCTCTGCCCTTCCACTTGAACTTAGTTCAGCAATTGGCTTCTCCCACACCACCTGTTTCCCCCAGCGCTTCCACTTCTGAGGCTTGGGATGCACAGACTGCTCCAAGAACTGTGCTTGCTGGGTGTCAATTATTCTCGCTTTTGGGGTGTGGACTCCTGCCCTGGTGGCTGTTGCCTGAGCACTAGTCCGGTGATTCCTGCTCTAGGCCTCTCAGTTTCTGCCGCCCTGTGAGCTTCCCCAGTTACATGTGGGCCTGGCTGAGTGTCTCCATCTTTCTCTGGCTCCAAGATGCTGGTGGCCCTGGTGAGGTCTGCTTTCTCTGGCTCCAAGATGCTGGTGGCCCTGGTGAGGTCTGCCAGGTCCGTCTGCACTGAGGCAGGGGAGACCAGCAAGGACTTCAGGGCTGCGGAGCCTTCCCTGCAGTTTCTTCCTTACAAACAGGGATTCAATCCCTAACCTGGGGTACGTGTGAGACCACAGGGAGGAGGCCCTCAAGGCATGGGCACCATGCCAGGCCTGTAGGGCACCTTCCTGCAGCAGGCAGAATCCCCTTCCCAAGCAGGAGGGGAAAGTGACAAAGACCAGGGCCCAGGGAGGGAGCAGCAAGGCCACGGGAAAGGGCAGCCAGCATCCGGCTGGATTTGGGCTGCCTCTGGGGATTCGGGAGGACTGGTGGAGGACAAGGCACACTTGGCTCAGCAGCATTCCCCTCCTCTCCCTAGGGAAACCTGTTTGACTTCTTACGCTTGACGGAATGGCGTGGCCCCCGCGTGCTCTACTTCGGGGACCACCTCTACAGTGATCTGGCGGTGAGGGAGGCAGGGCTGGGCTGCAGTGGGGGAGGGCCAGGAACTCCCCCCCGCCCCCCAGCAACTGGCGCTGAGCCCAGTTCCGCCGCCCCACCCACCAGGATCTCATGCTGCGGCACGGCTGGCGCACAGGCGCCATCATCCCCGAGCTGGAGCGTGAGATCCGCATCATCAACACGGAGCAGTACATGCATTCGCTGACGTGGCAGCAGGCGCTCACGGGGCTGCTGGAGCGCATGCAGGTGTGGGCCGGGGTGGCTGTGGGAGGGCCAGGGCGGTAGCCTCCTGGGTGCACGCACCCAATGCACACCTTGTATCCCCAGACCTATCAGGACGCGGAGTGCAGGCAGGTGCTGGCTGCCTGGATGAAAGAGCGGCAGGAGCTGAGGTGAGCAGGTGGGGCCAGGGCAGGAGTCCCAGCCAAGCCACCACCCCAGGCCCACCCCTTGAGTGCATCGTGTCTCCCTCGCCAGGTGCATCACCAAGGCCCTGTTCAACGCGCAATTTGGCAGCATCTTCCGCACCTTCCACAACCCCACCTACTTCTCGAGGCGCCTTGTGCGCTTCTCTGACCTCTACATGGCCTCCCTCAGCTGCCTGCTCAACTACCGCGTGGACTTCACCTTCTACCCGCGCCGCACGCCGCTGCAGCATGAGGCACCCCTCTGGATGGACCAGCTCTGCACGGGCTGCATGAAGACCCCCTTCCTTGGCGACATGGCCCACATCCGCTGAGGGCACCTTTATTGTCTGGGACAGGCCCCCAGCCCCTCCCGCCCCGTCCACCCTGGGCGTCCACCCAGACAAGCAATAAAAGTGGTCTCCTCCCTGTGCATGCCTCTGCTTTCAGCCCCAGCCTCGTCACTTGACTGTGAGGATCCTCTGGGTGTCGGGGAAGTCCTCCTCCAGGAGTGAGTCCTAGAAGAGCAGTGTTGTTTGTTGGTGGAGGGTGTGACCAGGGCCTGGGCCCATCCCACATCTGCCACACTTCCATGCTCACATCGAAGGGTTCACAGAAGGCGTCGCTGCCAAAGACAGGGTTGGGGACAGAGACCAGGGTGGGGTTGGTCCCTTCTTGCCACGGTGAGAAGTCATTGTCAGCATCATCTTCCGCCTGGGAGCAGCAGAGGGGTGAATGGCGAGGCGCCTCGAGCGAGATCCAAGGACCCGCCATGGCAGCCCCAACCCAGCCCTACCTGGAAGGCAGAGAAGCCAAAGCCCGTGGGCTTGCCTCGGGCACGGAGGTAGAGAGCTCCGGCCACCAAGCCAAGCAGTGCTCCAGCGGCAAGCACAGCCCCCACGCCTGCCGCCACAGGTGGGGCCTCAGGTGCCAGCACTGCCTGCTACAAACAGGGAGAGTGTTGACCTGGTGGGAGCTGTCTCACCACCTTCCCCAGGCTCACAGGTTGTGGGGGTGCCAGGAAGGGCTCTGCCTCCCCCTTCCTCAACTCACAGGCTGTGGGGGTGCCAGGAGGGGGCTGGCCAGAGCATGGATGATGCCGTTGAAGGCCATGATGTCCCACACGATGATATGGCTAACCACAACTGTTCCCGGGGCCTGCAGGGAGACCAGAGTCAGGCCCACGGTGAGCGAGGGCCAGGGCCAACAGGGTGGGACAGTGGTCAGACTCACCACAGGGGCCCAGGAACTGTTGTCAGGGCCTGCGTCACTGATGATGAGGCTGAGGCCTGAGTGGGCCGGAAGCAACTTCCCCTGGCTGGCGTTGGCACTTAGGAGGGTGGCGTTGGAGGCATGCAGCTCCAAGTCTGGGCCACTCAGCGTCTGTGAGCAGAGCAAGGCCTGTTGGCCTGGGCCGGATGGAGATGGCCAATTCGGGCTCTGCTCTGCCCACACCCTTGGGGATTACCATGTTGTCCACAAAGCCTTCATTGACAGGGACGAAGAGTGTCTTATACGTGAGCTCATCATCCAGGAAGTCCAGGAAGTCGAGACCCCGCTGGGTGGCATTGGCATAGCCCAATAGCATCTGACACCGTGGAAAGACAGAACTATGAGCAGGCTCCCTCCTCGGGGATTCCAACACCTCCCGCCCCCAAGGGTGGGCCCCACACACCCCATAGAAGGTGGAGAAGTTGGCAGTGGCAGCCAGCACATCCAGCAGCTTCCCATTGCATGTGCTGATCCCGTCACCCACGAAGCCATCTCGGCATCGGCAGGCCACATCTGCAGGAAAGGCAGGTCAGTGGCTCAGCAGATTGGTGGGAAGGGGCAGAGCAGGGGAAGTAGGATTTGGTGGGGTGGACACACCTTGCACACGGAAGCAGTAGGCATCCCAGTGCTCCGAGAGGTTCTTGCGGGCACCCAGGCTGACTATGCCCACCCGACCATTGCCACAGTCTGCCGCAGGGAAAACCACAGGGTGGGCAGTGGAGCCATTGGCCAGCCAGCCCATGAGGCACAGGTGGAAGCCCAGCTGTAGGAACAGGAGGGGATACTGAGACCCAAGACCCAGTCAAGGCCTCCCCCAACACTTGGCCCCAACTTCTGGGCCCCACACACCTGCTGGGCAGCAGAGAGCTGAGGGAATGAAGCAAGGACGGCTCCCTGTGCTTCGCATGCCGCCTCAGCCTCCGAAAAGTTCAGACCATAAGGGCCGCTGGTGGCCTGGAGGTGGAAGACGCCAGCCCGTTTCTCTGCAGAACGGAGGGGTGCATGGTCAGCTTGCTGGCTCTGAGGAATGAAATGGGCACTGGGAGTGGGCAGGGGGACACACCCTGGAAGTGCAGGTCAGTGCACACGGCATCTGAGTGGCAGGGCGGTGGCTGGCCCAGGCAGCGGTCCACAGGTGGTTCCGACTCCTCCAGACACTGCAGTCCATCGCCTACGTAGCCTGCATGGCACTCACAGCGCCGTGTGTTCTGGGGTTGGGGAGAGCAGTGGGTGCCTTTCACCCTTCAGAGGTCGGAAGGTCTGCCAGGCCTCCCCACCCTGGCTGCTCGGTTCCCCCACCTGCTCACCAGGCCGGTGCTCAAGCAGTCGGCATGCTCGCTGCAGCCCCCGCGGTGGCCATCTGTGCAGGGGTTGCGGGCCCGGCAGCTCCAGCCATCACCCTCGTAGTCGGGAAGGCAGGTACAAGTGACCACTGTTCCTACCTGGCTACAGTTGGCGTGCTCACTGCAGCCACCATGCCCGTCCTGGCACAGGTCTGCCACTGAGGGCAGGGAGGGAGTGGTTGGACCTAGTGACTACAAGGGAGTGGGGGCCTCCCACCTCCATGTCCCCGCCCATCTGCTTACCTGTACACACGCGGCCATCCCCTTCATAGCCTAGGCTGCACTCGCAGCTGTTGCCTGCACGGCACACAGCCTCGGGTGCACAGGGTGGGGTACACACAGGCTGCAGCTCTGTCCCCCGGGGCCCAGCCCCCAGAACCAGGTTAGTAGTTGCCTTCCTGCCTGTGCCCATTCCACCCACCTTTGGTGCCTTTACTGATGTGTGCAAATGTACACAAGTGTGTAGGGTGGGCACAAGCACGGGGCTACTCACCCAGTTGCACCTCACAGCGTGGCCCATTCCAGCCTTCATCACAGAAGCAGGAGCCAGAGCCCCCAAGGCCCTCGTCGCAGCGGCCATGCACAGTGCAGCGGCAGGCTGGGGAGAGGGACAGGCAGGAAGATAAAGATTGGCCCACAAGGGCCAAAGGAATCGGGCCGTGGGGCAGGCAGGGATGGCCCACCTTGACAATGGGGCCCAAAGGCACCAGGAGCACAGAGTTCACAGGCTGTCCCAGCAAAACCTGAACGGCACAGACACTGCCCACTGCCACTCATGCCGTCCATGCACACGCCACGGTCACTACAAGGGCTGCTGGGGCCGCCAGGGCAAGCTGGGGATGGGGTAGGAGAAGTGAGGTGGGGCCAGAGGCTGTCACCAGGACCCCCATATATGTACCTCCAGCCTAGCCCTGCCATCTGTCCCTGACCCTTGTCCCCACACTGCTAATATCCCTCCAGGCCCATGTCCTGGAGAACATCCAGACCCCCCAGCACTCCTCCCCAGGTTCTGCACCGTCCACACTCCCGGCCCTGCCTCTCCCAAGCACTCCCGCTAGTAAAATCTACTCACCACCCAGAGCTCCCCAGCCCTGGATGCCCCAACACTCTCTCAGGGACAATGGCCAGAGCTGTGCCTTGGCTCTCTTGGGGAACAGAAGAGCTGGTCAACAGTGTCTGCAATGCTCACCTTGGCACTCACTGCCATAGTGACCAGGACAGCAGCTGGGCTTCCAGGTGGTGGTGACACAATTGCGGTGGCAGCCCCTTCCCAGGCCTTGGGGCCTACCCCAAAGGCTGGGCTGGACCCAGACGCTGCGTAATCCCAAAGAGCGCAGCGGAGGGGATGTCCAGAACTTCGGGTAGAAGCGCCAGCAGGCCTCAGGGCTGCCCTGGGCCAAAGGAGTCAGGCCGCAGTCGGGTGGTTCTGAGTTTGGTGGTCCTTGGGCTCTGCCTGCCCCCACCCCACCACCCCCACTCAGCCCCTAGCTCTGTACCTGTTCCTGTGACCCCTCAGGACAGGGTGGCTCCAGCCCACAGATGCTGCAGGTGTTCTGGAAGGGAGGGAGGCCAACACAGCAAAGTCAGGTGGACGGACACCACAGGCGGGGTGGGCTTCTGCCCGTCTGCCTCTGGCCTCCCTCACCAGTCGCAGGGGCCGGGTCTCAAAGTGGTCACAGCGAGCACCAAGGCCAGGTGGCTCCAGCAGCTGGTCAATGCCATAGGCCAGGCCACCCTCAAAGGGCAAGTGCCGCTGCACAATGCGAGCTTCATCCTCACCCACCGTGAGCTCACCCTGCAAGGAGAGAATATGAGGTATGCGAGGGTCACAGGTGCACTCCAGCTGCCACTGCCAGGGCCCCTGCCTCCTACTCCCTTCATCCAACCCTCTCCCCAGACTCACGGGCCGCGCTCGACTGCAGGAGAAAGAGATGGGGGTCCCATGCATGGTTCGAAGTGGGCCCAGGTTGGGCAGGTCAGATGCCAAGGCCTGAGCAAGTGGAGTCATGGTTGGAGGTGGAGAGGCAGGCTGAGCTGCAGACGGTGAAGACCAAGGTTGGGGGCTGCACCCACCTCGACATTGCGAATCATGTGGCCCCGCAGAACGGCTGCTAGCTTGTCACGGTGGTCCTCATGGTACAGCCAGGCCTGGCGATCTGGAGGCAAGGCTCGAAAGGTGGCGTCTGTGGGCCACAGCATTGTGAAGGGCCTATGGGATGCCTCTCGAAGCAGGGGCAGGAGGCCGGCCACCTGGTGGGGTGCAGCAAAGGTGTGGCAGTCGCAGCCCAGTCAGAGACTAGTGAGCAAAGGCAGGGGGCTGTGCCACAGAGCAGGAAGGGGCTCCACACTCACCCACACTCATCTGTGACCATCCCAGGCAGGCGTGTGTGTGCACACATCTCAACTGTACACACTACTGTCAGGAATGTGGGCACACATAAGCACACCCATGTGCTCAACCTGGGGTGCTCATGCACACAGGTGTGGCTTGTGCACGCGTGAGTTCACACAGGCTCACACGGGACAGTGCACACACAGGTGGGTATGCATGCACAGGTATGCATGCACACTTGCACACACTTACACGTGCGTATGTGATCACAATGACAGGCCCACATGGGAGCAGTACCTTCAGGAGGCCGCTGAAGATCTTGTAACCGAAGCCCTTGGCGGCGGCGGTGACATTTCTCTGAGGAAAGGCTCTCATAAACAGCTAGGCCAGGCGGGAAGGGAGGATCCCAGGCCCCCAGCTGCCTGTCTTCCAGCTCCCAGGCCCGTGCCTGTCATACCCTCGGGATGGGAGCATCGTCAGGCTCCCAGTGCAGCGCCTCGGGGGGCAGCAGGACGCGGTCAATGAAGTGCAGGATGCCGTTCACGGCCTCATGGTCGCTGCTCACCACGCGCGCAAAGTCATTGAGGTATATGCTGCCCTGGGGGCGGGGCACGGGTCTGATGAAGCAGATAGGTGGGGTGCTCGGAAGCTGTCGGGGCCTGAGGTGGGGGCGGAGCCTGGGTTGGGCGAGTCAGGGTGCAGGCAGTCCCGGTTCGGGACCAGGACAAGAGGTGGGCGGGGTCTGGGGCGAAGTCAGGGCAGGGGGCGGGGCTCAGTCCTCAGAAGGACACAAGGGCGCTGGGCAGGACAGGCCCACAGCAGTGGGCGAGGCCCAGGTCAAAGGCGGAGTCCCGGGTTGGACTCAGCTGGAGGCGCCCCCTGGCTAGGGGAGGTGAGGGTCTTGACTGCGTGAGGCCCAGGGCACAGGCGCGCAGGGGCGGGGCGGGGCGGGGCGGGGCGGGCCAGGGGCGGGGCGGGGCAGACCAGGGCCAGGGCTCACCTCCCTCTCGCTGAAGCGCAGTGGGTGCCCTGAGAGGGCCGTGGCGTACCCCTGCTCCAGCAGGTCCTCGCTCCGCAGCCGCCGACAGCCAACCACGTGGTAGCGAAACACCAGCTGGCGATGCGCGCGAATCCGGGCCAGCTCATCCTGGAGCGGAGTCGCGAGGGGAGTGGGGTCCCTGACTGCCGCCTCAGCCCACGCGGGGCCACCACCAGAGCGCCCAGCCCTGCCCAGCCTCGCTCTGGGGGCTGCATACCTGTGACAGGTTGCTCATTAGATCTGCGTGCGGCACGAAGATGGTGAAAGGCCCATCGCCCTTGAGCTCCTTGTATTCCTGCGGGAGGCAGCAACAGCATGAGTGGAAGGGGAGAAGCCTGAGGCGTCCATGGATCTCCTGGGGAAGACCTGGACTCAGAGAGAACAAACCAGCCAACCCCCTGACCAAATGGGAACAGAAGCCCAGAGAGGAGTGGGACTTGCAGGTCACAGAGGCCCAAGCTGGCCACTCACCAGGAGGCGGAGGCTGAAGAATGAGGCATGCTTATCCCTCAGGAGCTCCTGGGGGGGCGAGGGTCAGCTCAGATTTGGGGCGGCCCCCATTCAGGGCCTGGTGCCTGTCCCAGCACCTGCGGCCCAAGGTCTAGCCAAGGCAGACATGAGGAAAGGAAAGCCGCGGGGTCTGAGTTGGGGTCACGGCTAGTTTCATAGGTCATAGCTGGGGTCAGGCCCAGATACAGTCAGGGGTCAGGCTCAGTGTCATGGTCAGGGCCAGGATCAGGATCAAATCGGGTCTTTGCCAAGACCATGCGTCAGGCCCATGGGGCACAGCCAAGACCAGATCAGGGGTCTGACTTGGGCATCATTACCAGGCCGACTCGGGCACGGCAGGTGAGGCCATCCCCCACGGTGTGGGCTGTGTCGCAGGTACATGTCCTCTGGCCATCCCCTGTGCTTTTGCAGGTGGCATATGGGCTGCAGCCTCCATTATTCTGAGGCAGGGACAGGAGAGGAAGGTATCAGTGGCTTCCAGGACTTCTCTATCCCACTCAGCCCTGTGAAAGAGGCCATGAAGGCCTCTGCTCAGCCCCCCAGATCCTATTTGCTACTGATTAAACTCGAGCTTGAGGGCAGGACAGCCCACCCTGCAGAGGCCCTTAGGACCCTGCTGGAGGTGAGAAGGGCTGTTTCCTGCCTCAGTCCCCTCTCCTTCTCCTCAGTGAAGGAGGAGGGCAGGACTAGGGGTCTGACCTTAGAGCAGGGGTCCAGGAGCTCGCAGGTCCGGATGCCATCCCCGCTGTAACCCTCGTGGCAGCTGCAAGAGACCTGTCCCCAGTCTTGATCAGTGGGGCTACTGGGAGCCAACAGCTGGCCAGCACCCTGGGTAAAAGGGTCACCCCCTCCCTGAGCCTGCCCTGAAGGGAGGCCCCATCCTGTGAGGGCATGGCATGGTCCCCCCCGTGTCCAACCCTGCCATGCTGACCTGCTGGGGGCCAGTGGGGATGCACTCGGCGTGAATGTGGCAGCCCCCGTGGTGGATGAGACAGCTGTTAATTTCTGGGGGAAGAGACACTGGGATGGGGGTGGCCCTTAGCGGCCCCCCACCTTCATCTGTCCTCTGTACCTTCATCTGTCCCACCCCCTCCTCTCTCAGCGCCCCCAGTCCCCACAAGTCCCACGTGCCCCTTCAGCCCTTCCTAATCTGACTCAGATCACTGCAGCCAGACCCCTAGCCCCACATACAACCCAGGTTGGGGGCCTAGTCTCACCCTGGCACAGCTCCCCGTCGCCCATGTAGCCATCCTGGCAGGTGCATGTCCGCTGCCCAGGTGCCACCTTGGTACAGTTGGCATGAGGGGAGCAGCCCCCATGGCCATGGGCACAGGGGTCCACCTCTAAGGGGAGATGGTCCCAGAGAGTCCTTAGGAGCAGGCACGGGGCCAGGGGCAGGACAGGAGAGGAGGGCGTGAGAGAAAGGAAAAGGTCAGAGGGAAGGGTGAGTCCTGAGATGGGACAGTGAGGAGGGCTGGGCCTAGAGGAAGTGAAGGGGGCTCTGTGGGGACAGCCACCCCAAAATTTCAGGGAGGGCCCTGGGCATCCATGTGGCTGGACCTGAACAGAAGATGCCATTGCCGGAGTATCCCGCAGCACAGGCGCAGGTGGAGGCTCCGGCCGAGTCCTGCACGCAGCTGGGAGGGGTGGTAGCAGCAGCTCAGCCCATGCCTGTCCAGCTGTGCCTTGACCCCCAGGCTCCCCACCACTTGCCCACCTGCCCCAGGCTGGGCCCACTCACTTGGCATTGGGGTCGCACTTCCTAGGGCACTGAGGGCTGGTGATTTCTGGGGGGCCAGGAGGATGACTCTGGTCATTCAGACCCAGGAACAGCCTCCTCAGTAGCCACCTGCCCCCTCCCCCTTGGGACCCACTCACTCTGGTCACAGCGGAGGCCCTGCCAACCCACGTTACAGACACAGCTTCCGTCCCCTTGCAGCCCCTCCTGGCACAGACCATGGGCACAGTCACACACTGCAGTGGGATAAAGGAGGACAGGAGTTGCCCAGTGCCTCCATCCTGTCCTGGCTGGGGTCTCCAGGCTGCTCTCTGCTGCCAGGAAGCCCACCCCCGCCCCTCCCCAGTCCTCACCTCCAGTGCAGTTGGGCCCGTAGCGGCCCAGCTCACACATCTCACAGGCCGTTCCATGGAAGCCCTCATGGCAGTGGCACTCCCCGCTGCCCAGGAACCTGTCCTGGCACTGCCCATGGCCTGAGCACACCCCCCCCAGGCCCCCTGGGCATGGCTCACACAGCGTGCCAAAGAAACCAGGGCAGCAGTCCGGCACCTGTCAGTGTGGGGGTGGGAGAGAGGGTGAGAGAGGCCCAGCAAGGTGTCAGGGGGAAGGGGAATGGGGGCATCTCAGGGCCACAGAGCCACGGAGCAAAACCCCTCAGAACCCCAGACCCAGGGACGAGCAGCTCAGAGCTGAAAGAGACACAGAGATACCTCCTAAAACCCTCCCTCTGGCAGGGTGGGGAAACTGAGGCTCAAGCAAGGAAGGGCTGCACCCAGATCCCACAGTGAGGGGCCGAGCCAGGCCCAGTCGCTGCCCCTGGGGTTTTGCTGATGGAGCCAGCTCTGAACTGCCCTTTCTTCCTCTCACCGTCTCCACTCCCTCTCCCTGGGGGAGTTGACACAGGGACAAACGCCCTCTGACTTCAGACCTCTCTCCCCTCTCCTTCCTCTGGGTTCTGGCCTCACCCTAGTCCCAGCCCAGTCTCTGCCCTTAAGATCCAAACTAGGCTCCTCCCTGGGCCCCCACCCACTCCCACCTCCTTCTCTCTGGACAGGCTTGGGGTGGGGGCTTCAGGGCAAACCTGGATCTTCTTGGCACATGTGTAAGAGCAGCCCCGGGAGAAGGAGAAGCCAGATCGGTAGACACAGCTCTTCTTGGGTGTGTCCTGGAAACGGGGACAGGCAGGAGGGGTCAGCCAGTGGCTTGGGCAGGGGCAGGGCAGTGAATGGGGAGACACACAGATGGACTACAGGTGTTAGGCAGCTGAGCAGAACAGCAGAAGGGTCAGAGAGGTACCAAGACAGGCAGACTGATGGGAGAGGGCGGACAGGATCCAAGCCTCAGGCCGCAAGTCTGAGGGAGTCTCCCCTCAGCAGAGCCAGGCCAGCCCTCCAGGCCTCTATGGGGACATCAGCCACCCAGTTCCCTGTGCCTGGATGCCTGGGCCAAGCAAAACTGGGCCGGAGGGTGAGGGAATTGGGCACCTTGGAAGAAGCGAGGGCAGGCAACGCAGGGACAGAGCTGCGCTAAGCCCAGTCTCACCTGCAGCTGGAAGCCCTGAGTGCAGCGGAATTTCCTGGTGCAGTTTACACATTTCTCCTAGAGGGAAAAAGGGTGGGGCATCAGGCAGTCCAGGCCTGGATCCCTGCCCTTCCTCCAGGACAGGCTGACCATGCGCCCCTCCCCACTAGTCAGGTCAGCCAGCCCCTCCCAGCTCTGAACTCCCGTGCCAGCCTTCCTCTGGCCCCAGCCTCTCACCCGCAGGGCCTCAGCGTGGCTATGCAGGCAGCGACTTGAGCCCACCGTCAGGACCCCCGACAGGCCAATCAGCGAGCGGCCAGGGGCCTCCAGCATGGGGCCTTCCAGTGGCACATGGTTCACCTCAGGCTGGGGAGAGGGATGGAGGCTGAATCCACCCACCCACCCACCACCCTCACCTGGCAGGGCTGTAAGGTCAGGCAGTACTCCAGGGCGGGGGGGGCTCCCTGGAGCAGAGGTTAGAGGTTGGAGGCTCACAGCTGGGGAAACTCCAAAGGAAAGGGATCTTCAGGGGTAGGGGCCCAGGCTAGGGTCTCCTTGCTCCCTGACCCCCAAACCTGGCCACTGTGGTTGTAGAAGACGATCCAGTGGGCAGGGCCCAGGAGGGAGTTGCGGTGTCCACCCTTCCGCAGGGTTTCCATGGAGAGGGCCTCCCCCAGGACCACATGGTGCCGCACTGTGTCTGCGTCCTGGGAGAGAAAGAGAGAACCCAGGGGACTGCAGGATAACTAAGTGCCCTGGACAGCACGCCACACCCACTGTGTCCCTTCGTGGTGGGATTGGAGGCTTGCCCTCTGTGCCTTTGCCCTCCCCGCCATTGCCCCATCCCCATGGCCTCACCAGGTGGCTGCTGTTGCCCTGGGCCTCCAGGGAGCGGTTGGTGGGCACAAAGATGGTGTAGGCAGTGGCAGCCTCAATCTGGGGCACCAACCTATGGTGCTAGGGATGGGGTGGAGGTCAGGGATGGGCATATTAGTTGTCAGTCCTGACACTGGGAGCCAGCCAGGTCCCTCTGGACCTGGGGCACAGTGTCCCCCGAGCAGGCACGTCCCCTCTTGCCAGCCTTCCATACCTGCAGCAACTCCCGGAAGAGGCTGAAGGCAGGCACCAAGTTCAGCTGCTGCAGCAACCCCTGCCCACCGGGCACATCCCCTCGGGGGGGCAATAAGACCTGGTACAGAGCACAGGGCCTGGTCAGTATGTCATTGCTTCACGGCCTGCCTGCAAGTTTCCCTGCACACACCCTCCTCCTGCTGTACCTGGCTGAGGATGTGTAGGACACCGTTGGTCGCAAGGAGGTCAGCCACGTCCACGCTGGCATTCTGCACCCGGACCCTCTGGAAGGCAGCAGCAGAGCTTAGCCACAGGTGGGCACAGATAGACCCTTAAAGGTGGGGCAGCCCCAACAGAGAGACTGCCAGGCACACAGGCACCCACAGGTGGTCCGCAGGCTGGCCCACGGGCTGGGTTCTGCACAGAAGCTCCTCCCAGGAGCTGACTCAGATCCTGAGTCAGACTCAGGACCCAGCAGCTGGGCACACAGACCCTCCCCAGGGCCCGTGGTGAGAGGGGTGGGTGTGCATGTGCAGACTCAGATGGACAGAGAGCCCCTGCAGGCAGTCACTCCTGGCCCAGCGACTCAGTGCCCATCAGCAATGCGTCCTTTGAGCCCGGCTCTGGGCAGGGCGAGGGGACCCCAATCTCATCCCATGGGGCCTCTGAAGTGGGAGAGCCTGCAGCCACTCAGGCTCCCTCCCCTGCCCCACCCGGTCCCCTTTTCTGCCCAGAGTTCACCACATACCCCACTAATGTTGCGAATCTCCCAGCGTGTGGTGGGGTTCAGGGTGGCCACTTCCTGCCCACCCAGCCGGGCCAGCTCCTCCTCGAACAGGGCACCCTGGAGAAAATGGGCCCTGACAGGGCACAGTTTAGGGGGGTCATGGAATCAGGTTAGTGTAACTTACAGAGACCTTTGGGACTGGGCCCAGCCCAAGGGGTGAGTGCCTGCCAGGCTAAGGACTCGCTGGGGAGGGACTGGGTCCCACAAGGAAGCCCCCTCCCACAGCCTGGCAATGGCGGCCCCACCTGACCAGGTTCGGCAGCATCCTTGGCTGCAGCCAGAAAGCTCGGTCCTCGGGGCTCAGCTGACGGACCGCAGCCTCGGAGGGCACCAGGGCTGTGACTCGGCGGTCAGCAGGAAGCGTGATGCCGGCACTCTGCACGCACACAGGGAGCAGGGACAGGAGGAGTGAGGAAGGCAGCCATCATCTTCAGATCCCCTGCTCTAGGCTCCAGGCCTGCCCCCAACCTCCCACTCTTGGAGATGTTATATGGCACCCCTCCATCCAGGCAGGCCTCCTGGATTTGAGCCCTCAATCCCAGCATTCTGCCCTGTCCTACCTTAAACCACTGGTAGAAGATGGAGAAGTGGGCATTTGCCTCCAGCTCCTAAGGGAAGGGAAAAGGCTGAGGTCACAGGACCAAGGGCAAATTCAAGCCCCTTCCCCACCACGGATCCTGAGCAGTGTCCCTTTCCCACCTGAGGTGGTGGAGAGGGCTCCTCCCCAAGCACAGGGAAGACAGAAAACGAGTCTGAGCACCTCTTACCCGGAAGATGTCTCCATAACAGCTGAAGCCATCACCCCCAAAGCCAGGGGGGCACGTGCAGACCCGCTGACCTCCCCCCACTGCCCGGCAGGTGGCCTGGGGTGGGAGTGAGAAAGGGCCTCCATTCAGAACCAGATGGCAGCTGGGCCCCTCCCTCCCCCATCTCTCTGCCTGTCCAGCCCCAGCCCCTGCCCTTTGCTCTGCAGCCACCCAGTCTGTGTTGGTGGCACTCCTTCGGTGTGCCTAGCCCTGCTCCCCAGGATCACTGGGCGTTTGACACAAGCATTACCCATGCCAGGTGGGTGCGAGGGAGCTCAGGGCTGTGGGAGCACCCAGGAGGCCCTGTATCCTCAGGAGCCAGAGCTGAGAGCAGGAGGAGCTAGCCAGGCCCAGGTGCGGCTCGAAGAGGCAGGGGTGTGGTAGGGTGGAGCAAGGGCAGGGGACGGCGAGGAGCTCAGCGCAGCCAAGGACAGTGGAAGCGGGGCAGGAGTGGAACAGAGAGAGGAGGCTGGGCAGGGGCAGGTGAAGGGGGAGAGGAGTGACATGGTTGAAGTTTAGAAAGATCTCAATCCTGACAGGATACAGAGAGACACCCAGAGATGGGGAGGGAGGGAGACAGCTGCAGCCCAGGCTCACCCCAGAAAGCTTCCCCAGGGCTCTGAGCCTTGCACCCCCTTACCAGGCCGTGGCAGCCGCCATTGCCTGCTCGGCAGGGGTCGATGGGGCTGCACTGGTAGCCATCCCCGGCAAAGCCCAGCTTGCAGGTGCATCGGCTCTGGAAAGGTTAGGAACAGATGGCCTTTTCTTATGATGAGCATCCAACCCTTTCTTCCTCCATTACTTGGCTCTCTCTGGTCACTGCCCCCGGGGAGGTCTGCCCAGACCCCAGAGGAACTTCTCCCAGCCCTCCTCTCAGAGATCTGTGCTCCAGATGGGGAGACAGAGGCCCTAAGGGGAGACTGGCTCTCAGGATGAGTCCACAGAGGTGAGAGCATTCGCAGAGAAGCGTCCATGGAGACTTGGTGCCCCTGCACTTGGAGCCTGGGGCCCTGCCAGGGCCATTAAGGCCAACAGCTTGTGGCAAGTGGGTAGGTACCTGCCAAGGCCAGCCCCAGGATAGTGGCTTAGATCACACCTCCAGCCCTGCCACCCTACTCAACTGCTCTAGTCCCCCAACCAAATGCCAGTGCCCCTGGGCATGTCTACACTGCAGGTGAGTGACCAGTGAGAACCCTCAGCTCTCAGGTGCCCTTGTTTGCACGTTGGGGGAATCTCACTGGCTCATTCAACACCTCTGTTCTGAATTAAGGCCCTAATGGGGTTTGGAGCTCCAGCTCTTACACCTGTCAGTTCTTACTGCTAAGGCCCCACGTGCTGGTGTCCAGAGGCCACCTTGGAGTTGGGAGGACAGGGAGCCCCACAGGCCTGGCCATGCAGAGGCTGACCCTGACCAGCCAGGCCTGGCCTCCCACTTGGCGTGTTAGACAGTCTTCAATGCCTGTCCAAACGCTGGTTCACCGGTCCTGAAATGCTCCGCGTGGAAGGCTCCAGGTTCTGAGCTCCCGTGACTAGATTCAGACACTGCAAAGCTCCAGGGCTGGATTTCCATGAGGCTAAAGTTTTGGGGAGGTCACTCCCACGGGCAGAGGCTTTTCCTGCTTTGCTCAGTATCGCATTCCCTACGTCTAGAACAGGGACTAGCATGGAATAGGTGCCTGAAAACACCTGGGAAAGCAATGAGTGGATGGATGAAGGAGCGAATCCCAGATGCTACTACTCAGCATGTCAGCACTGGGTTCTCATCTGCACCTGAGGTTCCAGACCCTGAGCACCTGACTCTGCTTTCCAGGAGTCAGATGGGGCAGGGAGAGAGTCCCCCAGAACCAAGGCCCCCACCCCTTCTCTGCTGCACCTCACCTGCCCGGGGCCCACATAGCTGCAGAGGGCATCGGTGTGGCAGCCACCTCTCACGTCCAGCTCACACTCGTCAATAGCCACACAGACGCGGCCATCCCCACTCCAGCCTTTGTGGCATGTGCAGTGGTGGGTGCCCAGGGACCCAGGGACACACTCAGCCTATGAGAGCCATGGATAAATAACTCAGGGACACAGGAACGTAGGCAGAGGGCCAGGGCATCCCACCTCCTGCCTCTGGGTCAGAACTTCAGGGAAGGAGCAAGGGGACTGACATTCTCTGAGCAGCCTCCACGGTCCGGGTGGGAGCAGGGGTTGCTGGGTGTGCAGGAGAAGCCATCACCCTCAAAGCCATCAAGACAGCGACATCTGGGGGTGGGTGAAGGAGGGGGCTCCAGTGAGCCTCAGGTATGAAAGGTCACGGGTGGGGCAGACAGAAGGTGTGGGTCCTCACCTGACAACACCCTCCTGGCTAACACAGCGGGCATGCAGGTGGCAGTGCTGGGCCAGCCCTGTGGGCCCACAGTCCCCCATGGACTCATTGCAGAACCGGCCGCTGAAGCCAGGGGCACACGTGCCCTGCTGGCACACCCCCCCACTGCCTGGGCGGTTGTCGCAGAGACCATGGACACAGCCGCAGTCTGTAGGGAGTAGATGGGAGCAGGGAAACTGAGAAGCAGGAGGCAGGGCTGGCTGGGGGCCAGGATGGGTTTGGGGGATATAGGGAGTGGGGCAGCCAGTACAGATTTGACTTCAGGGTGGAAAAATCAGAGGTTATCTCAGACTCAATGGGCAGGCAGATGAAATGTGAGGGGGGCATTCTGAGCTTTCACTTATCCCATTCTAGTTGCCCTGATCCCAACACCACCATCAGGAAGTTCTTCAGTGTGTCTGACCTAAGTCCCGCATACTTTAAATTAAGCCACAATTCCCTTCCTGGCATGGGTGAAGCAGACAACATCTCCTTTCTGTTCTCAAATCTTCCTCCACTCTCCTTGGCCTTCATCCCTCCTCCTGGGGCTTCATTTCCCTTCTTGAGAGCCCCCAGACCCATTTCTAAGCAGACCTTTTTTCTCCCTAGGAGGTGGCCTGAGCCAGGACCACTCACCTTCCTGGCATTGATCTCCATGCTTGTTTGGGTTGGAGCAGATGTGGCAGGCGATGCCCTTGTAGTCTGGGAAGCAGAGGCAGGCCCCGTTGCCCTGGATCCCATCACTGCACTAGAGAGTGAGCAGAAGGCAGGTTCAGTCATGGGAAAGGGATTCTCTACATCCCCTCTCCCAACACCCCCTCCTTTCATGGGCTGGCTCTGAGCTCTTGCTACCCATGAGAGCTCATCCTGGAAGGGATCTTCAAAATCACTGATGCCGCCAAAGACCTAGCCCCTAAAAGGCACCTGGCCTTGGAGGCTTTATGAGCAACATTTGCTCAAACCAGAAACACATAACTCCTGTGTTCTTCTATAGCCAGGTGCTAAAGTAGCCCTGATATTACAAAGTGGTAAAAACAGAACACAAAAGAAAACTGCCAAGTAGCCTTTTTGGAAATAAATGCCAAAACTATCTATCTATCTATCTATCTATTATTATTATTATTATTATTATTTTGGGATGGAATCTCACTCTGTTGCCCAGGCTGGAGTGCAGTGGGGCGATCTTGGCTCACTGCAACCTCCGCCTCCCAGGTTCAAGTGATTTTCCTGCCTCAGCCTCCTGAGTAGCTGGGATTACAGGTGTGTGCCATGACACCAGACTAATTTTTGTATTTTTAGTAGAGACAGGGTTTTGCCATGTTGACCAGGCTGGTCTTGAACTCCTGACCTCAAGTGATCTGCCCACCTGAGCCTCTCAAAGTGCTGGGATTACAGGCGTGAGACATTGCACCCGGCCTAATTATTTTTAATTAAAATATGAGAAATAATTTGACCCAACTTTCCACTGCCTAGATATGAGGATCCCAAGGCCAGAGAGTGGCAGGCTTGGCCCAGACACACAGCCAGTCACTGGCCAACCGGTGAAGGAGTCCCTGTCTTCCCCATACCTCACCCCAGGAGAGGATGGGACTCACATTGCCTTTGCCATAGCAGGGGTTGGAGAAGCCCCCAGGACACTGCGTGCAGTCAGGCCCGAAAAAACCTTTGCAGCAGCCTTGTTCCTGTAAGAGACAGGGCAGATCCAAGAGGCCATCTGGGGCCGTGCCCTCCCTGCCCAGGCTGCCTCTGCTCCCTGGCCCCATCTCCAGAGTGACGGAGTGGATAAGGTTTCTCTGGGACCCCTTTTCCACCGTTAGGCTGCAGTGCATCCTCTGAGGAAGGTAGCCCACTCAGCCCCAGCTTGGGGACCCCTGAGGAGCAGCAGGTGCCCGGGTGACCTGGGAGTGGGCACCCATGCCCATGCTTACCATGATGGTTTGGTTGCAGTAGCTGGCACAGCCCTTCTTTAGCACATTGAGCCCAGTTGGGTCATGGATGTAGACACACTCCTTGGGGAAGATGTCCTGGGGTGGGCCATGCAAAGCCAGTCAGTGGGTGTGGGTTCTGGGCCAGCCCCTTTGCTAGGCAGCCCTGGTTAAGGGATCTCTGCCCCCTGGGTCCAGAACTCCCACCCTGGTCCAGTGGGGCTGTAAAGCACTTAGCCTCCAGGTCTGATCTAGCCTCCTAGCCTCTGCTTCCCCCACCCACCCCTGTGACCCAGGGCAGAAACCTCAACAGGCAGTCAGGAAGCCCTGAGAGCTGGGCCAAAGGGTGCTCACCAGCTTCACACTGTTGGGGGGACACGTGCTGGTGTTCAGGGCTTGGCAGTCCACACAGGAGCCCTGGGCAGGGCAGAGGCAGGATGGGGAGAGGGGTTAGTCATTGTTTATTTACTCGGCAAACCCAGAGAAGGGAACATTGAGTGGGGATTAAGGGATGAGAAGAGCCAACCACAGGAAGCCCAGCACTGGCGTTCCAGGCAGGGGAGAGCAGGGGCAGAAGCCCTGAGCCGGGCAGAGCTAGAGTCTCTGGAAAACAGCAGAGAGGCCAGAGGCAGGCACAGAGTGAGTGAAAGGGGATGGAGCAGTGGAGGATGCAAGAGTTATCTCAGGCCAGGCGCAGTGCCTCATGCCTGTAATCCCAGCACTTTGGGAGGCTGAGGTGGGCGGATCACCTGAGGTCAGAGGTTTGAGACCAGCCTGGCCAACATGGTGAAACCCCGTCTCTACTAAAAATACAAAAATTAGCCAGGCATGTTGGCAAACGCCTGTAATCCCAGCTACTCGGAAGGCTGAGGCATGAGAATCGCTTGAACCCAGGATGCGGAGGCTACAGTGAGTTGGGATTGCGCCACTGCACTCCAGCCTAGGCGACAGAGTGAGACCCTACCTCAAAAAAAAAAAAAAAAAAAAAAAAAAATCTCAAAGATGGAATCATAGTCCTGGTGAGGGTGAGTGTGGGGGAAGGACAGGTGAGTTCTTGGGAGTCTGCCAGCAGGGCCTCAGAGGCGGCGTCAGCCCAGCCCTGACTTAGCGCCTCTCCCTGGGAAGAGGATCGCCGCTCCAGCACTGACTGGGGTTAGTGAGCAGGGCCCTGGCTGTGCAGGTCAGGCTCACCGCCACGATCTTGTGCTGCTCCTCGCTGCAGTGCTTGGGGAGGATGGGCAGGATGGTGGGGGGCAGCAGGATGCCGTCCAGCATGTGGATCACGCCATTGGCGGCCATCACGTCTACCCTCTGCAGCGGGACCCCCTCGGGTCCCAGCAGGATGCGCCCCTGCGGCAGAGACCCACTGAGCCAACCCCCAGCCCAGCTGGCCTTGGCCCAGTGGGGCTGCCCGCCTCCTTGGCCCAGTGGGGCTGCCCGCCTCCACCCCTGCAGCCCAGTTAAAGCAGACAGGCAGCTCAGTGAGCTGCTGAAGGCCCCGCCTGCCATGCCAGCCACCTCTCCCTCAGCTCTGGCCAACGACACTGCTCCAGGCTCCGGGCCCTTACCCACATGGCTTCTACCACATGGGGCAGCCCTACTGTGTGCTCCAGGCTCCTTTTTGGAGTCCTCCCCCTTAACCCTCATTGGGCCCCAGCAGAGGAATTTGATCTCTGCCCGCTTCCTTCCCCATGACCCCACCAGGGCCTAGCAGTGTCCTGCCCACCACAGGGCTCGGAGCACACAAGGCTGAGAGGCCAGTGGGCACTGGTCACCCCCAGCCACACCATCCGCCCAGGTGTCCGTGCACCTCACCTCCTCAGAGATGTTCACAGCCAGGACCTGGTTCGCCATGGTGAGGATCCGACCCTTGGAGATGAGCTTCTCAACGGTCAGCTGGGGCAAGGGACAGTGTGGCTTTAGGCGGGGCTCTGGCCACACTTTGGGGCCATGCCCAGTCCTGCCCAGGAGGCTCACGGCCACCCCCTTGGTCCCCTAGACTCTGTGCTATAGCAGAACAGATGAGAAGGGAGGGGAGATGGAGAAGAGATGGGGCATTGGGGAAGTCCAGAACCTGCAGGCAGGCCCACTGGGTACAAGCAGGCTGCTCCCCAGAGAAAGACCTCGCACCTGGCCGTGGTTGTAGATGTGGTACCGCACCAACTCCTGCAGTTTAGAGAGACCCTGGCAGGGAGAGAGGGTTTGGCTCCTAGAGGAACTGTGGGGGAGTGTGGAGGTCCTGGTGCCCCCATACCCGCAGCCCCTTCTCCCGCTGAGCTTACCGCTGTGAAGAGGTAGATCAGGCGGCCGTCACGCAAGCTGTCCACAGCCTCATTGCTTGGGGCAAAGACTGTGAAGGGCCCAGGTCCGTCCAGGATGGAGGGCAGCCCACAGTTCTGTGGCGGTGCAAGGGAGGCTCAGGGGGCTGCATGGCCAGCCTCCACCTCTGAGTCCTGCCTGGGCCCTGCCAGCTTTGGCCTGCAGGAAACTCCCACTGAGTAAGTGGGAGACACGGGCAATGGGTCCACGCTACCACAGAACCTCAGGCTTGAGGACGGGGGCATGGGCAGAGGCCATGCTACTTCAGAACCCCAGGTCACTGTGGGGCAGAATCTGGGATAACGAGTCCTGGCCCAGAAGCCCACATGGGCTAGGACCCCTCCCCCGAGCTTACCTCCAGGATGGTTTCAAAGCGGCTGAAGGCCTCGGTAGAGGCAAGGATCTGTCCGATAGTTCTCTGTAAGGAGGGATGAGTGTAAGGGCCCCAGGGAAGGGGGTGAGGCTGCTTCAGCCCAGCGGGGAGAAGCTGTGCTCCAGCCCCTAGCAGAATGGCTCCTGCCCACTCACTGCTCTCTGCAGGGGTCTGAGGTTACCCAGCAGCACAGGCGAGGGGAGGGGAGGATGCTGGCTCACCTTGGGATCCCCAGGGGTCCCAGAGGGGGCCTGCCACCGCAGGCCAGTGACCACGTGGAAGACGCCATTGGCTGCTATGTTGTTGGCCTTGTAGATGTTGAACGTCTGCTGCGGCTGGTCTTTGTACTTGTAGGAGTATTTCTGGTGAGACACAAGAGGTCTGGCCAGATCCCATATGCCAGCCCCCCGTCCCGAGACTCCCTCCCACCTGCACACCCTTGCCAGGCTGTGACTCCTCTTGTCCCCAGGCTGAGGCTCCTCCCTCACCGTGAATTGGTTGAAGGTGACGGTGATCTCCTGCCCGGCCAGCGTCCACCACCTTCGTGTTTGTTGGGTCCTTGTGTCCTCCAGGATATGCTGCCCTGCGATGATGTGCTGTCTGCAGAGCTGCTGGGCAAGGGATGCCTGCAGACGCAAGGCGGGGAGCAAAGTGAGCCAGGGGGGCCCGTCCTCTTCACACCACCTCTACCCAAGTGATGGAGGGGACAGGATGCCTCCCAGGCCCTAATGCCTTCCAGGTTCTCAGGCCCTGAAGACTGGGGACGCATCCAGGGGAGGAGGTGAGGGCCGGTGGCCAGCTCCACCATGGGAAGGGGCTTACATTCATGGTCCTGGAGGAGAAGGAGGAGACGGATGGCACCAGCACGGTGAAAGGGCCCGCTGTGGTAAGGATCTCCCGGCAGCCCTGGTCTGGGGGGCAGGGCGAGGGAGCATCAGAAGGGAGCTGGGGAGACCCTTGGGGTCTCAGAAGACCTTCGGGCATCAGACCTGGTGTGGGGGAGTTGGGGTGGGGGTATTCGCCCTAGATTTAGGGTAGATGGGGGCCTTGAGGTTAGAGAACAGCTCCCACGCCCTGCATGCACCCCCCATAGCCCGCTGTTTGTTCCCACAGCCCTGGGGCAGAGAAACCGGAATCTGCAGAGGCAGCCCCTCCCTCCCTGCCAGCTGTGCTGGGGGTGAGGGGTCGGGTCGTGGGCAAGCAGTGGGGTCACGCACCCATCATGGCCACGGCAACCCTCAGCTGCAGGAACACCCGGCCTGTCTGCGTGGCCTTCTGCACTTCGTGGAGCAGGTGTCCGTAGCAGGCACGCCCATCCCCCACCTCGCTCTCCCTGCACACACAGCTGGGGGCCCAGGGAGAGCCAGTCAGCGCAGAGGCTGAGGCCCTCCCCCGTGCCCCCTCCCCCCCTCGCCGACGCCTCCCCACAGGGGGCACGCTTGCCCAACCCACTGTCTCTGCTCCCAGGCCCCTGTGCTCACCTGGTCTTCCCATCAGCAGTCACCTGGCAGGTGGCAGACCGGTCACAGGAGAAGGGGGAGCAGAAGGCGAAGCAGCCCGCAGAGGCGTTGCCGTTGATGCTGACCAGGCCTGGCCGGCAGGTGCAGAAGGCCTGGCCCCCAACAGGGCAGGAGGGGAACACCACGTCCAACCCCAAGAACCACTGGTGTCTGCCCTACCCATAGAGCCCTGCTCAGCCCCTCCCCGAAGAGGATCGTTATCCTCTCCCCATTTTACAAATGGGGAAACTGAGGCTACCAGAAGGCCTGTGACTTGCCCAGGGTCCCACAGCCAGTGTGTGGGTGCACTGTGGGGACAGTTCCAGCCTGGGACCCTGGCTCACCTGGCCCGGCTTCTGGTACACACACAAGGTAGAGTTGCTGGGGCAGCCACCAAGGTTGTCAGTGCATGGGTCCTTGGGCAGACACACCATCCCATCGCCATGGTAGTTCTCGGGGCAGTGACACTGAGCCTGCCCCTTGGGGCTCACCGAGCACTGGGCCAGCAGTGAGCAGGGTGATGGCCAGCAGGGGTTGGGGGCTGCCAGGGCAGAGAGAGAGCCCAGGTGAGCCAAGCACCCAGGAGCCCTGTCTCCGCCACAGCTTTCACCAGGAAGGCTGGGGCCAGCAGGGTGACCTAGGCCTTGAGGATGGGCTCCCCCTCCTTGTGAATTACGTTGCACTTGCTGGGTTAAAGGATGCTCTCCCAGCCCCTGCCCGCCCTGAGCTGAAGTCCCTGGACTCCGAGTCCAGGCTCACCTCGGCATTCACTGCCCTGCTGCGTGTAGCCAGGCAGGCACCTGCAGCTGGGAGCCTCTGCGGAGCACTGGGTGTTCTGGGGACAGCGCAGCTCCTGGCAGACGGGCAGCTCTGAGCAGAGTGGAGAGAGCACTGATGAGCCCAAGCCCAGGCTGGGGAGGAACACAGTGGCAAAGGGGCCCTGCCTGTTCCGTGTGACTTGGAGTAGGGCCCTGCCCTTCCTGGGCCTCTGGACAGTGGAGGTCTCAGATGACACTCCTTCCCCAACTAGGCTCCAGGCAGAGGTCCTGCTGAGGTTCAGGCCCCATCCTTACCCAGTCAGTCTCTTTTGCTCTGGCCACAGGGACCTGCTGCCCTAGGCTATCCCAGTGGCACTGCTCACCTTGATCACAGTGGGGGCCAGTGTATCCAGCAAAGCACAGGCAGCTTCCATCCCCACGTGGCCCATGGTTGCACACGCCGTGCACACAGCTACACACTGGGAGGGGACACACAGAGACAGATGGGACCCCAGCCTCTCCCTGCTCTCTGTATTTTAGAACTCAGCTCAGACAGGTACAACCTTAAGAACACAGAGCTGTGATGCAGGACCACAGGGGTGGTAGGAGATCACAGAAGGCACTGGCCCGGCCTGGGGCTCACAGAGGGCTTCCTGGAGAAGGCCTCTCAGGGGAATAGCATGTGCAAAGGGCTGGAGGTGTGATAAAACAAAGCACACGTTCCTGAAAGGGATGTGCAAATCTGAGGGGCTGGGACAGAGGCTGAAGGGACAGGTGGGAGCTGGTTGTAGGGACTGCATCCGCTTGGGCCCCCAGGTGGACGCTGGCCGTGCCCTCTTGCCTTGTAAGCACTCACCCGATTGGCAGTCAGGCCCGAACCGGTTGGGGTCTTGGCACTCCTGGCAGGCTGAACCGCGGAAGTTTTCCTGGTGGTGGATGCACCAAGTCAGCGTGGCCCTTCTGAGCCCCCACCCCACCCTGCCCAGTCCTTACCTGGCACACACAGGTCCCATTCCTGTCCATGCCATCCAAGCAGGTCCCGTGGCCATTGCATGGGGTCTCAGCGCCCCCAGGGCATTCTGTGGACCCCCACAGAACTCAGCTCTGTGCCCAGAACCCTCCGCTTACCCTGATCCCAGCAGCTCTGGCCAACCCGACTCGGCCCCTCCCCCAGGGCCCCAAGAGCGAGGGAACCGAGCCTTGGAGGCGCTCGGTGTGTATTCATTAAACGAACAAGTTGAAGGAGAATGCAGGTGGCTCCTGCAGAGGGCTTGCCCAGAGCTGGGGCTGGGTGAGAGGAGCAAGGCGGGGTCCCCCTTTCTCCCATACCATAGCACCGGGAACCCCAGTAGCCAGGGCAGCAGGCCTTCTGCACCACTTGCTTCCGGCACTTCCGTCTGCAGCCACTCATGGACACCATAGAGCCCCCCAGCTGTACTTCGTAGCTGGGGGCAGAGGGTGGGCAGGGTGATGGAAAAGGCTCCCATGCACAGCCCCCACCCAGCCTCCCCACATTGGCTTCCGGGGCTCCCACCCACCTCCCTGCTCTGCCTGGCCCAGAGCTGAGCACAGGGCCTAGCACATAGCAGGTGCCCCATAAACCCCTCCTGCCCCTTGCCTTTACCCCTTCCTCCCCGCCTATCTCTGCCACCCAGGAGGGGCCACAGGGGCATGGATAAGTGAGTGCTTCTCCCCATTTTGTGGGCCTGTCAGGCTCCCTGAGTCCCTGCCACCCCACAGGTTGCTCCTGGACACAGGTGAGGACGGGGGTGGCCCGCACCGGCAGTCCTGGGTTATCTGATCCGGGAGCTCCCGCAGCCAGCCTGAGGGACACGTCTGCTTCTTGATGGCTGCGCACGAGGTGCAGGGTACGTGAGTGACAAACGTGGTTTTCACATCACAGCCTTTGAACAGCACCTGGGCCACAGGCAGGGTGTGGTCAGGGGCCTGGACCCCACGCCCAGCCCCGACCCTGTCCTCAGTGCTGGAAGGGCTCACACCCCTCCAGCTGCCACTTCCCATCTGCTCAGGGGTCAGAGTAAGCAGAGGGTTCTGGGCGAGGAGCTGAGTTCTATGGGGGTCCACAGAATGGTTCACAGAATGCCCTGGGGGCACTCAGTGGGAATGCGGTGCAGATGGGGAAGGCCCTGTGAAACCTGTCTGTTACACGTTGTTAATGTCACATCAAGTCCTTATGTGCCCGGCCCAGAAGGCTCTGAGTCCACACCCTCTGACACTAGAGAATCTAGCCACGTTGCTCCCCCCAGCTCATTTCAGGTGAGGAAACTGAAGCCCAGGACATGGCTGCTGCCTAATCTCATCCAGGAACAGGGTGTGAACCAGGGACTAAACCCAGACTCCCAGGCTAGTGCTCACTTTTGCCTTTTGTTTAAAGATAAAGAAACAATAAATGACAGAGCTGATGCTGTCTTGGAAGGACACGGTGACTCCATCCTCAACTCATGGGCACAGGCACGATGCCGGCTCCAGTCACGCACCGTGGGGCTGGACCTCCAGCCACCACTCTGCTCTGAGCATTTTCCCACGTTGCTACCAAATGACCCTCTCTAACCAAGCGCGAGGGCTTTCTCTGCTTCCCAGGGGTCAGAGACTAAGGGCCCCGGCCCTGACAGGCTGGGCTCACGTGAGCAGCTGTGTGCAGGGCCTCTGGTCTGCATGTGTTTGGGCTGGGCAGTCACAGGAGACAACAGGCCATGCCAGCCTCTGAGGAAACCCAGGGCATCCTGGCTGGGTCCCCAGGTGGTTTCCTGAGGGAGGTGGTCATTGACTTGGGACCTGAAGGATGCATAAGAGTTGGTCAAGGACAGTGCTCCTGGCCTAGGGGACAGCAGAAGCAAAGGCCGGGAGCGGAAAGAAGTAAAAACAAACGTGTGACAAGGCAGGCAGTGGCCCGAGGGGAGGCTAGAGAGGGGCTGGCAGCTGGGGTGCAGGAGCTCCGTAAACCTGGCTGAGGCAGAGTCTGGGGCAGCCCCATGACTCAGTTTATGGTTTTTTGTCTTTGAGAAAGGGTCTCACTGTGTTGCCCTGGCTGGAGTGCAGTGGTGTGACCCTAGCTCACTGTAATCTTGAACTCCTGGGCTTAGGCGATCCTCCTGCCTCAGCCTCCTGAGTAGCTGGGACTACAGGCATGTGCCACTGTGCCTGGCCAGTTTGTTTTAAATTGGCCCTCTGGCTGCTGCATGGAGAATAGAGTCGCGGGGGCAGGTGTAGGTGGGAAAGAGGCCATCATTACCTGAAGGTGGCCTGGGCCAAGGCAGGAACAGTGGAAATGGATTGGGAGATATTTGAGAGGGCTTGGGGTGGTGAGATGAAATGGGAGAAGGTCTCAGCAACTGGGTGGGGCATGGAAGATGGGAGGAGTCCAGCCTGCCACCACAGCATGGGCACAAGGATGCTGACAAAAGCCCTAGGCCTGGAGTCCCATTCACTGGCCTGCCATAGCTCCTGGAAGTCCACCAGCCTTCTACGGCAACAAAGTCCCAGCAACCTTCAGCACTGAACCCAGGAGGCGTGAAGCTAAACTCCCAGTTCTAGTGGGAGGAAGGGGCACAGGGAAGGGGCATAGGGAAGGGGCATAGGGTGGAGGGGAGGTGTTTGGGAGGCTTTGGGCCTGGCCCAGAGAAGCGGAGATGTTCTCATCTTGAAAAATGCTGACCACACTGTGGTCCAAAGGGAGTGACCCCAGAACATCCCTTTCCTGGAATAATTTACAGATGTGTGGCTTCTCAAAGCAAGAGAAAAGGAGAAATGGTGCCCCTGACACTTTCTTATGGCAAATACCAGGGCCCCAGAGCCTCTGTGCTACCGTGATTTGGCCTTTTCCGCTCATGCCTCTGTGGTCTGCAAACAGGGAAGTTGCTCAGAGCAGCCTGTGTTGAGCGGCGGAGCTGGGATGTTGTGGTCTCGTTCCCCATCCTGAGGCTCGCCTTTGCTGAGCCAGGGAGTGACTAGGAAATTGGGTAACTTGAGGGCTGAGCAGCTGCTGGCTCAGGGTAGAGGCTTGGCAGGAGGTGGGCTCCCCTCAAAGCCACCTGGCCAGCTGGGCAAAGCTGCCAGCGCAGTCACCATTCTGGCTGTGGGCCAGCTCTTGGAGGAATGGTGGTCAGCTCTGGATAAGGGCTCAGCCTGAGTAAGACTGCGCTGGTCGCACTCTGAGACATTCAGGGCTAGATGGAGTGATGGGTGAGTTAGGGCCCAGAAGGAAGCGGGAGCTTTGGGGCCTGGTGTGGACACTCACTCACAGGACCTGGGTGTTTGTAAACGTGTGTGAAATGCTGATGAATGGTAAGCCTGCTGCCACATCAGTGCTTCTCCGAGACCACAGCCGAGGGGCCCTGCCTCCACCCCGTGGCCTGGAAGGAGCATCGGCGGTCTGAGCCCACATCTCGCCGTTGGTCCAGCTGGGTGGAGTGAGGCTGGATCACAGCCTGAGTGCTGAGTCAGATTCCCTCCTTCCTGGGGGCACCTCGGGACTGAGCCAGAGCGGGTGCTGTCTCCCCCGACCCCACACCCCCCGCTGACCTGATTTTGCAATGTCTGCTTCCCACAGGGCTCTGCTGCTGGGGGAAGTTGAGGAGACACGAAGTGTGAAGTCTTTGGTGAGAAGGTGGATGAAATTCTCCCAAGCTGGGACCCTGTTCATGGGGACCTTTTAAGGCTGAGAGCCCAGAATCCAAACCCTGTCAGAGAGGAAGGAACCCCAAACTGCTTCCCCCTACCTTCAGTCAGATCAGGGAGGGCGCAGGGCTGGGTTCTGGGCCGTGCTCCTCTCCCACCACAGGCTCCACCGCACATGCCTAGCCACGTGCCCTCGGTGAAAAGCTGCTGAATGGGCAAGTGCTAAGGGCCTTCCAGGAAAGCCTTCCTGCCTTGCTGCCCAAATCCATCTTCACTCCAGTCCTGTTGCTGCCGTTACTGAACAGGTTACCCGGGACATCCTTTCCCCTCAGAGCTTCCACTCCTAATAGAGTTGTTCCTTGGTGTCTGTGGGGGACTGGTTCCAGGACCCTCCTCAGATACCAAAATCTGTGGATGCTCAAGTCCCTGATATAAAATGGAATCGAGGCTGGGAGTGGTGGCTCTCATCTGTAATCCCAGCACTTTGGGAGGCCAAAGAGGGTAGACCACCTGAGATCAGGAGTTCAAGACCAGGCTGGCTAACATGGAGAAACCCCGTCTCTAATAAAAACACAAAAATTAGCCAGGTGTGGTGGTGTGCGCCCGTAGTCCCAGCTACTTGGGAGGCTGAGTCAGGAGAATCCCTTGAATTTGGGAGGCATAGTTTGCAGTGAGCTGAGATAGTGCCACTGTAATGCAGCCCAGACAATAGAGCGAGACACCATCTCAAAACAAACAAACAAACAAACAAACAAAGGCATCGAATTCACATATAATCTATGCACATCCTCTCGTATACCTTAAGTCATCCTTAGCTGACTTATAATACCGAATACAATGTAAATGCTATGTACATAGAAAAGTCTGAACATGGGGCTGGGCACAGTGGCTCACACCTGTAATCCCAGCACTTTGGGAGGCTGAGGCAGGTGGATCACCTGAGGTCAGGAGTTAGAGACCAGCCTGGCCAACATGGTGAAACCCCGTCTCTACTAAAAATTGAAAAATTAGCTGGGTGTGCTGGTGGGCACCTGTAATCCCAGTTACTCGGGAGGCTGAGGCAGGAGAATTGCTTGAACCTGGGAGGTGGAGGTCGCACAGAGCCGAGATCGTGCCACTGCCCTCCAGCCTGGGCAACAGAGCAAGACTCCATCTCAAAAGAAAAAAAGTCTGAACATGTTCAGTAGAGATGTCATTTTTTTTCCTGAATATTTTCAATCCAGGGTTGGTTGAACCCAAGTGCAGGGTGCACAGATACAGAGGGCCAAGTGCACTTACAGTGGCTCTCAGCTATGCAGGGTGCTGGAATAGAGGCCACGTGGCTGTGTTAGAGTGGCCAGCACTGCTGCAGCCCCATCCACAAGGAGTGGTCAGAGCCATAGGTCTCTGACAAGGAAAAAACTCGAATCTGAGGCCCCTCACTCACCTCTGTCCTCACTGCCCAGAGCATGAGGAGGTGGTGGAGGCCTTTGAAATTCCCTTGCATGGTACACAGGGGGAAACTGAGTTAAGGGGAGGGCAGGAGCTCACCTGCAGGGCTCTCAGCACAGCCCTGGAACCCTTGGCTCTTCCCCCATCACTGTCGCCTTCTCAGCCTCATATCTTCCTGTCCCCAACCCTGGCCTGGTCCTGAAGCTGGTGAGGCCCTTCTCCCTGCTGCCTCTCTGAGGGACCACAGGCATCCAAGAGAAAGCACCTGATGGTGGCCGGGGGCCTAGGCCCCTGGCTGGACTGCTTGTGGGATCCTGGGCAAGTCCTCCCCTCTCTGGACCTTAGTGTGCCCATCTGTGCCATGGGGACGGTGGTAGCTGCCCCAAGAGGCAGGCATGCTCTGCCTCACAGGAGAGAGACCACCCCCATCACCAGGGTGGGAGGCTCTTCCAGAAGCCCCCGGAGGCCCCTACCATGGGGCCTGAGCAGACCTGCAGCCAGGAGACTGTCACAGGGACCTGACCAAGGGGCTGGCTGTGGCTGCATACCAGGACCCTGTCTGCTCACCAGCACACACGGATGGCCATCACAGGCAGGGGTTTGGAGCATGGCTTTAGAGTGGGAATGGCCTGTCCCCGTCATCCTAGGGCTTCGGGTTCCTCACGAGGAGGACAGGAGGAGTTGCCCCGAAGCTGTGAGGATTCAAGGGGACCTGCCCGGGGCTGTGGCTGCTCTGTGGCAGCTCTGAGGCTGAAGTGTGTCCTTGCCAGCTGCTCATAACCCCGGACACTGAGGGTGAGTGACTCATTCTGCTTCCCAGTACTCTTGGGGCTGGACACAGGCACACACACGTGCACACACATGCCCCACATGAATCTGTAGTCCTCAGGGGTTGGAGGTGATCACATCTTCAACCCCCAGGTGAGGGCCACATAAGACCTGGGCCTCCGTCTGGGCTGGAAGGGCAGGACAGGCCTGCCTCTGTACCCTTCAGCTGCAGGCTGGGGAGCCCTGGCCCAGCATAGTCAGAGGAGGGCAAGCTGACACACCCCTGAACCCTGGGTGGCTGGACACAGACCTCAGCCTGGGGTGGTGGGCACAATAGCCAGCCCCCAGGCCTGCTAAGAGGCCAGACAGGTGCCAGCTGCGGTTTCTCCCCAGGCCCATGCCCCTCCATGTCCAGTCCCTCCCTGTTCCCACCGCTGGCCGGCAGGGCCTGGATGCCGTGTGCCCCTGCGACTGGCTCACACTTACCTGGCCCCTGACGAAGCTGAAGCCTGCCAGGCAGAAGGCCAGGAGGCAGAGTGGGAGGAGGCCCCGGGGCCCCGCCATGGCTGGTGGGCACGCTGTCCAGGACAGAGTCGGGGCGTAGGGAAAGAGCTCTAGGAGGCAGGCACAGCACAGACAGGCAGGACGGGGCGGGCAGTGGCCTTAAAAGCAGCCCGGAGGCCCCGCCAGCTCACCCCCACAGGAACCCGCCAGGATTTCCTCCTGCGTATCAGCAGCCTGCAGGCGGAAGGGAAGGTGCTGGCCACTGACCCCCCCATGGACGGCCTGAGCCCTGCTCGGGGCTTCCCAGCCAGGACCCTCCTGGCATCACAACCTGGAAGTCCAGGCCACCATGAGCCCCGGGACCTGGGCTCTATCAGAGGTTCTGAAGCAAATCCAAAGGCACACGTGAACGAGCGCCCCGCCTGCGAGCCCAGTGTGTTTCATTCACAGGCTCTTGGGGTGCTGGTCGGCGGAAGGCAGGGCAGCCCCTGAATGGGTCTGTATGTTCCTGCCTCTACCTTTCCAACTCCAGGGCGCTCATGGGGCTCTGACTCGCTACAGGCACCCTGCTAGCCCACCAGACCCGCATCCCCTCACCAGCCCCAGCCACTCCTGAGCCGCTGGTCCTGCCCGCCAACCCCCATCCACCCTCCCTCCTTCCCTATCTGCCCTCCACTCAGCAGCCCATGCTCAGCCAGCTTGCTGCAGCACCTCCAAACCCCTCTCCAGCCGGCTGGTCTCTCTCTGGACTCTCCCTAGACAGGTCTGCTTCCGCCACGCAGGCCTCTCTGCTCCTTCAGTGAGCTCTCCCGGCATGCGCTGCTACCCCAGATTGTCACACTCTGGCTCCTTCTCACAGGTGCAGTCTCAGGTCAAGGGCCACCACTTCAGAGAACCTCCCTGGTCTCAGCCTGCAGGTGGCCCTGCACCTGGTTCACCTGGCAGCACCGGCCACCAGCTGACATTGGCTTGTTTCATTTGTCTCCCCTGGAACATTAGCTGTGGAAGGAGTAGGGGCGCTGTCTGGCTGATACGCACAGTGGATGCTCAATACACGTGTGCAGAAGGAATAAATGAATGGAGGTGGCTACTTTTATGATCCCTCTGTTACTGGTGGGGAAACTGAGGCTCAGAGGGGCTGGGTAGCTTGTCCGAGGTAATCAGTTTTCATATCCAATCCCAGGGCTACTGTCTGTGAAGCCACCGCTGCCTGCACAGCCAGCACCCCCAGGAGGTGCAGTGGGCCCAGGCTGAGGGCCTCTGCGTGCCAGGGCTGCATGTGGTGGGCCTTGCCTCTAGTTGTCACTACCCCCAACTGCAGATGGTGTAACAGTTGGGGAGACAGGAGTGGGCCAGAGCCCGGTGGCCATCTGTAAATGCTTTGGTAAAGGCCAGGCTGGGGAAAGTTTCTCCTCCCCAGCACATCTCCACTCCCATCCGTTTGGAGGGGCCTTCAGGCAGGCCTCTGAGATCTGGCTGGGATGGGGGTTGCAAGGGGAGACCCTCCCCGCATTCCCCACACCCACAGTCTTCCTGGGGATGAAGGGTCCTCCAGGCAGGACCCCCACTCTGCTGGCACCAAGGGAAACTGGGGAGCAGAAGCAGGCCTGGGAGCCAGGCTGGCCACACCACCCACCTCTCCACAGCCCTGCCTGGCCTGGAGGCCCCAAGGTCTTGGGGGCTCAGGCTCCTGGCTGGGCCAGGATGAGTTATGTGGGGCTCATAGGCCCTGCTCTGGCAGCAGGAATGGGGTTGGGGAAGAGTGTGGCATGGGGTTGGCTCCCAAAATCCCAGGTCCTACCTCAGCAGGCTCCCTGAAGCAACCCTCAGGGAGGGGCCCATGAGCCTCATGTTTCAGGGACATGAAGACAGGCACAGCCAGTCATGCGCCCCTCCCTCCACTGTCCACCACCTGGGTCCACCTCCCCACAGGCCTCCCCTGCTGCCGTTCAAGGGCCACCTTGGTGAGATGCCCCGCCCCCCACCAGCCATCCCAGACTCTGGGATCTCTCTGTCCCCCTCGCCCCTCCCCCACTCTCAACAGGGGTTGTGAGACAGGTGGGGTTGGGCCCAGGGGTGACTGACACACAAGACCTGCAGGACAGCCTGAAGAGGGTGGCATGCCCTGCACCCCGGCAGAGGGGCAGCGGTGGTTGTCAGGGGTGCCCTGACGAGTTTCACAGACTTGTTTGTCCTGGGCTCATGGTTTAGCCACAGCCCAGCATGGCACTGTCCAGAGAGGCCATGGCCCTGTCATACCTCCCATGTTCCAAGAAGCATCTGGCTCCTGGAGGGCTGCTCCTTCCTTTCCCCCAACCCCTCACCCTCCTGTCTCCAGGGCACCCTCTCTCCCCTATGCGACCATGCCCTGGACGGAAGCCCTGCTGGGATCCCAGTGACCCTTGACTTAGAAGATGTAGACGGTGTCAAACTCTGCTTTATTGGAATAGAGAATACAGGCAGCAGGAATCACGCTTGGTGCTGGCAGCCCCAGGTCCCCTGCCCCCACGGGCTCTCCCACTTGTCTGGATCAGGGGAGACCTCCACTTTGAAGAACAGTATGGGGTGGGAGCTTCCAATGTGCATTCTGCTACCAGCCTCAGGATTAGCAGCAAGATGCCCACAACAACAGCAACAGCAACAGCAACAGCAACAAAGGACTGGACTCGACACTTCAGGAAAGGACGCGTAGAAGAGAAAGTCAGACCCACAGTGTCACATGTTAACAACGGTCCCACAACAGCAGACACAACACTGGTGTGCACGGCTGTACCACCTGCAGGAGGCTGACGGCACACCGTCAGCCCTGGAGGGGCCCGGCATTCTCACTCCCAACATGAGAAAGAATTAACACAACACACACACATGTTCACATTCTCTGCGAGGACAGTCAAATTAAGGTACCAAAGGGAGGAGAAAACATTTTAAGAGAACACAAAAGCCTGCTGCTCTGCCCCAGTAGGCGTCAGGCCGGACACGGCAAGCTGGCTGTGGCCTGGGCTAGCCGGTGAGCTCGACAGGCAGCTCACGGCCACACAGGGCCTCCCACTGGCGAGCCAACAGCGAGATGAGCTTCTCTCTGCTCTCGGCACTGGGGACGAACACCTGCCACTGGACTTCACGGCCCTGGCCGGCTCTAGCCAGGCCACCTGGCACCTCCCCAAAGTGGTCCAGGGTGACACTGCCCATGAGGTCATGACCCTGCACGTCATCGAAGACGAGGGTGAGGGCCTGTGGGTAGGTCTGGTAGCCCATGAGCACTCGGTCCAGGTCCCGGACGCGGCGGCCATCGTCCAGCCGGTACCTGTCTCTCTGCGGCGGCTCTTTGGCAAACTCGGGCAGCGGGTAGTGGACACAGTCCTCATCCAGGAGGAAGATCTCGGAGCTGGTGAGCAGGAGTGTCTTGGGGCGCAGGGGGCCCCTGCAGCACCCAGGGGGTGGCATGCCCACCTGGAAGGCCTGAACGTACAGCAGGATGCTGAGGGCTGGGGCCTTCTCTGGCTCAGCCATCTTTTGGGCCACAGTGAACGTCAGGTCCCCAATCTCCTCCTCACTGGGGTAGGTGAACTTCACGCGACTAGAGTGGATCAGCTCGTAGTTCTCCATCTTCCCTGCAGAGAGATGCCACCTGGGCTGTAGCCTGGAACTGGCCCCTGGTGGGGCTGGGAGCACCAAGGGCCCCAAGCCAACTGAGAGACCCCGGCATGAGAGAGGCAGGAGAGGATGCTCCAACTGTGGGGCCCACAGGCCAGGAGCCCAAAGCAGGCACCGGAGATGTGTCTGCCAGATGGTTGAGGGACTGCTGGGGTGGAGACTCTGCCATCGAAAAGCCCCACTTTTATAAAACCCTGGCCAGCTAAGTGAGAAAAGAGAGACATAGAGGCAGAGAGGGTTCTGGGGCACAGAGAGCCACCCTAGGGCCCGTGACGTCTGTCTAGGCAGCCTGTCTGCAGCCTGAGGTAGACAGGGGTACCTGTGGTCTTGTTCCCAAACTCGGAGTAGAAGTCCTTGTCAACAGGCTCCGGCGAGGGCGTGCGTTCCAGAGAGGACAGCACGACCATGAGGTGCTGGAGGAAGCAGTGCGTCAGGTAGCTGTCCCGCGTCAAGCACGTGACCACCTGCATCGGGGTGGAACCTGCACGAGACGGGGCTGGTCAGGGCCACGGGCCACCGCTCCCCAGCCCTATCCCTGCCCCTTAGAGCCACCCCGAGTCCCTAGCAAGCCTCAGCCCAGAGGCCAGGGCCAGGAGGGCCCACATAGGAAAGCATCATGGGGCCCGGGAGGAGGCCATTCCTTCAGGCAGGAAGAGCTGAGGCATTTTTCTGGAAGGGGAGACAGAGGCATTAGGCAAAGAGCTTAGCTTTCTCTCCTCAGGAAGTGTGAGTCAGAAACATCCTCCCCGAGACCAGGGCCCACTCTGCTTCTGTCCGGGCCAGCGCTTGCCGCACACCCTGCCTCCTGCTCCGAGCCCTGGAGCGTGAGTTCTGCTCTCTCAGCAGTTCCTGAAGCTGCTTCCTCCCACCCCGGGTAAGAAGTGGCTCTTGAGCACAGAGATAACTGTCTATGATAACCCACCCACGTACGGAAGGTGGAAGCCCACTGGTGATGCTGGCCTTCACCCGAAATAGGACAAAGGACAGAGGGTCACCCACCCGTCAGCCGGAAATGCTGGTCGAAAAGCCCCACGTTGACTGACTGCAGGTCACTAAGCTTTAGCACAAAGCACTGGGAGATGTGGAAAGGGCTGTTGTTGTAGTCGGTGTTTTTCTGATGCCAGAAATCTGTGTGATGGAGAAAGGGACAGAGAGAGGCGGTGGCAGGCAAGCACAAGGTTCCTAGGCGTGCAGCACGTCCAGCAGGAACAGGTCCTCTTGGCTGGCCTGGCTTCCACCCATGCAAAGCCTCATAGGCAATGCCCTCTGGAGTCTGAGCCTCTTCCAGCTCAGAGGAGTCACCAGGTCACTAGCTAAGGCTTCCTGTGCAGCCCCAGGGGCAGAGGCTGCCTAACCCCTTCTCATCACAGGCTGTTCCCAAGCAGTCACCGGGCCCTGGCTCAGTGCATTCTGCGTTCACATCTGGCCATGGACCCCTCCCTCATGACAGCTCCCCTTCCTCAGACAAGGAACTCTCAGCCCACTGCAGCCAAGTCGCTGACTGCTGCCTGAAGCCACACAGCTGGCACCAGAGAATGACCCCCCAGCCTACCCCAACCACACACTCCAAGCTCCTGAGCCCCAGCAGGCCCTGTGCCTACCCTGCAGTGGCTCTGAGAAGTAGCGGCGGAGGCCGTCGTGGAGCACAAAGTACACAGCCTTGGTGGAGAGCAGCACACAGGCGGTCACCTCCAGCCCTGGGGTCTGGTAGAACACCACCGAGGACCACATGAGGTGCCTCAACTCCTCGTTTTCAACCTGGAGACGGGGGGCCTCCTGTCAGCTCCACCACCCTAGCAACCTGCACATACCAGGGACATGCCCACAGCTCCCACAAGGAGACATGGGAAGCCCCTCTTGGCTCACCAATGAATCCGTATGCTTCAGGGCAGTGAGGAAGAGAGGGGTGGGAGATGGCTGTGGGGGGGTCTACCTGGGGCTGGAAGTGGCACAGGAAGTGGTGACACAGCACAAATGGCCAGGGGAGGGCAACTCAGGACCTCACTGCCCAGGTCCTCAAAGCTGTGAGCAGCTCAGCTGAGGACTCTGACATCAGGGAAGTCCAGGGACCTGAGGCTGACCTGAAGCCAAGCTTGGTCTCACCCTCAAGACTGGCCATGCCATAGCCGGCACCCACACCCGGGCCGCTACCTCAGCAATGCTGCTGTGGAAGAGCTCGATGATGGCGCTGCCCCGCAGGCTGGCGACGTGCCGGAGTGACGGGCAGGCAGGCAAGTGCGAGGGGATCTGATTCTCCTCCGAGGTGGCCTGGATGAGGTGCTCACTCGGGTACTGGGCAGGGGCCTCGGCTGGGGGTGGGGCTGGAGCCTCCACTGGGGTCTCCTCTGGGACCAAAGCTGAAGTTGAGGCCTCTGCAGGGGCTGGAGCTGGGACTTCCGCTGGGGCTGGGGCCAGAGCCTCTGCTGGGACCTCCTGGGGACGCTGGTCATTGCTGCATCCCCCGAAAAACACCATATTAACAGCGGACCCCAAAGGAAGATTCACATTGCATGTGCAGCTTCAGAGTGAGGAGACTGTGTGCATCACACATCACCTATGGGTTACTGGGAACTTCCACCAGCTTCTCTACTGGAGAACAGAACAGCACGGCCGGGCACGGTGGCTCACGTCTGTAATCCCAGCACTTTGGGAGGCTGAGGCGGAGGATTGTTTGAGCCCAAAATTTGAGACCAGCCTGAACAACACAGCAAGATGTTGAGGTGGGTGAAGCCTAAGGCAGATCCTGGCCCACAGAGCCATCCATGGGACTGTGACCCTGGCAGGGGTGGTGCCCAGAGGCCATGCTTGGGCCCAGTGGAGCACAGCAGCCAGGGCGACAACTCTCCTGGCCTCGGTGTGCTGCAGCCTGTTGCTCTCCCACTGGGCAGGCAAAGTTGGGGTAGCCCCCTTGGCCTGCCCTTCATGGGTGGCAAGAGGCTGGGCCAACCCATTTTGTGAGAAGACAGCTTTACTGGGCTTCTTCTACAGCACTGAGATAAGGAGAAGCCTGGCACCAAACCTGGGGTGGTGATGTAGAGGGAGACCGGGGGGCAAGGGGCGGGGGGAGGGGGCCCAGCTCTCGCAGCAACCCCCGGCCCACACATGAGCCGCAGATGCTGAGATCACACACATGCCAGACCCATGCCCGCCGGCCCGAGAGCTGTGCTTGATCTCACCTGGCCCTGTGCTCGGCAGGCTGGCCATCCGCAAAGGGGCCCTGGGGGCTGCCTCCCGTCCCAGGGGTCTTGGCGATGACCACAGTCTTCAGGTCCTGCAGAGAGGCCCGCAGCTGGTTGTAGATGCGCAGGAAGTGGAACTTCTCGTGGGGCAGCACGAAGATGGCAGTGACAAAGCGGTACCCCACGAGCAGCTCTAGCACGTGGCCATCAGCAAAGGCGCCCCGAGGCTGGGTGCAGCTGCGTGTGGGGTCCAGCAGCACGGTGGAGAGCGGCACGCGGCTGAGCTTGAAGCTGTTGCGGTTGCGACAGTTGTGGGTGCCACGGTTGGGCATGGGGTTGAAGTCGGCCTTGATGACATTGAGGTGCTGGGGTGTGAGCAACAGCCAGTAGGGGATGGCGGCGGACTTGACGGCCTCAGAGGGCGCGCAGCAGGAACGCCGCACGGCTGAACAGAGCGTGCAGCTGGCCCACTCGATGTTGCCTGAGTAGTCCCCGGCGGCCGTCTGCACCATGCGCTTGTCACTGTAGACCAGGTAGACGGGGAAGCAGCCCTGGCTGCGCTCCTGGCAGCCGCCAGCCACCTTGTAGAAAGTGAGCAGCTGGCGCAGGAACTCCTGCAGGCTGGTGTGGCTGCCGTAGAGGATGGGGCTACACAGCATGGCCATGTGCTGGGGTGCAAAGCATGAGCGCAGGTCCGCGTGGAACTCGTGCAGGTTGGCGGCGTCCGAGATGATGAAGAGCGTGTTCTCACTGTGCCGTACCTTGAGCACCAGACACAGCTCCGGCATGAGGAAGCCAAACTCGGTGAGGTCACCATGCGGGAAGCAGAAGACAAAGCGCAGGGAGGAGAGGATGTGCTGGCTGCTGCCCCGAGACTCCTGGTGCGGGATCTCGAAGACTGCGATGCCGAAGTCGGTGAGCACAAGGCAGGCGGCGAACTGGCGGATACTGCCCTGCACATGGATCAGGAAGCACCACAGCACCTTGAGGATGCGGATGTGCTCCAGCAGGAAGTCCTCGTCCGCGCCCAGGGCCCATTCCAGAGCCAGGCGCTCCTCCTCGGCCTCTTCATCCTCCTCTTCCTCCTCCTCCTCTTCCTCCCCCTGGCCTCCTTCCTCCTCCTCCTCCACGTCTGGGGGCCCCATTTCAAAGTAGCGGTTCTCAGCAACGTCCTCCTCTTCCTCCTCCTCCTCATCCTCCTCCTCGCCCTGTTCACCCTGGCCCTCCTCCCGCTGGTTGGCAGCCTCGATCCAGGCAGGCAGCTGCCGCTCGATAGCCTGCCGGATCAGCGTGCTCAGGCGCTGGATGAAGTCCTGATTGGTGGCCGTGTAGCCAATGCAGGTGAAGGGCAGGAAGATGATCTGGCCAGACCCGGGCACCACCTGGACCTCCGGCTCGGCATGTTCTGGGCTGTGCAAGGAGAGGCCAGGTCAGTGGCATGCGGGGAGGGGCTCCTCCCACCTCCCACATCTGGAGCCTGCTGCTACACCCTGACCCTGAGGAACCAACCCATGGGTCTCCCAAGCCTCCCACACAGCCAAGTCAGTTCCCAGGATGAGGGCCCTGGTGGGAGCCAGTGCTGCCTGCTGGAAGGCTGGGTCGCCAGTGTGGTCAGAGTCTATGCTTTTAGGTGCTTGGACCACAGGTGCCTGGCACAGCTATGCCCAGACCACACGAGTTCCCACAACAAAAGCACTCCCATGGACTTCTAAATCATTCAGTTGCTGCCATAAGACCTGGAGAGAACGAACACTCCAGGGCATGTCACCCCTAGTGGCCTCCAGGGCAGGGAAATGGGCTGGGGCAGGTCTTAGGACCTTCACACTTAAATTCCAGCTCTTCTTGGCCACAGCAGCCCTCGCATGTAGAGTGGGAGTTGGTAAACTTCTGTAAAGGGTCAGAGTACACATTTTGGGATTTATGGGCTACCCTGTCCATATGATCTTTAGCAGCCCGTTAAGAATGTAACTGTCCAACAATGGCGAAACCCTGTCTCTACTAAAAATAGAAGAATTAGCCAGGTGTGGTGGCGGGCGTCTTGGGTGGCTGAGGCAGGAGAATCCCTTGACCCTGAGAGGCGGAGGTTGCAGCGAGCTGAGATTGCGCCACTGCACTCCAGCCTGGGTGACAGAGCAAGACTCCGTCTCAAAGAAAAAAAAAGTAACTGTTATTCTGGCCTGGCGTGGTGGCTCATGCCTGTAATTCCAGTACTTTAGGAGGCCAAGGTGGGTGGATCACTGGAGTTCAGGAGTTTGAGACCAGCCTAGGCAACATGGTGAATCTCTGCCTCTACTAAAAATACAAAAAATTAGTTGGGCATGGTGGCGTGCACCTGTGGTCCAGGCTACTCAGGAGGCTGAGGCTGAGACAAGAAAATTGCATTAATCTGGGAGGCGGGGGTTGCAGTGAGCCGAGAACACGCCACTGCACTCCAGCCTGGGCAACAGAGTGAGACTCCGTCCGTCTCAAAAAAAGAAAAAAGAATGTAACTGTCATTCTTAGCTCCCAGGCTGTGGGCCACACACAGGCCTGGATTTGCCAACCCCTGGTATAGGGCAACATGTGCTGAGTAGAGTTTAGGTATTAGAATTGGGAAACAGATTGAAAAGTCCATCTCATCTGTGTCTCTTTAGAGGAAGAAATAGTTCTGTAGGACTTCTGTGAACAGATTTTTAAAAAAACCTGACTGGCCACCCCTGGCCCACAGCAGAGTGTCTGCAGAAGGCTGTGCGGCCAGGCCCAGGTCCCTTTCCAACCTCTTCCTTACCTTGCACCACCAACAGCTCCCGGCACGTCCCTTAAATCATCGGAAGCTGCCTGATGGAGAAAGAAACACAGTCAGTCCCCACATGCTGCAGCCAGCCCCAGCCATTTACTGGGTGCCAGACCCTGAGCTGGGCATTCTGCCCTCCATCACCGCCCTGAGGAAGCTCCCCATCCCCACGCTCTCCCCTGGGGCCTACTCTGGGACCCAAGGGCAGAGACCCACTTGGTTATCCCACCAGCACACAACAGGGCTGGGATTCCCACTCCTGACCTAGGGCCAGAGCCTCTCGCCACTCTCCAGGGATCCAGCATCTGACTGCTCCCTGTGCCACACAAGGGTCCAGGTAGACAGTCTACAAATTTGGTCCGACCCTAATTGGCCGGCAGTGGACACAGCCCTGGCAAGTCCCTCCCAATGGTCTCTGTGCACTGGGGAAGACCTAGGGCTTGGGAACCTCTTGCTGTGTGACCCTGGGAAGGGTGATGGGAGAGTGCTGTGGAGTACTGAGGACAGACAAGGACTCCGCCAACTGTCCCAGTGTCACAGGCCATAACCTTGTGCTGCTGCAGAGATGGGGCTGGAGGGAGGCCCAGGCACCAAGCACATTTGCCAAGCACACAGCAAGCACCCTTGCTTTCCTCCTCTCTTTTCTCAGGACACAGGAAGGGGCCCCACAACTCTCACTAACAACCACAGAGGAGGCGCCGGAGTGAGACTGTTTCCCAGACCACCAGGGTGACATGCGGAAAGGGGCCGAGTGGCTCCAGGGGTGCCAGGAAACAGAGAAGAAACCCAAACAAGCCCCCGCACGAGGGACTTTTGAAATGCCTTCCCCAGGGAAGCCTGCTCACAGGGTCAAGGGCCACCCTCTCCACCTGCCCCCATCGTGCCCTGGGCCCAGTGACAGAGAACTGCCTGTTCCCATCAACCAAGGGGGGTGGGGAGGGGAAGGAGGGAGGCTGAAAATAAACCCTTAACCACTGGGTTTGTCAGGAAGACACTCAACTAGAGACAGGTCCAAGAGAAAGACCATGGCGCAAAGCAGAGGACGCCAAACCCTGGAAGCATCTGCCTCAGCTCCAGCTAGGCCACTTCCTACTGCACACAACCCCGAGGATCCTTCCCCGGAAGTGGGAAGAGGGCATTACCTGTCCCGCAGGGATGGACTCCAGGGAATCAGAACATCCCTGGGCAATGGGCTGGTCCTCGGGAGTCAGACTGCTGGTGGATGAGAGGCTGCTGGCCAGGGCCTCCTCCTGAACGAACATGATTCCTGGAAAGACCAGGGCGGGCAGGCGGGCGGGCGGGCAGGGTGGGTGGGGGGGGGAGAGTGGCTGTTCAACAAGTGGGGCTGGGCCCCTCAGGCTACTGGCATGGCCGGGGGTTAGCCAGACCCCAAAACCCAGCCACACGGATTATAGAAGAAAATGTTAAAACTGAAATCTCAAAATAACTCAAGAAAGAACAAATGACTGCTTATCTAATCTCGGAGCAGGGAGAAGCATTCTGAGAATAAATGCAATGGAAAAACAAACTGATAGATGTGACTACATAAAAATTAAACTTCCACAGACACATTTTTTAAAACCAGGATAAATTAAAACCAGATGAAATGAGAAAAGTGTTTGCAATATTTGACAAGGATTTATATTGCTGGTCTGTAAAAAGTTCTTACAGATTACAAAAATGGGGGAAGGTTGGAAACCCCATTAACAGACTGCAAAGGACGTGAACAGACATTCCGCAGAAGAATGGCCAGCGGATAGAACATGAAAAGAATGCTCACTCTCAGAAGTACACAAAGAAAGGCAAGCTGAAATAAGAGACAAGTTTTGCCTCTCAACTTTTGCCAAAGTCAGACTGACTGTGTGGCCTGGCCCTGACCTCACTGGGCAGAGGCCGGCACAGGCGTGCGAGCTGGCCCACCCATCCAGAGAAGAGTTTGGAGGTACATCCATCAAGAGCCTGAAATGTGTTCACTCCTGGAGCATTTTCCCAGATGGTGACTAGACATGACCCTGTCCCCTGATTTGTCATCTCTGCAGGACTCATAGATACACAGGGCACGGGACAATTCACCAGGGGGCCAGCCCTTGCAGGCCTTGGTATCCAGCAGGGCTGCTGAGTCCAGCCTGAGCCCACATCCACAGTCCCACTTACCACAGGACGTGCCCACTGACCTGCCCTGGGGCCACTTCCCACGGACAGCAGCACTCTGACCTGCTGCGTCCTGTAAATGCATAGCGTTCCTAAACCCTGCTGAAGCTGTATTATGAACATAGCCTATCTGGACCTGTTACTCCACTTCAGATCACCTCTAGATCGCTTGAAGGTAAAGCCTTTGTGAACATGTTCCTGACTGCCGCCAGCAGGGTGAACACTGGGCATCGGCCGCCAGTCTCACTGAGGCCTATAGGAGCCCTAGGCCTGCCTCCACAACCCAACAGCCAGTGAAATGACCCCGAGCCCTCTGAGCCCCACAGGTCAAGACCCCCGACCAGCTCAGCTGCTCCCCGGGACAGGACAACTCACACAGCCTGGGTCCTCTCTGCCCACAAGCGAGGCAGGCAGGTGGGCCCAAGCTCAGATGCCCCCACAAAGCGAAGCAGCAGGGGGTAGGCAGGCAGGAAGGATGGCAAGCACACAGCCATGCATGAAGCGCCCTGATGGGCCACACTGGGCACCTGCCCAGGCCACTGCTCTCCTGTAATCCACCCTCTGCCTGCTAACGTTCAACTCCTATCCATCCTTCGAGATTCACCTCAGACACCACCTCCACTGCAGAACTTCTCTGCTCTAGACAGTCTACAAAAGCCCCACACCATCCTACCCTGTTCTCCTCCAGCACAGGGCGCATCCTCCCACATGGCTCCAAGCTCCCCAGGGGCACTGTCTGGGTCATCTTGAACCCCCCACTAAGGATGTGGGAAAGAGCAGCCCTCATCGACCACCTCTGTGGAGCTCTGAGTAGTGCCAAGCGCCTCCCCAGCATTCGCTCATGCATGCCTCTCGTTATTTACCACATTTCATCAAATCTAAGATGCGGCAGGTGGCGCCATCTTGGTCCTAGCGGAAGGTGTCCACGGGTTTTCCACGACTCCATCGCGAATACCAGCTGGCTGACAGCGACTATGAGACGCCACTGACTGAAAGACGCACCTCAATTTCAGAGAAGTCACAAGGTGGAAATGCGTGCCTCTTAGAATCAATGAAGTAGGGTGCATCCACTTCACAGTTGAGAAAACAGCTTCAGAGAGGCTACAAGTTGCTTGAGGTCCCACAGCTAGGAAGCTGGGATGCGAAAGCAGCTGACCGAGCCCTGGCTCCTAACCACCTCTCCACACAGCCTCCTCTCAGCCCCTGGGCATGGCTGGACAATCAACTCTGGCGACCACCCCTATTGGTCACAATCATCCATGGCTCCGACAGCGCCTGCCATAACGGGAGGCTGGGTGTTGTCTGGACAGCGCCCCCTTCAGACAGGCCTGAGTGCCAGTTCCTTCGCAAGCAGGCTCCCTTCTCGGGAACCAGGCTGGAAGCAACAGGCATGGGTCAGCAAAGCTGCTCCCACGCGCTCAAAAACCCTGTCCATCCAGGCAAGACCCAGGAATACGCGACTGAACAAACACACGGGGAAGCCTCCGAATCAGTGAGAAAAAGACCAACGCCTTTTGCCACTACCCCCCACAAGCCCTGTTTGGACCAAGGAAATGTGAACAGGGACAGGGACAGTCTGTCTGCTCCCGTCCTGGACCGTGGCCTGTACAAACAAGTGGTCAGAAAGGGCACTCAGCGGATAGAGCGGAGACATCAGGAGAGTCCTTAGGGGTCCGACCTTTGCTGTTTCTCACCAAAAGGAAAGAGAGATGCACACAAAGACATCCACTGCAGTTTTATTTAAGAGGTGCAAATCTGGAGGCAATGTCCAGAAGTCCAGCGATGGCGGGGACAGACTGCAGAGTGCCCCTCTGCAGAGTGTCCCCAGGGCACAAGGGGAGTGAGGAGGGGGCTGAGCTGGTGCAGAGGCTTCTCCGACAACGTGGGGGGGCTGCCTGCAGCTGCAGCCTGGGGGCATGGTACATCCCCACCCATCCAGGGCCTGCTCTTCACTGGCTCCTGCTCTACCTGCCCACTCACTCACTCACTGATCAACAGATGCTGGCAGAAACGGCTGTGTCCCTGGCCTTGAGAAGCAGACGCAGCTCCCTGTCCCCAGAGGCCTACAGTCATATGGTACCTCCACAGGCTCGCTTGGCCGCGCTGCAGGAGGCGGCTTCCTCACCGTGATATAACCTCCCTGGCTTTTATGTAATAAAATGCAACCAGAAATCCTTAGTCAAGAGTCTGACAGAAGAAAAATGGGCAATCATCCTGGCACCTAACCCCATCGCTCCACGCTCAGGAATTCTCTTCCACATCTCACAGGTGTGACCTCAGTGTGCTGCTCTGCGTCGGGCCTTCTGCCTTAACTTGAATGCTTCTCCCCTCTTCCTGCCCAGTCTTCCTGTCCCTGCTGGGAGGGCTGCCGAGCATTCTGCGCCACAGCCGACTCTCCCTCTCATCCTTCGATGTTGCAGTTGCAGCCCGTGTTTTGGCAGTGGTGAGCATTTCACCTCCCCTTCCCGGTATCTTATCCCTCTAAGAGAAAATCCCCACCAGTGGGGTTACCAGGTCAAGGGGTAGGAATGTTTTTCTGGCTCTTAAAACATCGGGTTGAACTGTTTTCCCAAGACCTCACACCAAGTTCTGCGTCTCCAGGAACCTGGGCAGGCGGCGTCCTTTCCTGCGTGTCCCGAGCCTCGGCTCCACTCGGGACGGCACACCCTCCCCTCTTCCGTGGGGGCCGGGCCAGCAGACACGCTCATGGGACCTGCTTCACTCACTCATCTCCGAGGATGCCTGGGTTCAGAGGTGAAAGCCCTTTGAAAACGCTAAGACAGTGGGCAGACGAATGGGCCTGGTCTTCCATGGGTCCACAGGGACACAGATGGCCCATCTTGGCCCCACAAACATGGTGTTCTGGGGCTGGGCCACACCACAGAGATGAGGCAGTGATAAAAGCAAGCTTTTCCCTGCACAGGGATTTGGGCTCTAGACAGTAAAGTCACAAGCCCGTAACCAGGAGCCAACCTGCGTGTGCTGCCGGTGAGGGAATGGGTCCCATGAGCCAACAGCCCTGAGCCTGTTCAGAGGGCAGCCTCAGGGCCTATCAGACACCCTGCGGTCTCCTAGAGGAGCTGGATGTGGGCATCAGAGCAATTGGGAGTCCTCACCAAGCAAGCAACAGCTGGCATCAGGCCGGGCACCCCTGCCATGTGTCCCCCCGCAAGGACCAGCCTGCAGAAGGCACTGCCCTCCCTGTGTCTGATCCTGTCGGAAGCAGGTGCTGGCACCTCTCCCCCAACCCAGCCAGGGGGCCCAGGCAGGCCTGTATGGCTCGACTAGAAGCAAGATACATACACGATTACCTTGGTTGGAGAGGATGGGCTGGGGCAGGGAGGCAGATGCGGGAGCCACACTGGGAGGGGAGCTGCTGGGTCTGATGCCGGGGAGAGCTGAGAGCCGGGAGTCTTCACCACCCTGAGGACGAGTGCTTGAGTCAGCCCCGGGAGAGAACAGGAAGCACAGAGCTCCCCAAGGCCAGGGGTGTGAGGAAGGAGTGCAACAGTTCCCACCAACTGGGTGGTAAAGATGGTCTCATCACATCCTTAGAGCAGGAACTACCACCGTCCCCAACCCACAGAGAATACAGAGGCCGCGACTTGCCCGAGGTCATGCAGCCAGCGAGGGGCGCAGCTGGGACTCGGCAGCCCTGAGCAGTCCCATGGCCCAAGCCCCCCGAACTGGCTCCTATCCCGGCTGGCTCTGCACTACTGCCCTCCCACCTGCCACACAAACCCACCTTCTTCTCTGGGTTGCTCAGTTTGGACTTGACCTCCTTGGCTTTCTGAATTGCTTTCAGCACTTCCACAGTGTCCAGCTCCTTCTCTGTGGTCACTGTGTCATCCAGACAGACCTAGAACATCCAGAAAGTGGCTATCAGCATGGGGACTGGTGAGCATGGCAGGAGGATGGTAGGGCCCTGCTGAGAAGGAGGAGTGAGCACCTGCTGTGGGCCAGGCCACGTGAGGACACCACAGGCTGAGGGAGGCTCAGCCTGCTCAGAGGCGGCTCTTCACTACTCATGGAAGTGACCTGGGAATGCTTTGGAGGGGTCCAGGGAGGTCCCACATCTGTCTCTGGAGTCCCTCACCAAGAACAGGAGGCAGCAAGCTCTTGGGCAGCTGGACTGGGGTAAGGGGGCAACTTGAACTAAGCCCCCAGTTAGAGGTGGGAGGCAGACTCTCAAAAGAGCGATGGGAGATCCTTCTGGGTAGGGGAACCAGCAGCGGGAGAGGGCAGGGCCCCCACCTGCAAATTCGGGAAGGAGTGGTGGCTGGCAGGCAGTGGGGGGGTTGGGTACGGTGGTTGAATGAGGGAAGGTCCCAAGGGCCTGGACAGGAGCTGACACTCTGTGGCCTGGGAGCTTCCCAAGGTCTGGAGCCCAGGAGGGGAGGAGATGGCATCTCATGGTCTTGTGACTGTGTGGAGGAAGGGGCACTTGCGGCCAAAAAGAGGGAGGTGGGACACGAATAGACTCCCAGGTATTTTCTGACCTGGGATTTTGGGAGAACAGAAGGTCCAAGGACCAATCAGAGAATCAGGGGGCCTGCTCCAGGCCCAGGCAATGGGTGAACCTGGTTAAGGGTGTCTGGTCAGCATTGTGGCAGGTGCACAGACACAGCGAGGGGCAGCAGACACCAGGCTGGGCTACACTGGCAAAGGCAAACCCTTTGGGTTTACAGTCAGGCACTATGGCCACAGGTTGTCCAGGAGATATAAATATTTTAAGGATCTTATTTCTGACCCTTTCCTAGAATAAACAATGTTATCCCAGACAGTACAGGCAGGAGATGCAAGGGAGCTTTTTCCTGGGGAGATAGCGGACTTCCCAGAACCGAAAAGCCCCTAAGGAACAGGACCTCCTTCTGAAGCAGGCAAGGGTAGAACAATGGACATATATCCCCCTACCACCCATGCAGACTTGACTGCATCCCGAGGGTCTCCCTGGGCTGACTGTGCTGGGGCTCACCTCTGAGGCCCTCTCTCCGAACTGAGCCAGCACCTTGGTCCGGTAGTCAGGGATGATGCTCAGAGGGTTGTTCAGCAGAGACACGTGCTCCAGACACGGGAGGCTGCCTATGCTCCGGACCTCCTCCATCTGCAAGGTATGAGTTCCATCCCCTTTGGTCCCTTCTCTTAACACTTCAGCAACACGCCAACACGTTTCATGGTCTCTTTTAAATGAAAGGAATCTTAACATTCTTCTTTAACATGATACACACCAAGGCACAGAAATCCCAAAACCGTGAGGTCCTTGGGCTCACCTGTTCGATCCTGTTGTCCCGGAGATCCAGGTTGACCAATGAGTAGAGCTTGTGCAGGCCACTCAGACTCTCTAGGAGGTTGCCTGCAAGGTTTAAGGTCTTGATGTTCCCCAGCTTGGTGTGAAGCCCTTCCAAGGAGGAGAGCTTGTTGTAGGACAGGTCCAGATGCACAAGGTTATACAGGTGCTGCAGCGGCGTGGAGAACAGCGTAAAGTGGCTCAGGTCAAGTCTCCAAAGATAGGGGCCTGACACTAATGGCAGGATGGGCCTTCCAACCCAAATACCCAGTTCTGCAAGTCACTCTGACAGTTATTTTAGGAAGGGAAGTCCCTCTTCTCTGCCGCACATGCCACAGCACAGTGGCACCCATGCAGACAGTTGGGGTGGGCGTTGAAAACATGGCTGTCCACCTTCAGGACGGAGGTGCATCATCATGCCTGGTTTGTATTTACTCATGCTTCCTAATTCTTTGGAACTAGAGCAACAAACACTGAGTGCATTGCTGGGATCCTAAAGGGAAGACAGCAACCCCTGCCCTTACAACCCCTGGCCAATTCCCAAGGCTGCATCAGTCTCCTGAACTCTCAGAACCGGGCCTTGGGAGTGTGTGCGGGCAGCACTGGTCTCCAAAGGCACTACCTGCAGATTGTCCACAACCAGCAATCCATTGTGACTCAGGTCCAGGAACTCAATCTTTGGGATCAGTTTCTTGTGAAAGAAAAGAACATCCGACGTTACTGTAGGGGGCTGGACCCCAAACATGGTCCCCCACACAGTGGACGGGCACCCCAGGATGCTTCCTCCCGACCACGGACTCCCACAGGCCGTCCCTGCAGGACCACTGGTGGGACACCTCCCACTGTCCAGCCAGTAGCACATCCAAAGGCACACACAGGGCCCCCATTGCTGGGCACTACTCATTGTTTTCATGGAACACTTGGCTTGTGAAAATGACACATGGCAAGGTCCCAGACAGAGAAGAGAGTCTGTCCTTCTTCAACCCTGCCCACAATCCCTGAGCAGCGCAAACACGGAAACGACACTCTTACTGCCCAAATGCCCTCTGGATGTCATTCTTTTATGGGCACATCTATCATCTAAGGAGTGATTTTTCTGCTCCACTCTTTGGAGTAAATGTCATCACTTAGTGTGTTATAGTTTACCAAATTTATATGAAATTAATATCTTACTTGGTTCTAAGTACTACCTCACCAATTTTAAATGATCCCATTTTTTTTTTTCTTCTTTTGAGACGGAGTCTCACTCTGTCGCCCAGGCTGGAATGCAGTGGCCCTATCTCAGCTCACTGCAACATCTGCCTCCCGGGTTCAAGTGATTCTCCTGCCTAAGCCTCCCGAAGTAGCTGGGATTATAGGCGTACGCCACCACACCCAGCTAATTTTTGTATTTTTAGTAGAGATGGGGTTTCACCACATTGGTCAGGCTGGTCTCGAACTCCTGACCTCAGGTGATCCTCCCACCTCGGTCTCCCAAAATGCTGGGATTACAGGCATGAGCCACTGCGTCCAGCCCTCATTTTGTAATTAACTTAAAATGGTAGGCAATGCACAGAGCACTAGATATAGGTTTTCTGTGGTCCTTCCTAAAAAAGCTGACTTAAATACTCAAACTCAGGGTTTGGTGGGGCCAGAGAAGCCCCTGGCACCTGCTGTTGAGAGCATACCACAGACTCGTCGATCTCGGAGATGCTGTTGTGGCTCAGGTCAAGCGTGGTCAATGCCTGCCAAGTGGGGATGACGGCAGTCACAGGGCCTTCTAGGGTTGTGCCTTCAGGCTCCCACTCATCAAATTCTGAGGCTTCAGGAACAAGGACTTCCTGCATAAAAACATCTGTTGAGCACCACACTCGGGCCCTCACGCGACACTCACTGGGAACACAGTCGTTGCAGAATTTAAGGAAGGGCTGGAGCATATTTAGCATGTGGAAGTAAACTTGCATTAAAGCATGCCTTTGGTTCCTATGTCTTTAAACGATTGTGAAATCGTTCAAAGCTGAACAATTCACCACATAACAGCCACTTAGAATAAGTCCTGGCCCTGCTTTAGGAGCAATGCTTTTCAAGCCCAAAGGGCCTTTGCCCTGGTGACCTGGTGATGCCTTTTCTAGCCTGTTGTCTTTTTTGAGATGGAGTCTCGTTCTGTCACCCAGGCTGGAGTGCAGTGGTGCAATCTCAGTTCACTGCCACCTCTGCCTCACAGGCTCAAGCGATCCTCCTGTCTTAGCCTCCCCAGTAGCTGGGACTAGAGGTGTGTACCACCATGCCTGGCTAATTTTTGCATTTTTAATAGAGATGGGGGCTTCACCATGTTGGCCAGGCTGGTCTCAAACTCCTGACTTCAGGTGATCCACCCACCTCAGCCTCCCAAAGTGCTGGGATTCCAGACGTGAACCACAGCGCCTAGCCGTTTTTTCTTTGAGACACAGTCTCACTCTGTCGCGCAGGCTGGAGTGCAGTGGCGCCATCACGGCTCACTGCAGCCTCAAACTCGCAGGCACAAGCAAATCCTCCCATCTCAGCCTCTTGGGTAGCTGGGACTACAGGCGCACACCACCTTGCCCAGCTAATTAAAAAATTTTTTCCTGTAGAAACGAGGTCTCCCTACACAGCCCAGACTGGTCTCAAACTCCTGGGCTCAAGTGATCCTCCCACCTTGGCCTCCCAAAGTGCTGGGATTATAGGTGCAAGCCACTGGTACTGGCCAGCCAACCGTCTTTTCTAGCTTCTCAGAGGCTGAAGGTGAGAATTCAGTTTCCAGGCAGCTGTGCTTTCCAAGCTGATGATGTGGTCCTCACTGTGGACACCAGGCCTTTAAAACCGTTATTTCACAGGAATAAAGTCAGACAATGCTAAGATAAGGGGAGTAGCACAAAGCCCAGAGACCATCAAAATGGAGAAAGGCAGGCCTATTTGTTTTGACAAGCCCTTTCTTCTCACAATGGGTCGCCCTGGGCTCCTTTCAGCAAGACAGTGAGAAGTGCTCGGAGAGGGACCAGGTGGCCCAACACACTCTCTGCAAGCCTCAAGAGGAAAATTTTTCACCAAATCCAATTTTTTTTTTTTTTAAGAGACAAGGTCTCCCTATGTTGCCCAGGTTGGTCTCCAACTCCTGGGCTCAAGGAATCCTCCTGCCTTGGCCTCCCAAAATGCTAGGATTACAGGCATGAGCCACCACACCTGGCCCAAACCTAAGTCTTGATCAGGAACCTTAAGTCATAATATTAGCCACTACATGCCTTTTCTATACCCAGGAAGATTTTAACATTAGCAAGATGTAATCCATAAAAAAGGTAAACAGAAACATTCCCAATTTGAATGTTTCTGCTGCTCACATGTAAACAACAGGGCCTAGCATTTCCACAACCTCACCTTCTAATCAAGCCGTGGAGAAAAAGATACAAATGAGTGCTTAGCCAGGGATTGCTAAAGCTTACAGGAGGAATCTAAGCTTAGTTATCAATCTAATTAATAATGGTCCCACCACTTGCCACAGCTTAGCAATTTATTCATTAAAAACCAATGACGGCCAGGTGAAGTGGCTCATGCCTGTAATCCCAGCACTTTGGGAGGCTGAGGCTGGTGGATCACTTGAGGTCAGGAGTTCGAGATCAGCCTGACCAACATGGTAAAACCCTGTCTCTACTAAAAATACAAAACCTAGGCTGGGCGCGGTGGCTCACGCCTGTAATCCCAGCACTTTGGGAGGCCGAGACGGGCGGATCACGAGGTCAGGAGATTGAGACCATCCTGGCTAATATGGTGAAACCCCATCTCTACTAAAAATACAAAAAATTAGCTGGGTGTGGTGGCGGGTGCCTGTAGTCCCAGCCACTCGGGAGGCTGAGGCAGGAGAACGGCGTGAACCCGGGAGGTGGAGCTTACAGTGAGCCAAGATCGTGACACTGCACTCCAGCCTGGGCTACAGAGCGAAACCCCATCTCAAAAAACAACAACAACAACAACAACAAAAAACAAAACTTAGCGGGGCGTGGTGGCAGGCACCTGTAATCCCAGCTACTTGGGAGGCTGAGGTAGGAGAATCGCTTGACCCCAGGAGGTAGAGGTTGCAGTGAGCTAAGATCATACCACTGCACTCCAGTCTGGGCCACAGAGCAAGACTCTAGCTCAAAACAAAAACAAAACAAAACAAGAACACCAATGACTTTATTTTTGGGAGAAAGAAGCCAAGTTCCTTAAAATGTCCTGTTAACAACATGAACTTTTTATGCAAATGTGAACTAAAGGGTCCCAGGGGTTGTCAAGTGCTGGGAGGCCCCCCATGAGTGTGTGGCTACCCCACGGAAGGTCCAGCCTCTGAATACTGATAGACATAGCAGTATCCTCAACCATCCTCAGTGGTAGAGACCATAGCCCAGGACCCTGACCCATAGACATTGCCGCAGGCAGGATATAGGTGAAGCTTACCTTCATCGAGGTTGCTGAGAAGCGGACACTCAGCGTGGCTAAGGTGGGCTTCGATGCGACCAGCCCTCTGATGTGCTTAGCATCACAGTGACTTATCTGGAACAAGGAACAGCTGCATCTCAGAAACAGAATCCTTGCTCCATCAGAAGTCCCCAGATGTAGGTGCTTCCCACCCCCATACAAAAGCACAATGACGGGCAACCCAAATCCTCAGAGATGGGAGGTCACTCAAGACCAAAGTCTCTCTTTTTCCCAATGTCAGTGCTGACCAAACATTCCCTCAAGTATCTAGTAAGAAAGGTGCCTGGCCTCTCAGACTCACAATGGACCACAAATTCCATTTCCTCTGTAAGGGCTGCCTGGGGCTTGGCAGGTGAACATAAAGTGTGGGTCATGGAAACTGCTGGGGAGAACAAGGGGCCTCCACAGCACAGCGAGTGGGGTGGGTCCGCCTGTTCACCCAGCCCCCACTCCATGGAACTCAGCTGTCTTGTGGTGAGGAGGTGCAGGCCACAGGCTAAAGCACACTCCCCGAGCCACCTGCCCAAGCACACCCAAGACCCAGATCCAGAGCCTCAGCCTGCTCGGCAGGGCTGGGTCGGGTTTCCCCTTCACTTCCCTGTTCTCACTCGGCAGCAGGGCACACCACAAGTTTCCCTAGACCACTGTAGACAGAATAGCCCAGTGCACAGCAGAGGCTCTGCAGCTGAATTCAAATCCCAGCTTTCTGTTCATTAACTGTGTGGCCCTGGCTAAACTTCCTTATCTGCCCAAGCCTCAGTTTCCCCAACTGTAAAATGGAAATAAAAGTGCCCTCTTCACAGGGCTGTTGGGAAGATTCAATCAAGGAGACATGGGGCCACAGGGCAGAACACAAAAGCCATGTTCAAAAAATTATGCTTTGAAACTTTTTTTGTATTCATTACTGACTTTTCTTTTCAAAAATGCTAAAATTGGCATTGCAAACCAAGGAGCCCAGTAGTGACAAATGCAGAGTGTTTCCTGTGTGGGTGCCCCAGAGGACAGGGCATCTTCAAAGCTCTTTGCCAATCGGCCTTGAGAAATATAGACTTGTATTTAGTTCTGTCTGACCCTCAGGATGACTTCCCAAGACTTGAACTTGAGGTACACATGCCCCCTGCCCCTATGAGGAGGCCCAGAAGGAGCCAGGTGCTGGTGCTCCACCCTAGCTAACTGCCCCTGCAGCTCACGCCAGGTCAGAGGCATGCAGACCAGCCAGGAACAGGAGAGGCTTCTCTTTCTCCGCCTTCAGAGGGCCTGGTCACCTACACAGAATCTGTCACATACTGCCAAACATGAAAGCACAGCACCTTATGATTAAATCAGGACACCCAACATCACAAACACTCTCTAGCCTCTGAGTTGGGAATGAGAGGATGCTGTGCAGGGCTTGGCCCTCCTGCACTCCAGCAGCGCTGGGCCTTACCTCCACCTGATGCAGGGACTTGAATATTGATAGGTCGAACGGCAGGAGCTGCTCCTGAATGTTGCTGGTCCCAAAAGGTCCTTCTGTGCCAGAAACCTGAGGCCAAAGATAAGGCTTAAATTGGGAACAGCGCCGCACGCCCATCGGGGAGTGCTGCAGCAGCTGACAAGTTGAAGACAACTTTGACCACTTCTGCCTTCAACAAAGCAGGCTCAGGCCAGGACTTAATTTAACGGGACACTGGGTCAAGACTGCCCCCTGGTGCCCACAGCCAGAAGCACAGTGCCAAGAATAACCGGGCGGCCTTCCTTCCAAGAGTCCCCCATGGTCTCCTTCACACAAACTGCCAGCCAGTCCCCCGCAGGTTGCACCCCCACCGACTGAGGGGCTCTCCATGACTGAGCTGCTGCAGCTTTACCTTAAGGTACTTAAGGCGACAGGTGAAGTCCAGGATGTGCCCGAGGTCGGTCTTGGCATCCCCACTGGCGCACGTGGGCTTTCCCTGCTGCAGCTGCTCCGTGACGGCATACAGCTGCAGGGGTCCAATGGCAAAGACCTCGCCGGCCCCCAGGAGGTGTTCTCCTGCAAGAGCCATGCCCTGAAGGATAAGTGTCCAGCCGCAGCCCCAGCCCTCGTGCAGCCGGGATTTCCACATCTTTTCTGTCAACAAGCAGTTGGCAAGCACCCACTGGGCCCTGGGCATGCAAGGGCCCTGGGCATGCAGGAGCTGCTGCCCTCCTGGGTGCCGCTAGGCACAGGGCAACCCTAGACATGTGATGACAGAAGAGGGCAGGGCTGTGGGGCTGTGAGGCTGGGGAGCCACTGAGGGAGGAGTGAGCCGGAGTCAAGACCAAAGGCACTGGGCCAGAGTGAGGCTGCCGAGAGAGGCAGCATTCTGGGTGACACACCTATGCTGCAACCTCCGAAATGCAAACACCCAGGTCAGGTGCAGGCCTATAGTGCCAGCATGGTGCAGAGCCTGGGAGCAGGATGGGTTCTGAGCCCAACTGACTGCTGCTTGGTCCTCGCTCCACTCCTCCCAGCCATGTGCCCTCAGGCTGGTGACTGGGCCACTGACCCTGTATCCTCCTCTACACCTGTGGCTCCTGGGGGAAGGCAGTAAGATGCAAACAGGAAGCATTCATCACACATTAGCTACTATAACTGTGCTCTCTGGCAGGGATGGGACCCAGGGTCAGCTTCTATCTGCCATCTGAGCCCTTTCAGGTAAGCACAAACCAGGTGCGAGGGAGCAGTGCGCTACCCACCTTCCAGCACCCACCAGAGCGCTTTGGAACAGAGCCCAAGTCTGGGCTGAGCCCCTGACACGGTACTCAAGAGTACTGAGGGACCACAGCTCCTCAGACCTGGCCACCTACAGGGCAGGTAGGTGGGCTCCAGAGTGACTTCTATGCCATCCTGTGCCTCTGGCAGCCTCATAAAACTACAAAACTTATGCCCAGTATTTCAGGGACCTGTGGCCACATACCTTTCTCAAAGAGCTCTTCAGCCAGCGCCGCGGTGATGCCATTTATCTCCTGCAGAGAACACAAAATTTGCCCTTAGAAAGTCCACCTGCCCCCAGTCCCTGGGATTTGCACATTCCCCGCTATCTATCCCCTCTGTTGTGCCAGTGCCATCTCTCTAGAAAGTTAAACTAAAGAAAGGAGGGCATAAACCTACAATGAAGCAAGAAGCTTAGAAAGGGAAACTAAATATTCTAGTTATGTGGATACCTGAAATGTCTCCTCCAAAGCAGAAGGGAAATCAGCCTAATGCTGCGACTCCAGTCCATAGGGCCAAAGGCACTGTAGCCCAGGAGGCCAGCAGAGCTGCATTATACTAAGAGCTTTTGGGAAGCCAGCAGCTCCCAAAACTGGCTGTGGGTGTTCCTAGGAGAGCGTGTGGCAGAGAGAAAAGTCCTGTTTTTTCTGGAAGAGAGGCTCCTATCACCCTGGTGGGATGAAGGACCACCCAGAGCTAACCCTCTCTGGTAATGACCATTTCCACTTTCTCTTACGTTTCAAATGTGTCTCAGGAAAAGAGTGAACACTTGTTTTCTTCTTGTGCTCATCCCTTCCAGATTCACAACAGTAAGACTCAGCCCCAGGGTCCCAAGAAAGAAGCGGGAAGGATTTCCTTTTTAAATGATGTGATGAAGGAGGCAGGACAAGGCCAAGCCTCCAGTCATACAAACAACACGCTTGGATCCTAATTCATACTGGGTCATGCCCTGAGCCACTGAAGGCTCCTGAATCCCCCCCAACATCCTACAAGAGGAAAAGAGGTAACTGCCTTTTTTTTTTTTTTTTTTTTAAATAGAGACAGGGTCTTGCTCTGTCACTCAGGCTGGAGTGCAATGGTATGACCATAGCTCACTGCAGCTTGGAACTCCTGGGCCCAAGTAATCCTCCTGTCTCAACCTCCCAAGTAGCTGGGACTATAGGTGTGCATCAGCATGACCTGCTTATTTTTTTTATTTATTTATTTTTTGAGACGGAGTCTCGCTCTGTTGCCCAGGCTGGAGTGCAGTGGTGTGATCTCGGCTCACTGCCACCTCCGCCTCCCAGGTTCAAGAGATTCTCCTGCCTCAGCCTCCCGAGTAGCTTGGATTACAGGCATGTGCCAAGGTGCCCAGCTAATTCCTGCATTTTTAGTAGAGACAGGGTTTCACCACGTTGGCCAGGCTGATCTCAAACTCCTAACCTCAAGTGATCCACCCGCCTCAGCCTCCCAAAGTGTCAGGATTACAGGCATGAGCCACTGCCCCCAGCCAACCAACTAATTTTTAAGAAAATATTTTGTAGAGACAGGGTCTCACTATGTTGCCCAGGGTGGTCTTGAACTTCTGGCCTCAAGAGATCCCCCCACCTCGGCCTCCCAAGTTGTTGGGATTACAGGCGTGAACCACTGCACCCAGCAATGGAAGGTTCTATCTTGAGCTCCGTTTCACAAATGAACAAACTGAGGTGGACAAGTGCCGACACCCTCAATTTTACATGGCTAAAAACCAGCAAAGCCAGACTGAAGCCCTTGGCCTTGGGCCTCTGCATATGAAACCCGTTGCCTCAGCACTTCAGTGTAATAACTGTGGGGTTGGCAGTGCCCCCAAGGCCCTCAGCCCCCCACCCCCACATCCCACAGGTAAGAATTTTAACTCATCGACAGATGGCAGCCAACAGGCCTTTTCGTAAACAGCTCCAGATGGAGGCTGCATAATCCTCATAACTCACAGGAACATTGGGAACATCGCTTCCACCAGGACAAGCAATTCACATGTTTATGGGATTCTAAAGACACAGGAGACAGGGTGTCCTTTTCCTGTTTTTCTCTTGGGTTGTTTGTCTCTTTCTTATCTTTTATACACTGTGGCCATTTTAATGGTGGTTTATATGTTGTAAACATTTCCTCCCAGTCTGCGTATACCTTTTACCTTTGTTCATGGTGCTTTTTCTGACAGAGATTTTTCATTTTTACATTGTTTAACCTCTAATTATTTTTATCCTTCATGAATTCTTGGGCCTCTTCTCTCACTCCACAATTATAAAAATATTCTCTTAATTTTCTTTTGGTCCTTTATGGTATCTTTAAAAAATGTGTTTATTCATTTAATCTGCTTGAAATTCAGTTTATATACAGCATGAGAATAACTCCTCCCTGTATCCCCTGGACAAAAAGCAAAGGGAGCAAAATGAGCACACAGAGCCTCAGCTTTAAGGGATCGTCAGGGTATAGGGCCGAATGGAAAAGGGCAAGGAGAGGGGCACGGCAGGCACACAGCAGGACAGGGCTCCGGCTGGAAGTGAGGGCAGAGGTGACGGGTGTACTCTGAAGTTCAGCTTCAGTCTCTTGCAGCCACATAAGCTAAAGGACATTTTCCTTGGCAGCTGTGAAGAACTGAAGATTAGGAAGAGCCTGGAGTGATCCAAAGGCTTGTTTCTCCACGGATGGTTTTGAGAACCATGCCCCATCTACAGATCTGCACTTCGCAATCCTCCCTGCTGTCAGATCGCCTGGAGCTGAGCAGGTCCCAGGGGCTGCCAATCTCTGCCCACCTCAATTCCCCAAGAATAGCTCCAGGGCCTCTCAGGACACAAGGCTCTTACAATTATCTCAGGGGAAAGGGTTCCCCATGTACTGAACAAACCTCATTTTCAACGTCACATTTCTTTTTTTTGAGACGGAGTCTCGCTGTGTCTCCCAGGCTGGAGTGCAGTGAGCCTCCCTGGCTCACTGCACCCTCCACCTCCTGGGTTCAAGTGATTCTCCTGCCTCAGCCCCCTGAGTAGCTGGGATCACAGGCCTGCGCCACCACACCCGGCTAATTTTTGTATTTTTAGTAGAGATGGGGTTTCACCATGTTAGCCAGGCTGGTCTTGAACTCCTGACCTCAGGTGATCCGCCTGCCTTAGCCTCCCAAAGTGCTGGGATTACAGGCGTGAGCCACCATGCTCAGCCAACGGCACATTTCTTCAGTGTAGCTGGTGTCAGCTCAGAAAGGACACGGAGCAAAAAATCACCCTGGGCTAGGCGTGTAGTCCCAGCTACTTGGGAGGCTGAGGCAGAAGGATCACTTGAGCCCCTAAGTTCAGAGTCGAGCCTGGGCAACATAGCAAGACCCTGTCTCTCAAAAAGAAAAACGAAATCACCCTCCTGGATGACAGCCTCTCTAGGGGGATAGGGCTGGAATTTCTGGAACACACGGAAAGTTGAGAGAAAGCAAGGGCCACTGGCTCCTACTAAGCAAAGAGAAAGCTTTCATTTCTAAGGAATCTCAAAGCAATTTGTGTAACAATTTTGCTCTTTAGGGCACAGAAAGCACATACTGCTGCAACACTTTCTACTTGGTTTTCCAGGCTGTTCTTCACCTTGGGAGGGAGACTGAACCAGAGAAGAGCACAGAAATGCCTCAGCCCCCAAACCTAGCACATGGGCCTCCTCAGAGAGTTCGGTGGTCAAACGGTGGGCTCATGAGTAAAGGTGGACAGAGTCAGGCCTCCCCACGCCAGGAGGAGGCGGGGTGGGGTGTCAGTGGCCCGAGCCCACATGCCCTACCCCATCTGTGCTGAAGGGACTTGAATTGCTTTGGGGTGCCATAAATGTCTGAATTGAAAGGTATTTTTTGAAGGACATTCTTGGCTGGGCATGATGGCTCACCCCTGTCATCCCAGCCCTTTGGGAGGCCGAGGCGGGCAGATCACTTGAGGTCAGGAGTTCAAGACCAGCCTGGCCAACATGGTGAAACCCCGTCTCTACTAAAAATACAAAAATTAGCCAGGCGTGGTGGCACATGCCTGTATTACCAGCTACTCTGGAGGCTGAGGCAGGAGAATCACTTGAACCTGGGAAGTGGAGGTTGCAGTGAGCCGAGATTGCATCATTGCACTCCAGCCTGGGCAACAAGAGTGAGACTCTGTCTCAAAAAAAAAAGAAACTTAATATCAGCTATGTTTACAAACTGTTAACACTCACCCTCCCAGTGTGTTACTGACCAAGAGATCAGCCGCACCACCTGCCCACCACCTGCCGGGATTCTGTGTTGGTGTGCAGCCGTGGGCAAAGGTTTGAGCTTCACGTAAACACTAGCTGGGCTGTGGTCCTGCAACTTAAATTCTAACTGAGCATGCCTGCGCACATGCCCTGCAACCAAGTTTACTTCAAAACACATACACCTACACTCAATGCAAACCCCAGGCCAGGCCTAGATGCTTCGGCTTGGCACACGCCCAGGCAGTGTGCTTATCTGTGGGGCACTAACCAGCAAGTGAATTACATGTCACTGAGGCCATCCCCAAGTGTGGCTGAGACACACATGCTAAGGGCTGGAATCCTTGTCTCACTTTTTTTTTTTTTTGAGACGGAGCCTTGCTCTGTCACCCAGGCTGAGTGCAATGGCGCGATCTTGGCTCACTGCAACCTCCGCCTCCCAGGTTCAAGCAATTCTCCTGCCTCAGTCTCTGGAGTAGCTGGGATTACAGGTGTGTGCCACCATGCCTGGCTAATTTTTTGTATCTTTAGTAAAGAAGGGGTTTCACCATGTTGCCCAGGCTGGTCTTGAACTCCTGACCTTGTGATCCATCTGCCTCAGCCTCCCAAAGTGCTGGGATTACAGGCGTGAGCCACCATGCCCGGCCCTCCTCGTCTCACTTTAATTTATGTTGGTGATGAGGCATTCTAGCAGGAGTCAGGCATAATATGTGTGATTCAACTTTAAGCTAAAATTCCCCATTGATGGATTCAAACCTCAGCTTTAACTGAAGAGAGTTGCAAGACTGTAAGTTCAAAAGAAAATCTGTTATAATTCACAGCCTCAGTACTTTGCAACTAAAACAAATTATGGAAATAAATTGGATGCTAAAGCCAATGCTAAGATTGTAACAGTTCAACATAGCCCCTGATTCCAAATTTTGAAAAGGATCTTTGTTCTAGCCAACTAACTTTAAAAGGAGACAACAATATAAACACCCTTCAAGAGAACTGAATTCCTTTTCTTTCCGGAACCACCTAGTAATGTCCAGCACGTGGTCAGCCCTAACCTCAGGCCCAACACTCTTCTAAGCCATTGACCTTCACTGCACAGTCTCTTGCAGACCTCACAAGGACCCTAGCTTACCAGCCTCCAGCTCACAGGCAGGTTAAATGACTGATTTGGACTAAACTGTTGGGCTACTTGGGAGGCTGAGACAGGAGAATTGCTTGAACCCAGGAGGTGGAGGTTGCAGTGAGCTGAGATTGCGCCACTAGACTCCAGCCTGGGTGACGCAGTGAGACTCTGTCTCAAAAAAAATTAGCCATGCATGATGGCATGTGCCTGCAGTCCCAGCTACTCAGGAGGCTAAGGCACGAGAATCGCTTGAACCCCAAGGGTGGAGGTTGCAGTGAGTCAAGATCACGCCACTATACTCCAGCTTGGGCAACAGAACAAGAATCTGTCTCAAAAAAAAAAAAAAAAAGACAACTCACAGAATGTGAAAAAGTATTTGCATGTTTCCAAAAGTCTAGTAGCCAGAATATATAAAGAACTCTTACAACTCAACAACACAGATAATCTGATTTTTTTTTTTAGACAGTCTTACTCTGTCACCCAGGCTGGAGTGCAGTGGTGTGGTTTTGGCTCACTGCAACCTTTGCCTCTCAGGTTCGAGCCATTCTCGTGCCTCAGCCTCCCGAGGAGCTGAGATTACAGGCACACACCACCATGCCTGGCTAATTTCTGTATTTTTAGTAGAGACAGGGTTTCTCCCTGTTGGCCAGGCTGGTCTCGAACTCCAGGCCTCAAGTGATCCACCCGCCTCAGCCTTCCAAAGTGCTGGGATTACAGGCATGAGCCACCTGCACCCGGCCCAATCTGATTTTTAAAAGGACAAAGAATTGGATACTTTTCTCCAAAGAAAATACGCAAATGGCCAAATATATGAAAAGAAGCTCAGGCCAGGTGTGGTGGCTCACACCTGTAATCTCAGCACTTTGGGAGGCCAAGATGGGCGAATCACTTGAGGCCAGAAGTTCGAGACCATCCTGGCTAACACGGTGAAAACCCCGTCTCTACTGAAAAAAATACAAAAATTAGCCAGGCATGGTGGTGCACGCCTGTAGTCCCAGCGACTCGGAGGCTGAGGCACGAGAATCGCTTGAACCCAGGAGGCAGGGTTGTAGTGAGCCGGGATCACACCCCTGCACCCCAGCCTGTGCGACAGAGCGAGACTCTGTCTCAGAAAGAAACAAACAAAAAAAAGAGGCTCAATAACATTAGTCATTAGGGAAATGCAAATTAAAACCACCATGAGATACCACTTCACACCCACCAGAACAACTAAGATTAAAAAAAAAAATGGACAAGAAGTGTTAAGCAAGAATGTGGGGAAATTAGAACCTATATGCTGCCAATGGAAACATCAAATAGTGCAACAACTTTGGAGAACAATTTGTTAGTTCCTCAAAAAGTCAAACATAGAGTTACCATATAACTCAGGTTCCACTTTTGGCTATATATCCAACAAAAATGAAAACATAAGTTCACACAAAAATTAACATACAAATGCTCATAGCAGCATCATTCACAATGGCCAAAAATGGAAACAAACCTAACACCCATCAACTGCTAATAAATAAACATAATGTGGCATATCCAAATAATACACTATTACTCCGTCATAAAAGGACCGACGGAGTCATGCTACAATATGAACGGACCTTGAAAACGTAAGGCTAAATGAAAGAAGCCAGTCACAAAAGGCCACACACTGTATGATTCTATTTATATGAAATGTCCAGAACAGGCAAATCCATAAGGACAGAAAGTAGATTAGTGATTGCCAGGGGCTGGGGGACAGAGGGATGGGAAGCTCCTGCTAGCAGGTACAGGTTCCTTTTTGAGCTGATGAAATGTTCCGGAATTAGAAAGTGGTGATGGTCGCTCAACTTTGTGAATATACTAAAAACTACTGAATTGTACACATTAAAAAGAGTTAATTTTATGGTATGTAAATTATATCTCAATTTTTAAAAATCCACACCACGGCCAGGCGTGGTGGCTCACGCCTGTAATCTCAGCACTTTGGGAGGCTGACGCAGGTGGATCACGAGGTCAAGCGTTCAAGACCAGCCTCGCCAACATAGTGAAACCCCGTCTCTACTAAAAATACAAAAAATTAGCTGGGTGTGGTGGCGGGCCATCTGTAAACCCAGCTACTCAGGAGGCTGAGGCAGGAGAATCACTTAAACCTGGGAGGCGGAGGTTGCAGTGAGCCAAGATCGTGCCACTGCACTCCAGCCTGGCCAATAAGAATGAAACTTCATCTCAAAAAATAAAAATAAAAAAATTCACACTATAGCCAAATAGGGTTCCCTGGGTCCACCCTATCCAATGTCAGCAACACAAGAGGCAGAACACATGTGGAAGAATTTCAGAAAGGACACAGATGGTATAAAAGTTAAGAGAAACATTCCCTAGAGAGCTCCCAGCCTGGAGAGCTCTCAATCTTTGGAGAAAAGGCTCACAAATCTTTAGGCCCCAAATGAAGATCTAATCCAGTGGTTTTCAAGTGGGGGGCAATTTTGCCCCCCAGTGGGACATTTGGCAATGTCTGGAGACATCGTTAGTTGCCATAGCTGGGCGGGGAAGTACTACTGGCATCCAGTGGGTAGAAGCCAGGGTGCTGCTAAACAATGCATGGGACAGCTCCTTATAGAAACAAATTATCCAGTCCAAAATGTCAACAGTGCTATGGCTGATCAACTGTGGGTTTAATCCAACGATGGGTTCAATTGCTTTTTTAAATCCTAGGATTTATATAACCTAGGGACCTGTTTGATAATACTAATTCCAAATATGTCAAAACTTCTACAAGTAGCAGAGCCTGCCTCAAGCCAGAACCAGATGTAGCCGGCCCCAGGCCCATCTCAGGCAAACCAGTTTCAAAAGAGCAGTCCAGGCCTTTCCACCCTCAGAGCCAGGCACACGTGAGGCAGCCAGCGAGACCTCCTCTCCTCAAAGGCACAGGTCTCAAGCAAGGAATTAATACCGTCAAAGGACTGCATGTCAAGTTTCATCCCTAAATGGCTAACCAAAGCTTTCTTAAAGTACAACATTTCTTTTCTTTTTTTTTTTTTTTGAGACGGAGTCTTGCTCTGTCGCCCAGGCTGGAGTGCAGTGACACGATCTTGGCTCACTGCAAGCTCCGCCTCCCGGGTTCATGCCATTCTCCTGCCTCAGCCTCCCAAGTAGCTAGGACTACAGGCATCCACCACCATGCGTGGCTAATTTTTTGTATTTTTAGTAGAGACGGGGTTTCACCATGTTAGCCAGGATGGTCTTGATCTCCTGACCTCGTGATCCACCCGCCTCGGCCTCCCAAAGTGCTGGGATTACAGGCGTGAGCCACTGCGCCCGGCCTTTAAAGTACATTATTTCTTAAAATACTAACCAGTAAAGTTTATCTGAAAGACTTGCATAAGAAATGCAAATTTTTTCTCACATAAGAAAGTGTAAAAATATGTTTACAAAAGGGTATGTTGCTAACCCTATACTTGCTGGTATATGCTAAATAAAATCCAAAGCATATACACAGGTCCCATCTGTGAATGCTATCTACTTTTCCACCTGTCCCTGCCAAGCTCAGTGGCCCAAGGTTAGCACTGCCACCAAATTTCTAGGCTCTTTAGTGATCCAAGAAAGGTTCAACTGTCTTACTCTGAAAAGATTTTAAGGAAGTTTGTTTTTTTTGTTTTTTGTTTTTTGTTTTTTGAGACGGAGTCTCACTCTGTGGCCTAGGCTGAAGTGCAGTGGCATGACCTCAGCTCACTGCAACCTCCCCTTCCCAGGTTCAAGTGACTCTCATGCCTCTCTCCTGAGTAGCTGGGACTACAGGTATGCGCCACCACACGCAGCTAATTTTTGTATTTTTAGTAGCGATGGGGTTTTGCTATGTTGGCCAGGCTGGTCTCGAACTCCTGGCCTCAAGTGATCTGCCTGTCTGGGCCTTCCCAAAGTGCTGGGATTACAGGCGTGAGCCACTGTACCTGGCCAAGAAAGTTGTATTTTAAATACAGCTGGGCTTTTAGGACCATAACCCACAGGTTAACTCAAGGTGAGCCTGAAAAGGGAGTGGATTCTTCCCTGTCTTCATCATATAAAAGGAAAACAAGTAAATATAAATTATCTGAAAATCTATCACTCAGAGAAAACTACTCTTAGCATTTTGGTGCACGTAAACCTCCTAGAATTTTCCTAGACAAATATGTCCATATCAACTTGTTTTTTGTAAAAATGAGACCACAGTCAGCCAGGTGCAGTGGCTCACACCTAGAAAGCACTTTGAGAGGCAGAGGTGGGAGGAATGCTTGAGTTCGAGTTTGAGGCCAACCTGAGCAATATTGCAAGACCCCATCTCTACAAAAAAATTTTAAAAATTAGCTGGGCATGGTGGCATGCACCTGTAGTTCCAGCTACTTGGGAAGTTGAGGCAGGAAGATCCCTTGAGCCCAGGAGTTTGAGGTTGCAGTGACCCATGATCAGGCCACAGTACTCCAGCCTGAGCAAAGGAGTGAGACCCTGTCTCAAAAAAAAAAAAAAAAAAAAAAAGTACAGCCATACAATTGGATATTGCTTAAGAAAGTTGCATTTTTTTTGAGACAGTGTCTGCTGGGAAGACTGGTGTGCTGCTGGGATAATGATGGTGGAGCTGCAGATTTGTTTTTTGTTTATTTTATTTTCCCAAAGAGCTGGGATCACAGGCATGAGCCACTGTGCTCAGCCTGGCTGTACCCTTTGATTTTTTTTTTTTTTTTTGAGATGAAGTCTTACTCTCACTCTGTTGCCCAGGCTGGAGTGCAGTGGCATGATCTCGACTCACTGCAACCTCTGCCTCTTGGGTTTAAGTGATTCTCCTGCCTCAGCCTCCCAAATAGCTGGGATTACAGGCATCCGCCACCACACCCAGCTAATTTTTGTATTTTTAGTAGAGATGGGGTTTCACGGTGTTAGCCAGGATGGTCTCGAACTCCTGATCTCAAGTGATCTGCTCACCTTGGCCTCTCAAAGTGCTGGGATTACAGGCATGAGCCACTGCGCCTGGCGTGATTTTTTTTTTTTTAACCTCTTCTACTAGACTTTAGGGTTGTGCTTACTATCTTGTTACAATCCTGGAATGACTACCTTTGTTCATATATCCTTTTTGCAGTTGCCTGATTTTTCCTTAGAAGACATTCTCATAAATAGAACTGCTATTTAATATTGTGGTTTCAGCCAGGTGCGGTGGCACACGCCTGTAATCCCAGCACTTTGGGAGGCTGAGGCAGGCAGATCACCTGAGGTTAGCAGTTCCAGACCAGTCTGGCCAACATGGTGAAACTCCATCTCTACTAAAAATACAAAAATTAGCTGGGTGTGGTGGTGCAAGTCTGTAGTCCCAGCTACTCAGGAGGCTGAGGCAGGAGAATTGCTTGAACCCAAGAGGCGGAGGTTGTAGTGAGCCGAGATCGTGCCACTGCACTCCAGCCTAGGTGACAGAGCAAGACTCCGTCTCAAAAAAACAAATATTGTGGTTTCACACTGCCTAAGTGCCCTTCTTAAAGTTTGACAACACATTCTGTCACCAGCAACCTATGAAAGTTGTTCCTCTGTCCAGGACGGAGTACAGAGCTGTGCTATGACACACTCTCCCATCACAGGAAGGTGTCTACCCTCAACCTTAGCACCCTGGCAGCGCGGACCCTGAGGACATGCCCCAAGATGGTGATATTCCACCATCACAAACTAATCCCTTAATTAGTTTTGAGCTGTGAACCAACAACTCAACAATAGTCTCTCCCAGGTGTCAGCTGTTTCCAGCCTCATCCATCTGGATGGAAACCTAGCTTAAACACCCACAGGCCATTTTTGCTAAACAAAATGCCTCGTGGTGGAGGAAAGCATCTCTGTGGCCACACTTAGTCTCATTTAAGGCAAATCTGTCAACTAACATGCTTCTGGCCACAACACATCCCTAACCAAGGTGACGTTCCTTCATCTTCTAACCTAGGGTCAAACCCCAGCCCACCTCAAAGCTGAGGTCTCCCCTGGTTTGCTGCCTCAAGCTTGGCAGTTGTGGGTTTGCAGGCACAGGTGAAAACCCGATGAGGAACTTACATAGAAGTGAAAATGCAAGAAGTGGGCCAGCACTCTGGGGGTCACGCCAGGGAAGGCAGCCAGGAGTTTCTGGAGGTAGACCTCCAGATCCTTCTCCCTCTTCTCTACCAAGCTTCTTGAGTTTTTCCCAATTATCTTTTTGGGCGGAAGCAGATTCTTATCAATCTTTCTCTCTGCAACGAGCTGTAAAAAAACACATCAACCACAGACTAAGAGGCTCTGTGCCTATGTAAGGCCAAGACAAGAAGCTTGAGGGCAGGTGCTTGTCAGCACTTGCACAGCCCCTCCCTGCAGTAGTACCAAAATCAGTGACCAAACTAGTGCACCTGGGATTTGGCCTCTTTAAATCCAATTAGCATTAGAAATACCAATACAATTCCAGACAAGGAATTCCATCTGGAGACTTTAGAGACATTCAGAAAAGTATCACCTTTTGCCCCTAAAATTGCCATCTTTTCCAAGCCAGAGTAAAAACCAATCAGGGCAGCGGTGTGTCTTTAAAACACTTATGCTGCAAATGACCCAGAGAAAGACAGCATCTCCAAAAGCAAAGAAAAGATGGAATCACAGCCAGATATTAAAGTACAGGCTTTGGAATAGCTATAGCTAGGTCGAACAAGTTCAAACCTGTCCCTTTCCCAGGAAACTGTCTCAGCATCTCGTATCCAAGCTAGGACTGGAAATATTAAAACTGAAATTCAAATATGCTCCTTGCAGAGTGGCTCATGCTAGAGCTGAAGGCTAGCATTTACATGCTATATTAATGAACTCAGTTATATTAACAAAGTGGTTTATTAAAGAACTATAGACATGGAACCTGTTTTGCCCTAAAACTAATATGCGGCACAATGGAAACTTGGCCTACAGGCCCTCCAGCCCTGAGATATGTGCTCCCAGCTCTTAACAGTTACCTTTTCATGCAGGTCATGGAAGTCGCTGTAGCGGTGCTTTACTGTCCACTCATGGCTGCCATCAGTGACCTGGATGATGTAAACCTAAAAGGGGAAACCAACAGCCCTTGTGGCAAGGGAGCCCAGCAACAAGGAGTCTCCTCCCCCAACAGCAAAAGCTGCAATTATCTTTCCCAATTATCTTTTATCAGTCTTTCTCTCTGCAACTCAGACCCACCCCAAGGCCAAAGTCAGGCTGCCCTTGCCCACCAGCCTCTGCACCTGACCCTTGCTGACCAGCAGGGCCCCTCTCAGCTTCCTCCATGGCCCAAGCACTAGGGCTGGGAGGCACACGAGACAAGCCTGTGGCTCCATCCATCAGTAAGGAATGAAAAAGGTGATTACCACAACAAGTCACCTCTTTAGTTTTTTACCTCCTGCCTCTAGGTAACTCAAAACCCAACCGGAGCTGCAGGCAAGGCCATTTCTTCCAAGGGAGGCAGAGCAGGGCCAGTTCTAGCCTGAGCATCTTCTCTGTTGTACTTCTTTCCAGGTGCCCTGACTACCTCCTGGAAGCAAGTCATTTTCCAACCCTTTCAACTGGTTCATGGCTGTGATTTCTGCTACTGAGCCTGGAATCAAGGCACAAGCAGCTGATGTGGGGAGGGAGTGGTAGCAACTAAGCTCTATCAGGAGGCAATATGGCCTAGAGGTTAAGGAAGGCCTGGGTTAAAAACTTGGTTCTGCCATTTCCTGGCTGCAGCTTATGTGTCACTTATATAAGTAACTTGGAGCCTAAGTTCTCTCTGAGCCTTAGTTCCTCCATCTTAGAATCAAGGACCAAGTAAGGCAATGCATGTAAAATGCTTTGTACATGGGCCTGACCCATGGCAAGTGTTCAAAAGGTAGGTGTGTTAATAATATCCAACTCGACACACCCGGAGAGAGGATGGTAGGGTCCAATCTAGATCACCACCTCCCCCGACATACATGCAGAGGAGGGGTGCAGTCCAGAATAGGGAGAGCTTTTTGAAGATGGCCCTCTGGCTGAATGTGCCCATAGCTGATGGCCAGCCAGCCATCAGCTCAGAGACCTCAACCGCCTCCTACACCTAGTTTCCCTCTCCTCTCTGCAGCATGGAGCTGAAGCCTCCTCCAGCCCTGAGGAGCAGCCATTTCTCCAGGCTGGCCTGTTGCTTCAAGATCCACCCATCTCCTCTTCCCATTCTGCCTGATTCCTTCCCCTTGCCTTCAGGAAAGGAGAAAAGAGCCAGAAGAATGGCCCTCAGAGGCGGAGGTTAGGATGAGGGCCACGGAGTGGGGGTGCAGGCAGGGCCAAGGCCCCCACCCACTCCCTACCCTGCGGGAACAAAGGGGAGGAGGCAGGGAGGTGCTCAATGCCTGATCGAGGGCCGGTTTTTGCCAGGCAGCCCACCAGGCTCACAGCCCTGGCATCCAACCCCGTCAGAGTCGGGAACTACCCCCAATTTGTTCTCTGTGTCCCCCATAGCTTAGAAGCGTGTGTGGGCAGCTTGTTGCCCCATCTCGCTCCCACAGCCCAAAGTCACGAAGATTCCTAAGGTTTATAGGGCCTGCGCTTCAGCACTGAGACCACCCCCATTTCTCCATAGCTGGGCTCCACCCCTCCTCCGTTCTTGTCTCCGCCCGACCCCCAAGGCATCTGCTCCCTAGGCCTCTCCGGCACTTCTCAGAGAAAATCTCAACCACCACCGCAGGATCCCCAGATCAGGGTCCTGACGCCTTCTCTTTCTTCAAGGCCTGCGGAGCCTGACCCTTTTCCCTGATTCCATCCATCTGAGACCCTCTCCCCATCGTCTTCCTCCTGGACCCCAGTAACGGTCTCCCAGGCCGGGGCCCCTCCAGTCCTAGAGGATTTAGAGGGGTTCCGCCTCATCTAGACACCCCCCTCCCCAGGCCCCCTTTATCCCCAGATGCCGCCCCCAGCCCGAGCCTCCCTTTCTGATCGCGTACCCTTTTCCAAACCGCCTCCCCGGGCCCTGAGCAACCCTTCTCCCGGACCTGCGGGGCCCAGATCCCTTTCCTAGATCCCCCGTCCCAGCCCTCTCCTCGCAATCGCAGACCCTTCTACCCGCTCCTTGGGGCTGCAGATCCCGGACCCCTCCCCAAGCCCCCGAGTCGGACTCCCGGTTCCAGCCACCACCCCCGGCTTCGGGTGCCCGCGCCCCCAACACACCGTATAAGTGTCCACAAGCTCCGAGCCCACGACGCGCGCTTCCTTGGCCGGCTCGGCTTCCCGCTCGGGCCCGAAGGTGCGCGTGGTCGCCATGTTCGGGTCTCCTCCGCCGCCGCCGCCGCCGCCGCCCGGCGCAGACTGGCAGCAGCAGGGGGCGGGGTCAACGTCCCACCGCCCCCCAGCCCCCGACGCCCCACGCCCCCGCCGAGCGCTGCGCCGCCATCTTGGCCCCGCCTTCTTCCTGCGCCCTCGCCCCGCCCCTCGCACGTGATTGACAGGGGCCACTCGGCGCGCGTGCGCGGTGCTCGCTTGCGTAATCTACCTGCGTGGCGCCGCGGGCGGTACCCTGCGCAGCCTGCTGGAAACTGAGACCTCGGGTGGTGACAGCTCTGGGCATCGCCCCTCGGTCCTCGGGAAGAGGGGACAGAAGGTTCCGAGCCTCCCAGGCTACACGAAGCAAGTCACTGCTCTTCCTGGCCTCAGTTTACTCCTCCGGATAAAGGAGGCCATAATAGTGCCTCACCTGGCTGTTGGGCTCTTTCTCTTTAGGGCAAGGCGGGTTGGAGGGGAAAATAGGACCTGTGCTTACCGCCGGAGCAGGGCGAGAGTGATTCTGGGCCAGTTCTGAACCTCTCTGAGACTCGGAGATCTCTTGTCAGTGGGGCTCCTGGACAACTGAGTGGGTTGATTCATGCGCGGCCCAGCACGCAGTAGTGCTCGAGGCAGGGAGCGTGTTTATCAAGAGGGATACACTTGATACGAACTCTGTACGGAGGAGGGTGTAGGTGGATGGAGGGGTGTGTGCTGCCACTGACCACAAGAACCCCACGGGGTGGCCTGCCAAAGTTCAAAACGAGGGAGACAGGTTGACCTGGACCCAGGAACTACAGTGCTGAATCCTAAACCAGGGAAAGATGAGACCTAGAAGAGGGAGGTGGTAACCTAACTGGAGGGTGAGGAGGGAAAGAGCCTGCCACAGATGGGGCATCTGTAGGGGTGCTGTTGAATAACTGAGAGCAGCTGACTTAAGCCCGAAGTGGGTACTTTTCCCTGGGCATATGGGAGGTCTGGGGCAGGCTCCTCTGGCAGAAGGGCTCCTGGCCAGCCTGTCCTAAGGTGGGTCAGTCACTTACTCCTTCACCAGTTCCACAGCATCGTACTAAGAGCTTGGCATTCGAGGCTTCTCTTGGCAGGGCCCTGCACTCCCAGCCTCTCCTTGCACATTGCACCCCCATTCCAAAGAGGTTTAGTTAAAGGCAGGGGTTGCCAAGTCAGATCTTGGGCAAGTCACCACTCCTCCAGAGCCTCAGTTTCCTTATCTGGAAAGTGGAAGTCATGGCAACCCGCCAACCTGGTTGGATGGGAGCCTGAGCTGTTGTGTTGCAGCTCACCTGGGGCCCACGACTTTGTAGCTCCTGTCCTGCACTGGGCTTATGTTTTCATTCATTCCAGAAACCTTTTCAGAGAGTCCCTTTGGGGAGTGTGGGGGACAGGAGGGAAAGAAACCTGGTCCTTGTGGCCATTCGTCTGCTCCCTGCCCTGGGCAGAGGACACGGGGACTCAGGCCAGCCTGAGATCACTGGGACCAGAGGAGGAGCTGGAGGATACTACATGCAGGGGTGGGCTGGGCTGGGCTGGGCTGGGCCGGGAATGCGGCGGGGCAGGGCTATTTAAGTCAAGGGCCGGCTGGCAACCCCAGCAGGCTGTCCTGTGAGCCGCCAGCATGGATGACATCTACAAGGCTGCGGTGAGGGACAGGACTGGGTAGGGCTGGGGTGGGCAGGCCCACTGGGGGCTCACTCAGCTGAGAGTAGGGGGTTAGTAGCCCCAGAGAAGTGGTGGGGACCCACGAGAAGGCCTACGTGCCTTCAACCCAGGCCCTCACAGGGACAGTGGTTCTGGTGTTTGAGGATGCAGAAGGGGTAGGGGGTTCAGGGTCTGAAGGGTGGTGGAGGAGGTCGCAGCTTTCAGCATCATGTCTCACTCTCTGTTTCCAAGTGTCTGTGGTCTGTGGCACTGTCGCTCAGCCACATGTCTCTGCATTTGTCTCTGGACATTTTTGCCTTTCTCTTTTCATCTCTTCCTCCTGAGCTGTCTGAGTCCCCATTACTGTCTCCCTGTCCCCAACCCCCATTTCTGCCCCTCACATTCTGCTTCTCACATGCTCAAAATCTGCCATGCCACTCCAGCCCCTTGGCTGGCCAAAGATGCTTTGGAGGGTGGAGGGCGTGAGAGGAGGGGGCTGCAGAGCCTGAGTCCTGGGCTGGAGATGGGGCTTTGAAGTTTGAGGCAGGGAAGTTCTGGACATGAGGGAGAACCACGGAAGAAGGAACAGAGAACTGGGGCCCCAGCTCCCGTCATGCCTGGCAGGCTCAGGGCTCAGTGGCTTAGCTAGGAGTGAGAGCGAGGGAACGAGGGCTGGAGAGTGGTCACCCCGCGTCCCTGCAGCCTCCTGGGTCACTGAGGGTCTTCAGATGCTATTCTATCCGGGGTGGTGGTGACCTCCCCCAACCCCAGAGCAAGGGCATCCTGGCATGGCCAGCTGTCCCCAGGGGAACCCCTCCCTCAGCCTCCCTCACTCCTGGGCGGGAAGTGCTATAGCCAGCTCTGGGGGCACGCCTGCTTATCCTGTGGGAGTCCATGGAGCCGGGGTGGGGGCAGCCCTCCACCCAGTGCCCATACAAGGCCTGGCGGAGCTGGGGACTAATTTTGGCTCCTGAGGCGGCACTAGCAGGCCAGGGGGCCAGATAACGTCGCCCCACCCCCTGCATGCCAAAGTCCCCAGAACAATCACCAGGTTTAACTTTGTTCCTCGTTAAAAATAGCCCAGTGGCCACCCTGGTCAGGTTACAGTGGGTGGCTTGCCTGCCCCACATTGGGTTTATTGTCCCAACTTGAGGGACAGCTGTCCCTCGGGCCACCCAGCTTGAGTTTCATCAGGGGCCGAAAGGGCATTGAGTGGTCACTGACTATTGTTACTGAGGGTCACCTTGGTCCTGAAAGGGGTGCCCACCTGTCACCCTGGCCCTGAGCCCAGTCTCAGTGAGACCAGCTGGGTCACATCAGGGCTTTGGGGGCAGGGAGGGAGGACTGAGACCTCTGCTCTGTGGCCTGGAAATAGCCTGCCTCCTCCAGCTCCAGCCTTCTCACCTGTGGAATGGGTTGGTTTCCTCAGCAGCAGCTATACCTGAGTCTGAGCCCTGAGATTCCCTTTCCTTTCTAGGTAGAGCAGCTGACAGAAGAGCAGAAAAATGGTGAGAACCCCTATCACACATGTGGGAGACCAGCAGGGCCAGGCTGGCATGGGGACCCCTTACCAGAAGAGGACCCCAGGCCAGAGACCAGAGGCTTGGTCCCTCTTGCTCTGACCTCAGAGAGGTCTCCGAGGGAGGTGGGCAGGTTGGCAGGGGGCCCCAGGATTCTGGCCCTCTGAGGTCCTGGCTGCTGAGCCCTGACTACTGTGCCCCCCAACACCTGAACACAGAGTTCAAGGCAGCCTTCGACATCTTCGTGCTGGGCGCTGAGGATGGCTGCATCAGCACCAAGGAGCTGGGCAAGGTGATGAGGATGCTGGGCCAGAACCCCACCCCTGAGGAGCTGCAGGAGATGATCGATGAGGTGGATGAGGACGGTGAGCCCCCTCCTCCCCAGGCTCCAGAAGAACCCTAGCTGGCTGGGGGCTGGAATGCTGGCTCTGTTTGGCTGGGAGCGGTTTAGCCTATCCAAGCCTTGGTTGCCTCATCTATAAAATGGGCATAATGGCCACACAAGCCTGGCGTTTGGTGTGAGGATGTGGTGAGAACATGGGGGTTCGTGTCGAAGGTGCTGCCTGCAGTACCTACCCTGGCCTCTGTAACAGCCATGCCGCCCACCCCCAGGCAGCGGCACGGTGGACTTTGATGAGTTCCTGGTCATGATGGTTCGGTGCATGAAGGACGACAGCAAAGGGAAATCTGAGGAGGAGCTGTCTGACCTCTTCCGCATGTTTGACAAGTAAGCATGTGACCATTGACCTCTGACCCTGACCCACACTCAAGCCGAGCTATACAGGAGGGCAGTCTCAGATTCCAGGCCTAGGGACCCTGTGGCCTCTGCCTGATGAGGGAGAGGGATGCCCCATCTCCCAGTGTCCCTGCTCTGCCTCCTGGGGCATGGGTGGGGCTGCCTCTGCTCTCCCCACAGCCCTACGCTGAGCCCCCTCCCCACAGAAACGCTGATGGCTACATCGACCTGGATGAGCTGAAGATAATGCTGCAGGCTACAGGCGAGACAATCACGGAGGACGACATCGAGGAGCTCATGAAGGATGGAGACAAGAACAACGACGGCCGCATCGACTATGATGGTAAGCGGGTGGGTGGGCAATCACCCTGCCTCCGTGCCCTGCCCAGCCTCTACCCGCAACCCACATCTGCCCCTCTTTCCACAGAGTTCCTGGAGTTCATGAAGGGTGTGGAGTAGATGCTGACCTTCACCCAGAGCTGCCCATGCCCAGCCTCCAACTCCAGCTGAGTCCTGGGGTTGGGGAGGGGGTCGGGGTCTCAGGACCTGAGCCTGGCCATATCCTCAACCCCAAATCCCCCGACTCCCTCCCCAGATCTGTCCTGGGGGATGAAAATAAAGCCTGCTCTCCTGAGGTCTGCTGTCTGGCTCTGGTGTCCCTGGGCCATGGACTCTTCCCCAGGACCCACTCTTACCCGATGGCCACTTCCTTCCCTGCCCTAGGCAGGCTGGCTGCAGAGCCTGGCGCCTGACCGCTGCTCCACTGCAGGGGGTGAGATGAGATCGGAGACTGCTGTGTGGCCTGCCCTGCTGGCTGCCCTCTATCGCTCCTCAGGCCCAGGCACCATCTCTAGGGATTCAGCATCTGGAGTCTGTGGGGGCCTAGAACCCCCACAAGTTCCTGGGGGCCATCACTTTGGTCAACCACTGTGGCAGCCTAGGGGTCCTCTACTTGGAGAGAGTAGTTCACTGTGGTACACAGCCAGGCCCTGGATGCTCCCTGGCACAGCAACCCCTGTTACCTCTCAGCCGTGGCTGGAATGGAGCTGAGCCTGTGGGGTCCCTGCAGGCCCACCGTGCTAGTCCACCTGCCCACTCACTTGTATTTCCTGCCAGCAACATTGACTCCCAGGGACAGAGGGGCATGGAGTCAGCTCTATCTCCCCTCACCTGTTTGGCCCAGAGAGGTGCGGGGGACCTGTCAAGGTCATCCAGTGAGTATGGGGAAGAGCAGAGCCAACTGGCTTCCAGCCAAGGGCCCTGTCGGATGGGCCACATCCAAATGGGCATGATTTCCAGCTCCCGTGAACCTCAGCGGCTCGTCTCTTGTGGCCCAGTCTCTCTTCCTGACAGGGACGGAGGCCCAAGGCCTGGCAGCTCTCAGCTTAGTGGGAGCGCCCAGTCCAGAGCTGCCACCAGACAGTGATGCTGTCTTGGGGGCGTGGGCGTTGGGGGCTGCAAGGAAGGGGAAGTGTCAGCAGAGGTGTTCGCAGGAGGGACAGCTGCCAGCAGCACCCAGGCTATAGCCAGAATGCTGTCAGCTGTCCTTGCCCTGCCCAGCCACTACACTCTCTCTGCACCTGTGCGCCAGCCTTGGCATTCCCCAGACAGGCCCGGCATTCCAGAGATGGTCTTGGAATTCTAAAGATGCCTCTGATGGAGGCCAGAGCTAGCAAGAGCTTTCTGGTCCCTGGAGAGACCTGAGGGGAGTGGAGAGGAGTCCCTTCAGGTCTGCTCTTGTGAGCTGGAGAATTGGGGACCTCTATAGACACCCAGAGTGATCCAGGAAGGGTGACATCCAAGGAGAAAAGGAAGGACCACATTGGGCAGCACCACCAGCCAGTGTACCACTCAGTGGTTCATTCACATACCTACCACGTGCCCCGCACAGGGCTGGATGCTGGGGCATGTCACAGTGAGGCCCAGTCCCTAATCTGGTGGATTTTTTTTTCTTTTTTTTTGAGACGGAGTTTCGCTCTGTCACCCAGGCTGGAGTGCAGCGGCGCGATCTCAGCTCACTGCAAGCTCCGCCTCCCGGGTTCACCCCATTCTCCCACCTCAGCCTCCTGAGTAGCTGGGACTACAGGCGCCCGTCACCACACTCAGCTAATTTTTTGTATTTTTACTAGAGACGGGGTTTCACCATGTTAGCCAGGATGGTCTCGATCTCCTGACTTCGTGATCCATCCGCCTCGGGCTTCCAAAGTGCTAGGATTACAGGCGTGAGCCACTGCGCCCAGCCTTTTTCTTTTTTTGAGACAGTCTCGCTCTGTCACCAGACTGGAGCGCAGTGGGACAATCTCAGCTCACTGTAACCCCTGCCTCCCAGGCTCAAGTGATTCTCGTGCCTCAGCCACCCGAGTAGCTGGGATTACAGGCGTCCGCCACCACATCTGGCTAATATTTGTATTTTTAGTAGAGACAAGGTTTCACCATGTTTCCCAGGCTAGTCTTGACCTCCTGAGCTCAAGTGATTTGCCCACCTTGGCCTCCCGAAGTACTGGGATTACAGGTGTGAGCCACCGCGCCTGGCCTAATCTGGTGGAATTTTAAGGAGATGAGTACAGTGGGAAAACCAGCACGGGCTGGAGTGGAGACTGGAGGCATGGTGGGCCCATGAGTTACAGTGGTATGGGAAAGCTCCCTAGAGGAGCTGACTCTGCATGAGATCTGGGGGAACCACGGGGAACCAGCCATGGGAGGCCATGCAGAAAGACTGGGAAGGTGTCAGGAGCAGAAAGGCAGTATTGGGCTGGAGACCAAGTCCCAGCAGTCTTGGGAGACATGGGCAGTGCCAGGCCCCATGAGGACCCAGTCGATATGAGGGGTGATGGCTGCAGAGGGCAAAAGGAGTGGGAGAGAGGGAGCCAGGAGCTGGCCTGAAGCAGGGGCAGGCTCTGGGCAAGAAAGCCCGGTGGCTCCCAGTACAGTGGGGTGCTGGGGAGAGTGGGTGAGGGTACATGGATTCAAGGCACATTTTGGAACTAGAATGGACAGAGTTTGCTGAAGGCTTGAATATGAAGGGTGAGAAATAAGAAAATCCAAAATGACCCTTAGCTTTATTGGCCAAACTGCCATTTCCTGAGATATGGAAGCTGGGAGGAGACACAGGTTCAGTCATGGGGTATTGGGAAGTGGAGGTTACTTCCCAACATTAAGTTTTAGTGGGTTTTTTTTGTTTTTTTCTTTTCATTTTGAAATTCCAGGCTTGCAAAAATAGTACAAAGAACTCCCATTTACAGGTACCCCAGCTTCCCTAAATGTTAGCATTTTAACCACAGAAGGATCAAACACAGGAAATGAATATTGACGTAAACACTGCTAATTAATCTGCAGCGCTTATCGAAGTTCTGTCAGTTGTCTTAAAGTCCTTGTCCCAGGCCGGGTGCGGTGGCTCACGCTTGTAATCCCAGCACTTTGGGAGGCCGGGGCGGGCGGATCACGAGGTCAAGAGATCGAGACCACGGTGAAACCCCATCTCTACTAAAAATACAAAAAAAAATTAGCCGGGCGTGGTGGCGGGCGCCTGTAGTCCCAGCTACTGGGAGAGGCTGAGGCAGGAGAATGGCGTGAACCCGGGAGGCGGAGCTTGCAGTGAGCCGAGATTGCACCACTGCACTCCAGCCTGGGTGACAGAGCGAGACTCCGTCTCCAAAAAAAAAAAAAAAAAAGTCCTTGTCCTGGAGCAGGAACCAATCCAAGATGGCACTAACGTGACCTCGTCCTCCTGTCTCCTTACTCCCCACCAGCCTGTGATGGTCCTCAGTGTTTCCTCATCACCTCCGAAGAGCTCAGGCCAGTTATTCCGTAGAATCTCACTCACTTTGGGTTTGTCTGGTGGCCCCAGGGTTTGGGAACTTGCAGGCCCCCAGGCCTCGGCCGCCTGAGCAGGAGGGTTTCCGTGGAGCAGAGGGGTGGGAGCCCGACAGGAGTGAGCTGAAGTACAGGGGAGATGGCGGGTGTGGGCAATACCCAGGGAACAGAGAAAGGGACCCAAGCTGAGGGGCGATATGGGGTCCAGGGAAGCTCAGACAAGGGCCACGGGTGCTTGGGCTGAAGGGAGTCAGGATTGCCAGGAAGGGGCAGTGGGGGAAAGAGGGCTTTGCCACATCCTGGCTCTCTTTTCATCAGCTGTGGTGGGGAGGGGGACAGGTCCTGGGACAGGAGGAGGAGATGAATGGCCCTGCTTGCAGATGGAAGCCCCAGAGGAGACTGTAGGAGGGTTGGGGTGGGGAGGGAGGAGCTGTGAGGGATGGCTGATGGGAAGCAGGGGGCTCACCCTCTGCAAACAGCTGGAGGTCCGTGGGGGTGGAGGGGGCATGGCATTGTCCTAATATCCCTGTTCCATCCATGAAATTGGTGGGGAGGGGACTGGGGGCATCCTTTCCTTCCAGGCATGCCCACCCCAGAATTCTGGCTGGGAGAGGCTGGGCTGTGACCCTCCACATACCCACCTGGTGGCACCTGCTGCATGAACACACACTTCACATAGGTATCAGCACAGCTCACCATCTCCCGCCAGTACCTGGCATTTTGCAGCCTTCATGCCTCACCTAGTTTTGCTTGTTTTGCTGCGTCTTTTCCATTTCTGGGCTTTTGCTTGGATAGGGCTTCCTCCATGAAGCCTCCCTTGATATCCTCCATCAAGAGCAATCACTGGAGCATCTTCCACTGCTCCTGCTTCTTTATATTGTGTTTGCCTGGTTACTGCTAGCATCCTCAAGGGGCTGCAGTTTCTGCTGGGTGGCTCTGCTACCCCAACACAGGGCCTGACACAGCGAGTTTGGGGGCCTCTGCAGTTCCTTCTTTTTCCACTAGATGGCACATGATACCTGTGTCTGGGCCCATTGATCCTCGAATTCAGAGCACCCTTGTGGTCTTTCCCACCTGCAGCTGGCAAGCAGCGGGGCCTTTAGAGACGATCCCTACCCTCTGCCCCCAAGCCTGGAAAACTGAAGCCCAGAGAGCGAGAGGACCTGACTGAGGCCACACATGTTAACAGTAGAGTTTGGACTCCCAGCCTGCCACAGGCTCTTTCCGCAGTGTGGAGTAGGCTGCTCCCGCACCCTGCCCCAGTCGACCCAGGCCTCCCTGCAGCCCCTGCTGGGTGTCTGGCTGAGCTGAGACCCCAGGGTGGGCTGGCAGGCTGAGGAGTGTTGGGCCTCCTGCCCACCACTGGTGGTCACATGCTGGCTGAAGGGCTGCCTGGCTCAGTCTCCAGTTAGAAGTTGGCCCCAGCTTGGGCAGTGTGCTGGCCACACCTCCCCAGGGAAACAGAGGCAGAAGCAGTCCACCCAAGGTCCCAGGATATGGCCACCCTGACAGCAGCCCCTGCGCAAGCCCACTCATCAGGTTATAAAGGCTGCTTACACCCAGGGTGGCTGGTCCCTGGCCCTGGGAGGAGGAGGCAGACCCAGAGATGGAAGGGCCTTGGCCAAGGCTCTCCAGCAGGGCCAGAGGCAGGGCTGCGCTGAGCTCCATCACTGGCCTCTGTGGGCAGCCCCTTGCCCACCTCCAGGCCAGCCCCCCACTGAAGGAGGCATGTGTGAGTGAAGGGAGATGGGGACAGGGAGGCAGAGTTGTAGGTCTCTGGGACCTGTCATGCTGACCCAAGAAGCCAACCTGTTCCCATTTCAGGATTGAGGTAGGGGAGGGGGGTGGGGTCCCCATACTCCCAAGAAGGCCCAGAAGCAAAGGAGAGTCCCAGGAAGGGGCAGAGCTGAGCTGGACCCATTCTCAGCCTGCTCTGTGGCCTGGGCCAGGTCCTTCCCTCTCTGAGTGCCCTCCAAGTTCCCTGACCACCATCGGAGGGCCCAAGCTGGTCCATGTGGGAGGCCCAACCTGCAGAAGCTGTTAGAATCCTGGGAACTCAAACTCCAGCTCAAAATTTAAATCTCTTTAGTGCCCAGGGCCTCAGGTTCTGAGTGTAGGGTTCTGGGGTGGGGTGAGGTGGGGACTGTTCTGGGGCAGGGAGCATGGGGAGGTCCCGTCACTCACCCCAGATTCAGGCCCTCAGTCCCATTTCCCCTTTGGCCCTCTTCTGTGGCTTTCTGTGCCCCCTGCCGCCCAGTCAGCATTCAGGGTGGGGGAAGTGACCTCTAAGAGATCATAGGTGTCCGTAGGGCCTATGGGGCATGGGGTCCCTGGGAAGAACCATCACTGACCTGGTGAAGCTCTGGACCCTGAGTCTCTGGAAGGACTGGAGGCCTGAGGGAGGCAGGGCAAGGGGAGGTTCCCTTGGCATGGAGTCCCCTGATGCCCCTGTCCCCTACCCCAAAGCAAGACTGGGGTATGTAGATGTGGGGGGAGGCTGGGGTGCCTGGAAGCCAGATGGGGACAGGCCTGGGTGGAAGAGGCTGGGCAGTCATCTCTTGCTGGCTCTATGAAGTGTTGCCAGACCTCAAACACCTGCCTAGGACATGGCGCCCCTTGGGCTGGGAATGGCCCTCCACTCCTACCCAGGGGAGCTGGAGAGTCTGGCCAAAGCTTCAGGGGGCTGGAACATCCTGGAATTGGGGCAGGGCCAGTTTGGAAGGTCTCTGCTGTGGGCAGTGGAGGGGCAGAGAAGAAGGCAGAGCCCAGCTAGGCCCCTACCCAGCCCATCAACCTTGACCTCTGATCCCTGACCTCCCTTCCAGGCTCTCTCCCCACTTGTCACTTTGCTGGAGCCTGAGGACCTGCATTTGTGGACATCTCTGTACACATGGCCCATGCCCTAGCTGGGGAAGTCTTCCCAATGGGGAGCTGGCCAGTGTGACACAAAAGCCTGCACTGGGCCAACAAGGTGGAAGGAGAAGCCGCAGGTGGACGGCAAGGCCCCGGCCGCCTCCTCTCCTCCGCCCCTCTTCCCGCCCAGGACTGGGTGGAGCCACTGCCTTCTAAGTGGTGGCCTGGTGGCAGCAGAGCAAACTACAACCGGCGGCCAGCAGGACCAGAGGGCGGCTCTGCAGGCAGGCGGCAGTGGTGCCCTCAGTTCCCCAGCATGGCCCCCTCGGCCTGGGCCATCTGCTGGCTGCTGGGGGGCCTCCTGCTCCATGGGGGTAGCTCTGGCTCCAGCCCTGGCCCCAGTGTGCCCCGCCTGCGGCTCTCCTACCGAGGTACCAGCCCCTGTGTGCCCTGTTTGTGTGCATGTGCCCTGTTTGTGTGTGCCCTGTTTGGGTGCATGTGCTGTGTTTGTGTGCGTGTGCCCTGTTTGGGTGCGTGTGCCCTGTTTGTGTGCGTGTGCCCTGTTTGGGTGCGTGTGCCCTGTTTGTGTGCGTGTGCTGTGGGTACATGTGCCCTGTTTGGGTGCGTGTGCTCCATTTGGGTGCGTGTGCCCTGTTTGTGTGCGTGTGCCCTGTTTGTGTGCATGTGTGCTGTTTGGGTGCATGTGCCGTGTTTGTGTGCATGTGCCATGTTTGTGTGCGTGTGCCGTGTTTGTCTGTGTGTGCCGTTTGGGTGTGTGTGCCGTTTGTGTGCGTGTGCCGTGTTTGGGTGCGTGTGCCCTGTTTGGGTGGCTTGGGCTCTTGGGTGCCTGGTCAGCTGTAGGGGAGGGAGCCTCTCCCTGCACAGCTCTCAGGGAGTGGGAGGGAGGCAGGTCCTGGGAGACAGGACCAGGGTGGTGGTGGGAGGGACCTGAGGGGGACTGCTGAGAAAGGGGCAGATGGAGACCCCGAGAGAGCTCAATAAAGATGGGGAGGAGACAGAGGAAGGGACCAGGCAGGGGAGAGGGACAGAGAGGGTAGGGCTGAAGGGTCTGTCTGGGCTCAGCTGGCACTTTTTGGCCAGGGCGGCCAATGGGAGAGCCGGCAGCACGCTATCCCTTGGTCCTGGGGCCACAGAGAAGGGGAGGACCCCCCTTGCAGCCCACTTCCCAGAGTGGGCTTGTTCATGTGCTCCCGCACCCAAGAAGCGCCTCAGCCCAGGGGGGAGTTTCACCTCCCCTCTTTGCACATCCCAGCCTGGGGGTTCCTGTGTTCTACCCTAGACATGTGAGCCGGCTCTGGCCTCCACGGATGGGCCCGGGGAAGGTCCCTGAGACAGGCTCTTGGCAGATCCTTCCTGAGGAAACCAGAGGGGTGACCACCTTCCCCTGGGAAGCCCAGTCTGCCGGGGGAGATGGTGCTCATCCCTGGAGAGGCTGAGGGGAACGTGGTCTTGTTCCGGGAGCTGTGGTTTTGGGGGGAGGTCAGACTACTAGAAAAAGCCCCAAATAGGGAAAGTTTCCCAAGGTACTGTCATCCATGGAGGGCTTCCCGGAAGAGGCTGTTGATAAGTTTTGAGGGTGGAATGGGTGTTGGATGGAGGTGCTTCTGTAGGGAAGGCATAGGACACTCTGGGCCTTCCCAAAGGTGGCCAGCGCCCCCTTCCTACCACATCCTACTGCGCCATTACCTCCACCTCCCCAGCCAAGCCCGGAGGACCTACCTCAGGATCCTCAGCTCCTGGGACCGATGACCCCAGATGGCTCCCCGCTCTCATCTCTGGGGCAGGTTGGCCAGCATCTACGGGGAGAAAATTATCTTTGGCCACATCCCTGGACTGGAGGTGGGGGCCCTTCCTGGCCATACCTGCCCTCTTCTGTACCCAGGCCAGTGCCAGGGGTCCCCTCTGCTGGGAACAGTTTCGCCTGCTGGCCCACCCTCCAGCTGAGTCAGGCGGCCTGCAAAGACTCCCGCCCTTCCTCCAGGATCTTCCAGCACTTTGTTCTAGTTTCTGCTGGTTGGGGCCATCTTCCCTGGGGACTGGGTAGGGCACAGATGGGACAGTGGGAACATGTTAGCTGCACGATGAAGGGCTAAGGAATGGAGGGGTGGGAGGTAGGCCCCAGGGTAGGCTGGGCTGGGTGGGAGGCTCTGAGCCTCCCGTCCCACCTGTCCCCAGGAGCCATGGTCCGAAAGCCTTCCAGCACCATGTGGATGGAAACATTTTCCAGATGTGAGTGTGTCGGGGCTGGATGCTCAGCCGGGGCCTCCGCCTCCACTCCTTGGCTGGGGAACTAGGCTGAGCTGTGGCCCTGATCCGCCTCCCTGTACATCCTCCTAGACCTCCTGTCTGCCAACCGCTCTGCCATCTTTCTGGGCCCCCAGGGCTCCCTGAACCTCCAGGCCATGTACCTAGATGAGTACCGGGACCGCCTCTTTCTGGGTGGCCTGGACGCCCTCTACTCTCTACGGCTGGACCAGGCATGGCCAGATCCCCGGGAGGTGAGCTGGACTGGCAGGGAAGAGGGTCTGTTTGAGAACTGGGCACCTCCAGATGGGAGGCCAGATGGGGAAACTGAGCCTGTGAGATCAGGGGAGGACCTGAGGTCAGCTGGGCTGTGTTCTAGGTCCTGTGGCCGCCGCAGCCAGGACAGAGGGAGGAGTGTGTTCGAAAGGGAAGAGATCCTTTGGTGAGTGCTGTTGGGAGGGATGGTCCCCCAACCTGACACCCTGCCCTGACCCCCAGGACAGTCCGTGACCACACCCCAGGTGCCTCTACCAGGGGCATTTGGAGCAGATCTGAGGGCTTTTGAAGGTCTGCTGGGAATGTCACACACACCCCCTTCCCCAGAGCTGACTGCCAGACAGGGCTGAGCCTTGGGCCCCAAGGAGATGGTGGGCACCCCCTCTCACCCCTCAGCCACCCCCTCCTTCTCCCCGCAGACAGAGTGTGCCAACTTCGTGCGGGTGCTGCAGCCTCACAACCGGACCCACCTGCTAGCCTGTGGCACTGGGGCCTTCCAGCCCACCTGTGCCCTCATCACAGTTGGCCACCGTGGGGAGGTGAGCCTGGGTCAGGCCACACAAGGGACTGGGAGGCAGTGACATTTCCTCCCTGCTGCCTGAACATTCCCATTGAGCCTGGGTAGGGACAGAGGGGCAGGGGCCTGAAAGGCGCCTTTGTGTCGGGGAGCTGACCCCATTAGAGGGGCCCTGGGTGAGGGCGCCTTCTGCCCGCCGCCACTCTCTGGCCGCACGCGAGGGCTCCTGCTTGGGTGTGGGCTGCTGGTGCTTCTCTCCCAGGTGACGCCCCTCCCTCCCTCTCTCCCTCCCACTAGCATGTGCTCCACCTGGAGCCCGGCAGTGTAGAAAGCGGCCGGGGGCGGTGCCCTCATGAGCCCAGCCGTCCCTTTGCCAGCACCTTCATAGGTGGGTGATGCCCAGGCCAGGGTGGGAACAGGGAGGGTGGCAGCTGGCCTATGTCACTGGGAAGGGAGGGACCCAGCTGCTGGGCCTGGGCCTCCTCCCCTGACTCTGTTCCCCAACCCCCACCCCAGGCGGGGAGCTGTACACGGGTCTCACCGCTGACTTTCTGGGGCGAGAGGCCATGATCTTCCGAAGTGGAGGTCCTCGGCCAGCTCTGCGTTCTGACTCTGACCAGAGCCTCTTGCACGGTGAGGCCTGCCCCTGGAACTGGCAGGGGTGAAGAGGCTACTTTCCCGGCTAGGACACCAGCCTCCAGTGGGAGTCCCCTGCCCCATTCCTCTCCCCACTGGGTTCTGCTTCCATCCTCCCCTGTGGGGCCCCTCCACCCAGCATGACCCTGTCACCCTTCCAGACCCCCGGTTTGTGATGGCCGCCCGGATCCCTGAGAACTCTGACCAGGACAATGACAAGGTGTACTTCTTCTTCTCGGAGACGGTCCCCTCGCCCGATGGTGGCTCGAACCATGTCACTGTCAGCCGCGTGGGCCGCGTCTGCGTGGTAAGAGCTGGGAAGGGGTGGTGAGGTTCAAGTCCCTGCTACACCCTCCCATTTCCAGACCTTTCTCCCCCTACTCTGGCCAGCAATAGGGAAACTGAGGCAAGGATGCAAAGCTGACATGCATACCTCTCCTCGAGTGGGTGAGGGCCCTCGTGGGGCCCAAGGTTGACTCTGGCCCCTTATCCTGCAGAATGATGCTGGGGGCCAGCGGGTGCTGGTGAACAAATGGAGCACTTTCCTCAAGGCCAGGCTGGTCTGCTCGGTGCCTGGCCCTGGCGGTGCTGAGACCCACTTTGACCAGCTAGGTGAGGGCCTGGCCAAGCAGGCCTAGGGCTTGAGAGTGGGGAGGGCTGAGAGCTGGCGAGTCAGGGCATTGGCGGTGGCCATGACACTCATACTCCCTTCTCTACCCCAGAGGACGTGTTCCTGCTATGGCCCAAGGCCGGGAAGAGCCTCGAGGTGTACGCGCTGTTCAGCACCGTCAGGTGGGCACGCCCAGCCTCCCTGCACCCAGCACCGCGGCCTTGCGATGGGTCCGTCTTTGTCCCTGATTCGGTGACCTGTGACTGTACTCTCTGACTCTCTCTTTGCCTTTGTCTTGGGGTCTTTGCTTTTCGGAGTCTCTGCTTGCTGCAGGCACTGTCACTCTCTGTCCTGCCCATGGAACCAGGCTGTCCCTTTCTTGTCCTTGATGGCCACTCTGGCCTGACTGTCCCATGTGCCCCGGCAGTGCCGTGTTCCAGGGCTTCGCCGTCTGTGTGTACCACATGGCAGACATCTGGGAGGTCTTCAACGGGCCCTTTGCCCACCGAGATGGGCCTCAGCACCAATGGGGGCCCTATGGGGGCAAGGTGCCCTTCCCTCGCCCCGGCGTGGTGAGTATCTGCGGGGGCCAGGCCAGGGAAGCAAGGCCTGAGCAGATGTGGGGAAGGGCTCCTTGGAGTGGCTCCGTGTCCCCATGCACCCCCACGGCAGTGGATGTTGGCCGAGCCTGGGCTCCAGAGGGCCTGGGTGGGGTGGGGTGGGTGTGGTGGGAGAGGAGAGCCCTCCTGCAGTGAGAGAGGTCCCCCTGCTTGGGGTGGAAACAGACTGGTGGTGGAGGGTGTGTGCTGTCTCAGGATACTTCAGGCACTCCTTTCCCTGCTGCCCACAGTGCCCCAGCAAGATGACCGCACAGCCAGGACGGCCTTTTGACAGCACCAAGGACTACCCAGACGAGGTGCTGCAGTTTGCCCGAGCCCACCCCGTCATGTTCTGGCCTGTGCGGCCTCGGCATGGCCGCCCTGTCCTTGTCAAGACCCACCTGGCCCAGCAGCTGCACCAGATCGTGGTGGACCGCGTGGAGGCAGAGGATGGGACCTACGATGTCATCTTCCTGGGGACTGGTAGGACAGCTGAGCAAGGGTGGCCAGGCTGGAGAGGGGTGTGGGGTCTCCGGCTGTCCCCTCCTGTCACGCTGACCCCTCCTCCCTGGCCCCAGACTCAGGCTCCGTGCTCAAAGTCATCGCCCTCCAGGCAGGGGGCTCAGCTGAACCCGAGGAAGTGGTTCTGGAGGAGCTCCAGGTGTTTAAGGTAAGCAAGGGGCTGATGGAAGGGTCCCTCCAAGCCCCATCTCTGGGTCTGAGCCTGGCTACAGGGATGCAGGAGCAAGCCCAGTAGGGAGCCAGCCTGTCTTTACTGAATTTGCAGCTGGCAGGATGCTGGGGAGGGGGTGCAGAAAGAGATGCCCCCCTCCGCCCCGCGCCTCCGCTGTGGCAGAGGCCTCGCAGCCACTTATGAATGACTGGAGGCCCAGAGCTACAGCCTGTGAGCTGAAAGTGCCTGGGGTGCTGGGAGGGATGGTCAAGGGGAGCAACGCTTTGCAAAACCCTGTTGGGCTCAAGTTGCAAGGAGGAGAGGGTTGAGACCCCAAGGCCCCTAGATGTTCTCTTGGCCCCTCTAGAGACTCAGGAAGGGGATCATCTGTGTTTGGGGCCTGTTGTGCCTCCTGGACCTGAGCTGGGTAATTTGGGACAGCTGCCTCATTGCTGGGGAACAGGCTGAGAGAGCGGACGCTCTAGCTCTGTGCTTTCAGCCAAGCCTCCTGCTTGGAGGCCAGCCATGACCAGGGGGCTTTTCTTGTAACCCGTCGTCTGGGAAAGACTGTCTAGCCTTAGCTGCCAGGGAGTGCAAGACCCAGCCTGGGAGCTAGGTGGTTCCCACCCCAGGGTTGGAGGAGACTGAAAGCAGGGGTGCAGGGGCAGGTCTTGGTCCACCCCACCCACACTGAGACCCTTCTCCTTCCCCAGGTGCCAACACCTATCACTGAAATGGAGATCTCTGTCAAAAGGGTAAGAACAGCTGCCACCCTCCTCTTGGACGCCCCTTTAGCCCCTGCTCTGCAGCCTCCTCCTCTGCCCCTGCTCCACAGCCTCCTTGAGCTCCGCTGTAGTCTGGGGAAAGCTGTGCTGAGGCAGGCCTGATTAGCCCCTGCAACAAGTGGCCAGTGGGCACTGGAGGCACCGAGTTCGTGGGGCCATGTCCAGATAAGGGGATAGCCACAAAGGCCAGTTCCTAAAGGAGGCAAAAGTGTGCCTGAAAACAAAATCCAGATGTTAAGTCCAACAAGGCCACTTTTTAGAGGCCTACTATATTTGCCAAGTGGTAAAACCCATCTCCCCATATTTATCTGCTCCAGTGTATCTTTGTGTAAATCCTAACTTTTGTGCAAGGATTGCTTAAAGCAAGGTGCACCTCTAAGGTCGGGGACAAGTCAGGATAAAGGCCCCTTGGATAGAGGGCAAAGGTCAGCAGCTGGGAGGGCCTGGAGAAGCCCCATAGAGAAAACATCCCAGGTCTTGATTCTCCTCCATCCCTTCTGTGTCCTGGCACAGAATCTGGTATGCAGCAGATGGGTGATAAACACTTTTTGTTTTTTGAATGAATCCAAGAGGTTCTGGAAGACTTCCTGCAAGTGGCAGGGGTCTCAGGAAGCTGAGGGGCTGAGAACCTGGCTGCGTGTGGGCGAAGCCTGGGTTCACCTCAGGCTCTGCTTCTGTCCCTCCCCAGCAAATGCTATACGTGGGCTCTCGGCTGGGTGTGGCTCAGCTGCGGCTGCACCAATGTGAGACTTACGGCACTGCCTGTGCAGAGTGCTGCCTGGCCCGGGACCCATACTGTGCCTGGGATGGTGCCTCCTGTACCCACTACCGCCCCAGCCTTGGCAAGCGCCGGTTCCGCCGGCAGGACATCCGGCATGGCAACCCTGCCCTGCAGTGCCTGGGCCAGAGCCAGGAAGGTGAGTGGTGGCAGGTGGGAGGGCCCAGACTGGGCTGGAACTCACCCCTGTGGTCCGGCTCCACCCCTGCGAAGTGCGTTCTCAAACTGGTCTTGTCATGACGGATAGTCCTCAGTTTCCCTCTCTGTGTAGCTCCTGCTAGTGCGTGGAAGCAGGGTCTTTGGACACAGTGGCTGGCGTGGGGATCCATGCATGCCTAAGTTCTTGTCATACTAGTGGGGCTCCTGAGCTGTGATGTCAGGTGGTGGCATTGGGATCTGGGTCCCATAGTTCCCAAGCTGAGCCAACCTCTGCCTCTCTCCAGAAGACGCAGTGGGACTTGTGGCGGCCACCACGGTCTACGGCACGGAGCACAACAGCACCTTCCTGGAGTGCCTGCCCAAGTCTCCCCAGGCTGCTGTGCGCTGGCTCTTGCAGAGGCCAGGGGATGAGGGGCCTGACCAGGTGAGTGAGGAGACCCCTGCCTCTAGCCTCCGTGTGTCCTGAGGTCACCTCCCATCCTGAACCCCAAGACCTGAGCCCTAGAAAGGGGTTCTGGGGGGAACCTGCCAAGATTAACCTAAGAAAAGTGTGTATTAGGCTCCTGGGGTGCCTAGAAGGAGGTGCCCTATTTTTGCCTTCTGGGAATGCCCAGGCCAGATGTGGCTGGAACTCCCCCAGTCTGAGGGGTGGGTGATGGAAGAGAGAGAAGAGGGTCTGGGCAGGCCAGTAAGTCTTCCATGTTTACACACGTGGCTCATCTTTGAAGGATTCTCTTCTCCAGGGGTTCTTGGTTCTCCTCTGCCCCAGGCAGGGGAGGGGGCTGTGCCCTGGGCCCAGGACTAGGCTTCAGAACCTCCCTATGCTACACACACACACAACAGAAGAGAACCTTCTGGGTCCCTAACCACTGGTCCTTGCCCTCCACCCTCAAAGCCGGGCCCCACACTTCCTCCCTGGAGTCCAGCTGTCTGCTCAGGCCCTCTCCTCCCCCATCTGGAAAGGTCTGTCGACCCCAGGGATGGTTTAAGTCTGGGGCCTGAGGATGGGCATTGGCCGGGGCAGGGAAGGGGAGGGGCAGGAGTGGATTGATTACAGGAGGGGCTCTCCCTCCAGCCTGGGAACTGGGGGAGGCCAGCCTTGGGCCAGCTGTTGGGCTGGGCACTGAGAAGATTCCCCAGGGGAGGAGGGGAGCAACAAGATGGTGTTTCACAACACTAGCTAATGGCTCAAGCAATCCACCCCCAACACACAGATGTGCAGACTAAAACCCACACAGGGTCCAGGCCAGAGGCGGGCTGGGATCAGGGCGGCACTCCTACTTCCCACGCCGTGATGGGCGCTCAGCCCACCCTGGGCTGGGGCTGTCAGCTTGCACTGTTGGGGGAGTGAACGGTTCAGACCAGGATGGGAAGGCCGTGTGTGTGTGTGTGTGTGTGTGTGTGTGCACGCACGTGCATGCATGCATGTGCATGTGTGCGTGGGCACATGCACATTGTGTGTGTGTAGCATAGGGAGGTTCTGAAGCCTAGTTCTGGGCCTGGGGGCATAGCCCCTCCCTTGAGAAAAGCCTGTAGATGGGATGGTACCTCCAGAAGGGCTAAGGGGATAACATCTTAGCCCCTCTGTTCCTTGGGAATGTGTGCCAAGGCCTTCCGAGGCCAAGATTGGTGTCCTCTGACTAAGGGAGAAACCAGCCAGTCAAATCCTTGAGAAGGCCCCTTCCTGGGCTATGGGAAGGTGAGGCCCCACCTGAATTAGCTGGTAGTCTAGAGGAGGCCCAGACTGCCACGCTGCTGGTCCCCTCCTGGGAAGGGGAGAACAGGGCAAGAAGTGCCCAGGCACTGGGCCCCAAGGATGGCAGAAAAGCTGGGGCAGAGAAGCCAATGGTAAACTCCCACTTCGCACCCCACTCATGCCCTCCCGCCCGCCTGGCAGGTGAAGACAGACGAGCGAGTCTTGCACACGGACCGGGGGCTGCTGTTCCGCAGGCTCAGCCGTTTCGATGCGGGCACCTACACCTGCACCACTCTGGAGCATGGCTTCTCCCAGACTGTGGTCCGCCTGGCTCTGGTGGTGGTTGTGGCCTCACAGCTGGACAACCTGTTCCCTCTGGAGCCAAAGCCAGAGGAGCCCCCAGCCCGGGGAGGCCTGGCTTCCACCCCACCCAAGGCTTGGTACAAGGACATCCTGCAGCTCATTGGCTTTGCCAACCTGCCCCGGGTGGATGAGTACTGTGAGCGCGTGTGGTGCAGGGGCACCATGGAATGCTCAGGCTCCTTCCGGAGCCGGAGCCGGGGCAAGCAGACCAAGGGCAAGAACTGGGCAGGGCTGGAGCTAGGCAAGAGGATGAAGAGCCGAGTGCATGCTGAGCACAATCGGACGCCCCGGGAGGTGGAGGCCACGTAGAAGGGCGCAGAGGAGGGGTGGTCAGGATGGGCTGGGGGGCCCACTAGCAGCCCCCAGCATCTCCCACCCACCCAGCTAGGGCAGAGGGGTCAGGACGTCTATTTGCCTCTTAGAGACAGGTGTCTCTGCCCCCACACCGATACTGGGCCACCTGCAGAAAAGACTGGGGTCTAATGGAGGGGCTGGGTTCTTGAGGCCTGTTCCCTGCCCCTCTCTGTGCTCTTAGACCCAGCTGGAGCCAGCACCCTCTGGCTCCTGGCAGCCCCAATGGGTCTGCCATTTGTTCTCAGAGATGGCCTGGCTTCCGGAGCACATTTCCGGGTGTGCCCAGAGGCAAGAGGGTTGGGTGGTTCTTTCCCAGCCTACAGAACAATGGCCATTCTGAGTGACCCTCAGAGTGGGTGTATGGGTGGGTCTAGGGGGTATCCCGGTAGGGGGCCCGCAGGGAGCCAGAGGAGGGTGGAAATGGCCTCTAAGCTAGCACCCCGTAAGAAGAGCCCACCTGACCGACTTGGGGAGGGAACACAGAGGTGTTGGGAAGGTGGAGCAACAATGCACCTCCCCTCCTGTCACGCCGTGATATCTTGGTGGCTCCCTGCCACTGCCCGCCGCCTCTTCTCCATCTGAGAATCACGGAGAGGCGTAGATAATCTAGAGGCATAGACTGCTAGAGCCCCCCGGGATCTGGGGTGGTCAGGGCTCAGGCTTCACTTTGTAAACCAGGTGGGGGCATCTCACAGCCTGACTTCCCTTCCCCAGGCCAGGGTTGCTGGGATGCCTGCCCCTCCTGAGAGGACCCCCTCCCCACTGTCAGGCTCTCCACGTCCACGAGCAGGGAGGGGTGGGTTCTGGGCATTGTTGTCCCTTGTGTCTGTGGACTAGAGATAGGGCGGGGGAGCTGGGGAAGGGTGCAGGCGGGAAGAGTGGGCTGTCTTTCCCAGGGTGATGCAAGCATGCCGCAGCCCTGGAGGCTGGGAATGTGGACGCTCTGTGAGCCCTGCAGTCCTCAGAATCAGGGCCAGGGATGCAGAAGATTGAGAGGATATGGAGATGGAGAGAGGGCAGGAGACCCTTAGGATAGACTGTGGGACCCAGGCAGGAACAGGTGTCCACAAGAACTCAGGATGGCATCAGTTAGCTCAGAAGCCACCTGGAAGACCCAGTGTTTCCATCTCTGGAATCTCTGTTTTATGCTAAATGGATTTAGGAAGACTGTTTTTCTTTTAAGGGGGAAACCAGATAGAGAAAAAAACGAAGTGTAAGTCCCGCTGATTCTCGGGGGTAAGGCTCGGCTGGCAAGGACGCATTCTGCCTGGGCATGTAGGGGAGGTGTTTTTGCCATCAGCAGTTTCTCAGGCTGGGGAGCACAGAGGGGAGGAGGAGGACTAAATGAAAAGTTGTTCCCAGCCTGCACATGAACACATTCATGATGCACAAAACTGACTGGAAGGAGATAAGAGCACTGGGTTTGAGATTCCCTCCATTAAAACAACCAAGACAAAGAAAGGAGGGGAAAAAAAGATAAAAAGCAAGTCAGAGTTCCCTGCCCCACTGAAACTCAAACCCAGACTGCCTTGGGTTTTATCTTTCCCTTACCCCTGGCACCTCTAGAGAACTGGGACCTGAAATAGTCCCTCCTTTCTCCCCTTTGACCATGTAATAAATGAACCAGAAGCACTGAGATTAACCTATCAACGCCCTGAGAAGCCTTCCGGCCTGTGGTGCTGTCTGCTGGGAGATCAGCTGACCAAGGCGGAGGAGAGGAGGAAAGGATGGGGGCTGAAGAGCAGAAGTGAGGGGAGACAGAGGGGATTAAAGAGGGGAGGAGAGAGGGCAGAGCTCCAGGAAAGGGTATCAGAGCTGCAGCCAGCTCTCCCCTCTAGCCCAGGGAGGCCAGAAAGACACAAATAGCCCTCCGGGCCTTTACGCTGGACTCTGGCTTGGCAGGCTCCAGGCAGGGTCCTATGGGAAGTTACTCTAGAAAACGAAGGGAGGAGGAGCACAAGATCCTCAGCAATGAACACCTGCATTTAGAAAAAGTGGACAGCTTCTGCCAACCACACCCTACCCACGGTACTGTATGCTACTAACTCCTGGAAATGCCCCGTATATGCGAGTTGTTTTTGTATTTGTATGTTGAGATGGGCCTTGTGGTTTCTCTGTTCTCAGAGCACATTTCTTGTAATTACTATTGTTATTTTTATTGTCATGACTGCCCCTGAGCTCTGGTGAGAAAAGCCGAATTTACAAGGAAAGGGATGAAGTTAATATTTGCATCACATAATTATATCATTACTGTGTATCTGTGTATTGTACTAAATGGACTGATGCTGCGCACATGAGCTGAAAATGAAGAGCCCTCCCATCCATTCCATGAGAAAGAAGGTCACCCTGAGTGACCTCTGTTTCATGATTTCCCAAACAGGTTTTAGAGCTGGAAAAGGACTTAAAGAAAGAGACTGGGTGGTGCTTTCTAGAAAGGAGGAAGATGGGTATCAGGGGAAGGAAGGAGTTAGAGGGCTTTGTCTATGAAGCCGAGATTGCTCATTAAATGAGGAACATCCTGGCCTGTGGGCTTGTAAGACTGACCTTCTTGGGACTTCAGGAGGATCTTGAACTAAAAGAAAAAAGAAAAAAAAAAAAAAAACATTGGCAAAGGGCAGCTGGGCCTGTAGGCAGCTCTGCTGCTTTTTCACAACACTTGACATTTGTCACAGTGACACTTGGCATGGTTCCTGCCTTCATCCCAAGCCACATACCAACGGATATTAAGTCCTCATGGCTGGGGGACTGGGGCTGTGCTGTGGGGGCTGTGGCTTCTGGAAAGGCGAGGAGGCCCCGAACATCTGACCTATTGGGCACACTGTAGGAGGTCCGTCTGGGCATGGCTCCCACTCCCCAGTGACATCAACACCCCAGCCCAAAGAGCAGACTCCACTGGTGCTGGAGCAAGATGGAAGGGTCATAAGCCCACCTTCCCAGGGAGACTTCCCTGGGCCTCTTTCTTGAACAGCCCCCTCAATCCATGCTGTAGACTAGGGGTCTTAACAGGTCAGTCGTAAGTGTCATCTTGCAGCCCAGGCCCTGGAGCTGGCCTTTCCTTTTGTTCCTTGCCCCCTCCACAATCACTTAGGCCTGACAGAACCTGAAACCCTGTCACCCCACCCCAGGAAGCAACATCACCTCTGACTGAGAAGTGTCACCAGGGCACCCACCTGGCACAGTGTGCTGGGCTGGGAGGGGCGTGTGAAGGCGGCCTCCAGAGACCCCTTCTTCCCTCATGCATCACTGTCCCGAGGGTGGTCCGGAAGACCCCTGTGGACCAGACCCCTCCCTGGTCCACGCCACCTCCCCCTCCCATCTCGAGCCCTATTTCCTGCCTCAGCGATTTCAGCCTCTCTCTGTTGTCTTGTTACAGCTCTTTCCTCTGCATCTAATGCTTCCTCTGCTCTTTGGGCCTCTGTTCCATGACTTCCCAAACAGGTTTAAAGCTGGAAAGGGGCTTAGAGAATGAGACTGGCCCAGTGGTTCCAAGAGATAACTATAATCCCATGGGACCCTCCACGATCTCGTGGTCCCCATGTTCTGCCCCTTTGGCCCTGACAGAGCTAAAATGCTACCTGCTGGCTTGCCCTGTGAAGGCCCTGAGAAGTCCTGTGATGATCTCTTGCTAACATGCATGCCTACTATATGCTATGTGCTTTTCCAAAACATTTGGTTCTTTTTTTTTCCCACGGAGCAGCTAACATCTCATGTTTCTAACATTTTGAAGAACACACTTTGGAAAAATGTTGATTAGGTTAATTCCCTCCCTTAACATGTGAGCTTGATTAATTAGTAATTGCCTTCCCAGCCTGTAGGCTCTGGAAGCCCCGGCCTCCTGATGAAATAGCCACATCTTGATTTCCTATGACCCTCGCCAGAGTAGACTCTGTTACCCCGGGACAGGCCTGCCAAGCGGCCAATCTGCTGCCCTTTGGGCCTGGACTGTGCTCTGTTCCCGGCTCTCGTGCTCCCATACTCAGCCTATTTCTGGCCCCTCCTGTGTCTGGCATGGTCCTCTGTGGAGGGCTAGCATTCACCCCTAGTCTGTGGCTGTCATGCCATCCAACAGACTCGTTTCTAAGAAGGTGAGGGGCAGGGAGGAGTCAGAATAAGAGAGGAAAACAGCAGTTTCCACTTTCTCAAATGACTCCCAGGCTTTTCTTTCATTGGCTAAGCTTGGGGTCAGGTCCTAGACAGCCCTAGAATCCCCTGCTTGGAGGAATGGTCAGGTAGCAGCCCCCAGGAACCTGGTGTACCTCCAGCCAGCCTGTCCTCTTTGTGGGCTGGCAGGGGGTCCAGCTGCAGCTCCAGCCAGTTGGGCCCCAGAAGACTGGCTCACATGCCTCTGGAAATCCAGCAAACAGAGGCACCTCTGGCCAACCACATCTTAGAGCTAGGGGGTAGTTGCTCAGAAATAGCCCAATTTCCATCGCACTTAAGGTCCCATCCCAGCCTCACCTAAGTCTTGGATTGCAGTGGGTTCTACAAGAATAAAGTTCAACACACACCAAGAACAAATTCCCAGGGTCTTCTAAGACTCTAAACTCAGAAAGAGGGACAGTGGGTAGGGCTAGGTTTGGACACAATATCTGATAAGGTTGCCAGGCACGATGGCTCACACCTGCAATCCCATCACTTTCAGAGGCCAAGGCAGGTGGATCACCTGAGGTCAGGAGTTCGAGACCAGCCTGGCCAACATGGTGAAACCCCCTTCTCTACTAAAAATACAAAAATTAGCTGGTGGCACACACCTGTAATCCCAGCTACTCCGGAGACTGAGGCATGAGAATCATTTGAACCCAGGAGGTAGAGGTTACAGTGAGCCAAGATCATGCCACTGTACTCCAGCCTGGGCAACAGAGCAAGACTCTGTCTCAAAAAAAAAAAATAAAAAAATAAATAAATAAATAAATAAATAAATAGAAATCTGATAAGGTGCCTGGGAATTGTTGGGCCCCACTCTGGCTCTCCTTCCGTACTCAGCCATCCCTCGGATGTACAGGAGATGAAGCAAGGCAGCTGTGGCCCTGTGCCCGTTCCCACTGCCCAGTCCCTGGCCACCTTTGCTGGGGGTATCACTACTGGGCCCCTCTCCTTTAGAGACTGCATCCTAATGAAGCCTTTCACTTTCCTTGCTGGATTTCCATTAAGGAAACTCCTGGTTCCTCATGAAGCCTTTAAAAAAATTACTCTCCACTGAGGACGGGGGCTGCTGCAAAGTCTCCAGGGAGGCCGTGTAAGGGATATGGGGCTGTCTTTGGGCCAGGCCTCCAGCAGCTAGCTAATAGCCTGCACGCAGGGACACTGCTGATGGGAGGACTCAGCTGACCAGTCTTGACCTCTAAAGACCCCAGAGAGTATGATGACCAGAGTACCCCCTAATCCACCCAAAAGGGCCTGTTTCACTGCTGTGAGGAATGACCAGGGCAAGGGGACAGTTGCGGGCTGATAGGATTCCAAAGTGACTCAACAGAGGCTTGGAACAGAGTCCAGGTGTCTACCAGCAAATAGAGGGGACTGGACTCTGGACACATGAAGCCCAGATTGATGGAGGGCGAGCGGGCTCTGCCCTCACAGATGAAGGCATAGGGGAGTGACGTGGCACACCAGCCACTTGCTCTGTGGACATGACCTCATCTGTTCACCCCCCACTCCTGCCCCCAACTGATAAGAATCTGGCGATGTTTCCTGTAGTCCAAGGGTCTCAGACAATGGTGTGAACGGCTGGCCCTACTGGAAAGGACATTGTTCAGGGAAGAAAAAACAACACACCAGCACAAAGCCAGGGCAGGACCTGCTGAAATGTAAGGGGCTGTTTACAAACCCATGATTTCTAAGGGGAAGAACACAATGGAGAATTGTTTTGGCGAGGCTGGTGTCTCCTCCAGTAGGCTCCTGGGGGCTGGGGATGGCTTTGATGGTCCAGACAAGTCTCAGATGCTCTGAAAAGGATGGATACTAATGGCGCGGATGCCTTCCTGTTTATTAGAGGTGTGTGCAGGGCAGGGTCAAGAAGCCAGTTTACACCAAAGACAAGGGGAAGGGGCTCCTGGGGCTTACCGCTTCCATCTGGACCTCATGCTGTCGATGTTGCTCAGGGATCCCAGGGTTAGAGCAGGTTTGCTAGGGGAGAAGTGAGGGCGAGGGTTTTTTCTTTTGGGAAAAAAATCAGTTCTTCAGTTTTTCTGTCATTTTTCGGAAAAATGTATAAGCCATGACACCTTTGCGAATAGCCAGCTCCTTTAGAATGGAGGGCCCTGGCTTAGTCACTAGGGAGACTTCTCACACCTGGGGGCCCCCATGATGCTGTGACTGGGAGCACATGGGAAACTGATGCTGTCTCCCTGGGGTCAGGGTCAGTGGAGGTGCTGCTTCTCACAGCATCCTCCCACCCCGCCCATAGAGGCTAGAGCCTTTGAGCCACCACCCAGAGGTCCTGATGTCAGCGAGTGTGCATTCGTGTGGACAGGTACCTGTGCATGTGTGCATGTGGGAGGAGGGTGGGGCAGAAAAGGAATAGAACCATATCACACATTCCCCCTTGGGACTGGCAGTCGCCATTTTTGGTGGAGGAGAGGGCATCTGGATGCCTCTCAGTGAGTAATCGGGAGACATTTTTGGTGGGTTAGGAGAGCCACTTTGGGTCTGGAGAGACTATGAAGGCAGTCTTGTCTAAGGATTTGACCTGTGAGGGGGAGCTTTCAAACTCATCTCTAATCCTAACAGGAACGTGCCTCATGAATAAACTCGAACAGATGTGTTTAGAACAATTGAGGCTCAATAAGTCTTATGCAATCTCAAAACAGAAGCAAGATTTTCATAAGCCATTCCCAGCCTTCCAGGTCTGAGGGTTTATAATCGTCATCAACATGCTAACAGTGCCCTCTGGTGTTTGGCAGCAAAACACAGGCTTATGAATACAGGGTACGGAGCATCCATCAGTTCTGTAGACATTAAACTGCCTCTGAATGTGGAGTCCTGGGCCAGGCATCATGAGGGGAAGAAAGGTTAATAAGACAGACAGGTCCCTGGAGCTTCTGATCTAGCAGGAGAGACAGACCCACAACTGTAGGACAGACAGAGAATGACATGGGCTATAACAAGGGGTACAAACAGAGACAGTACGAGTGCCTAGAGATGAAGAAGTAGCCCTTAGGCTGTGTTTAACAGGCTGAAGATGGATGCCAGGACTCTCCAGGCTGAGAACCCCAGGCCCAGGGCCCAGTATTCTGAGGCAGCCAGAGCAGAACGCCTGTGGGTGGGGTGTCCTGGGAGATGCAGCTATGGAAGGCCCTATTTGTAGAAGGTCTTGAATGCCAATCTCAGCAGGACCATCCTGAGCAAAGAGTTAGCAGATGTTTTATGGTAATTGGCAGAAGGGAAAAGGGTGGATGTGTCAGAGAAGCAAGTGGACACAGGAAACCATGCAGACAGAAGACTTTTGCTGCCCATCGTGTGAGGCATCAAGGTCTGAGCTGAGCACTGACATTGGGAAGGAGAGGAAGGCAAACATTTGAAAAACAGTCGCACTGACAAGAAAGAGGTTGGCCGAACAGAGAGGGAAGCTGAAGGAAATTATGAGGTTTCTGGCCTTAGTTTATGTTTCCGGTAAAGGTAACGATTAGAGGAAGGGGAGCAGGTGCTTTGGGAAAGTTTTATTTAACATCTATTTCTACTATCCCTAAGTGAACTAATTTCTCTCAGCTCCTAAGTTATGAAACAGTAATTAATTCTAATAAGACACATCTGTTATGAAAATAGGTATTAAAAATTTTAAACGTGTTTGTAATGAAACAGGCATTTAAAAGAAGATGAGCTTGGGGCATCTTGTGGTGTCAGAAAGTAAAAAAGTGCTCAAAAACAAAACAAAACAAAGCCAAACACACAGTGACAGGGATGTGTGAAAAGGACACATGAACACCCAATGGCCAAAGCGATTTGAGCAACAAAATAAAGTATTATTACATTGTAACCCAAAGTATAAAATGCATGTCCAGGAGTCCATACTAAATGATTGAATAGGCTGTACACAGTGGCTCACGCCTGTATTCCCAGCATTTTGGGGGGCCGAGGTGGGTGGGTCACCTGAGGTCAGGAGTTCAAGACCAGCCCGACCAACCTGGTGAACCCCTTCTCTACTAAAAATACAAAATTAGCCGGGCATGGTGGCGCATGCCTATAATCCCAGCTACTTGGGAGGCTGAGGCAGGAGAATCACTTGAACCCGGGAGGCAGACGTTGCAGTGAGCTAAGATCGCACCACTGCACTCCAGCCTGGGCAACAAGAGCGAAACTCCGTCTCAAAAAAAAAAAAAAAAAAGATTGACTAAATAAATAAGCAGGAGAGAATAGGTAAATCTCCCATGCAGAACCATTCCAAATAATTTATGTAGATACTCCATCCTCAAGGAGGAGTTGCATAGAAATCTCTACTTAACTGTAGGTTCCACATAGTGACTTCCCTTTGGAAGGTACAGTATGAAAAGAGGAAAAGCCTGGGTGCGGTGGCTCCCACCTGTAACCCCAGCACTTTGGTAGGCTGAGGTGGGTGGATCTCGAGGTCAGGAGTTCGAGACCAGCCTGGCCAACGTGGTGAAACCCCATCTCTACTAAAAAAAATTAGCTGGTGTGGTGGTGCACACCTGTAATCCCAGCTACTTAGGAGGCTGAGGCAGGAGAATTGCTTGAACCTGGGAGGCAGAGGTTGCAGTGAACCAAGATTGTACCACTGCATTCCAGCCTGGGCAACAGAGTACAACTCCATCTCAAAAAAAAAAAAAGAAAGAAAGAAAAGAAAAGGGGGAAAAAGGGTAACTTTACAGTGGAGAAATCTGACAAAACCTATCTCAGCCAAATGATCAAAGTCAACCTCAACAGTGACAGGTCATGTTGATACTATGTAACTTTGATATAATGTGATGAAAATGGCACTTCTCCTGTGTCTTCCTCCAAAACCCATAACCCCAGTCTAATCATGAGAAAAACATCAGAACAATCCCAGTTGAGAGACACTCTGCAAAATACTTGACCAGTACTCCTCAGAAGTGTCAAGGTCTTCAGAATCAAGGGAAGTCTGCCATTCCATCACAGCCAAGAGGAACCTAATGAGATATGACACAGTGCAATGTGGTATCCTGGAACAGAAAAGACAAGAAAATCTCAATAAAATTTGGGCTTTAGTTAATAATGATGTATCAATATTCGTTCTTTAATTGTGACAAATTTGCTATACTAATGTGTTAATAGTAGGAGAAATTAGGTTTGGGATATATGGGGACTCTATACTATCTTTACAATGTTTCTGTAAGTCTAAAACTATTCTAAATTAAAAGCTTATTTAAGAAAGAAGCTGGCTGGGTGTGGTGGCTCACACCTGTAATCTCAGCACTTTAGGAGGCCAAGGTGGGCAGATCCCTTGAGCCCAGGAGTTCAAGACCAGCCTTGGCAACATGGTGAAACCTCATCTCTAAAAAAAAATAAAAAAATTAGCCAGGCATGGTGATGCATGCCTATAGTCTCAGCTACTTGGAAGGCTGAGGTGGGAGGATTACTTGAGCCTAGGGAGGTCGGGGCAGTGAGCCATGATCATGCCACTGAACAGAGTGAGACCCTGACTCAAAAAAAAAAAAAACAAAAGGGCTGGGCGCAGTGGCTCACGCCTGTAATCCCAGCACTTTGGGCGGCCGAGGCAGTCAGGAGTTCGAGACCAGCCTGACCAACTTGGTGAAACCCCGTCTCTACTAAAAATACAAAATTAGCCTGGCATAGTGGCACATGCCTGTAATCCCAGCTACTCAGGAGGCTGAGGAAGGAGAATTGCTTGAAGCTGGGAGGTGGAGGTTGCAGTGAGCTGAGATCACACCACTGCACTGCACTCCCACCTGGGCAACAGAGTGAGACTCCCCCTCAAAAAAAAAAAAAAAGAAAAAGAAAAGCAAAAAGAGTCCAGGCGTGGTGGCTCACACCTGTAATCTCAGCACTTTGGGAGCTGAGGTGGGTGGATCACGAGGTCAAAGAGACTCTGTCTCAAAAAAAAAAAAAAAAAAAAGAAATAAGCCAGTTATTTAGTGGAGAATGACTCATTAGGCCCAGATGAAGAATAGAACATTTCAAGGTTGGACTTTCCAGCCTATAAAAATAGGGTTGGCTATTAACATCAGTGGAGACTAAAAATACAAAGAGTAAGAAATAGTTAATAGGGGTGTGTGTGTGTGTATGTGTGTGTGTGTGTGTGTATGCACTGTCCTGTTAGCTAAGCAAGTACCCACAAAGCCAACTGTACACAGATGTAGGGCAGCTGACATCTGGGTGACAAAAACTGCCCCCTCTCCAGCTCCCTTTCTACCCACTGAAGCTAAAGTCGAGAGGGCACTGTTAGGGACCATTACTCTCAGTTAAGATAGTGTTTCTCACACTTGAGTATACAAATAGACTCCTTAAGAAAAGATATTCATACTACCACAGATCCCTAAGAATATGCCTGCTGACCCAAGTTACAGAAACTCTAGGTTTAGAACTAAAGTCTTAATCTAAGGAGCGTCTTTCAGTTGTGAATTATCACTGCAAGAGTTGAATCTTTAGAATGGGTTAAATATTGTGTTTTATATGAAAGCTCACAATTAAAAAATGTTCCTGTTACTTGCAGAGCTCTGACAGAATTTCCCTGGACGCCCGGATAAGCAAGGATAGCATTGAGTTGTCAAATCCAAGAGAAAGGAAATGAAGAAAAAGGGCATAATTGTGGGGAGCCCTAGGAGGACAGCTGTGCAGGAGCTCTAGGAGCAGCCAGCCCAGGAGGAGGCGTCTCTGTGAGGCAGGTCTTCAGGAAAAGAAGTGCAGCTGATAGTGATCTGATGCCTGGTCTATGAGGAAAATTGCATTTTGAGACATTTTGTTGATGATTTGCAACATTTCAGAAGAATTAGCAATAGGTATATACCAAAAAATAAGCAATTACTAATTTCAGAAAAAAACATTGTACAAAAGAGGAAAGGTAACCATAGTGTACTGCCTGGCTCCGTGGTGAACAATATTTCTAGCATCATAATAATATAAACATTGAAAGTTAATAAAAATTGTGATACAATTATCTGAGGTGAATGAAAACGGGAAGATTATGTTTTTTTAATTCAATTTTTTTTTTTTTTGAGACAGAGTTTTGCTCTGTTGCCCAGGCTGGAGTGCAATGGCGCAATCTCGGCTCACTGCAACCTCCACCTCCCAGACTCAAACGATTCTCCTGCCTCAACCTCCCGAGTATCTGGGATTATAGGCACTCACCACCGTGCCCGGTTAATTTTTGTATTTTTAGTAGAGATGGGGTTTCACCATGTTGGCAAGGCTGGTCTTGAACTCCTGACCTTAAGTCATCCGCCCGCCTCAGCCTCCCAAAGTGCTGAGATTAACAAGTGTGAGCCACCGTGCCCAGCCAAAAATGGGAAGATTCTAAAGGTGCTAAATCTTTATGTAACGTAATAGAAAGTCAATAATGTCTAAGATTAATAAATTAAGAAACAGCTTTAAAAAATGAGAAGTAGTTGCCTTTAGAGAGTAGGAATGGAAGTAGGGATGGGTAAGTCAAAACTGTTTTTCATTATAATCCTTCTAGTAGTATTAGACTTTTAAAAGTCTATGTTACTTTGCCTGTATACTTTGATAATAACAAAAACACACAGATAGCCTCCATTTGATTTCAAGCGAATTTGCTCAAATCTGAAGGCACTCATTGCATATACACCTTGGATATAAATCTTCAGGGTCTGCAATGTTTGGAATGAGAACATTGTCTTCCACCGTTAGTGGTGATGATTCAGTGGCAAGATGTTGAGAACTATCTGGCAATGGTTCTGAGTTCTCCCCACTAACCAAATCCCATGAAATCTTTAAAAACATAAAAATGTAAGATAGGCTTTGTTCAATTTCTCCGTAGGCCTTCTGCCAGATTCCCATCCTAGTTGTCTTGCCTGTTTTTCGTTTGTTTGAGACAGAGTCTTGCTCTGTCGCCCAGGCCGGAGGGCAGTGGCACAATCTCGGCTCACTGTAACCTCCGCCTCCCCGATTCAAGCAATTCTCCTGCCTCAGCCTCCTGAGTAGCTGGGGTTACAGGCGCCTGCCACCATGCCCAGCAAATTTTTGTATTTTCAGTAGAGATGGGGTTTCACCATGTTGGCTAGGCTGGTCTCGAACTCCTGACGTCAAGTGGTCTGCCCTGGCCTCCCAAAGTGCTGGGATTACAGGTATGAGCCACTGCGCCCGGCCACCTTGCCTAATTTGAATGTCCTGGCATGCAAATTCATATTTAAACTCTGGACGGAAATGCTCGAACCACCGGGCAGTGAGGGTTTGACTGGGCTCACTCATGCTGTGGAGGTGTGCTGAAGCCCACACCAGTCTGGAGAGAATGGAGTCCCTTATGCCCCATGTATAAGCATGGCAGTCCTTGACCTGTTTGAGTCCAGGGCCCCAAGCCTTGCAACAAGGGTCTATTCTCCATCCAGTGTGGACTGCTATGCTGGCTCACCTCCCTAATGAGAACCTGTGTAGTTATTATTTGCACAATGATTGATGAAGATTCTCTGTCCCTGTAACGCCAATTTCCGTATAAACAGGTTTCTTTCCCTCCAAAGAAACATGTCTATATTCTAAGCTAAAAGTTCTACATTAATTCCCTAAATTTTATGGATTAGGAGGGTGAGTTTTCTTATTCTCGTACTCTACCCCGTAGAATCTTTACTACCCAGACAAATTTCAGAATGAATTTATAAGGAAACACCAACGGAGAGAAAACCTTTATTTGCATAACAACAAACATGGGTGAAGTAAGAAGAGGCATATGAAAACAAGATTAAGGTGGAAGAATCCTTGGTGGGAGGAGAGGAGGAGAAGGCAGAGGCGCTCTTGTAGCCATAAATGCATTTCTTTGTTGGCATCTGGACTGCTCCCTCCTCATGCTCCACTGGGACTTCTCTTTGCTTGGCTCATAGTCTCACTGCTGGCCCTGCTTCCTTGTCTCACAGTCCCAGAGCACTCCCTCCCCAAACCCGATGGAGGAGCGCAGCTTCATACCCTATTGTGTGGGATAGCAGCTACTCAGAAGGTGTCACTTGGACTTTTTGCAGCTGTTAGTGATTCTGACGCCCTTGGACCTCCAGGAGCAGCTCCTCCTGCCACGAGAGGACTCTGGCTGTTCTAATAAGGAAGGTTCTGGCCAATCAGTCCAAGAAAGGCCCGGATTCTCTTCCAGGGTGTTGTCTCTGCAGAAATGCTCCTCAGGGTGGAAGGTGCTGCTGCAGCAAGGGATGTCCCCTGAATTTTCAGGTATGTAGTCTGTGGTGAGAGAAAGGCAGGATAGGAAAACTCAAGCCTCTGCTTCTCCCAGGCACAGGTCCTTAAGCTCCTCTCTAGCCACTTTCCTTCCAAAGTCAAAGGCACCAACTATTAATCCCCCTCTGGTGGAATGTCTTCCTCCTTTCCCAGGCACCACAAGTCCCTACAGCCCCCTCCTTGCTCTGAGGCCGGCCCATCCCTCCAACCTCACCTGTGGCTGCAGCAGGTGAGCACTCCTCACACTCCCATTTCTTACTGTTAGATCTAAGAGAGGAGCAGTCCCTGTGGGTTCCGTGGGATCCGCATGTAGCACACAGAATGAGGCACCACCTCCTAGAGGAAGAGCCCGGGAAGGGTTGTGGAGACATACAGAACACCAACTGCCATTCTTGGATGTTTGCTATGGGCCAGGCATTTTTTACAGCACATTTTACCCAAGATGAATGTATGGCTCAGAGAGGATGAGTGCTGATCCTGGAAACCTGCCATCAGTCATAATCCCTTGAAAGGTAGATTAGGAAAGGAATTGGCTCTGAATGTCTCTCCACTGGGCACAAGGTGAAGCGGACCTTGCAGGGGAGACCTGTTCACTTGCACACAAGTGAGTCAGGGGCTGGTCAAGAATGAGACTTAGCAATCGTGTTTATCCTAAGGTCTGCATACAAGAGTGAATTTCTTACTTCTAATAACTGTGCCAAGGTCTAACTCTAAGATAGCACTGATGAGAGCTCTTTCTAGCCAGAAGCCTTCCCCTACCCTTCATCCTCAAAGCTGTCTCTGCCTTGTTCATACAGACAGATGGTGGCATCACAGTGCTGATAGCGTTGATATAAGTCTGAGAAAGCCCCTGGCTCGAGTTCCCAGGCAGCATCTCTGCAGTGGGAGAAGAAACAGTGAATAAGAACATAATGGGTTGGTGAAACTTTTGTCTATCAGGGAGGAGTTAGGAAGAACCCAAGCTAAGCACAGCAAGAGTTCAGTAGGCTGCCCGAACACTTCCAACAAGGCTGGTCAAGTGGCCTGGCAGTGGGAGAGGGTTGAAGCAGGATGAATGGAACGTGCATGCAGGTTCCTTAGTTCCACTCTGGAATCCAATAACTCAACCCCCCAGGGAATTCTGATTCTCCAAATGCCCTTTTTAGCAATAAGCACCCCCTTCCCCCGCAAACTTCTTCCCCCTCTCTTCTGTTTTGATAATTGAAAAGCACTCCCTCCTCCCCTTCCTTCTTATCAGTGCCTCTGCTGCTCTTATTCTCTGAACTATCCTCTCACTCACCTCCTCTCTGGAAATCTAGGCAACCCACTCCCTGGCTCAGTTCCTGCTTTGGGGTTCCCACTACCTGTCTGGAATATGAATTCCCATTCTCAGCATTTCTTGAGGAAACTCTTTTCGATTGTTACACTGTGGACATTTGAAGAAATGCTTTGCTGATGTGTGGGCATATTTCTGTAAGAGAAACAGGGAAGAGCTCTGTGTTTGTAAAAACCCTTTGACTACCTTCTTTCCCCTTCCAACCCCCCCCCTTACAAAGAGGATGTTGCTGAGAGAGTTTGAGGGTACAGGAAAAGGAGTTTGGGTGGGCTAGGGTGAGGGCTGCAAATCCAGGTGTCAGACCTGGGACCAAAATACTTTCAAGAGAATTCCCAGGAGTACCTCAGCTGTCATCTCTGGCCATAGGGCTCGGCAGTACTGAGTAGGGGTCAGGTACCTGGATACATGTTTCCCTTTTCTTTCATCCCAGGAAGTAAGGCTGACATAGAGGATCCTCAGCTCATTCTGGGATGAGCCCATTTGCTCTAGCAATGCCGAAGATTTTGCTTATTCTAAATCTTATCATGGGTGAGGTCCTATAGGCCAGGAATGACCACAGACTGGACTGACTTTCCTCTAACTGCCTGAAACCAGCCCTGAATACAGGCCTCCAGCATGGAGCACCAAAGCTGAGGCACACCTGAGCATTCCCAGGGTGCTCTGGTTCCAGGCAGAGAACTAGGGCAATGGTGGAAGGGACCCAGGGCAGAAAAAGCCCCACCTGTATGCACTTGCGGTGGTAGATGGCTTGACTACAACACGGGCTCTGGATGTTCTCAACACTCTGTTGGGATAAGTCTTCACAACATAAGATGCAGCTTTCCTCCCCCACATTCCCATGTTGGATGTTCTGTGTTGGGCGATGTTTGTCACAAAATGATCTGTGGCCAGTAAACAGACTTGGTTTCTGGATTGTCATCGATGTAGTTTCCCAATGGCCCGCTCTAGGAGGGGCAGCCAGCCACCCAGGCTGGTGCCCAGTGAACCTCCACACTCATGGGGAAGAGGAGAGACAGAGTGAAGAACAGCCACATGCCTTCTCACGGCTGCTCGTCTATTGAGCAAAGTTCCCAGGACTGTCTCCATAGCCTCTTGTTCCTGAAAGCCCCACTTAGTGCTGAGCAGCTGTCTAAGAACCCCAGCTGTTTGTAATTTAAGGAGGGGCAGGAAACAAGGAGAAACCCCTGTGAAATCTCCAAGTCAAGACACTGTTTCTTATTACTGAATGGAGGGACAGATTCACGGGTGAATCAAAACAGGCCTGCTTGTGAGAACTGGACTCTGATTTCATTAGTGGCTGAATAATAAGTTGTAAAAAGGAAGCCAGACTTTTCCCCTTCCTCACTCACTTGTACTCTCCAAAAAATTGTGAAAGGCAACCCCTTTCTTGGCCACAAGGCAGATGGAAGTTTCTGATGCACTGATCCTTCTGGCAGTTGATAGCAGCTCCCTTTTTCTTGCACACAAAGCAGATCTGCAAATGAGTTCCCAGACAGTGCTCAGGACCCCAAGGAAGGCAGACAGACAGTGTGGCACATCTTTCTATTAAATGGAAGTTTTGTGAAATAATAGCCATTCCCTGTCCTCAGTGGTCCTGAATGCTCTGGGGCACCTGGAAGCTGAGCTTCAAGCAGCACTGAGTTCTTTCCTATTTTCTCAAGATGTTTCTCCCTCTTCTCACTTAGGACACCATACTCCAGAGGAATATGGAACTTAAGGACTAGTTGGAAACTCCAAGAGTCCTTTGACATCTAAACTAGGACGTAGGGAAGAGAATAGAAACAGGAATGATGGGTGAGGTATGAAAAGAGGCCTACCCCAAGGTCCTCACTTCAGGGGATTCTAACCTTCCTGGAAGCCCGGGCTGCCTCCTTTTTGATGTCTTCAGGCAGGAATCCATGGAAACCTCTGTTGGACTGGCCCCGCTGAGGCAGCTTACTAGATAAGATCTGGGGGGGCAGTAGAACCAGGCTGTTAACATTGATGATCAGTGAAACAGTGCAGTGAGGTGAGGAGAAGGACAGGGTAAGAGAGCTAAAGAATAGAGCTTGGGCCGGGTGCGGTGGCTCACGCCTGTAATCCCAGCACTTTGGGAGGCCAAGGTGGGCGGATCATGAGGTCAGGAGATGGAGACCATCCTGGCTAACATGGTGAAACCCCGTCTCTACTAAAAATACAAAAAAATTAGCCGGGCGTGGTGGCGGGCGCCTGTAGTCCCAGCTACTCAGGAGGCTGAGGCAGGAAGATGGCGTGAACCCGGGAGGGTGAAGCTTGCAGTGAGCCGAGATCGTGCCACTGCACTACAGCCTGGGCAACAGAACAAGACTGTCTCAAAAAAAAAAAAAAAAAAAAAAAAAGAAAAAGAAAAAGAAAAAAAAGAATACAGCTTGGTGGAATATATATGCATTGACAGGGTAATTTATTTAATGAAGGCTTACATGGCACCAACCATATGTTGAGTACTCTAAGTGGTTTTAAATATTAACTCATTGAGTCCTCCCAACAGCCCTAGGAGGTAGGTACTATTATTGTCCTCATTTTATAGGAGAGGTGATGTGACTTGCTCAAGGCCACAGAACTCTGGAACCTGGACTCTTAACTTTTGCTCTAGGCTGCCTCTCATTTACTGAGGGCTGCTATTGTGTGCTGGGACTTTGGGGGAAACATTTCCTTTGTATTTAGTCATTTTATGCTTACAATCCTTGGCCAGGCACAGTGGCTCACGCCTGTAATCCTAGCACTTGGGGAAGACGAGGCGGGCAGACCATCTGAGGTCAGGAGTTCGAGACCAGCCTGGCCAACATGGTGAAACCCTGTCTCTATTAAAAATACAAAAACTAGGGCGTGGTGGTGTGCGCTTGTAATCCCAGCTACTCGGGAGGCTCAGGCAGGAGAATCGCTTGAACCCGGGAGGCGGAGGTTGCAGTGACCGAGATCACGCCACTGCACTCTAGCCTGGGCGACAGAGCAAGACTCCGTCTCAAAAAAAAAAAAAAAAATCCTGTAATGGCAGATGCTATTATGTCGCTCCTCTTACAGAGGAGGCCACTGAGGTGCAGTGTGGCAAGTGACACTGCCCACCGGGGTTATAGGACAAGGAGGAGCAGAGCTGGCTATTCACACCCAGGCCCGTGGAATCCCCACTCTTACCCTTCCTGCTGCATCACCTCTTAGTACAGAGTAAATACTCTTCTCAGAGTAATACAGGAAGAAAAACATGGTTTTAATATCTCTTGATTGTTGTCATTCTGTATTATGGGGGAAGGAATTGGACTTTTGAAACATATATTTTAAAACTATCTCAGGGTTTTGGGATGAGTGATTTGTTTTCTTTATATTTTTAAGTATCATTCATGTTTTCTGCAATAAGCATGTATTGATTCTATAAATTAGCTACTAAAAAGAAAAAACTAAATCTGTATGTTCTATACAGAAAGATCTCCAAAATATGTATGATGGAAAAAAGCCAAGATACAAAGCACTCTGTATAATGTTTAATTTTTATGTAAAAAATGTATATGCTTGTAAATGCATCAAAATTCTAACTAAGCCCTGACATCTGATAGGACTTACAAGAAAGGAAAATCACAGACCAATCTTTCTCATGAGCACAGATATAAAAATCAAACAAAACATCCAAACTGAATCCAGCACCATATAAAAAGGACAATACATCATACCAAGTAGAGTTTATACCAAGAATGCAAGACTCTCTTAACATTAGAGCATTTAGTTGATGTAACAAACTACATTAACAAAATTAAAGAGAAAAATCAAGGTAATCCCAACAAATACAGGAAAAGTGACAAAATTCAACACCCATTCATGATACTCTGGGCAAACTATATATGAATAAAAGGGATCTTCAACCTGATAAAAACATCTATGAAAAAAACCTACAGCTAACATACTTTAATAGTGAAAAACTGGCCGGGCGCGGTGGCTCACGCTTGTAATCCCAGCACTTTGGGAGGCCGAGGCGGGCGGATCACGAGGTCAGGAGATCGAGACCACGGTGAAACCCCGTCTCTACTAAAAATACAAAAAAAATTAGCCGGGCGTGGTGGCGGGCGCCTGTAGTCCCAGCTACTCGGAGAGGCTGAGGCAGGAGAATGGCGTGAACCCAGGAGGCAGAGCTTGCAGTGAGCTGAGATCGCGCCACTGCACTCCAGCCTGGGCGACAGAGAGAGACTCCGTCTCAAAAAAAAAAAACAAAAAAACAAAAAAAACCAAAATAGTGAAAAACTAGATGCTGTCCCCTGATGTTGAGAACAAGACAAGGATAACAACTCACACCACTTCTATTCAATGTTAGGTTAAAGGTCCTAACCAATACAACAAGGCAAGAAGAAATAAAAGGCAAAGATTGAGAGGAAGAAGTAGAACTGTCTTTATTCACACATGACATGGTTATGTGCATAGGGAATCCTGTGTACACAAGGCATTTACAACAAAATAAAACCAAAAACAACTAATCAAACTCAATTTAACAAGATTACACGATACAAATCAATATACAAAAATAAAATGCATTTCTATATACCAGCAGTAAACTTAAAAATGAAATAAAAATACTATTTACAATAGCATAACCACAAAATATTTAGGAATACATTTAACAAAAGATGTACAAGACTTCGTCACTAAAACTACAAAACATTGCTGAGATATATTTTAAAAGACCCAAATAAGTGGAGAAATATACCATGTCCATGGATTGGAAGGTTCAATATTACTTGTCAATTCTTCCCAAATTGACCTATAAATTCAATGCAATCCCAATCACAATCCCAGTAGACTTTTTTTTAAAGAAAAATTGACAAGCTTAATATAAACTTTATAAAGAAAGGACCTGATAGTCAAAACAATCTTGTAAAAGATTGTAGAACCTAACAATACTGAATTTCAAGACACTATAAAGCCATAATAATCAAGACAGTGGGGACTGGTGTAAGAATAGATACATAGATCAATGACATAAATAGATTATCCAGATCCACAGATATATGGTCAATTGATTTTGACAAAGGCACCAAGGCAATTCTATGGGTAGGCAAAGATTTCTTGCAACACACAAAACGCACTGACCATAAAAGAAAAAATGGATAAACTGGGCTCCATTACAATTACAAACTTGTTCTTTGAAAGACACCATTAAGAAAATGAAAAGACAAGCCAAAGACTAGGAAGAAAATAGTCTCAATACATATATTTGAAAAACAATTTGTATCCGAAATATATAAGCAATTCCTACAACTCAATAATAAAACCACTCAATGTTTTTTTTTTTGTTTTGTTTTGTTTTGTTTTTTTTGAGACGGAGTCTGGCACTGTCACCCAGGCTGGAGTGCAGTGGCGTGATCTTGGCTCACTGCAAGCTCCACTTCCTGGGTTCACGCCATTCTCCTGCCTCAGCCTCCCAAGTAGCTGGGACTACGGGCGTCCCCCACCATGCCCGGCTAATTTTTTGTATTTTTAGTAGAGACAGGGTTTCACCGTGTTAGTCAGTATGGTCTCCATCTCCTGACCTCCTGATCTGCTCGCCTTGGCCTCCCGAAGTGCTGGGATTACAGGTGTGAGCCACCGTGCCCGACCACCACTCAATGTTTTTAAATGGGCAAAAATATTTGTACAGATACTTAACAAACGAAAATATGTGGGCCAGGCCAAGTGCAGTGGCTCACGCCTGTAATCCCAGCACTTTGGGAGGCGGAGGTGGGCAGATCAGGAGGTCAAGAGATTGAGACCATCCTGGCTAACACAGTGAAACCCTGTCTCTACTAAAAATACAAAAAATAGCCAGGCGTGGTGGCGGGCACCTGTAGTCCCAGCTACTTGGGAGGCTGATGCAGAAGAATTGCTCCAACGTGGGAAGTGGAGGTTTCAGTGAGCCAAGATTGCACCACTGCACTCCAGCCTGGGCGACAGAGCGAGACTCCATCTCAAAAAAAAAAAAAAAAAAAAGCAAAAAACAAAAGAAAATATGTGAATGGCCAATAAGCACATGAAAAGAAGCTTTAGTCATCAGAAAAATGGAAACTAAAACCACAATGAAATACCAATACACACCCAGTAGAATGGCTAATTAAAAACACTGACAAAACGAAGTTTTGGCAAGAATACTGTGCAACTGGAATTCTTATAAATTGCTGGTAGGAGTGTAAGCTGGTACAACCGCTTTGGACAGTGATGTGGCAACCTCACATAAAGTTAAATATCTAATTAGCATACAACTAGTAATTCCACTTCTAGGCATTTGCATGAGAGAAGTGAAAGCACATGTTCACAAAAAGACTTGTACATGAATGCTTAAAGTAGCTTTATTCATAATAGTCCTCAAACGGAAACAATTCAGATGTTCATTAACAGGTGAACAGATATGCAAATAGTAACTTATTCATGCAACTGAATACTACCAAGTAATAAAAAGGCATGAGCTACGAATGCATGCAACAACATGGATGAATCTTCAAAACACTGTGTTGGGAGAAAAAAGCCAGATACAAAAGATTATAAACTATATGATTTCACTTATATGAAGTAAAAGAATAGCCAAAAATAATTCATATATCAGAACAGTGATTACGTCTAGTGGGATTGACTGGAAAAGGAGGCAGGAGGGAACTTTCTATGGTGATGAAAATGTTACTTATTTTGATTGGGGTGGTGGTTATATGGGGACATACATTTATCAAAACTTATCAGACTGGACCCTTAAAATTAGTGAATTTTGTTCAAGACCAGCCTGGCTAACATGGTGAAACCTGTCTCTACTAAAAATATAAAATTAGCCAGGCATGGTGGTAGGTGCCTGTAATCCCCGCTACTTGGGAGGCTGAGGCAGGAGAATCACTTGAACCTGGGAGGCAGAGGTTGCAGTGAGCCGGGATCACGCCACTGCACTCCAGCCTGGGCGAGAGAGTGAGACTCCGTTCTCAAAAAAAGAAAAAAAATTGGTGATTTTTACAGTATGGAAGTTATACCTAATAAAAAAATACTGGGAAAAAGCAATTGGAAGGATGTTACAATTTTGACAGCATTTGTTTCTGGGGAGAGGGAGAAGGATTGGGAACATTGTTTAGGGAAGAGACTTTTTTACTGAACTTACTTTATACTGTCAGGGTTTTATACCAGACACATACATTTTTCTTTTTTTGAGGCAAGGTCTTCCTCTGTCACCCAGGCTGGAGTGTGGTGGTGTGATCACTGCTCACTGCAGCCTCCACCTCCAGGGCTCAAGCGATCCTCTTGCCTCAGCCTCCGGAGTTGCTGGGACTACGGGCGTTTGCCACTATGCCCAGCTTTTTTTTTTTTTTTTAATTTTTTTGTAGAGACAAGGTTGCCCAGGCTGGTCTCGAACTCCTGGGTTCAAGAGACCCTCCTGCCTCGGCCTCCCAAAGTGCTGGGATTACAGGCGCGAGCCACTGCGCCCAGCCTTAAAAATAGATTTTAAAACAAAAAAGCTATTAAGAAAAACAAAAAAAACAAGGCTGTGGATCTGAGGATGAATGTAACAGAGAACAGTCAGTACACCAAAAGCCATAGGATATTCAAAGCAAAGGAGGCCTCATACTCACAAGACAGAAATAATGCACGCTGATACTGTCTTTCTGAAGAAATTCCCCTAATTTTTCGGGATCCCCAGGTTCTCGAAGGCATAGCCAGCAAACTGGAAGAGAGGACACTCAGAATTTGGCTTAAGTTGACCATTAAGAATGGAAGAGAAGGGTGAGAATGTAACCATTCCTCTAAGGAAGGAGTAGAATACTAGGAAAAGGGTCATTTTGGCAAGGAGGAAGGTTGGGATGAGGTCTTATTTGGTATCAATTAGGCTGTCATGTAATTCTGGTTACAGTGAACAAGTTGGCCACAACTGCTCACTTCACTTTTGTTTTGTTTTGTTCTAAAGTGACTTTAATAACTTGTTTCTTGAACTTCAGACATGGTAATTTAAAATGGCAGTTCCTGAGTCCTCAAGATCTTAGAGAATCTAGGAAGCAAGTAGGGCTGGGAGAGAGAGAAGAAGCAAGTATACTGCCGCATACAGGTGGCCTTCTTTGCTGAGGGCTGGAGGCAGTAGGTGAACACAAGCTCCAGTCTTTCTTACCAGGCCCTGAAGACGGTTTCCTCTGGGTTACCCTCCTAGTCTTGGCAGATTTTCTAAACAAGAGAAATAAGAAGCACGAGGTGTTCTCTGAGGATCTTGTTGATAACCTTTTTAACATTTCCCTTAAAATGCCATTCATGGGTCTGATGAAGGACCAACAAATCTACAGCCTAAGACATCAGCTTCTTTTCATATTTCATATATATATGTTTTTGAGACAGAGTCTTGCTCTGTTGCCCAGGCTGGAGTGCTGTGGCGCGATCTCGCTTACTGCAACCTCCACCTCCTGGGTTCAAGCAATTCTCCTGCCGCAGCCCCCCGAGGAGATGGGATTACAGGCGCCTGTCACCACGCCCAGCTAATTTCTGTATTTTTAGTAGAGATGGGGTTTCACCATGTTGGCCAGGCTGGTCTCGAGCTCCTGACCTCAGGTGATCCACCCACCTCAGCCTCCCAAAGTGCTGACATTACAGGCATGAGCCACCGCACCTGGCCATATTTCATATATTTTTTTTTAAGTGCAAAACATACTGAGTTATTTGAGGGCAGGAACTGGATTTGTAAGCATCTTTCTCTCCCCAGTGCCTGTACTGCCTACGTTGACTGAATGAATGCAAGAGCAAACCCTCTTTTACTTTTTTACTGTTTCTTCTGCCAACTACTCTGAATCTCAGGTGGTACCACCTTTACAAAGCATACTAAAATGAACCAAAATTGATAAAAGTATTTCCCGTTGCGAGGCACTATTCTTGGCACTTTACATGTATTAGCTCAATTAATCTACAGTAGCTCAATGAATCTACAGAATACTCTAAAAAGTACATGCCATTAGTATGTACATTTTCCAGATGAGGAAACTGAGGCATAAAGAAATGAAGTGCCTTCTGTCACAGTTGTTGGCAAGTGGCAGAGCTAGGATATGAATCTGGGTAGCAAGGTTCCAGAGTCAGCACTTTGCTACTAGGGACAGCACTGATAAGTCAGGTATGACAGCTCCCAGCTCCCAGTGTGCGCTTCCACACTGTCCAACCTAAACCCCCAAGACTATGACAAAAGGGGGAAAAAGTGCAGCCTATACCACAGGCCATTGGACAATTTCTCCCAAATTCCCTGTGTCAACTACTTCTACCTCAATCTTTGGCGTTCCTTCTTTTCTTTTACAGTCTTCATTCGGTGCTGTCTCTCTCTCCTCTCTTGAATTCTTCTATACTACTGTGAGGACAATACAGGCTCTTCCAGCTATAAATATAAATGGGGTTTGGTAAGCAATTTAATTCTAGATTTGGTTATCAAGTTCCCCAGGGTCATGGCAATGGTGCACTTCACCTCCCAACCCATGTGATGGAATAAAAGGCACTGTTCTAGGTACTTGACATGTGTTAACTCACAAACACGCCATGCAGTAGATACCATTACTATCCCCATTTTCAAGATGAGGGGACTGAGGCACAGAGAGGTTTAAGTATCCTGCCCAAGGTAAGAGTTAGTAAATGATATACATGAGATCTGAACTCAGGTAGCCTGGCTCCAGAGGCCAACACTAACTCTCATGTTATACTGCTATCACACAGTAGCAAAAGAACTTAGAACATTACTTGACCTAGCTAAATGGTTGTTTCTTTGTGCTTACAAAAAAATACGTGAAGTAGCACTCAGGGAAAAAAAGTCTCCTTTTGCACCTAAGTATGGGTGCCTTAATTCTACCCAGTGAAAGCTAGATAAGGTAGCTTTTTCCTAGGCAAAGGAGCCTGTGAGATTTGGGCTGCCTAAAAGCAAGAACTCCCTCTAGTGAGAGACAAGAGGTAACACTGACCAACACCCCCTGGGCTCTATCACTTTTTTTTTTTTGAGACAGGGTCTCTCATTGTTGCCCAGGCTGGAGTGCAGTGGGTGAGTGCATCAAAGTGCCACTTTCCTAGGCTCAGATGATCTTCCTGACTCAGCCTCCCAAGTAGCTGGGACCACAGGTGCCATGCCACCGCACCAGCTAATTTTTTGTAGAGACGGGGTTTTGCCATGTTGCCCAGGCTGGTCTTCAACGCCTGGGCTCCAGCGATCCTTCCGCCTCAGCCTCCCAAAGTGCTGGGATTACAGGCGTGAGCCACCAGGCCTGGCCTCTCCTATCAATTTTCACCTAGGCTCAGGTGGCCACTGAGGTATGGTCTGTACCCAACCTTTGTCTCTATCTGAGCCGAGTACAATAGCCAAAAGTGCAGAAGGTACCTTGTCTCCTATTTCCAATGTCAGCCAACTCCGGCTACTACCTGTTTTCATTAGTAAACAAACTATAAAACAAATGTACAGTTTCACTGGTTAACGGGGAGATCCCTGAAAGTGAACGGGAACGAAAGAAAATCCACCGCTGTGAAGCAAGGTCTAGTCAGGGGAGAGAAGAAGGACAGCATTTCTTAGAAGGAGCGCTGGGTGAATCAGGTCACTCCAGAGACACTCCAGTATCCATGGCCTCCGATCACGGCTGGAGATCGTGAATATCTTCAGGGACTTTAAACTATTCTGCATGAATAAGGACGACTGAGAAAATTACTGTTCAAGAAACCAAAGCCACCCTGCCTTCCCCTTCTTTGTGCTTGTTCTGTCTCCTCCTCTAACCCAGGAGTTGCAGAAACAATGACATCTGATGGCTTCTTCCTCAAGGAAAACACTGGACAGGCTGGAAGAGGAGAGAGAAGGGCATGTCCTGACCTCGCTGTTCCCACAGGGGTCCACGTGAGCGGACTGCGAAGCAGTTCCCAGTTATTGGGGCTACCCCGACCATCCAGCAATAAACATAAAACCTTGAAACTTCAGTTCTTTGCATCGCTGGGCCAAGACGTTCCTCGAGCAGGATTCTGTGCATACACTGCTAGTTACAAGACGTCACTATCTTCAAAACATCTGAGGGGGAGCGTTGCAAATGAGGCCTCTACGAGCTGCCAGGCAGTGGCCTCCTAACCCGGCGGACGCTGCTCGGAACGCTTATCAAGTTGTTTCACTGGACACGTGCTGGGTAAATGCTTGTTGAGAAAATCAAAAATAAATAAACGTGTTCGACCCGCCGCCGCAAGAATGATTTATTTGTAAAATACGTGTCGGTGTGGTCACAACCGTTCCCCGGAGGTTAACCGCCTGAGAAGGGGCTCAAGGGGCATCCCGCGGATGCCAGACCAGGCTCATGTCGCGCCTGCCGGGCGGCCAGTGCAGGGCCGGGCCGAGGTCGCCTCCGCCGCTCCTCCTCGCGGTAGCTCACCGGCCGCCACTCCCGGCCAGAGCCACCCTCCCAGCTGTCTCTGAGGGCGCCGCTGTACTGGAGCTTTAGTCGTTGACACAGGCCGTGGTAGCTACCTGCGGGCGGCCGCCCTGCGCGGTGACTGCGCCGCCGAAGACTGCGAGCGCGCAAAAGGGGGCGGGTCACGCGGACTGTGACCTTCGGGAACAGCTGCGACGCCTACCGTTGGTAGAAAGCGACCGCTAACGGCCGCGCGCTAACGGCCGCGCGCCCCTCCCGTCCCCCAGTCTCGCGCCTCAGCGCCCAACACCTCCCGCCCCCGCCCCTTCCCCTCGCCGCCCCCGCCCCTTCCCCTCGCCGCCCCCGCCCCTTCCCCTCGCCGCCCCATCCCTCCTCTCCCACCACCCGCGCCCAGCCCCGCCCATCCCCGCCTTTTCCCCTAGCCTGCTCCGCCCCTCCTCTCGCACTTCCCGCGCCCAGCACTTCCTGGCCCCGCCTTTTCCCCTCGCCCGCCCCGCCCCTCCTCTCGCACCACCCGGGCCTAGTACTGCCCGGCCCCGCCCCTTCCCGTCGCCCGTCCCGCCCCTTCTCTCGAGCCTCAGCGCTCAGCATCGCCCGGACCCCCTCTTCCCTTCGCCCGCCTCGTCCCGCCCCTCCCCTTCGCCGCCATCCCGCCCCTCCCCTTCGCCCCCGTCCCGCCCTCCCCTTCGCCCCCGTCCCTCCGCGCGTGCGATTTTCGCCTTCGAGCGCGTGCCCGCATCTGCTGTCGGACCGGCGGAAGACCAGCCCAGAGGCGGAGTAGGGCCGTCGCACCTTGGTGACGTCGTGCCGCCGGCGCGGGCGGGTGACGCGGCTGGGCCCGTTGTCTGTGTGTGGGACTGAGGAGCCCCGGGGGCGGTGGGGGCTCCCTTTGGGGGCAGCGGTGGGGCGGGAGGGCCTGGACATGGCGTTGAGGGGCTGCCCCGCGGGAAGATGAATAAGGGCTGGCTGGAGCTGGAGAGCGACCCAGGTGAGGAGGGGACCGGGAGGGCCATGGGCTGGGGAGGCCGGATGGGCCCGGGACGCGCCTGCCTGACCATCACCCCCTCCTCTTGTCTCCCCACCCAGGCCTCTTCACCCTGCTCGTGGAAGATTTCGGTAAGAGCCCCTTCTCCCTGCCGGACCGGGATTGTGGGGGCCCAGCCCTGCGCCCTCACTCATCAGGGGCTGTCCTTCCCTACCGCTTTCCTTTCCCCATCGCAGGTGTCAAAGGGGTGCAAGTGGAGGAGATCTACGACCTTCAGAGCAAATGCCAGGGGTGAGTGGCTGTACACCAGGGCTGCCCCTTACATCCAGAGTGCTGGGGAAGGTCCCAGAGAACAGGGCCCCTTAGGGAAGGCAGTGCCAGGAACCCTACGTTGTAAAGTCTCACATAAAGAAGCAGCCTTGAGCTCTGAGTGCCCGCTCCTGATCAAACTGATACTTTCTTTTCTCCCAATCTTCTTAGCGCTTCCCTTTTTGTAGCAGCCCCCTCCCCACCCCTAAGCATCCTTTGGTTCAGCTGCTTTCCTGGTCTTGCAGCGGGAAGACCCAGGTCACACAATGGCTTTTGTGCAGTTGTGTAATGTGTTAATTTCAGTGTGCCCATGTGTGTCTGGCTTTAATTCTAACACAAAGTCATCCTCTATGGATTGGTTGGGGTGATAAGGCCCCTCCTGGGTGCCCACACTTAGAGTCTTGTCCCAGTGGTCCTGCAGAATAGAGGTGTAAGAGAGTAGCAACAGTAGCAACCGTGACTGAACCAAGAAGTCTACTTTAATTTCCTGGAACAAAAGAGATTAGTGTGGGTGTTCATTTGCTTTCCTGACTGCATTGGGGCCCACAAGTGAGAAGGAGTGCCTCAGTTCCTCACCAGAGTTTTTGTTCTCGTCTTACTTTGTGTTCCTACCTTGTCCCATCCTTGGCCCTCAGTTCCAGCTTTTCTTCTCGTACCCAGAACCATAGACTTCATAAGGAGACTGGGTGGACTCCTGGAGCATCACAGCCCGAAGCTTATGCTTTGCTCTGCCTGTGGCAGGCCTTTCGTGTGTGAGGGCACAAGGCCACTTCAGACCCAGTGTTGGGAAGTAGCCAGGGGAGAGTTGGGATCACAGCAAGGACACCTGAGTGATGACGCAGTGCAAAGGATTAATGGGAGAAAGAAGGGAATGCTGATTGCCTTCTCCCCTTTCGCTGATCTGGCTCTGCCCCTTACTTCCCCCAGCCCTGTATATGGATTTATCTTCCTGTTCAAATGGATCGAAGAGCGCCGGTCCCGGCGAAAGGTCTCTACCTTGGTGGATGATACGTCCGTGATTGATGATGATATTGTGAATAACATGTTCTTTGCCCACCAGGTCTGCTGGACTCTGTGTTTTGTTTGGAGGGTGGGATGCTGCCATTTTTTTGCTGGGGAAGTGGAAATGGAGGAAGACAGGAGGAGGAGATAGGCAGATTCTAGGGGCGGTAGCTACAGAAATCCTCTGGCAGAAGGAACTGAGCTCTAATTCATTAAAGGGAACAGTTTTAGAGTAGGGGGGTGTCTGAGTCTACTCTCTGTGTCCTCAGATATCCAGTCGGTATTTGGTAGGTGCTTGTTAATAAACGTTAGGCAAAGATGAAGGGAGCTGAGAAGGGGAGTTGTCCAGATATGACTGACCTGCTGTGGATCCCCATTCTTGATGTATATGGGCTTGGGGCTTGCAGTGAGGGGTGCTGTGTATGGGTGACTATTCTTGGTTTCACAGCTGATACCCAACTCTTGTGCCACTCATGCCTTGCTGAGTGTGCTCCTGAACTGCAGCAACGTGGACCTGGGACCCACCCTGAGTCGCATGAAGGACTTCACCAAGGGCTTCAGCCCTGAGGTAAGCTGCAGTGCCTTCATCCTGGCTCACAGCCAACTGGGCAGATCTGACCCTGAGGGCCACTGGGAATGCTATCACATGATATTGGGTACTATTAGGCTGTTTCTTTTTCAAATGATCGTTTATATTACATCTGACTCTTAAATAGTGTAAGGCCATTGTTTTTAGGCGCAGTTGTGGCGAAAGGAGACAGGCCTAGGGAGGGAGGAGACTTTCCTTAAGTCACACCATGTCAGAACCTTCTCTGTCAGGACTTTTCCTCTCAGGCCATGTTGCTTCCTAGTGTCCACTAATTACCATGCAAGGCCAGCACAGTCCATCTCTTTGGGACTCCAGAGCTCTTTTCTGCCCCCACCAGCCCTTTAAGAAAGTTTGTCTGTGTTCCTTCCGATTCCTGGAATGCCTCCAGGCTGCTCTCTGAAGCTTTGCCTTCCACCCATAGTCCTACCTGAGGAGAAATTATTCTGATATGGCCTTATTTTCTTCCCCGTAGAGCAAAGGATATGCGATTGGCAATGCCCCGGAGTTGGCCAAGGCACATAATAGCCATGCCAGGTGTGTGGGAGCTGTGGGAGCTGATGTGGGGTGGGAGTAGGGGGAGTATCATTTTTTGGGCCCTGACTTTGTCTTTCCCCAGGCCCGAGCCACGCCACCTCCCTGAGAAGCAGAATGGCCTTAGTGCAGTGCGGACCATGGAGGCGTTCCACTTTGTCAGCTATGTGCCTATTACAGGCCGGCTCTTTGAGCTGGATGGGCTGAAGGTCTACCCCATTGACCATGGTAGGCACCGTGAGCTGGAGGCCTGTTGGGTGTCTCTGCCTGCCTCCTAGGGAGCTGGGGCTCAGGGACTTCTGGTATGTGGGACCCAGTGGCAGGGGTTGTGGGTACCGACACCCAGCTCTGGCTGGGGTTTCACCCTACACCATATTGCCCGACCAGCTCCTGATTCCCTGGCTCAACTGCTCTTCTCTGTCTTCCTTCCCACTCCTGGCCTACCCAAACTCAGGGTTTCCTTCTCGCTGATTCCTTGTCTTGGTCTCCACTAGGGCCCTGGGGGGAGGATGAGGAGTGGACAGACAAGGCCCGGCGGGTCATCATGGAGCGTATCGGCCTCGCCACTGCAGGGTAAGGGCCCTGTGCCTGCCCTGTTCTACTCTCTGGAGCTGTACCTACTTTGGGAGGGACAGAGAGTATCCAGGTGATTTGTAAATTGCGAGGCCATATGGTGAATCTGGCAAGATCAGGCTTAGATCATGGGCTCTCAACTTGTTGTCTTTATTTCCTGCCTGGGCTGCCTGTGGCCTGCTCCTGGGTGGGCTCGGGGAGGGGCAGGCCTCAGTGGAGCCTTAGGCAGCCCAGGTCTGCTAGTTCACTTCTGGATAGGCCCCTCATACAGCCTGTTGGAAGGTACCAGCTCAGGTGCCTGGCGTGTATGGCTAGTCGCTGCCTGCCTGTTGGGGTGGGGCCTATACCTACAGCTGCAGGTGTGACTGCAGGGAGCCCTGCCAGGATATCTGCCTCAACCTGATGGCGGGGCCGGGGCAGGAGCTGCTCTCACGGCTGCGGCTGTGACTGCAGGGAGCCCTACCACGACATCCGCTTCAACCTGATGGCAGTGGTGCCCGACCGCAGGATCAAGTATGAGGCCAGGCTGCACGTGCTGAAGGTGAACCGTCAGACAGTACTAGAGGCTCTGCAGCAGGTAGGTGCCCTTTCTCCCTGGCCTCTGCCCAGCCCAACCCTCCCTGCATTCCTCCTCCCTTCCCCCACAGCATTTGTCTCTGATTAGCGAACATACGCTCTTGTAGATCTGGGCTTCAGCTAACCACATCTTTTCTTTGCCCCCGTTGTGGGAAAGGTGGGACTTGGAGTGGCGAGGGAGAATAGCTTCTAAAAGGTAGTTTGGGTTTGGGTGTTTTATTTCCCTGTGAGTGAATGGGTAGAGCCAAGGCCATTATTCCTTTAGGTCCTCAGCCCTTAGCTATTTAAGGTAGAAGCCCAGGTGTACCCTTTCTCCTCTGAGCCCTGTATTCTGTTGTTAGCTGATAAGAGTAACACAGCCAGAGCTGATTCAGACCCACAAGTCTCAAGAGTCACAGCTGCCTGAGGAGTCCAAATCAGCCAGCAACAAGTCCCCACTGGTGCTGGAAGCAAACAGGGCCCCTGCAGCCTCTGAGGGCACCCACACAGGTACTGGGGGGTTTGGGACCTCTTGTGGGCCTCAGAGCCACCCCCTAATGTCTGGCGTGGGAGGCCTAAGCAGGGAGAGTCTTTTTCTGGGGATGTCCTTGGGCAGTGTTCTTCCCCCGTCAGAAGGTGGAGGGAAAGCAGTCCTTCCCTAAAGAAAGGCACCTGTAAAGGGCCGCTGTTACCACAGGCCCCTGGGCTCTTCTCTGTAATGTACACTCCCTTTCTTGTTTTCTCTAGAGGCGGTTTTTTTTTTTTTTTTTTTCTGCCTCTTTTTTCCCATCTAATTCTTTGCTCTGTCTCATTGCGGGATCATGACTTAGAGCTTGCTGACTCCCATTGCACCAGCTGGCTTGGCTGTTCTTCTCTGGGAGGTGCTGTTTCACAGGGCTGGGGAGACTGTGAGCTTTTCTTGGAGATCCTACTGGAGGTCCTGCCTGTGTTCTTGCCCTGTCTCAGATGGTGCAGAGGAGGCGGCTGGTTCATGTACACAAGCCCCATCCCACAGCCCTCCCAACAAACCCAAGCTGGTGGTGAAGCCTCCAGGCAGCAGCCTCAATGGGGTTCCCCCCAACCCCACTCCCATTGTCCAGCGGCTGCCGGCCTTTCTAGACAATCACAATTATGCCAAGTCCCCCATGCAGGTAAGCTGGGAGCACCCTTGCAGGATTCTCTACTTGATTCTCTTGAGAGCCTGCAACAGGCAATTTCCCCATGTGGTTCCTTGGTGTTCACCCTTGGCATGGCTGGGTCAAGCTGCCTGGGCCTGGGTTGCTAGGTTCCTCTGCCTGATACAAAAAGGGCCCCATAACAGCAGGAGCTTAGAGAGGCCAGGAGAGCTCCTTTGAATTTAATCTAATTACATGGCTGTGGGATTAAATGTTTAGGTCACGCTCCTTGGTACAACTTTATGGGTTGGGTTTTACTGGCAAAATAAAGGCATGTGTTTCAGGGCACTCTGTTTCTCTTAAAACTCCTCCATAGGTTTCTATGCAGTGTAAGTGGGTGGCAGCCTCCCCACAAGCCAAGGATAGGCCATGGAACACCTGGAGGGGTTCCGCTGACTCAGTCTGGAAAACCATGTTGGCTTCTCTGGCTGTGAGTGTCTAGGCTCAGCCTGCGCCGAGCAGCACTTGTTTATAACTGCCCTGGTCTTTGTCTCAGGAGGAAGAAGACCTGGCGGCAGGTGTGGGCCGCAGCCGAGTTCCAGTCCGCCCACCCCAGCAGTACTCAGATGACGAGGATGACTATGAGGATGACGAGGAAGATGACGTGCAGAACACCAACTCTGCCCTTAGGTCAGCCCAGCTTTCTAAGGCTACCAGGTTCTGGGTGCTTCAGATCCCATCCTGAATATCTCAGTCTATGTCTGAGAATGCCCTGCAGCAGATAATGTTGACCACCTGTGGAGTTTGGGGCCCTGGGGGAGGCTGGCATGATAGGGCTGACCCCAAGTCCCCAGGAAATTTTTGGTGGGCTGGGGGGTAAGGCTGAGCACATAAGCATATATCATCACCTATTGGAAGTGGCCTTTTAGCCAGGCCTTGAAGGATTGGTTGGGGCAAGGATGGAGGAGATGTGGGTGGTGGGGAGGCAGCTTTGCTGGAACACAGGGCACTGGCAGAAGGCCAGGAATGAGATGGCTGGAATAGAGGAAGTGTCTTTTGAGGACGCCTGGCTGCAGCTGACAGAACTTGATGCCAGGCTTAGCATGGCTAGTTCAAGCTGCTTGGACCAAGTATAAGGAGTTTTAGGGTCAGCCCCTGGAGGTCGGGATGTATTTAAGCCATTCTGGGTACTGCTGGGTATGGTCACCTGGCCCGTTCCCTTGCTTCACATCTTCTCGGGCCCCACAGGTATAAGGGGAAGGGAACAGGGAAGCCAGGGGCATTGAGCGGTTCTGCTGATGGGCATCTGTCAGTGCTGCAGCCCAACACCATCAACGTCTTGGCTGAGAAGCTCAAAGAGTCCCAGAAGGACCTCTCAATTCCTCTGTCCATCAAGACTAGCAGTGGGGCTGGGAGTCCAGCTGTGGCAGTGCCCACACACTCGCAGCCCTCACCCACCCCCAGCAATGAGAGTACGGACACGGCCTCTGAGATCGGCAGTGCTTTCAACTCGCCACTGCGCTCTCCCATCCGCTCGGCCAACCCGACGCGGCCCTCCAGCCCTGTCACCTCCCACATCTCCAAGGTGCTTTTTGGAGAGGATGACAGCCTGCTGCGTGTTGACTGCATACGCTACAACCGTGCTGTCCGCGACCTGGGTCCTGTCATCAGCACAGGCCTGCTGCACCTGGCTGAGGATGGGGTGCTTAGTCCCCTGGCACTGACAGGTGGGCCGTGGACTGGCTCACTGGCCACTTGGTGCACCCAGGAGGGAGGAGGGAAATGGCCAAGTGACCGCAAAGTGTCCTGCGCTCTGATGATTTTCTTGTGACCTCTCTTCCCAGAGGGTGGGAAGGGTTCCTCGCCCTCCATGAGACCAATCCAAGGCAGCCAGGGGTCCAGCAGCCCAGTGGAGAAGGAGGTTGTGGAAGCCACGGACAGCAGAGAGAAGACAGGGATGGTGAGGCCTGGCGAGCCCTTGAGTGGGGAGAAATACTCACCCAAGGTGAGCCTCCTTTGTGGTTTTCTCCTTTAATCCTGGCAGAGGATAAGGCCTGAGCTCCTCCTGCCCAGGTGCCAAGTTCTTGATTGGAACTTTGGTGTGAAGATTGGTGGCTGGAGCCATGTGCCAGAAGACTTTCTGGGTTGGGTGGTGGCAGGGGCCTCCATAGGCATGGACTCGCTGCTCATCCTTGCCTCTAGCTGCCTATTGCTCGTGGGGCTTTGTTGCTGGCCCGCCCCCATCAGAGGTGCAATGCTGGGTTTTGGCAGGAGCTGCTGGCACTGCTAAAGTGTGTGGAGGCTGAGATTGCAAACTATGAGGCGTGCCTCAAGGAAGAGGTAGAGAAGAGGAAGAAGTTCAAGGTGGGTGATTTCTCCAGTTGCCTGATCTGGCCTCTCCCGAGGTCCGCTGGTGGCTGCTCTGGCAAGATTGGCTTCAGTGCTCTCAGCCTTCTTCTCTCTTACAGATTGATGACCAGAGAAGGACCCACAACTATGATGAGTTCATCTGCACCTTTATCTCCATGCTGGCTCAGGAAGGTGAGGGGATGCGCTGCTGTCTTAACTGGAATGCCCTGCTGAGGGTGGTGTCCTTCAGCTCCCCTCTGGCCTCTCCTGAGGCTTGAGCAGACCTTGGGGCACAGGGAGGGCCATGAGAGCCTCAGCTCCTGGCCTGAGGCAGCCAGCACCTGCTCAAGGGTCTCTACCTCTTTGCAGGCATGCTGGCCAACCTAGTGGAGCAGAACATCTCCGTGCGGCGGCGCCAAGGGGTCAGCATCGGCCGGCTCCACAAGCAGCGGAAGCCTGACCGGCGGAAACGCTCTCGCCCCTACAAGGCCAAGCGCCAGTGAGGACTGCTGGCCCTGACTCTGCAGCCCACTCTTGCCGTGTGGCCCTCACCAGGGTCCTTTCTTGCCCCACTTCCCCTTTTCCCAGTATTACTGAATAGTCCCAGCCAGAGAGTCCAGGCCCTGGGAATGGGAGGAACCAGGCCACATTCCTTCCATGGTGCCCTGAGGCCTGACACGGCAGATCAGCCCCGTAGTGCTCAGGAGGCAGCATCTGGAGTTGGGGCACAGCGAGGTACTGCAGCTTCCTCCACAGCCGGCTGTGGAGCAGCAGGACCTGGCCCTTCTGCCTGGGCAGCAGAATATATATTTTACCTATCAGAGACATCTATTTTTCTGGGCTCCAACCCAGCATGCCACCATGTTGACATAAGTTCCTACCTGACTATGCTTTCTCTCCTAGGAGCTGTCCTGGTGGGCCCAGGTCCTTGTATCATGCCATGGTCCCAACTACAGCGTCCTAGCTGGGGGCCTAGGTGGGTCCTGGGCTCTGGGTCCTGCTGCTGTAGCCCCAGCCACCAGCCTGTCCCTGTTGTAAGGAAGCCAGGCCTTCTCCATTCCTCTTAGGAGAGTGCCAAACTCAGGGACCCAGCACTGGGCTGGGTTGGGAGTAGGGTGTCCCAGTGGGGTTGGGGTGAGCAGGCTGCTGGGATCCCATGGCCTGAGCAGAGCATGTGGGAACTGTTCAGTGGCCTGTGAACTGTCTTCCTTGTTCTAGCCAGGCTGTTCAAGACTGCTCTCCACAGCAAGGTTCTGGGGCTCTTCGCCTTCAGTGTTGTGGCCCTAGCAATGGGCCTAAATTAGGCTCTAGGTCTCTGTCCCTAGAGCTTGAGGCTCAGAAGAGCCTCTGTCCAGCCCCTCAGTATTACCATGTCTCCCTCTCAGGGGTAGCAGAGACAGGTAGCAGCTGTACCCTAGCCTGCTTATAGGAAGCTGGCACCGCTCAGCTCTTCCTGCTACTCCAGCTTCCTCAGCCTCTGCAAGGCACTCAGGGTGGGGGACAGCAGGATCAAGACAACCAGTTGGAGCCCCTGTGTTCCGGAGGGCCTGATGCCAAGGGGTAATGGGCCCAGCAGTGCCTCTGGAGCCCAGGCCCCAACACAGCCCCATGGCCTCTGCCAGATGGCTTTGAAAAAGGTGATTCAAGCAGGCCCCTTTATCTGTACATAGTGACTGAGTGGGGGGTGCTGGCAAGTGTGGCAGCTGCCTCTGGGCTGAGCACAGCTTGACCCCTCTAGCCCCTGTAAATACTGGATCAATGAATGAATAAAACTCTCCTAAGAATCTCCTGAGAAATGAACCCTCCTGTGGTTGCTGGCCTGAGATATGGAGGCTGGGCTAGACGTGTGTGGTGGGAGGGAGGGCCTTACTAGACCTTGTGGGCCCAGGGCCCTGGGACCAGAAAGGTAAGAAGTAGATGATCCTTGAGTGTCCAGCTGTCTTGGGCCAGATATCCTTGGAATCCTAGGCCTGGGATTTAGGACCTGAGCTGAGGAGGGGCTTCAGGTGGACTGTAGACAGGGTGCACTTGCTGGGGAGAGGGCCATGGCTTTCACCAAATCTGTGGCTTTGCAACCTGGAGAGGTGCTGGGACTCTGGGTCAAAGAGGCAGGGCTGCCTCTAATCTAATCTCGCGTGGTGTGTTCTCCCTGGGAGGGTGCTGGGCATCTCTTCCTTGTTGCGTTTGGACAGGTAAAGCAGGTCAAAGCTGCCACCTCTGTTCTGCTCTCCTCTGCTGACTGCATCGTCTGCTGAGGCTGCTGCAGCCCCTCACCAGCCCCCTGGCAGTGAGTCCTGCAGAGGGGTCCTCATGCAAGCAGCTAAGGCACAGCTGGACTGCTTAGAAAATTCGGCTTTAATGGCCCCAGTCCTTCTGAGTCTAGTAGTCCAGGGCACAGATGAGGGCCACACCACGCTTTATCCAGTGTCGCTGGGGCTGATGGGTGGGGATCTCCACAGCAATGACATAGTTGGTAGAGTGTCCTGTGGTTGACAGTGTTCCTGGAATGGGCAAGGAAGGGGACGGGTTAGGTCATGCGCTATTACTACTAGAGCAAGGATAGCGTAGGGGCAGGGCAGTGGGCAGACTAAGCCGAGGACAGGGAGGGGGCCCTGACCCAAGAGGAAGCCTGCCTGGTGAGGGGGTCTGGCCAGGGTTCAAGCCTCCCCAGGGTTACTGTATTGGGGACTGAAGATAGGGATGGCAGAGTTGATGCCACTTTTCATTCTCTGATGGACCCAGTCCAGACAAGTTCCTGCCCTGGGCCTCAGTTACCCCTCTGAACTCCCAATGACAGGCTGGGGCTTGTAGGCTCTTGGGGCCCAAGGTGGGCCTGCTGAGGGAGGCATGTAGGATAGGAGTTCAGGGGTGCTCCCCACAGCCAGATGGCAGGCCTTGGGCATTAACCTGCCTGCTGCTTGCTGGCTTGGCCCAAATCTCTATTGTCCTTCCTTATTCAGCTAACCTGGATAAGTGACTGGCTTGGGCTGGGCTGGGTTAGTCCTGGGTCCCCGCCCATAGTGTAGGCTCCTGTCCCAGGCCTCATACCAGCACGAGTCAGTGTCTTGTAGATGGGGCACAGGTAAAAGTCCTGGTCCTGGGCCTTGCGGTTGGGTGTTGGCAAGAGCCAGATAACGGCCATCTCTGTGTACAGCTCCTTGGGCCGAGACTCGGCCAGCTGGAAGGCCTCTGGATCCCAGCGGGCACCTTCCAGGAATAATCCATGGATATAGCACCCTACTTGGGGTCTTTGTGTTAACTCCGATGGTGCCTCAAACATCACCTGTGGGTAGACACAGACACACCCCACACACATAACAATACCCAGAATCTGGGTTAGGAGGCACAAAACTCCCTTCTGAGAGAGCTGCCTAATGCTGCCTGCCTGCCCATCATCATGTACCTACCACTTTAGCCCATGGCCTGTGGTCTGTACCCTGCCCCTGTGGATTTCTGATGGACCCAGCCCAGACCCGTTCCTGGGACTCACAGCCTCTTCTGGCTTGGGTCTTTCCATGCCCTGGCTTAGGGGTTCCCCAACTGCCAACCGACCGTGGCCTCAGAGCCTCTCCTCCCTGGGCTGTACCCTAGCCTGTCACCTGACCTGGCCCTGGCTGTGCCCAGACCTTGAAATCAAAGGAGATGGTGTCGATGGAGATGACAAATTTGCGGGCAAAATTCTGCAGAGTGCCTGTTAAGAAAGCCTGGGGGAAGAAGAAGCCACTGATCCAGAAGACAGCTGGGATGCCACCTTGGATCCAGGCCTGCAGAAAGTCCAGGCGTTGCAGCAGGTCCATGACCCATGAGGACAGAGGCTTCAGCGATGGGTAGGCCTTGGCACTCCAGAGCTCAGGCACAGTATTGTTGTACAGGCTGGCAGCCATCAGCTCCAGCTGAGAGGACATCACAACCAGCCCCCTGAGTGCCTTGAGCAGGTCTTGCAGTGTCTGTGTGATCACCTGCAGCAGCCGATTGTACCTGTGAGGCCAGTGGCAAGAGAATAGGTAGTGGGCTGGGGTCACGTGGCAGTAGCTATGCTCCCCAGCTCAAGGCCACAGACTGAAAAACAATGGCAAAACATAGAGGCTAAGAGCAGAGAGCTGGGTCAGGTGGCCTGGGTACAAATCCCAGCTCTGGCCCTTAGCAAATGTGTGAACTTGGACTTGGATAGCTTACTGAACATTTTGGGGTCACAGTTTACTGGTCTACAAAATGTGAATAATAAAAATACGGCTGAGTTGGCTGGGTGTGGTGGCTCATGCCTGTAATCCCAGCACTTCGGGAGGCTGAGGCAGGCAGATCATGAGGTCAGGAGATCGAGACCATCGTGGCCAACATGGTGAAACCCCGTCTCTATTAAAAATACAAAAATTAGCTGGGCGCGCTAATTAGGTGGTGTGCGCCTATAGTCCCAGTTTTTTTTTTTTTTTTTTTTTTGAGACGGAGTCTCGCTCTGTCACCCAGGCTGGAGTGCAGTGGCGCAATCTCGGCTCACTGCAAGCTCCGCCTCCCGGGTTCACGCCATTCTCCTGCCTCAGCCTCTCCGAGTAGCTGGGACTACAGGTGCCCGCCACCACGCCCGGCTAATTTTTTTTTTTTGTATTTTTAGTAGAGACGGGGTTTCACCGTGGTCTCGATCTCCTGACCTCGTGATCCGCCCGCCTCGGCCTCCCGAAGTGCTGGGATTACAAGCGTGAGCCACCGCGCCCGGCCTATAGTCTCAGTTACTCAGGAGGCTGAGGCAGGAGAATCGCTTGAACCCGGGAGGTGGAGGTTGCAGTGAGCTGAGATCATACCGCTGCACTCCAGCATGGCAACAGAGAGAGACTCCGTGTCAACAACAACAAAAAATAGCTGAGTTAGAGGATGTGTAGCACTTGACATGGCACCTGGCCCATAGTAACTCCTGTTGTCATTTCTCTACAGTCCAGTGGCCGATGACTTGGGGCGGGGGTGTGGTGGGGTGATTACCTAATGACCTCTTGTACTAGCACTGTGTTCATTGATTCCTCATACAGCACTGGGTACTTGGCCATCACCCATTGCAAGTTGATAGGCTCAGGCACCTTGAGCAGAATGTTTTGGGTGACGTCCTCCACTATCTGCAGGGGCAAAGGAACACTGTGGGGTCAAGGCTGGGCCCTCTTATCCCCTGTGGGATTCCACATGCACAGGGCTCCTTCCCACAGGGTAGTGGGCAGGATGGTGAAGCCCAGCCCGTCCAGCCCTTGGGCCCCTTCCTCTGACACCACCCACCTCCTCCCGGCCCTGGCTGCCTGCAGAAGATGATTTGGGTTGCAGCTGGATAATGGTGCCCAGGAGGGCGAACGTCTCGTTCTGGGCAAAGGTGATGTTGGCATTGTCATGCAGGCCAAAGATCTCAGGCATATCATTGAGTGGGAGGCTCCTGATGTAGGAGAGGTAGCCCTAGGAGAGAGGAGACCAACATGGAAGCCCCTGGCTTGCTCTGCCCCAGCCTTCAGAGTTACCCGCCAATGGAGCACATCCCCACTTGTCACTCCTGCTTATTACCCTTATGCATGTCCCTGCTCTTGGGACTCCAGGCCTCCGAGGCACTGTGTGGCGTGGCCCTTGCTTCCCTCCCAGTCCCCCTGTTACTGCCATCCATTCCCTGCTCCTCTATTCAGTGGCCCAAATTTGTCAGGCTCCTTCCTGCCACAGGCCCTTTGCACTGATGACCCACACAACCCAGCCCCGGCTCATGGCTTCTCCTCACACATCTTAAGGGAAGCATCCTTTCTGTGGCAGCCTTCCCTGACTGCGGAGTCTGGGCCTGGTTACCGCCTTGGAGGAGCTGCCCCAAGCCTTCACTGAGTGATTCCACCCAGGGAGTGGCTGACCAGGAGTTCACTCACAAAGGCGAGCCCCAGCGGGCAGGGCCTGACTCCCTCGCCAAGGCTGTCTTTGTGGGATGGGATGGATTGATTGATGAAAAGACAGCTGATGGAGGGTGGGGGCTGCGTCTCCTCCCACCCAGCACCAAGGTGCTCATGGTACCCCAGAACCCCACAGCCTGGCAGGCCCCTCCTGTGCAGCCCTTTGGGCTAGACTCACGTGGAGGTCGTAGGTGGGCGGGATCTGGTGGTAGATGCCCGAGGCGCTGTAGCTGTGCTCAGGGGAGAGCACGTCAGGGTTGTAGAAGTCCTCTAGGATGTTCATGATGCAGCGCCGGTCCCAGTCATCAGTGACACGGCCCCCGTAATTGATCTCCCCTGCCGTGTACCTGAGGACCTATGGGGTGGGTGGGTGAGGGCTCCCTTAAGTGCCCAGTCTCCCAGGCCCCAGTCTGCCCCAGGCCCACCTTGTAGGGGATGTCATCATATTCGTCCAGGAACATCTTGAGCTGGCTGATGCAGATGCGCAGATCTCCGTCCGTGAACTCATAGGGGATGTTGAAGCCCAGGGGCCCAAACTTACGGCGCTCCAGGGCGTTCCCATGGAACAAGCACAGAGACAGCAGCAGAGACTTGAACTCCATCACCTGGGGGAGGTGGGAGGCAGGGGAGGTGAGGAGCGGGGACAGGGGGCAGGTAGGGTGGGCCTGCACCAAGTGTGCCTCACCTTGTGGCAGCAGTTGAGGAAGTCTTCACCAAGGCTACTGTAGGACTTCAGCAGGTTGGCCTTGACACCGCGTGGCGGCTCAATGGTTATCTTGGAGCCGTTCTGCAGGATGGACACTGGGAACTTGTTGCTGGGCAGGCTGGTGAGCCAGAGGCGGAAGTCCCTGTGTACCTGGTGGCCATGACTCCACGTGAGCATTCAGACCCATACCTGGTGGCCACCCTGACACCAGGCTCCCTCCTGCCCGGGGACCCTGAGGTAGGTCAAGCGAGGCTGCACAGACAACTGGTTAAGAATTGGGCTTTTGGCCGGGCGCGGTGGCTCACATCTGTAATCACAGCACTTTGGAAGGCCAAGGCAGGCGAATCACGAGGTCAGGAGTTCGAGAACAGCCTGGCCAACATGGTGAAACCCCGTCTCCACTAAAAATACAAAAAATTAGGTGGGCATAGTGGCGGGCTACTACCAGCTACTCGGGAGGCTGAGGCAGAAGAATCGCTTGAACCGGGAGGTGGAGGTTGCAGTGATCTGAGATTGCACCACTGCACTCCAGCCCCGGTGACAGAGTGAGACTCCGTCTGAAAAAAAAAAAAAAAGGGGCGGGCGGGGGGGGCTTTGGCAAGTCCCAGGTCACGGTCTGTGCTGGGTGTCCCTGGACAAGTCACATCACCACTTGTACAGGTAACTGGGGGTGGGGGTAGATTGAGAGGATTAATGACATCGATGTGTGGCACATGTCAGTTGCTGAGCACTTGCTACGTGCTGGAGGCTGGGCGGAGTGCTTTGCATGATTCTCTTATTTCTGCCTCATTAGTCCCCGATGGATGCAGAGGAGGCCCCACTGGGTCTGTGATGCGCAGGGCAACACACCTTGTCGGGGTTGATGTGCTCGATGAGGCGTTCTAGGGCTGGCATCCAGCTTGGTGCCAGGTGGCAGTTCTGGAAGAAGACCCATTTGCCCCTCTCTATGGAGCTGCGCATCATGGCTTCTGCCCGAGGGCCCTGCAGGGGCAGGAGCACTGAGCAGGGGGGCCAGCTGGCCCACCTCCCAGCCCACTCACTTCCTCCCTGCCTAGCCCTGACCTGCCCCTGGCCCAGGGAGATGGCAGAGAGCTTTTTGGAGAACTTCATTTCTTCGGCAAACTTGTAGAGGTCGGCAGCAGGGTCTGTGCCGGGTGACAGCACAAAGATGAGGGGTGTAGTGGAGTTGGAGTCTTTGAACACCACTGACAGGTTGGCTGTCTGCAAGGGCAGGGGGAGATGCTGAGACCACCTGGGGCTACAGAGAGATCAGGGCAAGGGAGGGGGATCTGGGGTTCTCAGAGTGGTCCCCAGTGGGCTTCCTGGTGGGGGCTGGAAACTCTCAGAGCCTTTAGGGAGCAAGCAGGGGTCCTGGCCTGGCCAAGTAGTCTATCCAGATGCAGCCAGGGCCCTGAGACCCAGGGTGGGGACAAGCTCAAGGTGCCAGTCCTGCCAGGGTTCCACCACTTGCCTGGGGCTCAATGAAGCGTGGCTCCAGGTTGGTGGCCACAAAGTCCTGCATGGCGTTGGTAACCTTGTCCCCGCGGAGGCAGCGGAGGACTAGCAGCTTCTGAAACTGGTCTAGGTACTGGTCCCAGATGCCAGGCAAAGGCTCCCTGCAACAGTGGCCCACACCTCCCTGAGAGCCAGCCTGTTGGAAGGAGGTTGGTGGCCCCAGGGATTTGGCCGGCTGGACAGCTGGGGAGAGTGGGCTATCCCTGGGGTATGGCACTGGGGGCACAGAGGAGATGTGGCCACAGCCACAGGGCAACCCTGGGTGGCCCCTTAGAGAAGGCTCCCAGACAAGACTTTCCTAGGGACTCGTCCCCTCAATGGGCTCATCCTGCCATATTCTGGGGCCCAGCTAACCGGTGGGGCTCAAGGCTGTCGAAGATGACCCGGAATTCTGAGAGGTGCTTCACGAAGTCGGAAGAGAAGGAGGAAAATGTTGGCAGGTTCGAGAGTGCTAGGATGTCTTGCCAGGCCCGGTCTGACAGCCAGTCCGGTGCCGGATTCTCAGTCATGATCTGGATGGAGCCCCCGGACAGGAGGTGGCGCCACTCACTCTGGCAGAGGACAGGAGGAGGTTGATGCTCAGGCCCTGGCCAGCTCCTCCTGCTCTGGGCACCCCCACCCAGTAGTGCCTCTCCAACCACCCTCACCTGGAGAAACTGAGTCTCCCTTAGGGGTGGTAGTCAAACAGGTCTGGGTTAGTGTTCCCACCCTGCCTTTTCCTGGCTGTGTGCCCTTAGGGCAAGAGATGTGACTTCTCTGGGCCTCTGCCTCCTCATTTGGGAGTAGAAAGAATCAGAAGGCTGACTGCTTCCCAGGCCAGAGTCCTGTGCCAGGCACGCAGTTAGGGCTCTGACAGTGGGGGCTGTCACTCTCACTGTCTCAGCAGGGCTTTCCGCTGCACCACGAAATGCGTAGGGCTTCATGAGAGTGTGAGTTCCTGGCCAAGCAGGTGTGGGAGGCTCAGGACAGTCCGTCCCTGGGGACAGTCTTCGTGCTCACCAGCACACTCAAGGCTCGAAAAGGCCTGTGCTCACAACATTGGCCTTCTTGAACCTTGAGCCATTGGTTGGAGCACAATTAACCCAGGGTCTTCTGGCTCTTTTTATTTATTTATTTATTTTGAGACAGAGTCTTGGCTCTGTCTTCCAGGCTGGAGTGCAGTGGCACGATCTCAGCCCACTGCAACCTCCACCTTCTGGGTTTAAGCGATTCTCCTGCCTCAGCCTCCTGAGTAGCTGGGATTACGGGCGTGCACCACCACACCCAGCTAATTTTTGTATTTTTAGTAGAGATCAGGGTGGTCTTGAACTCCTGGCCTCAAGTGATCCACCTGCCTCGGCCTCCCAAAGTGCTGGGATTGCAGGCGTGAGTCACCGTGCCCGGCCCTGGCTGCTTTTAATCAAGGAATTGTGTTTCCTCTGCCCCTTTGCTCTTGTGGTGCCTTCATGCCTGGCTTTCCCTTTCCTTCTACCCTGTTCTCAGGCCCTGCCACAGGGCCACCCCTCAGGCAGTCTGTCCTAGGCGTCTCTGCCAGCACCTGGTTGATTTTGCCCTCGTTCATCATGATGCGAACACACAGCAGGAAGGCAAACATCAGCTTGTGCTTCTCAAAGAGGCTGCGGCAGACGTTGCTATAGAGGCTGTAGGTCAGGTAGCGGTTGATGTTGGAGATGCGCTTCTTCAGGTTGTCTGTGGAGTGGAGAAGTGATGGCAGCGCGGGGAGGTGAGAGGAAGGAAGAGCCCCAGGGTCCAGCCCAGCCTAGCCAGTCTCCCCAGCAGCCGTAGGGGCAGCCTGGGCCTCCCCTTGGGCACTTGGTGTTCCCAGTGAAGGGGCTCGGAGGAGGGTAGGCGTGCTGTGTGCATTCTTATGTATTGTGAGTCTAAGAGGAGAGTGTATGCCAGTGAACACAGTTGTGAGTTTGTGTGTGCCCCACAGTGGAAATGTGTCCACATGGGTCATATTTGTGCAGGGTAGGAGCCTGGCATGCCGGTGCTACCTGCTCTCTCTGAGTTGGCGATGCCCGAGAGGAAGATGTTGAGAAACCACTCAAGGGAGTACTGGTACATGGGGTCCACGTTGGCCAGGTCGGACACACAGAAGAAGAGGATCTGGGTGCGGACGGCCACGGGTATGTACTCCATGCGCGTCAGGTCGATGTCCTTCTCCGTCTGCTCTGCAATCCTGACTTTGGCCTGTGGTTGCAGTGGGTGGGGGGAGGGGTCAAACAGCAGAAGGCAGGGGGTTTGGGGGGCAGGCCTAGGGCAGGCAGGGAGAGGTGGGGGGCATGCCCGGGGCAGGTGGGTGGGCAGGCAGCAGCTGACCTGGATCTCAGCAGCCTTCATCTTGGAGGCTTCTAGCACCTTGATGAGTTCCATGTCATCTACAGGGTTGCCCTCGGAGGAGCTGAGCCGGTACAGGATCTGGTCCTCAATGTCCTTCAGCTCCTGGCGCATCTTGGCATTACTGATAATCAGCTGGTTCTTGGCCTCCTCCAGGTCGGGTCGCTCTTCTGCCACTACCTGGCCCAGCAGCTGGTCCTCTAGGCCACTGCCGGGGGGTAGGGGACACCAAGTCTGTAATACCTGGTGGGCCCTGGAGGGCCAGCCGTGAACCTGCTCACCTATCCACCTGTGCTTCTGGGGCTCCAAGAGCCCAGCATCCTTGCCAGTGTTGGCCTAGGAGGCCTAGCCTCCATCTCAGGCTGCAGGGCTAGTGCAGAGCCTGCCTTCAAAGACATCAGTTCTCAGTGAGACCTTGGGTGGCAGCCTGGAATCCTAGAAGGGGCTGAGCAATTGGATGTGTGAGTGGCTGGGGTCTCTGGACAATACCTCCTTGGCAAGTGGGGGCTGTGATACCCAGGGCAGGCCTTCAGGGTGTTTTTGCCCCCGGCTTTGTGGAGAGGTTCACACTGACCACTGAAATGGAGGCCTTGCACAAAGCAGGCCTGTGGGCTGTGGGCTGTGTATGGATGGCCAGCGAAAACCACAGTGCCTGGGCTCGTGGCAGCAAGGATAAGAAGCAGGGCATTTGGGTTCAAGGAGCCAGAGTGTGCCCGACTCAGGGCTCTGGGTCAGCTCTGAAGATGAGGGCACAGGGCCTGGAGAGGGCTCAGCAGGAGAGAAGGGGTCCCTGGAGGAGGTGAGGCTGGTGCTAGACACAGAGGCTGGGGACCCTCACCAGGGATCTGGATGAGGTGGGGATGAAGGTTCTTAGGTGGAAACAGTGGCGGGTAGGAGGAGCTGGTGGAAGTGCTAGAAAGGCTTGGAATCTGAGTGCCTGGGGGGAAACTAGTGGAGATTTTGAGTGGGGGAAAGTCCCACTGACTCCTGACCTGGGGGTGGGGGAGGGGCAGCTGGGCAGGCAGAGCTGATGCTTGGGAGTCCCCAGGGGTGGGGGCTCACCTGGGCGACAGGGTGAAGTTGATGAGGGTGAGTTTGGTGGAGATCTCGGGCGTGTAGTGTGGGTTGGGCAGCTTGGTGGTGATGTACATCCTGAAGTCCTCATGGTAGGGGATCACTGTGTCCCCCAGCTTCAGCACCGTGTTTCCCTGCTGCTTGTACGTCTGTGGTGGGTGGGACCGGTGGGTACTGTGGCCTGAGCATCACCAGTGGGGCAGGGGAAGGGGACTGCTCTATCCAGGCCTACTGCCACTCTGCCATCACCACTGCAGACCCACCTGCTTGAGCAGCACGGGCTCCAGGGCTGGGTCTAGCTCCTCGCCCACGTTCTCCAGGAGACATGGCTTGCCAAAGCGGATGGCGTTCTCCATGCTGCGCAGGAAGTCGCGGTCACTCAACTTGAACACGTCCAGCCCATTGTCCTTCTCCTGTAAGGGAAGGGGAAAAGAAGGGGTTGCAGGGACTGAGAGCCAGCCTGAGGCTCTGTGGCTCACCACTGCCCTTGCTATGCCTGGCTGGGGTGGGGTGGTGGTGCCTGGTGGGTGGGCTCACCATGTTCTTGATCCATTTGTTGGCCTGGCTCTGAGGGTCAATGAAGTGGGTCCAGCGCTGGGAAAACTGGTTGATGACCCCGTTCTCCACTGACAGTGTGTCGTTGGGGAGGCCAGCGATCTGTGGAGAGCCAGGCGCTGGACTGGGTCAGGGCTTTCCTGCAAGCAGGGTCACTGAGGGCATCACATCTCCCGGCCTCGTGTTTCGGCTATGGACTTCCCTCTCCTTACTGCATCCCCTTGGAGGTTGGGGGCAGGTGACAATGTGGGCAATGCCTCACCCCCAGGACTCCTGCCTCTCCCTCGCTCCTGGGCTGGATACCTAACCATGGCACAGCCCCTGAGAGAGCACAGGCCCAAGGACACTGACGGCCCCAGATGGACAGAGAAACCCACAGACAGAAAGGCCCTCCTTCGCTGTGCCTTTCTGTCCTCTTGCCTACCGAGTGCTCACCTGGTGAGACCATCTTCGTACAGCCCATACCCCACTGACCCTCCTGGCCTCTGCCCACGCCTGGCCTCTGCCTACGGCCTCTTGGTTCTCTCTCTTTGCCAACTCTCCCTGCCCTTTGGAGTCTCGCTCAGATACTTCCTTTAGGAAAGCTTTCTTTTCTTTTCTTTTCTTTTCTTTTCTTTTCTTTTCTTTTCCTTTCTTTTCCTTTCCTTTCCTTTCCTTTTTTTTCTTTTCTTTTCCTTTCTTTTCTTTTCTTTCCTTTTCTTTTCCTTTCTTTTCTTTTCTTTCCTTTTCTTTTCCTTTCTTTTCCTTTCCTTTTCTTTTCCTTTCTTTTCCTTTCTTTTCTTTTCTTTCCTTTTCTTTTCTTTTCCTTTCTTTTCTTTTTTGGCAATGGCATGACCTTGGCTCACTGGAGCCTCCGCCTCCTGGGTTCATGTGATCCTCTCATCTTAGTCTCCTGAGTAGCTGGGACTACAGGCATGCACGACCATGCCTGGCAAATTTTTGAATTTTTAGTAGAGAAGGGGTTTGCCTTGTTGCCAAGACTAGTCTCGAACTTCTGGGCTCAAGCAATCCACCTGCCTTGGCCTCCCAAAGTGCTGGGATTACACTGCATCTGACCAGACAACCCTTCTAAACCCTACTGTGGACACTGTTTCTCAACCTCCACCCATTTTTTTTTTTTTTTTTTTTTTTTTGAGACGGAGTCTCGCTCTGTCACCCAGGCTGGAGTGCAGTGGCACAATCTCTGCTCACTGCAACCCCCACCTCCTGGGTTCAAGCCAATTCTCCTGCCTCAGCCTCCTGAGTAGCTGGGATTACAAGTGTGTGCCCCCACACCAGGCTAATTTTTGTAGTTTTAGTAGAGAGGGGGTTTCACGGTGTTGGCCAAGCTGGTCTCTAACTCCTGACCTCAGGTGATCCACCCACCTTGGCCTCCCAAAATGCTGGGATTACAGGCGTGAGCCATCACGCCTGGTCCATCACACTCTTAAAAGTACCCCTAATTCCTCTCCCCACATTTAGCTAGCATCTGTGCCACACTCAGCCCAGCTTTCTCCTCCTGTCCTCCCACCACCCTCTTGCTGGGCACAGGAGGGTTCAGCAGAGGCAGCTCCGAGCCAGGCCCTGGAAAGCAGGGTAGGAAAGAGGCATAAGGCTCCTGGCCCAGCCTGGACCACACTACAGGCCCTGCCTGGGCACTCCTGCCCCTGGGGTGGGCACCTGCCACGAGCGGATCTTCACAGGGTTCCCCAGCGTCCCGATTAGCGTGGGCTCGGAGGTGTGTGGGACATTGTGGCTCCTGAGCTGCTTGACCCAGCTGTCGTAGAGCACTGTGCGGTACTGGCCCTGGGGAGATGCCAGACTCAGGACCACCCCACCATGACACCCACAGAGACCTCCCAACTCCCACTAAGCCACAGTGCTTGGCAGTTGCAGAGATCTGAGCTCAGACATGGAGCCAGATACCTGCATTCTAATCCCACTTTGGGTGACTTTCTTGGCCTCCACAAACCTCAGCCCTTCATCTGTGAAACGGGCAATGCTAACGATGCCTGCCTGTAATGGCAGCTATGAGGATTAAATGGGACACAGATGGCATGTTTAGAACAGTGCCTGGCACGCAGCAAGTGCAGAAGTGTATGTTCCCACTAGCTGGCTTTTCTGGTTGTTTTGTACACTGCTGTATCCCCAGTGCTTTACAGCGCCTGGCTCAGAGAGGGAGCCTGCTAAGTGCTTGTTGAATGACTGAGTGAGCAGAGCCACCTGCAGGCTGCCTGTCATGGAGGCGAGGCCTCAAGGAGGAAGGGTCTCTTTGGGAAGGCGAGGCTGGTCAGAGACAGAGGTGGGGACTTCTTACCGTGAAGGGGCCCAGGTAGGCCACAAAGCCAGCGGCCACCAGGACATCGCCGGAGATGTTGTTGAGCATGTACTGCAGGTTCTCCACCGTCTCCTGCCAGCGCACCTTCTCATCCGACAGCCCGTTGATGAGCTGGAGGGGCAGCCCCATGGGGTGGGCTCTGGGAGGCTGGGCTAGGGGCCTGGGGCTGGCCCTACCCGCTGTAGCACCTGGGGTTGCTAGGGAGGGGGTGTGGACGGCCACCCCAGGACCCACCCATGCCCTGGTCCTTTCTGGCCCCTGTCTGGGCTGGGCCCGCCCGCAGGCCTTGCAGGAGGACGGTGCGCACCTTGCCAGCGCGGCCCAGCCGCTGCTCACACTGCTTACACTTCAGCTCCAGCTCCTCCTTCTTGGTAATGCATTCCTGGTACTTAGCCTGCATTGTGGCGATGCCATCCTCCACCTCACGAAGGTGCTGTTTTGCCTCATCCAGGATCCGCTGTGTCACCCCCAGGTCGTCCTGGGCCTCCCGCAGGGCTTGCTGTAGGGTGGAGGGCGCAGGGTTAGCTCGCTGAGTACCCCGGGGAGGGGAGCCCACCACCCCCAGCTCCACTCAGCCCTCACCCGCTTGGGCTCCATGGCCTTGGCCACGAAGTAGTACTTGTGCATGGCGCGCACCCACTGGCAGATGGAGGTGCAAGCCTTGGACACCCTGGCAATGGCGGCTGGCTGGAACTCTTCATTATCGATGTATGGCTGGATGGCTTTGATCACCATGTCCCCAATGTTGTCCTGAGGTGGGAAGCCTGGGTCTCAAGATGCTGCTTCTCAAGGGTGACAGGGGAAGGGCTCTGCTGGGAGGTGGGGCCTGCTGAGGGACACCCTGGCTTTTATGCCCTGTGCAGGCCTTAGTATAGATTCCTTTTTTTTTTTTTTTGAGACGGAGTCTTGCTCTGTCGCCCAGGCTGGAGTGCAGTGGTGCAATCTCGGCTCACTGCAAGCTCTGCCTCCCGGGTTCACGCCATTCTCCTGCCTCAGCCTCTCCGAGTAGCTGGGACTACAGGCGCCTGCCACCAAATTAGCCCGCCCGGCTAATTTTTTTGTATTTTTAGTAGAGACGGGGTTTCACCGTGGTCTCGATCTCCTGAACTCGTGATCCGCCCGCCTCGGCCTCCCAAAGTGCTGGGATTACAAGCGTGAGCCACCGCGCCCGGCCTAGATTCTTTCTCCTTAAGGAACAACATAGCCCAGAAAGGCTGGCCAGAAAGTAATCTTTGGTCCCCAGGATTTTAGATCATATGATTAGGGAGATCTTCCTTGGGATACTGCGGCAGTCTCAAGAGCCCATAACACAAAAGACCCCACGTAAAAGCTCATTTGAAGGCAAGGGTTACTTCCTGAAAGTAAGACCATCAGCAGGTATTGGGATGAATGAATGGTTCTGAGGCCCATCAGGCTCATGTTCAACCTCAAGAGCCTACCCCACCCCCTGGGGCTCTTGTCCCACCCAGGGAGAGTCCAGCCCTGTAGTTCATAATAGGCCCAGGTATTTGCATTGCTCACGAGCTCCCAGAGGTCAGAGCTTGGGCCCAGGGGAGCCTAAGCACCAGCCTTGAGCACTCCTGACTTGGGCGCTTCTCTCAGAGGGACTTGATTAGGCCTGTGGGGCCTCTAGTTTCCTGTCTGATGGAAGAGGAGAAGGAAGGATGGGGTAGCCCATAAGGGGTCCAGATGCTGCTGAAATGGGTGTGGGATGTGCCCAGGGCCTGATACTGACACACAGTGGATGGCGGCCTGTGTGGGACAGGCAGCTGCCCCCTAGCTAATTTCTGGGATGCAGAGGAAACCCCCAAAGAGTCTATGAGTTCCAGGCTATTTAACCATGGCACAGCCCCCGAGAGAGCACATGCCCAAGGATACTGATGGCCCCAGATGGACAGGGAAACCCAGAGACAGACAGGGAAGCTGGGCCCCAGGTGCTGAGGCTGAGGGAGAGAGGGGATGACTGGGCAGATGGTGAAGGTCTTGGCCAAGGCCTGGGGTTTCTGGGATCAAAGGGCATGAAAGAGAATCCCCAGGCTGTGGAGACTTGGAATGACCATGGGTGACTTCCTATGGGGCACAGGAGCCTGTCCAGGTCCTAATTTCCTCAATATCTTTCTGTGGGTGGGTCTGTCACCCTACCAGACTGAGAACTCCTTGGGGCCAGGCTCTGGTTCCAGCCATCTGTGTGGCCCTCGGGCCCTTGTGTGGTGCTGGTGGTGGTGAGGTGGACAGAGAGAGACGGGACAGAGGGCACTGCACATGCAGATGACGTGGTGGGGCAGGCTCCTCTCCAGCTTCACTGTTCTGCCGGGAAGGCCTTGTCCTCACTCGCTGGCTGGCCAGGGTGCCTGGCGTGCTTACCTTGTCAAACTTGAAGAGGCTCTCGAGGAAGCGGCCCGGGTCCTGCAGCAGCCCCTTGCCAGGCTCCCAGTAGTCATCCACCTTGGTGCCTGGCTTTTCTCCGGGCATCTTCTTGGGCTTGATGCCTTTCATGATGCACACAGCTTCTATGACCAGCTTCACACCCGGGGGTGGCCGCTGCATGGCACGTACCTGCAGGCCCAGCCACCAAGTGGGGAAGACTCAGACCCAGTGGGCACCCCTCGGCAGGGATCCTGCCAGAAAGGTTGGCCCTACCAACAAAGTCCCTACTACCACAGGACACGGGCATATCCAGAGATCCACCGAGGTTGGCCTCAGCCCACAGTTCCTTCTGTTCCCCAACCCAGGTACCCATGCTCCTACCTGGGCCCTGGGGGCTGGAACGAGGAGGGCAGGGCAGGCAGCCGGGTCCCAGGGGATGTGCAGAGGGAAGGCTTGAGGACAGAGACATATGAGAGAGAATGCCAGGAGATGCCCTGCTGCCCACCTCGGTCACGTCGTTCTTGTTGAGGTTGCGCAGGCTGGCCAGAGCCGCATCCAGGGCTGGCAATGCCTCATCGAGGTCCTTCTGGGCATCGTCAGCAATAGCTTGTGCCTTCTTGGCTTTCTCATTGGCTTTGATCTCCTCTGTCTGCACTGAATTCCGGGTCTCCTCGGCGATGGCTGTATCCGCCTGGGGATGGGAGACATAGGGGTGTCCTCCTCCCTTTTCTCTTCTCTGCATCTCAGTCTCCCCAGATGGAAGGAGCACTGGGGTGCCCTGTTCTCCAAGGGCCCTCCAGCTGTGACAGGCCAGAGAGGTCTGGGAATACCAGAAGCCCCTTCCACCTCCTGAGTGCTCACCATGGGCCTGGCATGCGGCTTGGGGCCTTACAGGTTTGGATATAAGTGCCCCACAGGCAGGGCCCCCTAAGCCTGCAGGCACCTTCATGCAAGACAGAGAAAGACCCTCCTCCTGCCTTTCTTCTAGCTTCTTTCTATCTGCTGGGAAATTTTGCAATGCACTGACTTTGCCGAGCAGGACACTTGACTATTCCTTCCAGAAAGCTGTCATAAGGAATACACAAACTGCAAGATCTGCCATGAGGATCGGGCCCTCCAACGCGGGGCCCCGTGCTGGGCAGACTCCGGGTTGTGGTTATTGGAATCGTTCGGATTCCTCTGCCTTGCTCCTCACTGACCCCCTGCCCAGTGCAGTGCCTGGCATAGAAGAGCTACTGGACAAACATTCCATGGCTAAATGGATGGCTACTGATTGAGGAAGCTGGGGCACACGGAGGCCAGATGACTTGCGGCAGCCAGGCAGCTAGCGAGCCTGCGCCTGTGTGGGTGCCAAGCTTCCTCAGAGTCAGGCATCGGGGAGGGGTTCGGGAGCACCCCAACCTTGATCTGCTCCATGGTGAGCACGGTGTCCTTGGCAGCCTCCTCCAGCAGGGGGTGCATACTCTCCAGGTCCTCCTGCATCTTGGCTATGTCCTCAGAAGTGCGCAGCAGCTAGGGGTTGGGGTAGAGACAGGAAAACAGGTGTGGCAGGGACAGAGAGAGCACAGGGCCTGCTGGGCCGCCCTCATTCATGAAAGAGAGGCTGTGGCCGGCAGCTTCAGTGGCCCCCACGTTGCCCAGCCGACCCCAGAGGAAGGGCATCATTCCCCCAAGTATCTGTGGGGTGCCATGCTTTGGCCTGGCCCTTGACTGGCAACTTTTTTCTTTTGATGAGGGGGAAAGCCACCCACTTCAACATCATGGGCTGCAGTTTGAAAGGCAGAGCACGGTGTCACCCTGCAGTCAGGGCTGAGTGAGCGGGCAGCCTGCAGGCAGCTGACCTTGTCCACGGGGACTCGCCTGGGCCCACCTTGTCGAGGCCGCTCTTCATGCGGTTCTTGGCAGTTTTCAGCTCCAGTTTCTTCTGCCCAATGAGGATGGAGAAAATATGAAGCAGCTCCAAGTAGCTCTTGGGGGTCACATAGTTGTGGCGGGTCAGCTCTGCCAGGTACTCGATGCACTTCTTGGACACCGACTGGTGGATGTACACACAGACCTGGATCTGGGGGAGGAAGACCATGGATGCTGGCCTGGTAGAGGCCCCAGGAAAGACAGGGACTGGGTGCCCACAGCCACTGCAGCCTGGGCCGAGGAGGGGGCCACAGCAGGAACCTCCATGCCTCTCACACTCACTCTGTGAGCCTCATGACCTCCAGGTCGAGGTCACCTTTTGGGCAGATGAAAAACCCCAGGCCCAGGGAAGTCCAGGGGTTAGTTCAAGTTCACATAGCTGTCAAGGGCAGGGCTGGCTTTGAACTTGGACCTAGCTGTCTCCCAGCTCTTGGCCCAGTGGTCTTGTCACAGCCCCCATGACCTGCCTCTCTCTGAGAGCCCTGAGGTGGTTCCCCCTGAGGCTGGATCTAGGGGGAGAGAGGGCCCAAGGCCTCAGCATAGCTGGGTAGGGAAATGTTGGGACTGTCACTGTCTCAGGCTGGACCAGGCAAATCTACACCCCCATCTGTGGTCTCTGGAGTTCTATCAGGGGGTTCTTGGAAGAAAGCACCATGAGGCCCTCAGGGAATAAGGGAAGCAGTACCCGTGCAGCTGTGTGCACAGCATCCTAGTCACTGTGATGACCTGTGGCTCTGCCCATTTACAGATGAGGAAACGGAGGCTTAGACAGGAAACACAGCCTGACCAAAAGCTTACCCTCGGTGGTGGGCCTGGGAATCTCCCCCAGACCTTGGTGACCCTGAGCCTATGCCCCAAGCTAAACAGGTCTCCCCAAGGGCCTGAGCTTCAGCAAGACACCCACCAGTCCTTGGATTTCTTCCTGGGAGGATTCCAGTTCTGGGATCTCATTGAGGAACATGGTGGCCACAGACTTCAGGGCTTCTGCCGGCCACTCGTTAAACCAGTCGATGGTACAGCAGTTGACCAGGGAGGGAAACTGCCTCAGACGAGCTCGGAAGACCTCTCCGATGGGACTGGAAAGTCAGGAATCCAAATGAGGTCCAGAGACACTGACCAGCGCCCCCAGGAGCCCAGGACCCAGGGCCCTTGCATAGCCCTGTGGCATGGCAGCCAGGACACAGCAGCACAGCAGCCTGGGCCCAATGGCATGATGGCCAGGCCCAGGGCCGCGTCTCCTCATCTCAAGCCCCAGCACGTGGTGTCCAGTGTCCCTGGGGCCAGCCCCTGTACACACCCAGCTCCGCTGCCCCGGCGCAGCCTGGCGACAGCCGCCTGTACCTCATGCACAGCACCATGTGGATGTTGCTGCGCACACGCCCGGTGTAAGCAGCCATGAGGTTGGCCTTGGTGGGCTGCAGGCCCTGCTCCTGGATATAGGGCCGCATGGTGCTGATGATCTGGTCCTGCTCGTCCGCAGTATAGAGGTTGGGAATGTCACCAGAGTTTAGGACGTTGTTGATATCTTCCAGGAAGGATTCGTTCTTGATCTGGGGAGGGGTGAAGGGTTGGGGAGCTAAGCCCCTGCATGTTGGACTTCATGACCACAGTCTTGCTGGACCTTCACAACAGCTCCATTTGACAGACTGTACCACTAAGGCTCAGAGAAGCCCAGAGTCACACAAGTGACCTCATAAGAGACTAGCCTGTAGTCATAGTCTAGGACTTGCCCCCGTGCAGAAGCTCTGAAAACCACTAGGTTGTGGCAGGACCCTGGGTCCTCAGTGGGGGTTGTGGCATCTTCCTCTTCACCCCTCTCCATGCCTCAGTTTACTCACAAGAGGAAACCATGGCCACGGGCAGAGATAGGTCCTTGCCCATCTCATACAGCCTGGGCCTGGCTTGTGTTAGATGGCATCCTCCCTTTCCTGACTCACACAGTGGCTGCCTTGAAGGGAGCTCTGGGGTTGGGACAGAGCTGGGAGCAGAGGGGCCTTTATCTAGGGTGGGGCACATTCAGGGGCTTCGGGCTGGGCCCCTGGGCCCAACCCTGACCACCAGCCAGGCTGAAGCCTATTCTATCTTGTGACCCTAGACAACTTCTCAGAGATCTAGGGAGAAGCCTTGTGCCATCCCAAGACGGAGCAGGGAAACCATGGGTCCCCAGCACTTTGGGGACAAGCCCTGTGGTCCTTGAGGTGGGACGCCATTGGCCAGTGAGTGGGGTGCTATGCTACCAGGGCCTTCTTTACCTTCGGGGCATGAGTGATGATCTATACCCCACCTTAGCTCTGAGAGGTTGGGTTTGGTCTCATGCTCTCAACCTGCCCATCTGTGGCCCCACCTGGTCCTGGTGGTCTCTTCTGAGATCTGCCCTGACTGTGAGCTGGGCATGAAGGACTGGCCACCTTCCGGGATGCTGTGCTCAGATGGGGTTGTGTACAGCCCCCCGAGCCCTGTCCTCTGCTGTGGCAGTGGCACCTGGGTGTCTGAGAAGAGGAAGGTGATGGGTAGGTTCTGCAGGCCCGCCTTGAACAGGACCTTCTTCACATCATCTCGCCATTCGGACATGCTGTAGTTCTTGGATAGTTCAATCTGGAAGCACTCGTACTCGGCCCTGGAGGCAGAAGTTTGGGTTGGAGCATGCCAGGGGCTTGGGGCCAGACGCTGAAGGGTGGTGGGTGACCACACCCTACCCTGACCACCCGGAGCTCTGCTCCCATCCTGGGCAGACCTGCAGACTCTTCGGGCCCTGAACCTACTTTTTTGCCTCCAGACCTTTGCCCAAGTTGTTCCCTCAGTCCAAACGCCCTTCCCTTCCATCCTCCCAGCTCTGATTCTGCGAGCAGCCCTGGCCACCTCCCCTAGTAATCCCTCTGGGATGCCTGCACTACACTTTCCTACCCACAGCACCACAGGGCACTGCTGCTGCCTCTCCCTGGAGCCCAGATCCTGCTACTAGTCTTTCCAGAAGCCTGTGGGCTGCACGGGCCTGCTTCAGGGCTGCCCGAGGCCTCCACCACTGTGCAAAAGCATGGGTCAGTCAAACCGACCAGCCAGCCCCGGCTGCCCACTGCCCAGCATGCCCCAGAGGCCCTCACATGTGCGAGGCGAGCCGTGTGAGGGAGCTGCGGCCGCTGCCACCCACGCCCAGCAGGAGTGCATTGCCCAGTGCCTGGCGTAGGGTGCGGCTGATGCGGCAGATGTGGCTCATGGCGTCCATGAAGAGGACCAGCTTCAGCTTGGCCGTGTTGATCTGGTTGTAGTCCTCTATGTACTCCTCGATCACCTGCATCATCTGCGCACCAAGGCGAGGATGGGGAAGGCGGGGTCTCTCTTACTGTAGGGTCTCCCCGCTCCCCCACACCCACCCGCTTTCTTCTCTGTCCTGACTGAGAAGCACAGGTGCCTTGACCACCCTGTGACCCGGCCAGCTGCATGTTTCCCCTGCAGGCTCGAGCCCAAGCTGAACATTCCCAGACACTGATAAACTTGCTTAGATTGTTGTTCAAAACACTGAGGGATTGGCCTAGCGCGGTGGCTCACGCCTGTAATCCCAGCACTGTGGGAAGCCAAGGCGGGAGGATCACTTGAGCCCAGGAGTTCAACACCAGCCTGGGCAACATGGCGAAACTCTGCCTCTACCAAAATAAAAAATAAAAATAAAAATTAGCTGGGCGTGGTGGTGCATGCCTGTGGTCCCAGCTACTCAGGAGGCTGAGGTGGGGCGACTGATAGAGCCCATGAGGTAGAGGCTGCAGTAAGCCAAGTTCGTGCCACTGCCCTCCAGCCTGGGTGACGGAGCAAGACCCAGTCAAATACACACACACACACAAACAAAAACAAAAGCAAAAACAAAACCCACGGAGGGATCAAGCATATTGTTAAACACATAGAAGCTAGCCCCAGCCCACCCAAATTCCTTCGGTCCTCATGTGAACTCCATAACTCATATGGCTCCCTCGTTGCAGACATACTGAGCTAGAACATCTCTGCTCTCCCCCGTATGTGAGCTCCCCTAAGAAATGGTCTAGACTAATTACCCTGTAATTCAATGCTTCTTACTTTGGAATCTCAACCAGCCCAATCTAGGGATGGCTTGGGGGCAGTCCCTTGAAGGAACTTGCTCACTGCCACTTTTGGGGCGACTCTAGCCATGGGCTCGGCTGATCAGAGCACCATGTACTGGGGCCCTCCCCGATGGGGAGCTCACCTGCCACAGCATACCCTGTTCCTCCTGTGCATGGTGGGGACGCTGGGCCTTAAGAAGCCAGGCCCCCCTGCACGAGGCCTGACCCAGGGACACATGGAGGCCTGAGAGTTGGGTCAGAGCCCTGCCTGCTCCTTCTGGGGCTTACCAGGGTGTGCTGACCCTGTGGCCCTGGTGGGAGCTCTGGGAATTAGGAGAGGATGCGTGTGGAGAGAAACTGTCAGGAGGCCTGCTTCAGCCATGCAGCACTGGGGCAACCAAGTGAGGCCTCTTCCCTGCCTCCCTGGGGTCCTGACTGAGACCCATGGCCCCAGGCCCCGCCCCTGGCCGCCTGTGGAGGGATGATTGCCCCTGTGTCTAGAGCCCATCTCAGCTGGGCCACAGGCTGGTTCTCAGAGATAAGTGAAGAAACCCGTACCCAGAGAGAGCAAGGGCATGCCAGGAGTCTCCTGGAGCTGGCCTTCTTACCCCGCATCCTGGCCCCCTGGTTATAGTGTGGTAGTCTGTTAGTGGTGACTGCAGGGGGCCTGGGCCCCAGGGAGGCAGATTGAAGAGGATCCCACCAGGGGTAGGGCGCCTGCCTGGGCCCCTCACCTTACTCTCACTGGTGATGAGCTCGTAGGACTTGACATCGGAGCCTGGTGACATGAAGTCCCCGTAAAGAATGGGCTGGAAGGGGCAGACCTTGTTGAAGGTCACCTCCCACTGCTCCATGCAGTGCTTGAGGAGCTGGTCGAACCAGCTGCAGTCCTCCTCATTCACCAGTCGGTCCCGGAACACTCGGCAGTTCTCGTGATACCACAGTCGCAGCAGCTGCACTTTGTCCTGCGGTAGCCCCAGCATCGGTGCCTGTCCTTGGCCCCCGAGCCCTCAGCTATCTCTCAAACCACCAGGCAAGGGAGGGTGGGCCCCAGTTCCTGGGGTACTGACTGGAGCCTGGCTCTCCCACCACAGCCCAGGGACAGTGTGTGGGGGCTGCTGGCAAGTGCAACTGCTGGCTGGCTGAGGATGGGGTGGATTGCACAGTGCTGCCTGGGCCTCCTCATGCCTCAGCTCCGAGTCCAGCTGGCCAAGTGCCCTCTGGGTGTCTGGCTCTGCTAGCTTGTCACAAGCACCTCACTTCCACCTTTTAGCCCCCTGTGGCTCCCCTAACCCCAAACCTGGGAGGGATGCTTGATGCTCCTAACACCTTCCCAACACCCCACATCTAACCACCCACCAAGCCACACTGACATGACCCACCAATCTCCTCTGAACCTGCCCCCTCTCTCCATCTCAGCTGCCCCCTCTGTCCCAGCTTCCCTGCATCTCCCTGGGTGACAGGACTGCCCTCCGGAAGCTCCCAGCCTTTTCTGTAGACTTTGTTGGCTACAAGCGTGGCTACAAGGCCAGGGTCAGCTTCTGTCCTGCTCACCCCATCTCCTTAGCCTGGGCTACACACACACTGGCCGCTCAGTCCCATTCCAAAGTGCAAGTCTGTCCCCCGCCCACCCACATGGCTCATTACACCCTCAGAACAAATTTAAGCTCCGTGCTGACCCCCCACTGTGCCTAGCGCCTGGCCCCACCCCTGCCAGTGCCCCAGACACCTGGCTCCCTGCTACACTTCCCCCTCCTTCCACCTGGGTGTTTTTGGTTCCCAGAGGGCACCCTGCTCACTATCCCTCAAGCGTTCTCACATGCAGGGCCCACACCAGAAGCCCTCTTTCTCCCTCTTCTTGCCCTGGCTCTCTCATGTGATCCCCGTCTCAGCCACATTCCAGGTGAGGGTTCAACCAACAAGACTGGGCTCAGCTGCACCAAGGCTGGGCTCTGGAGGGCCTGGCACCTCCATGTTCCAGGAAGCCCACTCAGGGCCCGTTTGGGCAGGAAGGCCTGAAATTGGTGGGGCTGGGGAGGATGGGGAGAGCAGTGTGGGCATTGGGGAGGGTGCCTGCCCGGTCCTCACCTTGACCTTGGCCGGGTTAGCCATGAGCATGCCTTGGAAGACCTTGGAGAGGTCCCTCAGGTTGAAGGTGTAGTGGGACTTGGCTGGAGTGGGCAGCAGCTGGGAGGTGATGGTTGCATACACCATGATGGTGGCTTCCACAAGGGGCTCCGTGAAGTAGGCAATGTGGGGGGCCCCAGCTGGAGGAAAAGGAGAATGGCCTGGGTCACATGCCAGGAGCTCCCTCTGCCACCTCTGCAGGTCCTGACCTCCTTGCCTTTGCTGTGCTGTGCCCCCCACCAAGCCCCTTCCCCAGCCTTCAGGCTTGGATTCCACATACCCTTTGGCCTTATCTCGGATGCCCCCAGCTTGCGCGAGGTGAAGAATCTCCTGCTGTGCACCCCCTTATACCTTTATGCTGACATGGCCTGTTGGAGCACTGGGACTCATCATGGAATTGGGGGCGCTCGTGGGGTCAGTGCTGTGCGGGGCCATTACTGCCTTGTCCTATGGGGGCTGTGCCCAAACCTGAACATTCCACCTCTGAGCCGCACTTGGGGAGGGTCTCATGATCCACGTAGGCCTCAAGATGCCTAAGGGTGGGCGTGGGGAGGCCTGTAGCACACCCCCGACCTTGAGGGCTCACCACCCACTTCGGGGCTGCCCACCCCTCAGCCTGCATTTTCACCACTCACACACCTATCGGCCTGTTCTTTGCAAACTATTCAATTCTGTGCTGGGAACCCAAATTCTGTCAGTGGAAACTTGGCAGAGAAGTGGAGAAAATGGAAAGAAAGGGCAGGAGAGGGGCTTGTCTGTTGATGCAGGCACTGGGCACAGAGTGACCCAAACAGACACACCCCTTGCCCTCAAGCTGACAATCTTGTCAGTAAGGATGACAATGATTGGATTAGCAAGTAACAAAGACAGCAAATAGGTGGCAAGGGCTACGGGCAGCCCTGCAGTAGGAGATGGGCCCGGGGACGGCCAGAGTTGGGCTTGGGGGCGATTTTACGGAATGCTGGAGGAGGCCTCACTGAGGAAGGGGACGGTCAAGCAGAGAAGTGAGATGCAAGCTTGCACATAACTGGAGAAAAATTGTCCCAGGCAGAGGGGACAGCAAGGGCAAAGGCCTGGAGGTGGGAGCAGGCCTGGCATTTTAAGAACCAGCAACAAGGGGGTGAGCAGGAGGCGGTGAGATCAGAGGACGAGGCGGGGCGAACCGAGGACGGCTTTGCCTACCACTATCAGGACCCGGGCTCTTGCCTGGATGCGATGGGTGAGAGAGGAGGAATGATGAGCAAAACATGGAATGGAATGATTTCATGGGTCCCTGTGGCCCCGAGCAGAAGACAGATCTTAGGCAGGTAAAGGCAGCCGCCAGGAGACCATGGCGGGGCTATAGCACTGGCCAGGTGGGCGAGGACAGGGTGGTGAGCAGTGGCCGATCGGGATGGGTTCTCAAGGGAGGACCTATGGGACCTCCTGACAGGTGAGCTGTGGGGTGAGGGAAGAGGGAATGGAGGATGGCGCCAAGACTCCGTCTTGCCTGGAGCACCTGGAAGGATGGAGCTGCCATCACCTGAGATGAGAAGAGTGCAGGGACTGGGGCACTCGGGAGCTTGGCTCTGGACAGGTTTGGCCTGAGATACCCTGTGGACATCCCAGGGGAGATGTGGAATCAGGCATTCAGGGGAGAGGTCTGGGCTGAGGAGGTAGACTTGGGAGTTGCCAGCACAAAGATAGTTTTCCCCGTCAGAGGCGGGATGAGACTGTCTCAGGAGAGTGTGGTTGGAGGGAGAAGAGGCTGGAGACCAAGCCCCAGTCCATCTGAGATGGGCAGCTAGGGATGGGGGAGGCCTGAGAGAAGCCTGTGGCAGGAAGGGGACGTCTGCCAGCCAGCACTACTGACCCCTGGGAAGGCGAGGACGAGGGCTGACCGCTGGTCTGGTCACAGAAGGCAACTGGTGACAAGAACACTCTCAGAGGGTGAGGGGGGCATTCACAGGAAAGTGGGAGGGGAGGGCGGGTGCAGCGAGAAAGACAATGCTTTGGAGGAGTTTTGCTCAGCGATGGGCTGGGGCGGGTGGGAAGGGGGCCCAGAGAGGCTGTTTTGCATTTGGTGGTTAAGACGGAGATTGGGGCTTGTTTCTGGAAGGCCCAGTGGCGAAGGGAGCACTCGTGTTGGCGGGGAAGGGGGAGCCACATTCCCAGGCAGGCCCAGGAGGAGGCTGCGCTTTGCTGTGGAGCAGCAGTCCATTCCCAGCCACAGGAGGGAAGGCAGGGCGCAGGTAAGCAGGTGGGTGCAGACCCAAAAGGCAGCTGTCTCCCGACAGCCTGTTTCAGCTGAAGGCAGGGGGAGGAGGCAGGCCTGGGCAAGGACAGGGACTGCAGTGGTCAGCCGCCTTGCCATGACGACGGGCAGATTCACCACAATGCCTGCCCCACACAAACCACTCCCGGCTTTCCTGCACACACCTGCTCCCTGGAGTTCTGATTCTTTGCACAGGGTGGGAGTTTGTTGGATTCCCTTATTCATACATTCATTTTGCATTTAATTTGCATCTATCATCAGCTGGACACTAACACAGGCAGGAAAGGGCTTGCTGACTCTAAGAATGGGTGAATGAGCCTATGGGGCAGCCAGTGCCTATGTCAACCTTCGCTCTGGCACCCAGTGGCCCAAGGTCCCCGCATGAACCTGAGGATGGTTCACCATGGTGCCTGGTCCCAGCCTCAACACACCCAACCAGAGCCCAGAGCTCCTCCTGGAACCAGTGCCCCATTCCCGCCCAGGCCCACACTTACGCACAGGCTCCCGGTAGCTTTTTTCTCCAAGGAGTCCATCTAGAGGATGGAGGGAGAAACACGGGGCTCAGGGTTAGGTGGACCTCTTGCTGCTCACCCTGGCCAGGTGAGATGGTGGGGAAAACAGCATCTTGGGGTAAGCTTTTCCCCAAACCCCATAAAGGCTCAGAGACACTCCGTCCATCCTACCTTGGGGCTTTTCCTGATTTACAAAAGTAACATGCCTCCCCCAGAGTTTCTGGGCAGGTACTAATGTATACGTATGTACGTATGTGAGTGAGTGCATATCTGTGTGTATCATACATCCAGCAATCACCACGTGCCAGGCTTCATGCTAGGTGCTCTACATGCAATATCATACTTAACCCTCCAGACCTGGAATGGTAGGTACAGATGAAGAAACAGGCTCAGAGAGATTCATGAGCTGCCAAAGGTCACACAGCTGAGAGGTGAAGCCAGGGTTGCAGTCATGGTTTAGCCATTCCACCCTTTCTGGTGGCCACCCAGCTGTCCTTGGTGTGGCCTCCCTGGCCTGGGCTTCTGCCTTTGTCCATGCTCACCCCCACCAATACTCACCCATCCAGTTGCCCAGGATGGTGGAGAAGATGCGTTTCTTGCTGACCTCATCCATCTCAGTGAAAGACAGGTAGTTGAAGTGACGCGTCAGCCGCGGGGTGATGGTGTTCCTGCCTCCACCCGGGGGGCCCATGGCACAGACAAAGTTGATGTCCACTAGGTTCTTGAAGGCACCTGGAGTAGGGGCAGGAAGTCAGGAAGGGCCCTGGCCAGGGCTGCATTATGACCTTTGTGGCCCCTTCTCCATACAAAAATTCAAAATTATACTTTAGAATAGTATTGGAATAAAGACAAATATATCAATATTACACAGGAAAATTTTTCTTTGCCCTAAAAATTCATCCTCCTCTCCTTTAACTTTGTTTTTACAAAGTTCAAAAGTACTTTTTATTGCAGACATTCTCATATACAACGTTAGTGAAATCGAGCCCCCCACCCCGCCATGGTGAAGACATATTCCTATCTTATAAAAACATTTCAAGTAACCCTGGACGTTTTCATGTCACTCTCTTTTTCAGTACCTGGGGATTGGCTTTGGCTAGATTTTCTATTTTAACCCATGCTTCTTCCCATACTTTCATTTTTAGCTTCTCTTTTAGTTTCTCTGCTTTGAACTGTTGTGTACAGTCATCAAACAGCTTTTGGTTCATCTCCATGAACAGCTTCAGGGCGTTGTATATATCAAGTTATGTATTATCTTGTTCCAATGGGTCTTTGAGTTGTGGTACAAGGAAGGAAACATGATGGGCAGAATCTTCGCTGCGTTGTCACTGATTAAACTCATGATGTATTCATTATTCCAGTAATAGAGAGCTCGCCCTGCCAACTGGAAGTGTGGGCTGGAGACACATTTGGCCAACTGCCGGAAGAGGGGCTCCATGGTCTTCACAAATTCTGATGGTTCAATGACGTCTAAAATCGCTTCTAATTCGTTTAAGAACATTACTTCTTTTGGACTGTGAGTCTTTGGCCAGTATTTGAGAAGTGCCGTCACCACTGGTTCTTTTCTAAAAACTGCACTCCACAGTATGCCAGCTGGGGGTGGTAGACACTCAGAGATTTCACTTTGTGCAAAGGTAGTAACACCTTCAATAAGAAAATCTTGTGTTCTTCTTTTATGGTAAGGCAAATCCATTGATTATACTTCCCAATATTTCCGGTAACTCTGCTATGCCATTATGATGCCCTGTTTCATAAATAAACCTATAAAATACATTATTTATCTGTTTTCTGATGTAAGCTCTCAAGCCTAGGAATTTCCCATAGATTCTGTGAAGGGTGGTTTTAAGAACATCTCTCTCCCGAGGATCTTCACTGTCAAAGAGCTTTAAAAGCTGCAATACAAACTTCCGATCAATATATTTCTTCGCTATATTAGGTTGGAAATCTGGAGACTCTAAAAATCTTAAGAAAAATTCATAAACAAGTGTAGATGAAGCCAGCTGCTTCTAACGTTGGTTCATCTTCCTCTGGGTCAAATTCTGCTCCCGTAGGATTGGAGGAAGGTAGTAATGTTCGAAACATGTTAACTGCAAACATATGGACTACTTCTGGGTAAATAGGCTCTGTGATCACATTCCAACTATGGGTGATATATTCTACCATTTCACTTACAGCAGCTCGTTTCACTTCCTTCCACTTTAGGTCACTTAGTGGATCAGAAACAAAGTCAAAAAAGATGCAGCACTGACATAACTTCTGGATAAAAAGCTTCTCTTGATCAGCAGGAGGAACATCTTTTAAGGATGGTAGTTTTTGAAGTTCTTTATTATTGCTTGTGCTAAACCTTGAAGAATTTTGCCATTTGTCTTTCTTCACTATGGGCTGAGAGATGGGTACTTTTATTTTAGCAGACACTGTAGACGGGACAGCAACAAGGCTGTTTTTTCCTGACGGAAATTTGCTCTGATTCTACTGTGTCTTGTCCTTCTTTTGAACTTTTTCCACTCTTCCCTGCTTTTGGTGATTCTTTCTCCTTCTTGTTTTATTCGGCATGGCTGGAGCGGGCCGCCGCCGCCCTTGCCGCCGCCTGCCCCCGCAGCAACATTGCCCCCGTCCCAGCCAGCCGTCGCGCCCCCGCGGCCACCGCCGCCGCCTGGGGACTGAGATGTTCGCTTGCTCTCGCTTCCCCTTTTCCAGGCTTCCAGAGGCTGCCACAGCCGCGGGGGCAGCGTCTCTCCGCCCCTCCCCCGGCCGGCCCCCCTCCTCCCCTTTAATTTTAAGAGAAATTAAAACATTTTTGTGGGTGCCTTAAAGTATTGTAGGCCTTCAGTGCTGCGCCTCCTGTGCCCCTGCACAGCACGCCTAGCCCTTGCCCTGCGAGCCAGGCCGGCCACACTCACCAATGATCTTGCGATCGTACCAGCCGCCGTGGTCCATCCACTGGCGCAACAGCTCAATGGGTGGCTGTGCGCCGTAGGTCTCCAGGGCCGGCATGTTCAGGTCATCGATGAAGAAGATAAAGTTGCGCCCCAGAGGTGGTCCAAACACACCCTTCCGCCTGAGGGGAGGGGCTGTGTGAGCCCAGCACCCACAGGCACCAGGTCCTCTGAGAATCCAGGGGCGACGGAGTGGCAGCTTTGCCTCTGGGAAGCCCTTGCTAAATTTCAGCCTCCTCCAAATTGCTAGATGTCTTGACCCACCCTCATCCTTGTTCTGAGTGTCCTGGGACAGCTGGGACAGCTGGGACAGGCTGACCTGAGTCTGAGCTCCCTCAAAGTCAGTCTCGCCTCCCAGGCAGATGGACAACAGGCTTCTCACAGACAGACCCAGGGCCCTGTCCAAGGGCCCAGCCAGGGCAAGCACCCACTCGCTGACTGGCTTTGTAGGAATTTTTGATATAGGGAAGGCTCTAGAACAGTCTGTGAGGGAACCCTGGGCCCCTTGGGGGGCTGTCAGCTTCCCCTGGGAGGTTTCTGGCAAACCCAGGAGCATAATTTGGTGGAGAGGTGGGACAGCAGCTGGATCCGCCAGGCTGGGGGGATGCAGGGGTGAGGAAGGAGGGAGGGGTGCCCTGCCTCTTGTCTAGCTTGCTGTCAATGAGGTCCTGGGTCTGGTTGGCTGAAGTGCAGGCTGAGAAGGTGAGGAAGTGGCTGACATAATCCAGTGCCAGGTTCTTGAGGAGCTTGTCAGAGATGGTGAGCGTCTTCCCTGTGCCTGTTGGCCCAATGCACAGCACCTGGCAGAGCGGGGATGGCACAGAAGGAGCACACGGTGGGCCTGGTGCACAGGGGGAGCTGCCCCCGCATCCGTGTGGGAGGCTGGTCAACCCCCAATATAGGCCTTGGGGACAGTGGAGGCAAGGCCTGGGGGGTGCTCACGGGCTTCTTGTTGGTGAGCAGCATGTCCAGTAAATGGGACATCTGCACGGTGTCCATGGTGGGCACAATGATGTTGCAGTAGTTGGTGTCTGGTACCATGGTGAATGGAGCTGAGGAGTCCATCCACTTCACCCAGGCAACCTGGAATCACAGGTGGCTCAGCAGTGGGCCTGGAACCCCTCCCTGCCCCACTCCTGGCTGCGGCCCCATGGCCAAGTGCAGAAGGGCCAGGAGCTGCACAGCTGGGCTTTGGCAAGCGGGTCCAGGTGCAGGGCTGCTTCCGGCGAAAACGGAAAGTCCTGTGCCCTGCTTTCTGCCTGGGGAGGGGGACTCCCAGCACAAACAGCCAAGAATGGGGACTCTGAGCACAACTGCATAGGAGGGCTCTCCCTGCCCAGGTTGGGGGCTCCCTAAGGACTGCCAGGCCCTGAGTCTCTGCAGAAAGGAGAAGCTCCGAGAACTGAACAACCCAGAATGCAAAGGTGTTTGCTGTTTAGTTTCAGGCTACCCAGGAAATGTGGGGGCCAGAACCGCTGGTGTCAGCTGGAAGCTGAGAGGCCACTGGGTCCAGTCTTCCCGACACCGTCCCTGCCTGCACAAATCCCTTCACTCACAGCAGCCCTGACCCAGCTTGCAGATGTCCCCTGATGGGGGGATCACTATGGTCAAACCAATGCATCCCACTGGGCACAGTCCTGTTAGACCCAAGTGTGCCCTGGGAGCCCACAGCAGGACCCTGCACAGTAATTGACAGGCCTCTGCAGACACCTTTCCACCTCTGTCCTCCTGGGCTGGGGTCTTGACCTTGGGATGAGGGTGGGCTCCTGGAGCCCTTGCTAGCTGATAGTAGTGATGAGGACACTGAAGCAGGCTTCAAGAGCTTGCTCTCAGCCCCAGGGAGCCCAGTCTCTGGGAAAATGGGGCTTTTAAGTGGAACTGAGGTGGCCAGTCCCTGGGCTCCACATCAATGTGGAGGAGGCAGTGTGTATGGCTGGAAAGGGAGGTACTCGAACGTCTCCCCTCTTAGCCCAGCCCTAGGTTCAAGTACAGTTCTGCCACATCTGGAAAACAGGCACAATAATAACCACTCTACAGGGCCATGAGGATTCATGAGATGATGCAAATAACCCCCGCCTGAGACCCGGTGGCCATCAACGTGACCGCTCCCTGTGTGGCCATAATTCATTGCGGGAACAGCAGCCACCCAGTGGTCCCTCCCTGTGCAGTCTTTGGGGAGGGCCTGCGGCCACCTGCTTATATTCCTCCTCTTCATCCTCATTGTCGTTGGTGCCACTGATGCCCGCGTCCTCCAGCCTGTAATCGAACACCAGCCCTTCTTCTGGGAAGAGCAGAGTCAGCTGCCGGGAACCAGGAGGAGAAGCAGGCTGTGAGGCCTGGTAGGACTGAGGCTCCTGGTCCCTGGGGGCCGCCGGCTCTCACCTGTTCGTTCTCCATCTTGAGCCTTAGCCAGTGGCTGAAGCTTGTGCGGCCACTGCTGTCCCCAGTGGCACCCACGCTCCAGATCAGGGAGAAGATGAACCAGGGCTCGATCAACTCTACGATGCGACTCAGCTTTTCAGAGGGTATTTTCTTGAGGCCCTGGGGATGAAAGGAACAGTATCAGGCTGAGACAGGAACAGTATCAAGCGGCCTGAGGAAGTGGGGCAGGGGCATGTCTTGACCTCTGCTACACAGCTTTGTTTCTCTACAACCAATTGGACAGGTAGTCTCGTGACCCATGTTGCACCAATCCGATTCTCTCTTTCAGGCCCCAGAGAGCAAGGAGAGCAATGTGGGGAGAGGGACCAGGTGCATCTAGCCCCACTCTCAGGGCTGTACCTCTCTAGGCAGAAAGGGCTTGAAGAAGCAGTCCAGCAGCTTGAGGAGGCTCATGGTCAGGTTGCAGTTGGTTGAGGCAATCACTTCCTTCACTGAAGACCGAACAAAGGCGATGGATTCCTGCAGGGAGTAGGCACCCGGTTCTCATGGCTGGCAGCCACAATGCCCTGCTGCCCTGCCGGGGTCAGACATACCCGTGGCCTCACTCACCTCCAGGAAGCTGACAAAGAGGGCCTTGAAATGCTCCTCGTAGGGCTTCAGCAAGGGGGGCAACTTCCTCAGCCAGCACTCGATGAAGGGCATGAGCCCCAGGATGCTGGGCTCCAGGTACACCATGCCACAGCGGGAGACTGTAGCTGGTGAAGCCACCGCCAGGTCTTGCACTTCGAACATCATGGTCATTGCCTGGTGCCAAGATGAACCACAGAGTGGGCTGGCTGCCAGTCCCCAGGCCTGGAAAAAGGGCTGCAGGGCTGCGGGGCTGTGGGGAGGGGCTGCACATCCTGTAAGTGGGCGGTGTGGGCAGGCTGTGGGGCGGGGGCAGTGCTGGGTGGGATGCAGAAACCGCTGGGTCCTTAGCTGATAATGTGGCTCTCCCTGGAGCCCTGAGGAGGACCCCAAGTCAGAGGATTCTTGAAGTTCACTGGCCAGACTGGGGTCAGGGCATTTTGGGGTCTCCGGAGGCCTGGGGACATCTGATGGGAACTGTGTATTTTGCTCCAGAGCCCCTCACCCCTGGACACATAGACACAGGTCCACATTGACTGCCAGGTATTTGCTTTTAGAAGGATTCAAGAACTGGACTCAGTGTAGACCCGTGAGCTGCGCTTGTGCCCAGGCCATATCCCTCTTTCTCTGACAGCTGCTCCTCACACACCAGACAGATCCCCGTGGTGTCTATGCCATCCATCTCCCAGACCCCGGGCACACTGCCAGGGCCAGGTGCACACCTGACCCCACCTGACCTGACTGGGGCAACATGGCTGAAAGTGGGCCTGGGAGGCGAGAGGCAGCATCAGCCGGGGAGCAGTGGGACAGGCATCCTGGTAGGCTCAGAGCACAAAAGAAAGAGGGTCTGTGTAAAGGGTGCTCTGAGCAACTGTACGGGACACCCCGAGGTGTGGGAGCTCAGGCCAGGGAGGGGCACTAGGAGCTGAGCCTAAGCTCCCGCTAGCAGGAGGGCTCTTGCTGAGTCACGGTGACAGCCTGAGACGGACCCATGGCCCTGAGAGAAAGGGGTGAGGGGACAGAGTTTGGCCAGCATGATGCAGCCTCCAGGCCCACCCAGCCTTGGAGAAGAGTGGGCAGGTGGACAGGTGGGTGCACCTCCGTGAGCTTGATGATCTCCCCAGAGCTGAGGCACAGCTTCTTGTTGTCATCCAGCACCGTGTTCATGTTCTCAATCCAGATGGCATCCACCGGCCCATCGAAAACGTACCACTTCTTGTTGGTGTCGGAGGTGATGGCCCCCGCCCGGATGAGCGAGGAGAAAATCCCGTCTGTCCTGCAGCGCCAGGGAGGAGAGGGCTGGAGACATCAGGGAGGCAGTGCTTCGAGCACAGCTGGCTCCCAGGGAAGCCTGGCCGCCGGGTGGGCGGGCTCTACTTTACGTTTTCCTTCAATCTCTTTGTTCTTTTAAAAATTATAATAGGAAAAGGTTGGACTTTTTGGTGTCACATGGTGTAATGAAAGCATGTGCTTATGTCCCTGCCCTGCTGAAACCCCATTAAAGGTGAAATCCCAACAAGAAAAAGGGAGCAGGGGAGGCAATAGCAGACATGGAGGCAGTGCAGCTCTGGAAGACGATGGACAAGGACGGAGGAGGGTAAATGACAGGGCAGAGAAAGCAGCGTGGTGAGAAGTGGCCAGGTCCTGCCTCAGAACCCAGGGGGCTCAGACCTCAGAGGCAGCACGCACCAGGGAAGGGGCTGGTAGGGCTGACAAAGATGCTGTGCTTGGTCCAGCCTTAGGCTCCAGAACCTTCTCCTAAGTGCCCACATATGCATGTCCTCGTAAAATCCAGTTTCAGTAAAGAACCCTGCTAAGTCAGTTTAGCCAGAACCCTTGATATCTGGTCACTCTTGAGGCTCCTTCCCTGCACCACCAGAAGGCGACGTCTGGTTACCCTGAGGCTTGTCTTCAGTTGGAATCCTGTTAGGTTGGTTCAGCCAGAATCCCTCTCACCACTGATGTTTCCTCTGGATTTTCCACCCACTGATGCTCACCCTGCCCCTTGGCTATAGATTCCCACTGGCCCATGCTGTATTCAGAGCCCAGTCTCTCCCCTTAACTATAAGGCCCCAGTGCAGTGGTCCCTGTGCCTGCCATGCTCCTGAATACGTTCTTCCTCAGCATGCTTTAAAAAGTATCATTGAGGGCTGGGTACAGTGGCTCACGCCTGTAATCCCAGCACTTTGGGAGGCCAAGGCGGGCAGATCACCTGAGGTAGGGAGTTCGAGGCCAGCCTGACCAACATGGTGAAATCTTGTCTCTACTAAAAATACAAAATTAGCTGGGCATGGTGGCATATGCTTGTAATCCCAGCTACTTGGGAGGCTGAGGCAGGAGAATCGTTTGAACCAGGAGGCGGAGGTTGCGGTGAGCCGAGATGGCGCCATTGCACTCCAGCCTGGGCAGCAAGAGCGAAACTACGTCTCAAAAAAAAAAAAAAAAAGTATCATCGAATAATTTTTTTTCTTTAATAGGAGACTTTTTTCTGGTCTGACCCCCAGCCCCTCCACCTACCTACATAAGAGACTGGAGTGGATATGGGGGAGAATCTTCACCAGAAATGGGGGAAGCAGTACAGGTTCATGTTGTGGAAGGTGGGTGACTGTCCCTCCCCAGTGACCATCCCCTACAGGGCTCCCAGAACACTGGAGCCAAGCAGACACCCCCAGCAGAGAACTGGAGACTCTTGTCTGGAGAAACAGAATAGCCTTAGAGAAAAGCCCCTGAGGTGCCGATGTCTCAGCAGTCTCCATCCAGCTGCCCTTCTCCCATCTCAGTGCACTTCCCCTAAAATGCACACACCGGCCTGGGAGCAGGGGCCCGGAGAGGGCCCACCAGCTTCTCTCAGATCATGACAATGGCCAGATACTGCAGAGGCACTGAGCGTGTTAAGTCATTCTTGCCTTACCATAAGCATGGTGCCATTATTGTCCCCACTTTGCAGATGAGGGAACCATGGCCTGGGGGGTGAAGAGGGTCACTCAGCGAGGAAGTAGAATGGAGAATAGAATCCCAAGCGTTGGGTTGCAGAGCCCGGCCTTCCACTGGGCTAATGGAGGGAAGGGTGACCGCGGCCCACAGCCTCCAGAGGTCTGGGAGCAGGGCGTCACTGGCGAGGCTGGGGGGTCACTCACCACTCATGGGTGAGGAGGTCAAACTCCCCATACAGCTGGCCCATCGTGATGGACTTGGGGTTGAGCACGTAGTAGTTGACAGCCTCGTACATGCCACCACTGATGGATGGCTGCCCTTTCAATGACGTCATGGCAGCTGCCAGGACTCTGTAACACTGGGAGACAGACCGCCTGAGAGTGAGGCTCCCAGAGAGCAGGGCTGGAGTGGGCTGGGGGCCATGGGGAGGGGGAGGGGTATTCTATGCCAAGGGGCACAAATGGAGGCCAACCCCTGTTCAAGCTACACCCCCCTGCAGGCCCACTATCCGGACACTGGCTGCCAAGCTTGGCTCTGCTTACAGTACTCTTGCCGGAGCCTGTGGGCCCGATGAGCATGAGACCGTGTCGCACCACTGTGGTCTCGTAGAGCTGGATGCACTTGGTCAGGAAGCCTGGGGGACATGGCATGGGGCCCAAGGGTCAGAGCATGGGCTTGGGTCCTGGCCACACCACTAGCTTGTGTGACCTTGGGTGAGTCACTGCACTCCCTGAGCCTCAATTTCCTCATCTACAAAATGAGGATGGTGGTAGCACCATACATCATAGGCAGGGGCAGGTGAAGCCCTAAGCACAGAACTTGGCACAGAGTAGAAACTCTGTAAATGCCAGCCATTCTTTCCACTGTGACTACAATTCCTTCACAGCCATTGGTCAGGTGGTCAGCCATCACCAGCTTGCTCAGTGTCAGGTGTCATAGGCCCCAACTTCAGTCCCAGCCTGTTGAGAGCACCACCCCAAGTAATTGCTGACTCCTATGAGCAAACTCCTAGAGACAAGATCCTAGGGTCAGTCAGGAGCTATAGAGACAGCTGCCAGCAGGCAGAGGCCAGGCCCATGGGGGTAGGGAATAAATGCCTCACTTTGGCCCAAGAAGGGTGGTAGTGGCTATGGCCCTGCAGATCCAGGGGTTCCTGCCAAAGGGATAGGGCCCAATCAACCAGGGATGGCAAAGGTGACCTAAGGCTGTGAGGGAGAGAAGAGTTTGAGGCTTCATTCAACAAGCCTGCTGTGGTCGGGTGTTGGAGGTGACCAGAGGAGGAAGCGTTCGAGCTGCACTTGGAATTGAAGCGCAATAGAGGGCACCTGGGAGAGGCCTTGCAGGGCTGAGCAGGAACTGCCTGGGGTCCCGAGAAGGGCCCTGTGTGGCCAAGGTGACTGGCCATGGCTTCCCGGAGGAGCTCCTCCCGCAGCCCCACCAAAGGACCTGCTGGAAGGGGTGGCCGGCTGGGGATGAACTGAGACCCTCATCCTACTATGAGGGGCGAGGGTTCAGGATGAGAGGGAGTCTATTTGAGGGCAGTGTCCCCCCAGCCCTCCCACACACATGGTGGCCTTTGCAACAAGTCAGTGAAGGAAGGGCCCAAATGTTCTTTCTTTAGCGCAGTGACACCAGGGGTGTCACTCAACAAGGAACGTGGGCAAGTCCCACTAGTGGGGTGGAGCCAAGAGGCCTCTGGAAGAGTGAGTGGTGGCTGTGGTGAGGTGGGCTGGGGTGCAAGGAATATGGCCTTGAAACTCCAGTTACATCCCAGCGAGGGCCAGGCCCTGATGAAGCAAGGCCCAAGAGGAGCCCAGGGCTCTCAGCCCACACGGGAAGGAGGGCCTGGGAAGGGGACAACACCTGCCTCCCCACCACCAGGCGGGTTTTAGTGGAGACCGGGCCAGGACATCTGCCCTGCCTCTGGATTGCTCGGCTGAGAGCCTGGGCCTGCAGCACACTTGGCCAGGTGTGAAGACCCCTGGGGCTGGATTGTCCTGTCTCTGTCCCCCTGACCTGGACTCCAAGGTGGCCAGGGCCAGCTCCTCCACGAACTCTCAGGGCCCGAGGCTCACCCTCCACATCCTTGAGGTTGCTGTTCCTGCAGGCCTCGCGGATGGCCTCGTCCAGGATGCCGTAGTCCGTGTCCTCCTCCTTGATGGTGGGAAACAGGTCAGACACGATCCCAGAGAAGAGCTTGAGGTCCTCCTGCAGGAACTTGGGCACATTCACGTCACGGATGGCCCGGAGGCAGATCAGCTCCTGCAGCAGGTGCCAGCTGAGCCTTCAGGGCAGTGGGCCAGCTGCCCTCCAGCTGCCCAGGAGCCCTCCCAGAGTTCCACTCCTGGAGCCCTGCTGGGTGGAGCTCACCTCATTCATGCTGGGGTTTTCTCGCTTGAGGTTCCCAGCAGCCGAGATCACAGTCTTCACGGCTCTCATCCCGAAGTCATAGTGATCCTGTCGCCATACAGAAGGAGGCATGGGTGAGCACTGTCCCTCTCCGAGGCTTCTGCCTGGAACACTCTGCCTCCCACCTGGCAGCTGGCCAAGTCTCATCACCAGCTCACAGCACTTCCCTTGCAGACCTGCTGGGACCACCTACATGCCCAGCCTGGGCAGGTGCACCTTCTTTGGGCTCCCCTGGCACCCTGTACTTTATTGTCCCGATAGCCCCCTCCTTTATCCGATACCCATCCTGCATCCTTTGGTCACGGTCCCAGCACATGGCCAGGGGCAGGAGGGCCCTCTAGCTGTGCTGGAAAAGTGAATGAAGGAGTTTCCCATCTGTGCAACAATCAGCTTGGCCTTGATGGCCCTTGAGCTTCCTTCTAACATTCTCCCATAACATCTCTCCAGACCTGTCTTTCTGGCCACACCACCGAGCTTTTTCCCCCAGCCTGTTTCTCTTCATTACACAGTAAGTGTGTTGGAAATAGTTAAATTAATCATTCTGCCCCATGGTGCCCAACCAAGAGGACTCCATCTAGACCCAACCCATAGACTAGCATATGTTCCAGAAATCTTGGACTTGGAGCTACATGAAGAGGCTGGGCTTGACTTTGGGTCATTTCTACTTGGGAAGAGTTGAGTGCATTTCCAAAACCATGTGGGATAGTTGCTCTGATTGGGGGTGGGGAGCATTTTGGAAAGAAGGGTGTGTGGGAGTGCCAGCACCCAGGAGTGCACTGTGATGAACTGCCACTGCTTTTCCTGGTAACAGGCTGTATCTATTCTAGCTCATAGATTTTGGTGGACTGCATCTGGCCAAAGGTAGTACTGATTACCCCTGGCCACAGTGATTGGTGTTCATGGATGAGTAGGTGACCCAGAGAAGGCCCATTAGGGTGACACCAGGGATTTTTTTCTGAAATCATGATGGAAGACAAACTAAGTTGATAGCATGTCAGCCCACAGGTGGGACTCATCTCTGCTGCTGCAAAGTGGGGGCCTGTTTGGGAACCAAGCTGAACAGGAAAGCTCATCCACCAGCACTGGTGCTTGGGCCGCCCCATCTGTCCTTGGAATCTGGGCTCAGCAAGCTGAGTGGAAGGATGGTGGTGCTGGGAGGCTCGGAGGGCCTGGCTGTCCTGCTCTGGTCCCCACAAGGCCCAGGTGCACTTGCTCCCCAGCCTGGGGTTCTGAAACTCTTGGTGCCCTAATGATCAAGGCCCTTGCACCTGAACTAGCCACATGGGCGTCTGTTCCTGGCTCCTGCTCCAGCGCTGCTGTGTACTGCATGAGCCTGGCCAGACCTTTAGCTACCTACGACCTCAGTGTCCTCAGCTGACAAATGGGCATGTAACTCCTATCTCCAAGGGTTGCTGGGAGAAGCCCACAAGGTAATGCCTGTAAAGCACCAGACATAGAGCCCAGCCTTCAGCAGGTGCCCTGGAGGCTGGGAGCAGGCAGAAGTTCTCAGACCCTGGAACCCCATCAGGGCAGGACCGCACCTGGGAGCTGAGCTGCTCAGAAGACAGCTTGAAGGTGGTTGTGATCTTCTTAGCCAGCACACTGGCCTCATTAAAGCCAAAGGAATAGAGGGAGATCTCAGCGATCATGGCGTAATCTGGAACCATCATGGCCACGGGTCGGAAGAGCGCCTGGGACACACGGTGCACATGTGAACAGCAGACAGAGCTCACCCCCAGAGCACCCCCAGCTTCATCTGGCCCTCCTCCCTAATGCACTGGGACTCCCTGCTGCACCAAGCCTGCCACAGCTGAGGCTTTCACTCCCCTGAGGCTGGTAGCTCTGCCAATGGAGTGGATCCTTTGTGTTGATCCAAACCTGCCCCCACATGACTCCCAGGAGATGCCACTCTTGGCTCCTGTTTTCCTGTTTCTCCTGAAGGCCCAGGGTGAACAGGTCTCATAAGATTCCCCCTCCACACCACATCCATAGGCAGCCTGACTTCTCCCATGCCCTGAGGACAAGTCTGAGGCCCTGAGGCCTCCCCACCATGGCTAGGGGGCTGCCAAAGGGAATCACAGTCCCTGGAGTCCAAACAACTGTGTCCTTGCATAAGTGACTTAGCATCTCTGAGCTCAGGCTAGAGCTCTAGTGCTTCCTGGGCCACTCTGGGCCTGCACTTGCCTTCAGATTGTCAGGCAGCTCCGTGCGGCCAGCATAGCCTGGGTTCATGGTGATAAACACTGCACAGGATGGCACCAGTGGGATCTCCGCACCCTCAAACATGAAGCGTTCCACCTGCAGTGGGGAGAGGTTGACTTGCCTGGGACTAGGGTGCCCCACCTTGTCCCCTCCTCTGAGTGGGCCCCTTGTCCCCTGTTGATGCCCCTGTCCTGGCTGTAGTTGGTAGGCTAGGCCTGGACCCCTGATCATGGGTTGTACCCTCTCTCAGGATCTGGCCTGAAACCTCAGACCCCAGTGGCTACCCATGGCCTCCCAGCTCCTGGCTTCAGGCCCTTGGAGGTCTCCACATCTCCTGCTTCCCACTCGCTCCACCCCCAATTCCCCAGCCCCAGGCAAGCTCAGCCTGACTAGGGGAAGTGGGGGAGGGGGTAACTGCCAGCCTCTCAGCTCCTGTCCCCAGAACAAGGTCCCTGGCCGCCCTGCACATGGCTAGAGAGAGGAACAATGCCTAGGGCTTTCCATAAAGGTCAGGTTGTAATGAGGAGGGGACCCCTTCATCCCCTGCAGCTTGGCCTGGGAGCTGCCCACAGACTGGGGTGAGGGTGCGCCCCCTGGGACAAGAGAGGCTGGACCCAGGGTGGACCCTAGCGCCTGGCTTCTCAGCCTGCAATGGGGAGCAGTATGGCGGCGTGGGCGTGGCAGATCTGAGGGAGTAAGGTGGGGGCCCCAGGCTCACCCGCTGCTGCTGCGCCTTCTGGATGGTGGTGATCTGCTGCGCCACCACAGACAGCACCTCGATGTCGATGCGATTGAACTCGTCGAAGCAGGCCCAGGCCCCAGCACTGAGTGAGGCCGGAACATTGGATGGGGCACATGTGTTCAGAGCCCAACCTGGGCACCTCCCTCTGAGGGCCCCCTCCAACTCCACTTGGGAGGAAGCCCTCAGGGGCAATCTCCATCAGCTCAGTCTTCAACCCACCAACACTCCCCACCCCAATGCCCCTGGGACCAAGCCCTGATGCCTATCACCCCTTCTGTCCCCTCCACCATCCTTCAAGGCCCCTCTCAGGCAGTGCCCTCACTTAGCCCTCCCCAAGGAGAGCTAGGCGGTGCTATCCCATCCTGTGCCACGCTCACGCCCAGCCTCACCTGGCCAGGCCCTTGAAGAACTTGCCCATGGCCATGAAGTCGAGCTGGTCAGAGCAGTTGAACACAACAGTCTGTATGGCCAAGGCCTTGCCCAGGTCTTTGGTGGTCTCAGTTTTGCCTGTGCCTGCTGGGCCAGCTGGGGCACCCCCAAACTTGAGGTGCAGAGCTCCGGTCAGTGTCAGGTAGCACCTGCAGGAGAGAGAGGAGGTGGGCTCGGGCCGCACATGGCCTGGACACTCCCCCTTTCCTTGGAATTTCCTGTGGACTGGGGCCTCTTGCCCCGTCCCCTTTTGGGGGGCCAGGGTGTGCCGAGCCCTGGCTCCAGGGTCAGGACTGGAGCCTGTGGACACCTGCCTAGCGCTTTCCCTGTCCCACTTCACCGCCCTGCCCAGCTTGGCCCAGGGACCCCTGGGGATGGCCGACATGTGGCCACACTTCACTTCCCTCACTCAAAACACAGCTTGAAAATCCAGCTGGTGCTAGACACAGGCGGCAAGATGACATGACTGACTGAGCTAGGAGAGAACTATTAGAAAAGAGCTCACCCATGATGTCTCTCAGCTCGGTTTCTCTGGCATATTAAAGGAAGAATTGACAGATAAAAACGGGAAAGCCCATACCCATTAGATGCTCACTGAGTGCCACATCTGTGCTGAGAGCTCTACATGTATCAGCTCATGAAATTCTCATTACCACCATGAGGAGGCCTCAGAGGAAACTCAGGCACAGAGGGGTCAAGTCACCTGCCCGAAGTCACTCTGCCTGTGACGGGCAGAACTGAGGTCTGAGCCCAAAGCCCTTGGTCCTAATCCTGCACTGCTCTGATGGACTAGATCACCCCAGAGTGGCCATGGTCCCTGGATTCCTGGGCCAGAGAGAACTGGAGGGAGGGTCTCAGTGTAGGAAGGAGCAAGAGGGGAACCCTCACCTGTCGGTGAGGGGCGTGATCACCAGCCTCCCACTGTTGCCCAGGTACTCGTAGCCATAGATGAACTCAGCATTCACAGCACGGATATACAGGTCATTATTTGTCCAGTAGTACCTGGCGGTGCAGGGAGATGAGGGCCTGGCCATGGGGCCTTGGGCCACTGGGCAGGGTATATAGTCAAGGAGAGAGGGTTCTTTTTGGGAATGAGGGCATCAAGGCACCCATACCCAGCTTGTCCCAGAACCTTGAGGACAGGGACCAGCTTATTGCTAACTGACTTTCCTCTTTTCCCCTGCCCCTTCCTGGCAGCTGCTCTGGCCCTGGGGGCATCCCCCACGTCCTCACCTCAGCTGTGAGATCCACTCGAAGTCCTTCACGCTGACCACATTCTCCTGGATTAGCTTGCTCACCACGTCCTTGGCGTGGACCTCAATGACGATTAGCGCTGACAGCACCGCTCGCTGCATGCGGGACAGCTTCCCCCGCACCAGGGCCACCAGATCACTGAGCTGCAGGAATGGGGCGCGCTGTCAAACATCAGGGTACCACGAGGAGGCTCACCCTCCCCTTTCACAGAGGGTGGGCTTCCACCACAAACAGTCCCTCTATCCTGGGGGGCTCTGATGGTCTGAGTTGGGAGGGGACCAGGGACCGGGCAGGGGAAGGAAGGAAGTAGAATGGAGGCACACGCCTGGCGTCTGCCTCCCTGCAGCATGTGCTGCTGTCTGAACCCTCAAGGCCGGGAGGGGGAGCCTAGCAAGGTGCTGGAGCACAGGGCAAGGGGTGCCTGCGGTACTGTGCAGGAGGGACCAGGCGCGTGGCTCCCTCACTGACCCTTGGGGAGGGGGCATCGCATCAGGCCTGTCCTTCCTGCAGGTGGCTGGTTGTGAGACACTTCAAGGGTGTCTGACCTCCCCTTTAGACCCAACCCCGGGCCTCTTCCGGGCTCAACATAGAAGAAAGCTTCCGGAGGGAATGGGCCCTCCTTTGCCATGTGAGGGGTGGAGGGGGACAGACAGGGGTCCTCTTGACTCCAACCTGCTGGCAGAGCTGGGGGAACAGTTGGCTTCTGAGGTCGCCGGCCTCCAGAGCCTCTGCCACCTCCATGGTCCAGTAGGTCTGGCACCCAGCGATGGTCACCTGGCCAGGCCAGTTCAGAACCCACTGGGTCCTGGGCATCTGGGAAGACAGCATGGGCAGGCTGACCTGGACAGCCGCAGCCCCAATCCCATTCTTTCTTCTTCCTCTGAATGCTGTCTGTGCTCTGGCCTTTCAGACTTGGCTCCAGTTGTTGATGCCACCAGTCCCTTCAGAGCAGGGAAGCCCTTATGCTCTGGGCTTCTCAGGGTGGCAGAGATATCTCTGAACTGACTCTGCAGGCTGGGGAGTCACCTAGAGCCCAGCTGCCAGTTATGGTCACAGAGCTGAGAGAAAGACTGCAGGAGAGGGCCCAGCCTGGAGCCTGGCACCCAGTGAGTGCTGGGAACCGAAACAGCCATCCCGATGATCATTAGGAGTGAGTCTCACTTTCTGGAGTGTGTGTGGAAAGGAAAGACTCCAGAGTCCCACCTGAGCCCCCAGGGACCTCATGGCTGCAGCCTGAGGACGAGGCCGGCTGGAGCAGGAGGGGCACTGAGAGGGAGCAGAGGGGCGCAGGGGTGGAAGGCTGCACGGGCTGCGGGCGGCTCACCGTGGGGTAGGCCCTGATGGCCTTCTCAATGATGTCGTGCACACTGGCCTTCATGCTGCGCTCCACCTCCCGCAGCCAGTCCTCCACGTTGCTGGAGGGGTAGATGGAGAAGGACAACTGCACCTCCTCCCCCTCGGCTGAGTACATGTGCGTGATCTCCAGGTCCTCCTGGAACAGCAGCTGCAAGCAGTGGAGGAGCAGGAGTGGGGTCACCCCTGGTGTGCCCAGATGCCCTGGCCACCACAGCCCCAGCGCTGAGCCTGCCCAGTGCCCTCCACCTCAGGAAGAAAGCCCTGCCTTCCCGTCCCCCCGAAAGTTTATCTTGGCTGGGCCTTCCCAGGCTGGATGGCCTGCCTTCTCCCCAGCAGTGGTCAGGCCCCAGCCCAGGCCCGGCATGAAGCAGGCTTTGGGGAAGGAGGCTGACTGCCTTGCATGTCCCCGGCCTCCTGCATAGATGAGGGAAGACAAGGCGGGTCACAGGCCTCTGGCCTCATGGGTTTTGCAGTGTGCTGGGGGCACAGGGAGTGCCTGGTGAGTTGGAAATCCAGGGCCCCCAGCCCTGAGCTGGGGATTCTGCAGTTGACCTTCCTCCCACAGGCCCCAGGTGTGTCTCCAAAGACGAGGAATGTCATTTGCCACATTTCCTGCTAAAAGGGCTCATCACAAAAGGAGAGACGTTCTCCCTGGGAAGACACCCCATGCTCCCGGCCCTGAGCCCCGGGCCCAGCTGCCCACCCGGGCGATGTTCTCGAAGCACTTGTGCAGGTGTGGCTGCACGGCCGTGGGGTCCTTTGTCTGCGACAAGATCTCTAGTAGTTCGTCATCTGACAGGAAGTAGAATCTGCCAGGGGAACAGGGGTGAGGAAGCGGGTCGTGCAGGCTTCCTGGGCCCCAGCTGCCCCAGCCCTGCTGACATCTCCACACCCTAGCCTGAGCAGGGCCCTGGATGCCTCAGCCTCATGGGCAGACAGTGGCAGACCGGGCATGGGCCAGGTGGCACTCACCTGGGGAAGGCGCTCCGCTTGGTCTCCAGATACTCGCTGAGGCCCTTCTGCACCAGGTCCAGAATCTTGTTGCAGTCCCGCAGGCTATCCAGCATTCTCAGGTCAGAACACATATTGATCACCTGCAGGGCCCGGGCCATGCACAGAAATGGGCAGTGAGCACGGTCCAGGTAGCAAGGCAGGCTCATCCCAGAGCACCCACACTAGCCAGAGCCCCTCAGCAGGGCCTGGGAAGGAAGATGCAGAAAAATTCTCCCTGAGCCAGTGGCTGCATCCATCAGCCCCACAGAAAAAATTCTATGGTCAAACAAGTTAGAGTTAAACAAAGCTAAAGAGTTTGCTTTGCTGCAAGACTTGTCAGGGCTTCTAAAATGCTAATATGGGCCGGGCGTGGTGGCTCACATCTGTAATCCCAGTGCTTTGGGAGTCTGAGGCGGGTGGATCACCTGAGGTCAGGAGTTTGAGACCAGCCTGACCAATATGGTGAAACCCCAGCTCTACTAAATACAAAAAAAAAAAAAAAATCAGCCGGGCATGGTGGCGCGTGCCTGTAATCCCAGCTACTTGGTAGGCTGAGACAGGGGAATCCTGTCTCAGCCTCCAGGAGGTGAACCAGGGAGGTGAAGGTTGCAGTGAGCCGAGATTGCACCATGGCACTCCAGCCTGGGCAACAAGAGCAAAACTCCGTTTCAAAAAAAAACAAAAAACAAACAAACAAACAAATGCTAATATGGGCTGCGGATCTCCAAGAGAAAAACCGTCAGTGACTGAGCCTCTAAGGAGCAACTCTGAGGCTGGGGAGCCCACTCTGGAGGACATGGGTCAAGACCAAATCCTCAGGCTTGTCCACCAGCCTTTTCTGTGTAGGGAGGGAAGAGACTAGGAGGCTACCAGCAATGTGACCAGGGCCCTTGGGGATCCCAGCTGCCCCTCCCACCCTCATTGAGCTTGCCTCCCGGTTCTCGTAGGCATTCTTCATGATCTTCTTCCAGATCTGCTCCATGGTCTGGTAGCGCTTGCTCTCCACAGGGAGCTGCCGGTTGATGTCCTCAGAGCTAAAGATGGGCTCCAGGTAGAGCCAAGACCGCTGACAGTTCAGCCACTCCTCCAGAACCTCCTGGGGAGGGAAGGGGCAGGGAAGGGTGTGATACAGACTGTCAGGGTCCAAGCTGGGGTTTGTCCCAATGACTGAGACATTTCACCCCACCAGCATGTTGGGCAGAGCACTGGACACCAAAGCCAACGTCTACAGGGAGATTTCTAGATGGTGCTGTCATCTGTGATACTCCAGGGAACAAAGAGGATACAGGGATGCCTGCCCTCCAGAGAAGTCCCACATCCCCACAGGATGCCCAAGCCTCCAAAGGAGCCGGGGGAGCTGCTCTTCCAAAGGGAGGAACACACCCACGCCAGCAAAGCCTGCAGTGACAGGAGAGACTCGGTGCCTGGGAGACAAACCAGCCTCCTTCCTGGAAGGACTTCTGGGTCCATGACCCCAGGATTCTCTGAGATGCAATGGGTCTTGAGTGTGAGAGTCCTAAAATACTCTCTGAAACATGAGTCCAAGGGTGAGACATCTTCAAAATGAGCCATTTCCCCCTTCTGCCTCCAAATTCCCCATTCAGGATGTATCTCTTGTCTTCTCCCCTCAGTGCAAACTCACGCACTCATCCATTTCTCCTCATGGGATGGGGGTCACAGTCAGCAGTGTCAGGACTGTGCCAGGCCCTGATGGGCACTAGGGGAAACAGAGGGGAATGTGGCCTGGTCCCTTCCCTCGAGGGGCCCACAGCCCACTAAGGGGCCAGTTCTGCCCCTGAATCATGGGCCCAGCATGTGTAGTGGACTCTGTGAGAGGCACTGACAATGGCCTCGGTCGGAACCCCTTGAAGGAGGGTGAGGGAGAGTCGGCGAGGCTGCTTGTTGCTGGGCCTTGGAGGAGATGGAAGGCGGGTGTCGAACTCCAGGTCGAGTGGACAGCATGAGCAGAGGGGGACCTGGGACAGTGATGACCAGCTCAGGCATCTCTGCGTGGTCCAGGCACACAGATGAGCCCTCCCCACCTGCTTCTGGCCTTCGCCGGAGGTCTCTAAACAGCTCTCAGGGAGGCCCGGGGAAGGGGATATCACAGTCACATCTGCAGGCTGGCCCTGGAACTGCCCTCCAGGGCTCTGTGGGCAGCCCTTGCCTCTGGCCTTGAGATCCCAAGACAAGTGCAGTCCCTGGTGGCCCAGTCCCCTCAACCAAGGTAGCTCCAAATGAGATGAGAACAGAAGCTCAGGACAAGGTGGGAAAGGGCACTGAGGTGCTCTGGGGCCTTGTGACATCCGGCCCAGAAAGTATCAGTAGTGGAGGTCCTGGTTGTCCCAAGCTCAGGCAGCCCTGGGGAGGCCAGCTGGCAGTTCTCAGGCCCATCCTCAGCCACATTTTGGGACCCAAATGCTGCCCCTACGCACCCTTATCTGCTTCATCCAGTAGCTGAACCTCATGGATGGAGAGCCCATCCTAGTTGCCCCCCTCTGAATGCAGTAGGGCAGGGCCTGCCAGAGAGCCAGGGGCTGTGTGAATGGGGGCAAGGCACTGCGATGCTTTGAACCCCACCCGGAGACCATCAGTGACACCTGTGGGCTGGGCTCTCTGAAGTTGGGGAGCGATGAGGGAAGGACTGCGGGGAGGGCTGACCTGGGTCAGCTTCAGTTTGTTCTCCCAGGAGTTGATGCGCTGCTCAAAAGGCTTCTTGTAGGGTGAAAATGACATGCTCTGGGTCATGACAATGTGGTCGTCCAGCAGCTGTGAGGCCTCATCCGGGCTCTTCAGGATGTAGGTGTCTGTCGCCTTGTAGGGCAGTACATTGAACAGGATGGTCGACCACTCCTTCTCCATCTTGTCCAGTGCCTGGGGTGGGGGACAAGCCAGACTGAGTCCTGGGAGGGGTTTGTCCTGATGCTATCTGACCAGCCCTGCCCAGGGAAGCAGCAGACAGTGCCTGGCCATGACCTCCACATGGCCGCTCTGGCAAATACTCTCGGCTTGTCTGGCAACAAGTCCTGTGTGAGCCCCTCATCTAAATTCAGGGCCAATTCACTCTTTTTTTTTTTTCTTTTTTTTTTTTTTTTCTGAGGTGGAGTCTTGCTCTGTCACCCAGGCTGGAGCACAGTGGCACAATCTTGGTTCACTGCAATCTCTGCCTCCCAGATTCAAGCAATTCTCCTGCCTCAGCCTCCCGAGTAGCTGGGATTACAGGCATGTGCCACCACACTCGGCTATTTCTTGTATTTTTAGTAGAGATTGGGTTTCACCATGTTGGCCAGGCTGGTCTCGAACTCCTGACCTCAGGTGATCCACCCGCCTCGGCCTCCCAAAGTGCTGGGATTATAGGCATGAGCCACTGTGTTCAGCCCAGTTCACTGTTACATGTGGGCTGCATGTGGTTGTACGCACATGTTGGGAGGCAGCTAAGGTTAGGAGGAGTGTGGGCACTGGTCTCACCTCCAGCATTTACTGTGTCACCCTGGCCAGTTGCTGAACCTTTCTGAGCCTTAATTGACTTATCTGTTTTTTTGTTTGTTTGTTTTCTTTTGTTTTGTTTTGAGACAGGGTCTCAGTCTGTCTCTCTGGCTGCAGTGCAGTGGCATAATCACTGCTCACTGCAGCCTCAGCCTCCCAAGAAGCTGGGACCACAAGCATGTGCCACCATGCCTGGCTAATATCTTTTTTGTAGAGATGGGGGTCTCCCTATGTTGCCCAGGCTGGTCTCAAACTCCTGGGCTCAAGCGATCATTCCTTCTCAGCCTCCCAAAGTGCTGGGATTTACAGGCATGTGTCACTGCACCCGGCCTGACTCATCTGTTAAATTGAGGCTAATGCTATTAGCTCCTTCCTGGGGCTCTTGAGAGGAGTAACTGAAGAATAATAGCAATGGTGGACACTGTCAAGAATTTTATGTGCATTATTAACTCACTTAATAGAATGCATCTCAACCCCTGGGCCTCATGACCCCAGGGATGGGGCTTATTACTGTCATCCTCACAAGTGGCTGTGGTTGCCAGAGCAGGAGTCCAGGCTGTCCGGCAGGGCCTGGCTGGGGTGGCTGGGCCCGCTGGTGGCTGCCCACCTGCTCGATGGCGTACTCCTTGCCAGCCACCTCGGCCACCTTGCTGATGCTCTCGATATGGTCCTGCAGGTTCATCTTGAGGCAACGAGCAAACGTCAGGTTGGCCTTGGGCCTGACGTTGATGTTGATCTGGTTGGACAGTGTCTCCCAGTGCCGGTTCCGCATGCCAGGGTTGCGCAGCCCCTGGATCAGCGGGATGTATGGTTTGAACTCCTCGATGCGGGCCCGGATGTCCAAGGCCACTTCCTGGCAGGCTGCCGGGTAGGACAGAAAGGCATGAGAGGCAGGCGGCAGAGGCAGGGAGGAGGGGATTGGCCGGCTTGGCTCCCTACCTGGCATGTCCTTGAACTGCTTCACGCACTTGTGCATGGTTTTGAAGGCTTCAACCACGTTCTTCTCCAGTTGCTCAGCATCAATGGCGGAGAGGGGGTCATTCATCCAGCTCTCCGACCAGCGCAGCCAGTCAGAGGCTGTGGTCCAAAGGTCCAGGTAGGGTTGGAACTCCTTCACCATCCTGGAGAGTTTGTCATACTGCAGGGACAGGACGGCAGGGCCGGGGCTGTCTTGGGACGCTCTCCAGTCTCTCTCCATGTTGCCCCTTCTTGGGTCAGGTCCTCTCCCTCTCCCTTGCTCCTGGCTGATGTCCCTGACCCTACCCCCACACACTTGGGCCTGGCCTCCCTTCTTCTCTTCCCACCTGAGATCTGGGCTCTGAGCTGTTGCACCAGACCTGGGCTGACCCTCAGGCCCCCTGCCTGGTACCAGGGGCCTCCTCAACCTGAGGGCCAGGGTTGGGCTGTCTCCACTGTGCAGCCTGCTGGGTCCTGCCCCCAAATGCCAGAGCCCTGCCTCCTGGCAGCTGCATCTACATGAGCTGCTTCCTCAAGCCTGGGGGACTGGGGGCAGAGTGCCTGCAGGAGGCCTACATTGGTGATGGGCAAGCTGAAGATGCGCTCGCGGTTGTTGTAGAGCATGGCCAGCTGCTGGCAGTCCTTCAGCTGCTTCTTGACACGCCGTACCTCATTGGCGATCTCGTGTGCCCGCGAAATCTCCACGTGGATGGAGAAGCCAGCTACCACCAGCTGCAGGCCAAGGAGCAATGGGTCAGATGCCCCTGCAGCCCCACTTGTGTCCACGCCTTCCCATGCAAACCCAGGGAACTGGAGGTCCCAGAACGTCCACTCCTCCCAGTTCTAAGGAGGTTGTTCTCCTGGAGTGAGCAGGTTCCTCACAGCAAAGCTAGGGGAGACCCAGTGCCCTGACACTGTGCCCACTGCCCAGTAGGCCGCCAAGGACACAACAGAAGAGCTGGGGACTGTACTGCTCTGAATCTTTCTGGAGCTTGCTGCCTAGGCATCTCTTTAGCCTTTGGGTTCATTCTTTCAGCCATTTATTCATTCATCCATCTGCTCGCCTATCACATGTTGACTCAGCACCTCCTGAATGCAAGAAGTGAGGCCAGGCCCTGGAGAACTGTGCATGTATGTGGTGGGGGGTGCGTCTAGCACCAAGCCTGCAGCCGTGCCCCACCTGCAGCCCTTCCAGCTTCTCTTGGAAGTTGTTCTGATCCATGATCTGGATTTTGCGGAACTTCTCCTCATCCTCCACATGCTGCTGCTGCACCAGCTCTATCTGCCCAAGGATCTTAGAAGGCCAGTTGCTGGCAATCCATCTGGCCGGGATGGGGGTGGAGATTGGGAGAAATATCATGGCTGAAGTGGTGGAGTGGCAAGGCCAGGCAGGGACATCCCACCAGGCACCCAGGCAGCCAGTGAGAAGGGGTTTAGGGGAAATCCAGGCAGCTGTGGAGGCCACTTGGGGCCGGACAGCTGGGAAGTGCAGGTGAGCTGGGAGGCGTGACTGCCACCATCAGGGAGGCTGCCCTGCCCCCTGGGAGCTGCAGTCTGCATCCAGTGAGATGCAGACCCAAGGTGCCCAGTGTAGTGACAGGGACCAAGGGGAAGTGAGAAGAATGAGGCCAAGTTCCCCTCTTAAGCCTCAGGGGCCAGAGGGGCCTTTCCTCAGAGAAGGCAAAGCCACAGTCTCTAGCCAGGGCCCTCAGGCCAGCTGCCTTCAGGTCAGACCAACTCCCTTTGCCCAGCTGACACAGGGGATCTGTGGGATGTGGGGCTTCCACCTGCAGCTGGCCTGGGGACGCTGGCCCTGGGGGAGTTCCCCCTGAGCACCCAGGTGCCCTGTCTGCCAGTGTCTCCCTTTCCTGGGCAGGGCCCTGATGGTCCTGACTCCCCCAGCATCTGTGAGGCAGCACTGGGTGTGGGGTCTCTGGCGGCCTCAGTAAGGCTTGGTTGGAAAAGGGCACCTAAGGCTGTTTCCCACAAGGCTTTTGACTTGGGTGGGGACAAATGCCCCTCTCCAGGGACTGCCCACCAGACTGAGCTTTGCCTCTCTCAGTGCTCCCAAGAACCCCAAAGGGCACCAGCCACAAACAGGAAACACTAGGTCCACAGTAAAATATGTGTATCAGGCTGGGCGTGGTGGCTCACGCCTATAATCCTAGCTGTTTGGGAGGGCGAGGCGGGTGGATCACCTGAGGTCAGGAGTTCGAGACCAGCCTACATGGTGAAACCCCTGAAAATATAAAAATTAGCCGGGCATGGTTGTGGGCACCTGTAATCCCAGCTACTCAGGAGGCTGAGGTAGGGAGAATCACTTGAACCCTGGAGGCGGAGGTTGCAGTGAGCTGAGGTGGCGCCACTACACTCCAGCCCGGGTGACAGAGCAAAACTCTGCTCCAAAAAACAACGAGCAAAACGTGTGCCAGGCCATTGACAGGACAGAGACAGGGTTGGGGAGCAGCTGAGGCCAAGAGGCCCAAATGAATTCCTTCTGCCCCACTGGCCACCTGGCCCTGGCTGGTCCCGGCCCATGTGTGGAGCCCTGGCTTCTGGAATGTCAGTGGGGTGTTTCTGGGGAGACTGCACAGACTGTGGCAGCTGGGGCATTTGGGAGCCTCTGCAGCTTAGCAGCTCCCCTCATGCTCCACCCCGCACCTGGCATGGGGGCCAAGCTCCCACTCACTTGTCATTGAAGTCATCTGAGCTGAGGTTGTAGAGGAATTCATCCATGACCTGGTAGTCATCCATGACCTTCACAATCCGCTCCTGCACAGACAGGTGGTAATGAGAACTTCACGTGTGCCAGGGAGGGGGTGGGTAATTGGAACCCGGCTCCCCAGAGAGACGGGTACTAGAGAGGGGCTGCTCTCTTTCAGAGTGGGGAGGCCTGGGCCAGGGGAGGAGGCCCAGGGTGCAAGGGCAGCATCAGGCTCAGGGCTCCAAGAGCCATGGCGGCCACACCTCCAGCTTCCAGCCCCCCTACCCCCAGACAGCAGAGCTCTGAAGCCCCAGGTCACAACCCCCTAAACCCCATCTGTCCTCTGTCCAACTACCTCACCCTCAGCCTCCTGAGTCCGACCTCCCAGCCCCTGCCTGCCCCAGCCCTCAGACTCTTAACACTAGCCCTGTGCCTCCCTGGTCCCAGTGCCCATGTGCCTGCCTCACCTCCAGGCCCACCAGCCTCTCCGGGATGCCCTTCATCCACTCTCGCAGCTCAGCCAGCTCCTCAATGCTGTTGGGCTTCTCATAGATCTTGCGGCTGATGCTGCGGAACTCCTCGCAGATCTGGCAGTGGGAGGAGGCGCTGGTGAGGGCAGCGTGCTGCTCCCTTGCCTTCCCTCGCCTGCTCCTCCTCCTTGGTCTCCAGCATCTCCCTACAGGTAACTGTTCCCTCCACCCCAACGCCCTGCAGCGCTTTCCAAGAGGGGTGCTCCTGGTGGGCTCCCTGGGTTGCTGAGGACTGTCAGCGGGGCAAGGGCGTGACCTGGCACACCTCACCCTTCCAGCCTCCTCCAGCCCTACCAACACACGCAGGGCTTCTGAGGCCTGCACTCGAATCCCCTAGCTCGATGAAACAAGTCCGTCAAGGGTGTCCTTCGTGAGGCTTCCCAGGCCTCTACAAGTCTGGGGAAGGAGGTGGAAACCCCCGTTTCCTGGGACCTCCCATATGGGACAGCTTTCTGCAGACAGGCAGGGATGGGGCAGGGTGATTTCCAGCTCCTTCCCTTGGCCTGGGAGTCCACAGACACCCCAGACCCTGCTTGGGGCCATCTTGCCGTGTATGTGAGGGTCCGTGTGTGCTGCTGTGGTCACTGAGGCGGGGCAGGTGGGCACTTACACTATCCACCTCCTTGTGCAGGCTCTTGGCAAGGATGTCCAGCATGGAAGTGGCCAGGGCCTTGCGTTTCTTGGACAGGCTCTGCTTGACGTTGTCGGTGTTGATGTAGAAAGGCCCAATGATGATGCTGCTGGGCAGCGAGCTGTCCAGGATCTCCTTCTCCCGCAGGTGGGTGAGCACTACCTCCCGCACCTCCTGGGCCAACAGGCCCTGCATCTGGTAGGCTCTGAGGACAGCAAGCACATGGGAAGGGGCGGAGGACGGTGAGCAGGGTGTGCAGGGGATACACATGCACAGACACACGGACACCCTCCGACGCGCATGGGCACACGTACGCACTTGAGAAAGGAGGCAATGTCATTGTTGTTCAGCTCCAGGTACTTTTGGTACTCCTTGGCGTAGGCCTGCAGTGGGATCATGGCCTTGGCCACGGCACTGGCGATGGTGGCCCGTAGCTCCTCCACCAGTGGCTCATGAAGGCCCACTGACTCCAGCAGGGGGTCACCGCTGATGAAGATGTCCTCCATCACCAGCTGCGGAGGGAAGGCATGTGGCAGGGCAGACCTGGATGAGCCAGGGGGTGAATGAGCAGAGGGGAGATGGGGAGTCCTCCCGAGGAGCAGGGCAAGCAGGGGCAGGAGGTGGCCTGAAGCCTAGTGTGTGGCAGGGTGGCCAAACACAGAAAGCGGGGATGCAGTGGGAGGAGGGGGTTTGCTGTGCTGTCTCTTTACAAGGCCAGAAGCCCCTGTGAGGCCCACCAAGGGGCAGCATCTTCCTCAGCCTGGGCATGACTCTGCCTGGGCCTGACTCAGCCCAGGACCAAGAAAAGGTGCAGAAAAGACAGCCGGGTCATGAGGGCTCTAACTGACCAGCAAAGGCAACAAGAAGGGATAGGACTACAGGGGCTCTTGGGCCTGGAAGTGGGCTGTGTGCAGCTGGGTGTGTGTGCAGTGGCAGTGACTGGTGGGGACGTTGGACAGAGGGTCTGTATGTGGAAGCTGGCCTGTGTCCACCTCTGGAGATGAAGAGAGAGGCCAAGAGCTGGGTGGGATCAAGGGCGTGGGGTCTACATCAGATCTGGCTGTGGCAGCAGAGGACCAGCAAGCCCAGGGTTCAGATCGCAGTTCCGACACTTAGCAGCTATGCAATCTTAGGCTATTACACTTCTCCAAGCCTCACCTACAAAATCTGACACTAGCAGCTACACAATCTTAGGCTATTACACTTCTCCAAGCCCAACCTACAGAATGCGAGTGTTAATAGGTCACAGTGCAGCTTGTGATGAGGATTAAATGGGATATTTGAGATTTACAGGGCTGAGCATGCTGCCTGCCCGACAGGAGGCCTGTGATACAGTTGAACTGTGGCAGCACCCCGAGCTCAGGGAGCCATCAGCAGCCAGGGCAGCAGGTGCCTGGGGCCTGCTCAGGCTGCAGCATGTACCTTCTCCAGCTGGGGCACCGCATGGGTGGCCAGGATGCCCTTGTTGAAGAGGTTCAGCAGAGATGCCTCAAACTGCTCCAGTGGGGTGCTATAGTGCACCCCAGAGGTGTCCAGCACCAGGTCCACGATGAACAGGGGATTCTTCCGGGGCCTGCAGGCAATGGCGGGCTGACTGTGGGCAGAGGCCAAGGAGGCCTGTGTGAAGGGGCAGTCCCCTGCCCTTCCTGCCAGCGCTATGACTCTTGAGCCTCTCCATGCACAATACTTGCCTTCTCCTTCCTCCCAGACACCTCCAAGTTACCAGAGAGGAAGACCCGGGCCAACCAAACAGGTTCCTCTGCTCCTCAGATGACCCAAGGTCCATGAGCACCACAAGAGAGGGAGGCCCCCCACCCCCGTGCTGAGGTTGCCAGGGCCTAGGCATTTGTAGCCCCCACACTCTCCCCAGGAGCCCATCTTCCTTGGCTTCCCATCTCTGCTACGCAGCAAGAACCACGCCTGGATCCCAGCTGGAACCCTCTGATGGCTTCTGACTGTACTTAGAATAAATCCAGCCCCCAGCTGAGACCTCAGGAGGCCCCGTGATATCTGGCCTGGTCCCTGTGAGCTCTCCCACTCCATCCTGAGCAGCCCTCCCTCCCCTCCCTGACTCCAGCCACACTGGCCAGTCTTTCCTTCCTCAACTGCGCCAGGCCCATCCTCCCCTCAGTGCCTCTGCCCATGCTGATCTCTCTGCCTGTACCTGCCTCCACCTCGCATCGCCTCACAACTTGTTTCTTCTTACATCTCAGGTCTTGGCACAGATGCCACCTCCTCCTTGACCCACCCCCAGTGTCTATCATGGCCCCTGCCAAGCCCAGCAATGACCGTGTGTATTTATTTATCTGCTTGCTGCCTGTCTTTCCCATGAGACCAGGGACGGGGCCTCTCTTGTTCCCCTAGAACCATGCCTGGTTCATGGCAAGTGCTCAAAGAATATTTCTCCACTGAGTAACTCAATGATCGAGTGAATGAAGGTCACCAGAAGCAATGCAAGCCAGGGCTGGCAGGACATTGCCCAGCAGCCTGCAGGGAGCTCGGCTCTCCTTACTGCCTGGGACCTGGCATGGATGGGCACCCTGGCCCTGGTCCCTGACCCTGCTCCATCCCAGCCACTGGGGCCTAGCAAGGAACAGTTCTGGTGTCAACAGGTGCCTCCGCCCTGCCAGGCCTCACCTGTAGGGGCTGTTAATTAAGTCGTCACCCCAGACCATGTCATCGGTGCAGTTGAGCACGCTGCAACAGGTGTCGCTGATGAACTGTGAGAAGCTGGCAAGTGAGTCCTGCACCAGGAAGCGCAGTGTGTCCTGCAGCATGTACTTCACCAGCTCCATCAGCTTGCGCAGCTTGGACATGAGGTACACCTCCCAGTTGGTCTCATAGAGGTTGTACCAGCCCTTGCTCATGTCGCGCAGGCTGCTGCGCATGGCCACCTTTAGCGAGCTGATCCAGCTGTCCTTGAGGAACATCTGCACCTGGAGTGGCCACAGTCATCATCATATGGCCACCCTGGGGACCCACCACCTATAGCTGCACTCAGGGACTCTACGCACCAGGGCACTTGGGGCGGCTCAGGGCTCATCTGACTGCGGAGGGATGTCCCCTACCCCAACTTACTGCCAAGCCCTGCCAACCAACAGCCTCATGTGACCCTGGGGGCCCAGGGCTGCTGGGCAGGGAAGGAGGGAAGAAAGGAGGGAGGGAGGACAGGGCAGCAGAAGCAGGACTTTCCCTCCAGCCATGAGCGAGAGACAGAGACCCAGAGAATGAGATGAGAGAAGCAGAGAGACAGAGAACAAGACAAAAACGGGTCAAGAGGGAAGGACAGAGAATGAGGTGGAGAGACTGACAGAGACAGAGTTGAGTGAGGAGGGGGTACACCCCCACCTCCCTCACACCCCAATCCACAGGTCAACATGGGGGTGCCTGAGGCTCCTGCTCCCCCTTCTAAGACAAGGGATCTGCTTCAGAGGCAACCAGAGTTGGGATGGAAAGGGATTGGAAAGAGAGCCTGCCCTGGTTTTCCCTTTCTCTCCAAGATGAGCCACTACCCTTGATCCCCACCCCAGCCTCCAGTAAGGTCTAGGAAGAGGCTGAGGCCAGGTTTTGAGAAAAGCAGGGGCTCACAGCCTCACCACGTGACCCTGGCCTTCTGCTGCAGCCGCGACCCGTGCCTGCCAGTTCTAAGGGTCTGCCCTGCGTTTGCCCCTCTGTGCCCTTGATGCCCACAAACCTGGGAGAAGGTCTGTGACTGGATCTGCTCAAACTCCTCCAGGCGGCTGTACTTGGAGAGGCTCGAGTGGAACAGGGACATGGCGGTCACCTTGTTGCACTCGGCCCTCACCTTGCTGAGGGCCGTGATGACATCTGGACGTGTGAGCAGGGACAAGAAAGTGAAGTCCTCCTTCTGCTCCCGGAAGTGGTACTTGGGGACACTCACCAGCCCTGCAGGGGTAGGGGCCAAGGGCCAGGATCAGACCCCGCCTGGCCAAACCAGTGGACAGGACAGATCCACAGGGTGCTTGAAGGAGGGCCGTGACTCCTGCCTTCTCCTTGAAGAGTGACTGGCGTTCCCAGAGCCCCGCCTTTCCATAGTTTGCCAGAGTGGCGCTGAAGCTCTTCAGTGAGGTGCCTACTCTGAGATGGGTAAAGGAATTCCTTCCAGGACCCCCTAGTCACAGGCTCCTCTGAGAAGTAGATGAGAACCAAGAACCCTCTCCTCATCCACTCCTGCCCATGCTGCACACAAGCTTAAGGTCTGTGCACAGCCTGCCCTGAGGCACCAAGGAAGGAAAGGGTGGGTACCAGAACCTCTTGGAATGCCCACTGTCCACACCCCAGCCTGCGTCGGGAGTATATGACATGCAGGAAGCTGAGTCTAGGAAGGTTGGCAGATGAGCTGAAAGCAAGGAGGGTTCTCAGGCCCCGGGGTCCTGCTCTGAGACTCGGTCTCCTCTCTTGCTACTGGAGGAAGAAGGACTATCCTCTAGGTCAGATCAGCAGAGCCCCTTCCACCCGCTGCTAAAGCATTGTTTCCTAGTACACATTCACCTTGCAACTTCTGTGCTATTCCCACTAATATGTTCAAAAAGAGCCTTCTTCCCCTCCCCTGGTCCAGAGCCCTCCAGGCAGCAGGGAGAAGTGGGACAAGTGCTGGAGACATGGGAGGTGCAGGGAGTGTTGGGCTGATGATGCCCTCAGTGGCAGGGCAGACGATCCTGGAGGGGAAGGTGGGAGGGGGCTCTGGCCAGGTGGATGGCCATGGGGCCCCCGTCTTGGTCCAGTGACGCTCACCTCGCTCAGGCACCTGCTCCTCCTCCTTCTTGGGGAGGGTCACGTAGGAGAAGGTCTCGGGCTTGGAAGAGACAATGTGGTCAAAGTTGATCTTGTTCATGCTGCGCTCATAGTCCAAGCTCACTTCTCTGGCGAGACTGCTGAGGTGCTCTAGAACCCTGCCCATGGAGATGGGAGATAGGGGAATCAGGGGCTCCACACCCTGTGAACCCCAGCCGGGGCCCAGGCTCTGCTCTGGCATGGACCTGGGGACACGCATTTAGGGCTTCCCGTCTGGATTCATGGGCACACCCCCATCTGGCCCTGAGCCACTAACCTCTAAGTGCACCTCCCCTGCTTCTTTCATGCCCCTTGTCCCCATTTTCTGTCCCCCATTTTCTGCCCCTTGTCCCCATTTTCTGTTGCCAGTCTCTGGGAGCCAAGGCAGGCCCCAGACAGTGGGATGGGGTGCAGGAAGTCCTGGGCCTGGAAGCCTCAGAGAGTGCCACTCACTGCCTGCACCTCCCCTGCAGCACCCCCGCCCGCTACCCTATGGCGCAGTGGAAGATGCCTGCCACTGAGCTCTTTTGCTTTCACCGAGCAATCATGGCAGCGCCTGGAAGGTGCTGAGAACTCAGGATGTGCCCATGACTGGGCCTGAGGGTGGGTGACCCCTGCACTTCACTTTGAAACTGGGCTCTGAGATCGGAAATCAGCAGACCTGGGGTGAGCGTGCATACCATCTCCCCCGTCCTCACACAGGCAGACCCCTTGGAGGCCATTTCACTCACTCACTCGCTTGCTCTCTCACTCACTCACTCGCTCCTCAGCACACATTGCCTATGCTGCTGTGTTCCGGCACCTGGCTTGCTCAGGCCTCATCTGAGCCAGCAGGCATCTCCGTCCTTTGTGGACAGGCCTTTCTGTTCCTTGAGTTGGTCTCTTCCATTGATCTCTCCCTCCCTCCCACCCCTGCCACCTCTGAATAGTCCCTTTAGCCCTGGTAATGGCACCACAAGGGAACCTCAGTTTCCTGCAGCCCATACTTGCACCAGAACTTCACAGGCAGGGGACTGGTCTCACCTTCCACACACCCTCAACCTGGCCTAGAAATCTACTCACTCCCTCCGAACCTGGAAAAGACTCTTTCTCACCTTCTCTGCCAACTCACAGACACGCCCTCCCTCACTGGGTGAAGTCCCTCGAATTTCATCCGGAACTCAGAAGCCATTGGACAGAAATGACCCCATCTCCGCACCCCGGAATCTCCCTGCCTTCTGCCAGGGTAGAAGGCATGCCCTGCTCTCAGGAAGAGCCCAGCAAGCTCAGCCACCTCAGTCTCTTTGCCTTCCCTCCCACGCCCTCCCAGGGGTCCCCACACACTCCAGTATGTCCCACGTTAGAAGCCGCCCCTTGACTTCCTTCCCTCCCTTGACTTTATCTTTTTTTTTTTTTTTTTTTTTTTGAGACGGAGTCTCGCTCTGTCACCCAGGCTGGAGTGCAGTGGCGCAATCTCGGCTCACTGCAAGCTCCGCCTCCCGGGTTCACGCCATTCTCCTGCCTCAGCCTCTCCGAGTAGCTGGGACTACAGGCACCCGCCACCACGCCTGGCTAATTTTTTGTATTTTTAGTAGAGATGGGGTTTCACCGTGGTCTCGATCTCCTGACCTCGTGATCCGCCCGCCTCGGCCTCCTGAAGCCCTGGGATTACAAGCGTGAGCCACCGCGCCCAGCCCTCTTTGTGTTTCTTTAAGAAAAACTGGTGTGCTCACTTCTTCCCATCCTCATCTCTTCCCTCGCTGCCCCTGAGGCCGCTCCAGGCTCTGCCTCATCTCACTGGCCTCTCAGAGACTTGGCACAGTGGCTCCCTCCTACTCTGCTGCACCACTGTCCTCACGGAGCTTCTGGGACACCCTTCCCCTGGATCTTCCTCACCTCCCTGACTTCTAAACGTTGGCCTATGCCAGGGATCCTGAGACCCCTTGTCTTCCCCAGCTACACCTCCCACCAGGTGAGCTCCTCCAGCCTCGGACTCTGAACACCACCTATTCTATTCAGCCAGAACCCTCACACCTATCTGCAGTTCTCTCCCCTCATTTATCCACTAGCCCACTCAACACTGACACTGGATGCCTCACAATGTGTCAGAACCAGCATGTCGGAAAGCAAGCTCTTCATTTCTCTCCATCCCCTGTCCCTCGCTTGCCCCTTATCCCCACTAGCCTCCTTGTCTCTGAACAGCATTGCACACACCCTACTGACCAAAGCCCTAGGGAGGGGTCCCTGGTCTCTTCCCGCTACTGGATGTGCAACACCATGACTGGGCCCGAGGGTGGGTGACCCCTGCACCTGATCCTGAAACTGGGCTTTGAGATTGGAAATCCCCAAACCTGGGGTGAGCTTGCATTTAGTCCATTAGCAGCTCTCATTGGCTCCACCTCTGAGGAAACCTCAAATATATCTCCTTCTCCCCTGCTGCTCAGCTACTATTCTGGTTCAAGCCACCATCATGATCTCTGGCCCTGATTATGGCATTAGTCTCCTCATTGATCTCCCTGCTTCCACTCTTGCCCCCTTACAACTCATTCTCCACTTGAGTTGGAAAAAATATATTTTAAACATGTAAATGATCAAGCCACTCCTCTGCTCACCACCACCCATGGCTTGCACAGACTGTCGGCCCGTGGCCGCGTCTCGGCCCCTGCTTGTGGTCCAGCCTCCCCGACCAACATCTCTCTCTGCATCCCAGCCACAGTAACCCTGCCCTGCTCCTCAAGTACCACAAAGTTGTCCCTACCTCAGCCTCTGCACTGCTGTTCCTTCTACCAGAATCCTTTTCTTCCCTTACTTTTTTAGACCTCAACTCAAATGTTATCACCACTGTGAGGAAGGCTTTCCCTGACCACCTAATATAAAGAAGCCCTTCTGAGACATCTCTATTCCCTTCTCTCGCTTGGTCTTCACAGCACTTATCAGAACCCTAAAAACCCAGATTTTTCATTGTCTTTCTGGCCAGTCTGAGAGTCCCCAGGGTGCAGGCTCTTTGTTGGAAATGTTCACTGCTCTGTCCCCAGTGCCTGGCACAAAATGGGTACTTCCACACATGGCTGCTTGCTGGCCTGACATCCACTCCCTCCCTTCTTCCTCAGTTTTGTTCCAGAATTCCATCCTTCCTCACTTGACTCAGGGGAAGATGACTACAGCCCCAGCTACAGGGGTACATCTCAGCTAGTCCAAGCCAGTCGTGGTGGAGCTTGCCCCGACTGCAGTTGGTTTAGGTGTGGGAACATGTCCCAGTTATGATCAACCACTGATGCAGAGATATAAAAGTCAAGCCCTTTGCAGTGAGCTAAGATTGCTCCACTGCACTCTAGCCTGGGGGACAGAGCAAGACCCTGTCTCAAAAAAAAAAAAAAAAAAAAAGTCAAGCCCTCTTGTTCTGGCTCCCTCCAGGACAAATTCAGTGGTGCCATGCTTGCTCCAGAGTTTCCCACAGGATCAGGCTGAGACTAGACTTCTAAAACCATATTTTACCAGCTGCTTCTTCTATTATACCCTGCTTCCTTCACTTCCTTATAGATTTCTCCTGAGAGGATTTCATCAATCGCTTGCACAAGAGTCCCCAAATCAGGGTCTGCTTCTAGGGAACCCAATCTAAGACAACCCTTGCTGTGGTCATGAAACTGCTGCTGCCATCTCACCTGAAGATGAAGCCAGCATACACTGCAGACAGAGCCCTGATGCACCAACCCTGGGGCGTCCTGCATTGGTTTTCCTGCTACAGGTACAGGAATGCACTTCCCTGCTGTCTAAGACAATCCGAGACCAGCATCTTTGATACTTAAAGCCAAAAACATTATAAATTGAATAAAATTCAAGAAACAGACTTCTGGACAGCCGAGGTAAGGTGGCTATATTGATTCAAATTTTCCAACACATCCTAAGAAGGAAGGAAGGAAGGAAGGAAGGAAGGAAGGAAGGAAGGAAGGAAAAACTAACGCTACCAAAACCCACACCTTTAGCACAACTAGAATAAGCAGAATGCCTAGACTTCAAATTATCTTTAAATTAAAAAAAAAAAGTCTATCTCCAGTGAGCTGTCTCTCACACTCTTGCTGCAAGTTTTCACAGAGAACAAGAGCAGTCTAAGAAAAACTGCAGAAAAGGGAAATAGTGGTAACCCTAAGATGGCTCTAAAATCCTACCAGAGGCCAGGCGCAGTGGCTCATGCCTGTAATCCCAGCACTTTGGGAGGCCAAGGTGGGTGGATCACCTGAGGTCAGGAGTTCAAGACCAGCCTGGCCAACATGGTGAAGCCCTGTCTCTACTAAAAATACAAAAATTAGCTAGGCATGGTGGTAAGCGCCTATAGTCCCAGCTAGTAGGGAGGCTGAGGCAGGAGAATCATTTGAACACAGAGGGCAGAGGTTGCAGTAAGCTGAGATCACACCACTGCACTCCAGACTAGGTGACAGAGCAAGACTTCATCTCAAAAAATAAATAAAAATAAATAAATAAATAAATAAATAAATAAATAAATAAAATCCTACCAGAAAGAGAAAGTAACCCAGGCTGGGGGCAGTGGCTAACGCCTGTAATCCCAGAACTTTGGGAGGCCGATGCGGGTGGATGAATTGAGCCCAGGAATTCGAGACCAGCCTGGGCAACAAAGTGAGACCCCCATCTCTACAAAAAATAAAAAAAATAGCAGGTGTGGTGGCACATGCCTGTAGTCCCAGCTACCAGGGAGGCTGAGGCAGGAGGATTACTTGAGCCCAAGAGTTTGTGGTTGCAGTTAGCTGTGATTATGCCACGGTACTCCAGCCTGGGTCAAAGTGAGACCGTATCTCAAAAAAAGAGAAAGTAACCCTAACTGTAAAAATACTGAAAAAAAGCCCTGGTAAATCAGAGCACTTACTACAAGGAAGGGATTTAAGGGCATGCAATTCAAGGCAGTGTTCTTTGAAAGGCATGACTTATGGGACAGGAGGTAGAAGGAAAGGGGTCATTTGTAGACTGGAGGATAAGGGAAAAGAAGCAAAAGTGAAATTTTGAGTTCCGCAAGATAAGAGGACAAAAACCTTGGAGGATCCACATCCCTCTTCCCAGCATGTGTGTACACAGACACACACACACACACACACACACACACACACGGAGCGCATTCTAAAAAAAAAAAAAAAAAAAAAAAAAAACTAATGTGCAATACTGAAAGAAGAGGGCGCCCTTGAACCAGAAAGCTTGCAAATCACTCCAAATCCTGAAATGAATAGGTGAACACCGACTACATTTACTTCTATAAGAAAAAGAGAGCATCTTTTAGCTTTGTTTGGACGTTTGAGAAGACGAGAACATCTTAACTGATAAAATTTCCATCACCCCTAAAAAAATAAACAAGGACCAAGCAGAAGAAAACTGTAACACAACACTTCAGCTAAATAGCCTAAACAAATGTTTGGACATCTGAAAAACCACCTTGAATCAGAAATTCAAACATAAAACATATAAATGGACAAATGTCGGTAAGAAAAGAGACTTAATTAAGCTCAAGGAAAAAATGGAAAATAAAATTATCTCAGGGAGGAAGCTGAAATTACAAGGTGCTCCAGAGAAAACAGAGTCAAATCAAAGCATAATGAAGTAAATTGAAGAAAGGCAGGATATAACCAAGAGAATAAAAATGAGAGAAAATAAAGGAAGTAAAAGAAAGAAAATAAATTTTTAAAAATAAATAAAATTAGAAAGAAAAAACTAAAAAGGGTCGGAAACTGGTTGAATTAAAAGATACGCAAAGCAGCAGCAATATATAAAAAGATACATACATACATACCTACATAGAGATATAGATACATAATGGAATCCTTGATGAAGAAAAACAAAAGAATGGAACAGAACCAAGATTTAAAACTATAATTCAAGGGAATTTTTTTTTTTTTTTTTTTTTAGACGGAGTCTGGCTCTGTCACCCAGGCTGGAGTGCAGTGGCACAAACTCAGCTAACTGCAAGCTCTGCCTCCCAGGTTCAAGCAATTCTCCTGCCTCAGCCTCCCGAGTAGCTGGGATTACAGGCACCTGCCACCACACCTGGCTAATTTTTTTTTTTTTTTGTATTTTTAGTAGAGATGGGGTTTCACCAAGTTGACCAGGCTGGTCTCAAACTCCTGACCTCAGGCGATCCACCCACCTCAGCCTCCCAAAGTGCTGGGATTACAGGCGTGAACCACCATGCCTGGCCAGCCTCAGACTTCTTAAAAGCACCACACAGGCAAGGCAACCAAAGTGGAGCATTTTTTAAAAACTTGTAGAATAAAAGCTGTGAACTAAGAATTTTATATCTGGTCAAGCTGTCCTTCATGTTTTAAATGTGTGACAACTCAAGGAACTCTATACCCTTGAGCTCTTCATGAGGAATCTACTAGAAAAGGAACTTTATACAACCAAGAGATGACAGGAGACTTCACAAAAAGATTGATATGTTTAACAGAGTTTATTGTAAGTTGAAGACTAAAAGGTGGAGATGAGTGTGGAGGAATAGTAATAATATTTTAACAGTTAAAATATTAAGTAGAGGCTGGGCACAGTGGCTCATGCCTGTAATCCCAGCACTTCGGGAGGCCGAGGCAGGTGGATCATTTGAGGTCAGGAGTTCGAAAACAGCCTGGCCAACATGATGAAATCCCTTCTTTACTAAAAATACAAAAAATAGCCAGGCATGGTGGTAGGCGCCTGTAATCCCAGCTACTCAGGAGGCTGGGGCAGGAGAATAGCTTGAGCCCAGGAGGCAGAGGTTGCAGTGAGCAGAGATTGCACCATTGCACCCCAGCCTGGGTGACAGAACAAGACTCCATCTCAAAAATAAATTAATTAATTAATTAATTAAGTAGAGCTGAGCATGGTGACTCACTCCTATAATCCCAGCACTTTGGGAGGCTGAGGTGAGCAGATTGCTTGAGCCCAAGAGTTTGAGACCAGCTTGGGCAACATAGGGACACCCCATCTCTACAAAAATACAAAAATTAACCAAGCGTGATAGCTCACACCTGTGGTCCCAGCTACTCAGGAGGCTGAAGTATGAGGATAGCTTGAGCCCAGAAGGTCAAGGCTGAAGTGAGCTATGATTGTCGTGCTACTGCACTGTGGCATGGGTGACAGAGCAAGACCCTGTCTCAAAACAAAACAAAACAAACAACAACAATGAAACAGGCCAGATACTAAAGGGTTAAGTAGGAAAGCAGGGGATAATGGAGACTATAAAAGAAACCACTAAAATAAAGGTACAGACCTTCCTAAACGCCAAAAGAAATTTTTAAAATAGAAGAACTAAGAAAACATATCATGTAGAGAAAGAAACATAGCATTGTATTACAATACACATAATGATTATAATATGAAGTAATATGACTGAGTTGAGGTCAAACCTATTAGCCATACCAATAAATGTGAATGGGCTTAACTTATTACAAGAAAAAGGTTTTAAATTTGGCTCACAAATAAAACCCAAACTATATGCTGAAAGTAAGAAACTGATCTAAAATGAATTAGTTTAGAAAGGCTCAAAATAGAGGGATTTATCAGGCAAATAGAAATAATAAAATGTCAGGTTGCCATGTTGATATCAAACAAAGTAAAATGCAGATCCAAAAGCATTAGAACTCCGCCAAAAGGCTCCTGGAACTCATAAACAACTTCAGTGAAGTTTCGGGAAACAAAATCAATGTACAAAAATCAGGAGCATTTCCATACACCAATAATGTTCAAGCTAAGAGCCAAATCAAGAACACAATCCCATTTACAATTGCCACAAAAAAAAAAATACCTAGGAACACATTTAACCAAGGAGGTAAATGATCTCTAGAAGAACTACAAAACACTGCTAAAAGAAATCAGAGATGACACAAACAAACGGAAAAACACTCCATGCTGATGGACTGGAAGAATCAATACTGTTAATATGGCCACACTGTCTAAAGCAATCTACAGATTCAACACAATTCCCATCAAACTACCAAGTCATTTTTCACAGAACTAGGAAAAAATTAGCCTAAAATTCATACGAAACCTAAAAAGAGCCTGCATAGCCAAAGCAAACCTAAGCAAAAAGAACAAAGCTGGAGGCATCACCTTATCTTCAAACTGTACTACAAAGCTACAGTAACCAAAACACCATAGTACAGTTACAAAAACAGACACATAGTCCAATGTAACAGAATAGAGAGCCCAGAAATAAAGCCACACACCTACAGCCATCTGATCTTCAACAAAGTTGCCAAAAATATGCAATGGGGAAAGGACTCCCTATTCAATAAATGGTGCTGGGATAGCTGGCTAGCCATATGCAGAAGATTGAAACCGGACCCTTACCTTTCACCATAAACAAAAATTAACTCAGGATGGATTAAAGATTTAAGTTGTTCTTTTTTTTTTTTTCCTGAGAAAGGGTCTGGCTCTGTCACCCAGGTTGGAGTGCAGCAGTACCAGCGCGGCTCACTGCAACCTCCACCTCCTAGGTTCAAGTGATCCTCCCATCTCAGCCTCCCAAGGAGCTGGGACAACAGGCACACCCCACCATGCCTGGCTAATTTTTTTGTATTTTTTGGTAGAGATGGGGTTTCACCATGTCGTCCAGGCTAATCTTGAACTCCTGAGCTCAAACCATCCACCTTGCTCGGCCTCCCAAAGTGCTGAGATTACAGGTGTCAGCCATCTCGTCCAGCCAGGATTAAAGATTTAAATGTCAGACTTCAAACCATAAGAATCCTAGAAGAAAACCTAGGAATCACCATTCTGGATGTTGCCCTTGGGAAAGAATTTATGACTAAGTCCTCAAAAGCAATTGCAACAAAAACAAAAATAGAAGAGTGGGACCTACTTCAAGAGCTTTTGCACAGCAAAAGAAACTATCAACAGAGTAAACAGACAACCTGCAGAACTGGAGAAAATATTCACAAACTATGCATCTGACAAAGGTCTAATATCCAGAATCTATAAGAAACTTAAACAAGTGTACAAGGAAAAAATGAATAATCCCATTTAAAAAATGGGAAAAAGGGGCCGGGCGCAGTGGCTCAGGCCTGTAATCCCAGCACTTTCGGAGGCCAAGGTGGGCAGATCACCTGAGGTCAGGAGTTCGAGACCCACCTGACCAACATGGAGAAACCCCGTCTCTACTAAAAATACAAAATTAGCCGGGCATGGTGGCACATGCCCGTAATCCCAGCTACTCGGGAGGCTGAGGCAGGAGAATCGCTTGAACCCAGGAGACAGAGGTTGCAGTGAGCTGAGATTGCGCCATTGCACTCCAGCCTGGGCAACAAGAACAAAACTCCATCTCAAAAAAACCAAAAAAAAAAAAGGGAAAAAGGGCCAGGTGCGGTGGCTCACATCTATAATCCCAGCACTTTGGGAGGCCGAGGCAGACGGATCACCTGAGGTCAGGAGTTCAAAACCAACCTGGCCAACATGGTGAAACCCCCCTCTCTACTAAAAATACAAAAATTAGCTGGGCATGGTGGCAGGCACCTGTAATTCCAGCTACTCGGGAGAGTAGCAAAAAAAAAAACAAAAACAAAAAAACAAAACAAAACAATCACCCATTGCTTTTTTTGTTTAAAAAGCAAAAAAAAAATCACACATTTTTTAAAAAGCTTATAGATCATGCCTGTAATCCCAGCACTTTGGGAGGCCGAGGTGGGCGGATCACGAGGTCAGGAGATCGAGACCATCCTGGCTAGCATGGTGAAACCCCGTCTCTGCTAAAAATACAAAAAAATTAGCTGGGCGTGGTGGCGGGCGCCTGTAGTCCCAGCTACTTGGGAGGCTGAGGCAGGAGAATGGCGTGAACCCGGGAGACGGAGCTTGCAGTGAGCCGAGATTGTGCCACTGCACTCCAGCCTGGGCAACAGAGCGAGACTCCCGTCTCAAAAAAAAAAAAAAAAAAAAAGCTTATAGAATAAGGATTTAAGAAAAAAATACGAGAACACATGGACACAGGAAGGGGAACATCACACACCAGGGCCTGTTGTGGGGTGGGGGGAGGGGGGAGGGATAGCATTAGGAGATATACCTAATGGGTGCAGTACACCAACATGGCACATGTATACATATGTAACAAACCTGCAGGTTGTAAACATGTACCCTAAAACTTAAAGTACAATAAAAAAAAAGAGGGAAGAAAGTGAAACAAAAAAATATATATATATACATTTTATATATATACACATTATATATACACATAAATTTTTTTTTAATGGAGTCTCACTCTGTCACCCAAGCTGGAGTGCAGTGGTGTGATCTTGGCTCACTGCAACCTCTACCTCCCGGGTTCAAGAGATTCTCCTGCCCCAGCCTCCTGGGTAGCTGGGATTACAGGCACCCACGACCAGGCCCAGCTAACTTTTGTATTTTTAGTAGAGACGGGGTTTCACCATATTGGCCAGGCTGGTCTCGAACTCCTGACCTCAAGTGATCCACCTATTGCACTCCAGCCTGGGTGACAGAGTGAAACTCCATCTCAAAAAAAAAAAAAAAAAAAGTTTTTTTAAAAATTAAAAGTTTATAAAATAGAAAAGTTGGCTGGGCACAGTGGCTCACGCCTGTAATCCCAGCACTTTGGGAGGCCAAGGCAGGTGGATCACGAGGTCCCAGCTGCTCAGGAGGTTGAGGTGGGAGGCTTGCTTGAGCCCAGGAAACTGAGGCTACAGTGAGCCAAGATCGCCCCACTGCACTCCAGGCACTCCAGCCTGGGTGACAGAGTAAGAACCTGTCTCAAAAAATACACTAAAATAATAAATAAAAAGAGCTTCCTTGGAGAAACAGCTGGTTTCAGGACTGGACCTGGGAAAGTACATAATGAGCCTGGAAATTCTTGCTGTGCCAGAAAGTAAAGTTATCTTAGGGGCATCTTGCTAATAAATCATCATCTAAGGGTTTTGAAGAATGATGGAAACATGGTAAAACGACACAGGAATTAGCTTGAAAAGTCTCCCGCTGGCCAAATCTAGGACAATTTGAGCACCAAAAATTTTAAAAAGTAGTCAATTGTAACCCTTTGAATAAAATAAGGATCCAGGAGTCCATATGGATAATGAGAGACCTGGAGATGAACAAAAAATTGTTTGAGGCCCCAGCAAGTCCATAGGGCAATAGGCAGGACAGTCTCAAACAGATGAGCCCTGAGGGAGCTCCACCCTGGAGTAGCACCAACTTCCTATGGGAAGGTTCCCTGGAGAAGGCGATGCCCAGAATGGGGAAGGCCGAGCGGGGACTCACGAGGGGACCTTGTGAATCCGAGGCGTGCTCAGGGCCCATTGCTTGATCTTGCTCAGGCTCTGTTCACTGATGACACGCTGGCCGTCAGAGGGTATGCAGTCCACATACAAGTTGTAGAGCAGCAGCGCCTCCGTGTTCTTGCGCAGGGCGTTGGCCTGGACCACACGTTGTGCGAACATGCAAGGGTCCTCAGCGCAGAAGAGAAGCTGGATCCGTGGCACCCAGTACTGACAGACCTGAAGGGGTGGCCTTCCTGGGGGCCGGGTGAGAGGGAGAAGGGGACACGCAGTCAGGCTTTCTGGGCTGAAACACTAGGTTCCGGCCGGCTGTGCCGTGGATGCCCAGTGGCCCTGAACAAATTGTTTCCCTCTTCTGACCCCCTGTTGCATCTGTGAAATGGGCATGACGACACTCCCTGCCCGGCCCATCTCACAAGGTGTCATGGACGGATGGGAAAGCACTTAGACAAGGCTGGGGCACGGTGGCTGACACCTTTAATCCCAGCACTTTGGGAGGCCGAGGAGGGAGGATGCTTGAGGCCAGGAGTTCGAGACCAACCTGGCCACCATGGTAAAACCCTGTCTCTACTAAAAATACAAAAAAGTAGCTGGGGTGTGGTCGTGGGCGCCTGTAATCCTAGCTACTTGGGAGACTGAGGCACAAGAATCACTTGAAGCCGGGAGGAAGAGGTTACGATGAGCCAAGATTGCACCACTGCACTCCAGCCTGGGTGACAGAGCCAGACTCTGTCTCGAAAAAAAAAAAAAAAAAAAAGAAAAGTATTTAGACAAGGAGTTATACAGGCATGGCTGCTCAAGTGCCCATCCCTTGATCCCACACCCAGGGCAGGCATCACTTATTGATGGGACTTGGGCTCAGAGCTGACATGCCAAATAACGCCCACTTGCCCTTTCCGGGGTCTCTGAGTGATGAGTCCTCTGGTCCTCACCGGTCAGGGCGTTGGGCAAACAGAAAAGTAGAATTCAGACCTGATCTGGCAGTGCCCTGGGCGGAGTTGGCCTCAGTCACAGGCCGGCCAGGCCCAAGCTGGGGGTCTACTTGGGGCAGCGGCAGGACCTCATACCTTCAGGGGTGACCCCTGCATTCAGGATGGGCCTCCCCATCTCATCTCGCACCAGGCCTTTCTCGTCTGTCTTGTGTACCAGGTACAGCTTCTTCTCCTCGTCGTAGTCCAGGACGCCGACCTCGCACCATTTGTACTTCAGCTTCTGACTCTTGGGGTCCTCTGAAATAGGAGGGGAAATTCCACCAGTGCCCCCTGCCATGGGGGCAGGAAGGGGCCTCTGAGTGCTGGCAGCAGCGCTGGGAATGGGTCTCAGAGATCACCAGTCTGGTGTCTCTCCCGCTGGGATGCCCCTCTCTGCTCCAGCAGAGGCAGGGCCCTGCTTCCTCCCAGCTGAGCTGGGCTCTGAGGAACCCCGTGCTGCAGGCAGAGCCAGAAAGACCAGGCTTCTCTGCCCTGGTGCTCAGCATAACCTCTACCAGGGCAGAGAGACACACAGGTCAACGGGAGGCTGGGACAGGCGGCACGAAAGCCCCAAGTTAAAGGAGACCTGCTGAGAACCCAGTTGTAAAGGTCATGAATGAGTTGGACCCCCTTCAAGGTGACCATGGCCAGGGTGAAGCCCTCCCCACAGGCTTCCCCTGGCTGCTCAGTCCCTGGGCCCCTCATCTGAGAACAGGGCACGGCAGGGCAGGGCAGGGCAGGAGCCGCTCTTTGGTCAGGCTGGGCCTCCCCCTGGTTTCCTGGGCTGAAAGCCTGTGCCCACTTCTCTAGCTTACCTCCTGCCGCTGCCCCTCACACATTTCTCTCCAGCCACACTGTATGTCTGGCTATTCCTGTGAGTTTCGACCTTGTTCCCACTGCAAAGCCTCTGCACTGGCTGTGCCCTCAGCTTGGAACACTCTCCACTCAGGTCGCCTCATTGCTAGTTGTTCCCTTCACCAAGGAGAAACCTCTGTGCCTAAAATAGCACCCCTGTCCCAGGCACTCTCTGACTTGTTACCCCATTCTGTTCCTCACAGTGCTGAAAGTCATACCACTTATGCATCAGCTCCTGGTTCACAGCTGACCTGCTCACACCAGTGTCAACTCACTAAGGGCAGGAGCGACTTTGTCCCATCTCAGTCATAGCTGTGTCCCTGGGCCTGGAATGGAAACTAGTACCTTGCAGGTGTTCGATAAACTTTTGCAGAAGGAAGATGCACACACATGGTGCCCAGCAGAGCAGCCGCAATACATAGTGGCTTAAAAACAAACTGAGGCCAGGCGCGATGGCTCATGCCTATAATCCCAGCACTCTGGGAGGCAGAGGTGGGCGGATTGCCTGAGCTCAGGAGTTCGAGACCACCTTGGGCAACATGGTGAAACCCTGTCTCTACAAAAATACAAAAAATTAGCTGGGAGTAGTGATGTGTGCCTGAAGTCCCAGCTACTCGGGAGGCTGAGGCACAAAAATTATTTAAACCTGGGAGGTGGAGGTTTCAGTGAGCCGAGATAAAAACTGTTTATTTTTGTTTTGTTTGTTTCTGTTTTTGTTTTTGTTTTTGAGATGGAGTCTCGCTCTGTTGCCCAGGCTGGAGTGCAATGGCGTGAGCTCCACTCACTGCAAACTCCGCCTTCCAGGTTGAAGCAATTCTCCTGCCTCAGCCTCCCGAGTAGCTGGGATTACAGGTGTGCACCACCACGCCCAGCTAATTTTTGTATTTTTAGTAGAGACGGGGTTTCATCATGTTGTTCAGGCTGGTCTTGAACTCCTGACCTCATGATCCACCTGCCTTGGCTTCCCAAAGTATTGGGATTACAGGCATGAGCCACCACACCTGGCCCCCTGGTTTTTTGTTTGTTTGTTTGTTTTGTTTTGTTTGAGTTCTACAGACTGGGTTGAGGAAGGAAGGGCTGGAATTCTCAGGAAATGCTCCCCACCTGTTGACACCAGCTAGCTGAGTAAAGGATGGGTAAAGAAAGCCTACAGCTCACCTATTTTGCTTCTCTGTTTTGCTTTTCCCTTCCCTTCCTAGTAGATTGCCTTTCTGAAAATGCTGGCCTTGTCTCGGCTCAACTCAGATGAAAAGATGTCACTGGAAGCTCCCAGCAGAAAACAAGAGGTCCCCGGCAGAGCCCCTCCCTGCTCACCCCTCCTCCCACCCATGCCACCACCCCAGACCAGGGCCATGTGAAGGGGTGTAAGCAGAGCACCTTGGTGGAGGCTGCTACTTGGTGCATTTAAGGCTAATGCAGCCCCAAACCTTCTGGTTTTATCACCAGGAATTGGCGATCTGGGAACAATTGAGTAAATTATTTTTGTAATTAAGTCCAAAATAAAGGGAACATTCTGGGCTTCTTGTCTAGTTCAGAGAAATTGATTCTAGCATTAACATGTTTTTAAAATGAAACATAAATTTACAGCCTGCTCAATGGACTCACTGTGCAGTCTTAAAACCAGTCATGGCTCTCACAATCCTGCTTCCCACCTGGAGCTGACCTACTGAGCCCACTCCCCACTCACAGCATCTTGTCCACCCATCAGGTGGGGAGCAGAGCAGCCTTCAGCCCTGCACAGGGGAACAGCCACCTCCAACTTCCCAAATGATGGCCCACACCTTCCTAGGATGTTGCATCGACACCCAGCCGCGCAGGCCGAGACGTCAGCCATGGATGCCCACCTGGCACTGCTTTCCACAGCAGGAAACGGGAGAGCCTCCACAGCCGCTGGGGCAGGCCTGAGGCCAAAGGAGTAGCCAGGGGCACTCCCTGGGCAGATACGGACAAGGCCAAGACAAGGCAAACCTGTGTGGCATCAAGTGGGCATGGTGAGGTGTGACAGTGGTAGTGGATGGGTGACAGTAGGCGAGTGTGTTTCTGTGTGGTGAAAATGTGTACGTGAGAGCGATTGTTGGGGGTGTGTATGACAGTGAATGTGCTTGTCAATGTGTGTGATGATGGGGATGTGTGTTTGTGAGCAAGTGTGTGATGGTGTGTGTTGTGCACACAAAAGTGAAAGCTGAGAGGCCACGGTTAGAGCTGCAACAATGGGGCTTCTGGGTGGAGGGATGGAGAGTGGAATTGTGCCCCTCGTGCATGTTTCAACATTCCCAATGAGCATGTACATATTTTACTACCAATAAATCAACGATTTTTCAAAACACTAGACAGCTGTCCCTTTTCCAGCTCTCCCAACAATGCTCTCCCTGGTCCTTGCATTCCTGCCTCTGTGAGGCCAGCTCCTAGGCCTGTCTACCAGCTGAGAGGTCTTGAAAGACCCCTCACCTCTGGTGGCTGCCAGGTCCCAGGGGAGCCCAGGAGTCTGTGACAGGGCTGCTACTGGAATGAGATAGTGCCCCCACTCCAGACTGGCCTTGCTCACCATGCCCCAGGAAGTCATCAGTGGGCAGGAGGGCTTTTCCTGGGACAGGTTTCCTGTCCAGAGACCCTGGCTCCAAGCCCATGTTGATCCACTCTCTGGGAGTCCGGCAGTCAAAGTCCTCATTGTCAAATACCTGGAAGAAAGCAGGCCAACATTGGGAGGAGGCAGCTCCTCTAGTAGGGCCCAGGTGGGACTGGGTGTGCCAAAGGATGGGGTGCCTAAGTAATCCCCTCCCCAGGTGAGAGAGCTGCAAGGTGGGACTGGGGGCTGGGGGCTGACCCTCTCCACTGCTAGGACTGGGGGTTGAGCCTCTCCACTGCTGCTCCCAGGGGTACACAGCATCTGGTTGGGTGAAACCCTAGATCCCCATCCAGCCAAGCCACCTGAGGCTCAGGCAGAGGGGTGTCTAGGGACCCAGAGCAGGTGGTGGGTTCTTTCTCCCACTGCCCAGGGCCACCTAGCTCAGGACCAAGGGAAGAGGTGGCCCTTGGGTTTTCCAGGGGACCCTACTTCAACTTGGAACTGGTGAGATTCGGGGCTGTCAGGAGGCAGCCCTTAGCTAGACTCAGCTTTACCTCCTTACAGGGACCACCAGGTGAAAGACACTCAGGGCCGCAGAGAGGAGGGGAGGGGAGGTGGGTGAAAGCCAGAGCCAGGCCATGCTCCCTTTCTCCTCCCTGGATTCGTTTCCTGATTTATACCCCAAGGGGGTGGCACTGATTCCCTCTTCCATCCCTGCTCTTCTCATTTCAGTGAGCCCAGAAGCAGCTGCCTACCCTGAGGCGGGCACTGGTCAGGGAGGACTACTCCACAGTCCAGCTGGGCTGCATCTAGGTTGCACATGGGTGGCACGGAGCCCGAGGCCAGGCATACAGGCTGCCCAGGGAAGAAGCAAAGACTCAGCATTCCAGGGAGGCTGGGGGCCCCACCTGCCCCATCTAGGATGCTCAAAGTACCTAGGATGGGTTCCTATTGTTGACCTGCCCTGTTTGACAAGAGAGTGCTGGTGACTGGTGTGGGAATTCCCTTTCAGATCTGACTCCTGAGCTTCCACTGAGGTCCTGCACTTCTGCCCCGTCCCTCAACCATCTGTGGAAGCCCGGCTCACCTTCAGTGGGAGGTAGATGGGGAAGAGTGGGTCATGGCCCTGCTCGATGGTTTGGGGATGCTGGGGGTCCAGGTGCCTGGGCATGAGCTTGCTGGAGTCGATGCCCTGGCTGAACAGCAACTGCTCAATGTCCAGGCTCAGGTACTGCTGTTTCCTCCTGGTCAAGGGCAGGGAGGGGACCTCAGGATGGCTTGGCTCGTGTGAGGTGGCTCCATGGGTGTCCACAAGGGCCTACGGGGTTGTGGGGACAGGGGTGTGGCCGAGAGACCCCTCTGAAGCCCTCTGCCCCTCTGAGACTCATCCGGAAGTGGTGTGGTGGCTGGGGCTGGTGTCCTGGGCTCCAACTGCCCTTCTGTCCCACCCCACAGTCCCATTCATTGACCTCAATGCCACCTTCCCCAACTCCATAACATGTAAATTGTTCCTATTAAGACACCAAAGGGCTAGAAGATTCGATCTAAACACTTGTGCACAGGCTCTGCCATGAAGATTGTCACCTGGCGATCTGAAGTTCCTCATCCCGAGACGGGTGGATGCCACCTCCCGGACAGTCTCCCCACAGCCCACCCAGCCGTACCTCTCGATCTCAATCTTGCGAGGACGCTGGCCTGGCAGCACCTGGAAAGGCACCTGCACCTTGGGCTCGTAGGCCTGCAGTGGGAAGTCAGTCTGGGTGAGCAGCTGGGTGGTGGACCCGATGCACTGCTGTTCCATGCGCTCCTGGAAGTCCTCAGGAACCTCAAAGGTTCCAACTGCAGGCAGAAGCAGGGGCAGGGGCTTCGGGGCTCAGGCCAGCATCCAACAACCAGCCTCCACCCCATAAAATAAATCACCAACCAGGTAGTATGCTTTGGCGTGTGGGAAGCTCAGAGCTTGCCTGTGGCTGGGCAGTGGCTGGGAGAACACAGGCATGGCACCAGGTGTCCTGGGGCTATGAGCCTGGAGGGACGGTGGCTTCCAGAAGGTCTGTCCTGGCCCTGCTCTCCCTGTCCAGAGCCAGCATGCTTGACCACTCCTTTCCATACCACCCAGCACCAGGGGCCATTGCTCAAGCCAGGTGTTGAGTTCAACAAGGGAGAGGGTTACCACTGGATAGGAAGATGAAATGGGATGGTCTCCTCCCACCCCTACTGCAGAGGCCCCCTCAGCATATCGGAGTCTGATATTCATTCCCTGAGGCCATTGCCAGCTTGGGGCATCCTGGATACTGTGGGTGGCTCCACCACTCTGGCCCTGCAGGACCCTCAAGTCACAAAATGACTGTCCCTACTTAGATGAGCAGGGTATACAGAGGCTTCCATTCCATACCTGGGGGAAGGGGAGTTGGTGGGGAGAGACCCATTGATAGGGTGACCATCCATCTCAGTTTGCCCGCGACACCAGATGGTCAATGGAGAAGGACCCACTCAGTGGCCAAGAAGGAGCCAGGGCGAAGAGACCCATGCCTGGCCTCCCAACCCTGCTGCGTCCGCGGGCCAGGGCAGGCTACCCCAGCCTTCGGGCAGCAGAGTGAATGTCCACTACTGGCTGCCAAGAGCCCTGACTGACACTACCCTGTGCCACTAGGGGCTGTTTTTTCTCATGTGGGCAGAGCTGCCATCTGCCGATCACCCCCTGCCCACCCTGCCATGTGTGGCAGGAGCACCATTCCCAATACCCCCAGTGCTGAGATCTGTGGTTAGTAATCATTTTCTGGGTCACAGATACTTGTGAGACTGTTGGAAACAATAGGCCAGACCCTCAGATAAGTGCACAAATGTACATGCTTGTGATGTTTTCTAAGTCCTGTGGGCTCCAAGAGGACTGGTCTGGACAGTGGCAGGAAGGAGCCAGGTCTTTCCTGGGGGTGGGGAGGAAGGGCAGACAGGGGGAGCCACAGGGCATCTGGGCCTGATCCAGACGTCCTGTCTGCCAGGGGAGAGGCACAAACCCTGGCCAGGTGGGAGGCCACCTGCGCAGTTCCTCACCACCACTCAGAGCTTCTCCTGGAGCCCCTGTTCTCCCCTCTGCCACTGGGGAAGGCCCCTGCAGACCTGTCCCAGTGTTCGCCACCCCAGCTGTGCTCTGAGACTCTCCATGAGCCTGAGAGGAGAGGCCCCCTTTCCTCCTTCAGCAGGGATCTCCCAGGCATCTATCTGAGCCAGGTCCTATTCTAGGTGCTGGGGCCCCAGCAGGAAGCAACTCAGACAGTCCTGGCCTCTTCAGGGCCCACATTCCAGAAGAGGCAGAAAATACACCCATATGCCCTTCTGACCTCAGCCAGGGAAAGAAAGCTGTGGCTCTGACCCCTGGCAGCCCAGCCCAGCCCAGTGTCAAGGTCATGGCTCCACTAAGAGTAATGACTCGGTAGCTGTGGCTGAGCACTCAGCAGGAGTGGGAATTTGTGAAGCACCCTGTTTCTTATTATCCCTGCTCCACAGTTAAGGAAGCTGGGGCCCACAGCCAAGAAAAAGCTGTCTCCCTGAGGCCAAAAGCCTGCTTTGAAATACCTCCCGGGACCCACTCACACAGCCCTCCTGAGCACTGACCTCTTGGGGTGAACTTGTCGAGGTCAGCCTGCCGCAGGAGGTTCTGGCTCATTCGGGGGCCACGACACACCTCCTGAAACCAAACCATGGAGCCCTGAGTATGTGTCAACCTCCCAGGGACAGGCAGGACCCGGGAGGGACCGCAAGCCCAGGCGCCTCCCTTGAGGCCTACCAGGGAGCACTCCAGGAGCACAGGAGTGGGTAGAACCAGTGAGTATGCACAATTCCCCGTTCAAAGGCCACAGTGGGCAACAAGCTGTGGCTACCCAGGACATCCTGGCCCCAACCCATTCTGGTCCAGCCCAGCTCCCCTCCTTGATCCGAGAACACTCCACAGTGCATCCCGGGGCTGAGCCATGAAGCAGGTACTGCAAGGCCAGCAGGTATCTCTGTACATACCTCCTCTCCCAAGGGCCACTGGCACTGCAGGTTTAATGCATATCAGGGGGTCCTTACCCTGTCTTTCTTGGCTCCTCCCTGGCCTAAAGCCTAAGGCTGCCTGGGACCTACAGGACTCTGAATTCTCTCCTCGTCATTCCCTCCCCTCTTTCCCCTGCCCCCAGCCTCCTCCCTCTATCTCTCCCCTCGCATTCTAGCCTTCTTCACACAGCCATGCCCTCTCTCAGGGACCCCAGGTCTTTGTACCTGTTGTCTCCTCTGCCTGGAACATGCTCCCAGGCCCCACTCTTACATCCTGTCTCTTAGATCTCAGCAGTACATCACCTCATCTGTGGAACCTTCCCAACCAGAGCCAGGGGAAGGGGTCTTCCCTACCAAAGCCACTGCCCCACGACAACGACAATAGGGATGTGGGCGTCTCATCCCTGCTGCATCTCCAGGGCTCCATCCAGGGCCTGGCACACAGCAGGAGCTCAGTAATGAGTTGTCAAATGAATGGACAGATGGATGGGTGGTGAGAAAAATGGATGGAAGGATGGATGGGGGGGAATAGGCGGTAGATGGATAGAAAGACAGATGGACAGATTGATAGACAGACAGCTAAATGAACAGATGGACTGACTGATGGGGAGAAGGATGAAAGGATGGGTGAACGGAGCCCAGAGGAAGGGTTGAGGCTTGGTAAGGGATGGCTGCCATACTCACCCCAAGTTGATCCAAGGTTCCAGGGCTGAGGATGTCGGAGTAGAACCCACGCTGCTTCATCAGCGGGTACTTCTTATCAGTGCCTGTCAGGGGTGACTTCCGGGGCTGCCCCAAATCTGAGAGTGTGGGTGGGGCTGGGGGCAGGGGTAAATGTGGGAGCTTGGGGTCAAGGGCTGGAGGATTTCCCAATCCATAGTCTGATCCTGGAAGAATCTTCCCCGGGTTATATTCTAGGCCCCTGTGGGTCCCCGCTTGGACTGCAGGAGCACTGCTGCACTCTGGGCCCTGAGGGGTCCTTCCTGGGCTATAGCCTTTACTGTTAGGCTGCTCCATGCTGCTCCTCAGGGAGATGCCCCAGCCGAAGCTCCTAGGAGAAGAACCCAGCGTCAGTCAGCCCTTGCCAGCCTCTGTCTCAGCCCCCAGACACATGGATGCCTAGACTGCCTGCCTGCCACAAGCCCCAGCCCATGACCCATGGGTAACAGAAGAGCAAGAAGGAGGGAGTGGTCTCCTCCTAATCTGAACAGGCATACAGTACCCCAAGTCCCACCAGGAGATGGTGGGGCCTGCCCTGGACACTGCATGTGAGAAATGAGCCCACCCAGAGTTAAGGGCTGAGTGAGGGGAAGCACTGCAGATGCCCCCAACCCATGCATGCGACTGCACTTGTCCACCCCTCTCCCCCATTTTATAGCGCAAGGCCTGACTTCTCAGTAGCAGGAGATAGGGAGGGAGGCCCAGAGCTTGCTCACCCAGTAAATTTCCCTAAAATGACTTTCAGCCAGTAGCAGCCCCAGCACCCCCAGCCCAGCCCTGCTAGACTTCCCTACCTTTTTCCAATGTGGTGCATGAGCCTCCCTAGCACCTGTGAGCGCTGGACCATGCCCTGCCTCCCCTGTGTTTGTCCACTCTACTTCCCCCCATACCCTGGAGCCAGAGGACTAAATGGTCTCCCCAGCAGGACCCCAATCCTGACCCTCCATTGGCTCACAGATCTACCAGCAACAAAATAGCATTCACCCACCCTGGCTCTCAGGGTCAGATAAGCTCAGGAAACGTATACCCTCCCATCTTATGCAAAGGGAGTAGCAGATGCCGCCAGGGTGCATGCACATCCACCACCTGGAGGACAAGGGTTTATAGAGTTTTTACTGTGGGAGGAGCAAGCCCTTGCAAAGCCACTGTTGCTTTTGGCTACCTCAAAATTCATCACCACGGAGAATCCTTGGGCAGGAGAACACGACAAGGAGAAATTGGACAAGGGTATGGTAAAGGAGAGGTTTGTACATAATGCTAGTGCAAAAAATAAAAAGGGGGTCTACAATTATCTCAATAAAAATTGCAATTAGAAAAAAAGAGGCCGGGGCAGTGGCTCCCTCCTATAATCCCAGCACTTTGGGAGGCCGAGGCGGGTGGATCACCTGAGGTCAGGAGTTTAAGACCAGCCTGAGCAACACGGTAAAACCCCATTTCTACTAAAAATACAAAATTAGCCAGGTGTAGTGGCACATGCCTGTAATCCCAGCTACTTGGAAGGATGAGGCAGGAGAATCACTTGAACCCGGGAGGCAGAGTTTGCAGTGAGCTGAGATCACGCCATTGCACCCCAGCCTGGGTGACGAGAGCGAAACTCCATCTCAAAAAAAAAAAAAAGAAAAAAGAAAGAAATGGCCAGGCTTGGTGGCTCACGCCTGTAATCCCAGCACTTCGGGAGGCTGACGTGGGCAGATCACTTGAGGTCAGGAGTTAGAGACCAGCCTGGCCAACACGGCAAAACCCCATCTCTACTAAAAATACAAAAATTAGCTGGGTGTGGTGGTGCACACTTGTAATCCTAGCTACTCCGGAGGCTGAGGCAGGAGAATCGCTTGAACCCGGGAGACAGACGTTGCAATGAGCCAAGATCATGCCACTGCATTCCAGCCTAGGCGACAGAGCGAGATTCCATCAAAAAAAAAAAGAAAGAAAGAAAAGGAAAGCATCTTAACGAAAGGAAATAGAGGCCTAGCCCAAGCAAGTCCTCCTTCCCCGGCCCCATCCCATTTTCCCATCCCTTCTGCACACTGAGACAAAGAGCCAAGAGCTTGAAGAACAGGGCACTCTTTCTGCTGGGTGTTTTGTGCTAGTGTGGGCCTCCTGATGGATCATGGCAGGGAGCCCTTGCTTGCACTGACTTGAGGAGTGGGGTGGGTGGCCAGGGCTATCTAGAGCAAAACTACCCAGCAGTGCTGAAGCAGCATGCAGCAGCTGAGTCCATTTCTAAGAAGGGGATGGTGAGTTGTCAGGGTGCCTGAGGGCCGAAGAAGGGCAGATGGGGCTCTGGCATGAAGCCCCAGACACTCAGCCCAAAGGCCGACCTGCCTCCAAACAGTTGGGCCTGCCAGGCCTCCCCCAGCGGAACTCTGCTCCCTGAATCCAGTCTCTGGTGGCCAGCTGCCTCCCAGGGCAGGTGCTGAAGATAATGCTGAGTCTGGCCCCCCCGTCTAACAGTCACCAACCCTTCCCGGAGCACCCTAAAGAACAGAGGACCCCTTGGGGCTCAGCTTCATCATGCTGCAAACCCACAGATGTCTGTTTCATCTTTGAACAAAATCACCCAACAGAGCAGGGCTTGGAGAGGCCAGGGTCCCAGCTCCACAGGAGAGCATTCCATTCCATGACTTCCTCAGCTCTCAGATGGGCCTGAACATGCTTGGTTTGCTTTACTGGTGCATTATAAGGAGTTATAAGGATCTTCGGAGATAACAGATGTGCAAATGTCTAGGAAACTGCAGCGTTGCTGGGGGCAAAAGGAATCCATAATGGATGAACTTGCTGCCCCGGTAAACTGTTTCCCTCCATGCAAGCTGGCAGTGGGGGGGATGCACCGAGGTGTGTCCCAAAGAAGGTGTGAGAGTGAGCTGCAAACTCAGAACCTGTTTCCCCTCCATCCCTCAGGCCTTCACAATGGCTCCCTTCCAGCCTTGCCCCAACTTTGTGCACCTGTGCATTACCAGTATACTCAGGAGCTAGACAGACAGACAGAAAGAAAGACCCAGTCTGCCTCCTGCCATGGCCTCATAGGTGACAGCAGTCTCTGCCTGGGAATGAGTGTGACTGGCAGAGGGGAGAAGGACATGGCTCCCAGCAAGGCCTCTGCCTCTGGTCATTCTGGGCAGTTCCCCCTGTGTGTTGAAGGGAACTGGCCAGTGAGACGGCAGGGGTGGCCCTGGTGGGCACAGTGCTGGGAATGGTGAATGTTATTGGTGGCTTAGACTGATTTTATGCATCATCTCATTTAAACTTCTGAGGTGGGAACTGAGAGTATCCTCATTCCTCAGAGGCAGGAAAACGAAGCTCAGAGAAGTTAAGTGACCTGCCCAAGGTCACAGAGCCAGCAAGAGCCACAGTTGAAATCTGAACCCAAGTTCTTCTTTCTCCCCACTCAGATCACCTGGGAGCCCTATTGGCTTGAGCCAGAGGAAGCTTCTGGTTGGATTCACTGACATTCAACCCCACTTGACTCAACCAGTAGCCAAGCACTTGGCTGAATAGACACAGATGAATAGGGGTATTCCAACCTCACAGCAGGTACTACTATTATTGCCAATTTACAATTGAGGAAACTAGGGCCCAGGAAAGTAAAGAAACTTGCAAAGGTCACACAACCAAACACTTGGCAGAACCAGAATGGAAACTGAGGTCTTCACTTCTGGCTGACCCAAAGGTCCATGTTCTAGCACCGCAACAGTGGTTCTCCAACTGGGTGCTGAGATTCTGCAAAGTGGGTGCCTGTGGGGAGCCACATAAGCAGGAGGGCTTCTATGCCACTCACCCCTGATTCAACAAGGATCCTGCACCTATATCCATTTCACACCCTGGGGTTCTGCATAAGCAGACAAATGGATCTGTGACTTTAAGGGATTTGGGAAGTATCTGCCCTTGGGGCGACCAGGCAAACAACACCATGAATGGTTATTGCTCCCCCAGGCTTGGGGTTCTCTCCACCGTTTTGAAGCATTCACCTGATGCAAACTGCCCCCCACAACTGTGTCTTTCCCTTCCAGCGTACGTCTCCCTGTATTATATGTGCACATCTGTCTTTCCTGTCAGCTGTGCAGGCATTTTCAAGTAACGCTGATCTCTGGAAACTTGGCACCTAGCACCTAGCATGAGACTAGCATGGGCTTGGCACACAGCTGGTGCCTAGAAAGTACTTGCTGAATGATTGTGTGAACAAATGAACTAATGGATGGGCGAAGTGGAGAAAGGAATGAAGTTGACCTCTGTAACAACTCTCATAGAGATCTGGAGAGGGATTGGGTAGCTGATGGGACTGCCACATGCTCAGCATGGGGATGGGGCCCAAAAACCGGTCTGGCAAGTACAGGACTTGACTGCAAGGCGAAGTGTTTAAAGTGCACCTCCAGGCCGGGCGCAGTGGCTCACGCCTGTAATCCAAACACTTGTGCCAAGGCGGGCAGATCACCTGAGGTCAGCAGTTTAAGACCAGCTTGGTCAACAGGGTGAAACCCCGTCTCTACAAAAATACAAAAATTAGCCGGCATGATGGCGGGTGCCTATAATCCCAGCTATTCAGGAGGCTGAGGCGGGAGAATCGCTTGAACCCGGGAGGTGGAGGTTGCAGTGAGCCGAGATCGCGCCATTGCACTCCAACCTGGGCGACAGAGCGAGATTCCGTCTCAAAAATAATAAAGTGCACCTCCCTTCTTTCCCTCTGGCCAAGGCTCAGCAACCAGACTCTTGGGAGACCCGATTCCCCACCCCCGTCCACTCGCCCTCCGCTCCTTTTCGAGGTCCCGCTGCCCGCGCTGGCCCCGCAACCCCTCCGCCTCACCGACCTACCGGTTCCACCGAGCAGTGCGAGGATGCGACAGCCCCGTCGCTAGGGAGGGACGCTAGGCCGTTGCTAAGGGGCGGGGCCATCCAGCACCGCAGGGCGGGAGCTTCCGTCCGCGAACCTCCCCAGCCTGAACCCATACCTACTCACCAACTCCACGTCTCGATTACTTCCGCCCAGGACGCTGGGACTGGGGTGTTCCAGCACATGCCCCGATCAGCAGGATTAGGGCCGGCCAGGGAGCGTCACTCTTCTAGGCTCCATTACCCACCCATCTTCCCTCCTGTGCCCTTTTAGAGTAAGTAGCGAAACAGCTAAATGCAGCGTGAGAACTTTGATTAAATCCTGATTTAAACACATATACATATGTAAATAATTTGGGGAGGAATAATTGGAGAAATTTACGAATTGGAAGTTGGCATTTAAGCCACAGCTGCGGGACAGCTTGTCAGGCACTGAGGAAAAGGTGGGTTCTGGTTCTCCTGGGGCTTGGCTCACAAAGCCACACCCACCCATTGCACGGTGACTCCACTCAGGCCGCCGCTTCCGCTGGGCAGCGGATGCGCCCGACACCCCTTGGCTCAAGCGCCCACCCTCCGATGCCCCTCATCTGCTCTCAGGACCTGGCATGGGTTCAGGTTTTGATCCTCCTACCCTATTCTGAATATGGAATTATTGTTAATTTTCTTAGATGTGATAATGCTACTGTGGTTGTATCAGACTGTCCTTAGTTGATGTGGCCTGAAATGTTTCAAGAAACACGTCAGAATGTCCGCTACAATTTCCTTTCAAATGGTTCAGCAAAAATTATACATATAGGTAAGCATAGCTAGATAAAAAGAGAAAGAGGAGATAAAGCAAAAGTGCTGCAATATAACAATTAGGGAATCTGAAGGTCACAGATGTCCACTGTACCAGTCTTCCAATTTTTTCTGTAAGGGAAAGAAGTGGTTTACAAACCAAAAGAACCAAAAGAAAAACATCATCCCATCTGTACCTGAGAACCCCTGTCCAGAGCCTTCTCAAAACTGGCCCCATTTCATAGATGGGGAAACAAGACTTGATGAGACGGTTAGTACCAGGGGAGGTCATAGGCCCTGATGTTGAATTTTACTTGGCATTTTAGTCGTGCTGGCTTGGTGCCAGGCCTGTTGCTGGGCACTAAGTGTCTGGAACCGAATTGGACCCTATCCCCACCATAAAGTGTATTGAGTGGGAAAGATGGAGAGGCCAGGCCATGAGGAACCTAGAGGCAGGGTGTAAGCTGTGCCTGGAGACAGTGGTTCAGCTCTTGCACAGGCTTCTGCTTCCTCTGTCTAGAACCTGTCTCCATCCACTCCTGCATCTGGCTGGACTCCTACTCACCCTTCAAGACCTGATGCTGGTGCAACCTTTCCTGAATCCAAACTGTGTTTTTTTCTTGTTGGCATTCACACAGATACTCAGTGATCACTGCAGAAGGAAGAAAGGAGTGTGAGGGGAACTGGAGGCAAGGTGTCCACAGCTCTTAGAAGGGACATGGACCCCATAGCCCTGTTTAGGGCAGTCTGGCTGCTCAATGGGTCTGGGTATAGGCTGAGTACCCCCCTTGGCCTGTAGAGAGGCACCTGCTTCCCTGCTTTTGCCTGGCACTTCCCACACTGGGTACAGCTGTCCAAAAAGCTGCAGCATCCATCCGGGTTGCCACGGCAACATCAGCCTATGGTGTGACGTCAGGGATGAGAGGGGCAGAATGCTAATCCTGGAAAGTTGCCAAGCAACACAGTGGGCTGGTGACATCACAGGGGCTGTGGCTGCTGGACAGATGGACAGGCCACAGCTGAAAGGGTCCACTCTCAGGAGGCCCAGCTCACAGAACCACTCACTGCTTACCATGTGATGGTCACTGCTCTTTCTCCCAACTGGAGAATGGACTTGATGGGTGGGGGCCAGAGGGTGCTGCTTTTACCAGCAGCCCTGCCAGCTCCACTTCGTGCCTCTTCAAGGGCAGGATGTGGATATGACTGCCTCCCTCCTCCCTGGAAGGAGACCGTGAGTCAATCCCTGTTCTCCTGGGTCTCAGGGGCTACCCTCTAATGCACTGTCTTCTCCCATGGCTGCGCAAGGGTTCAGGCTTTGGTCTTCCTGCCCTGTCCTGAAGGCTACCATACTTACCTTGCTCCCTGGGAAAGGAGCAAGGGGCTGAGCCATGACCCACTGGACTGCTGCCCCTCTTGTGATGAGAGAGCTATCTTTTGCCCCGAATAAGCTGGAAGAGAGGTCAGCCTTACCCTTGTTGAAATGGGAGGACTAGGTTTCTACAAGAGTTGGGGAGTCACCGCCCATATCTTGCTCAGATCCCCCTTGCTGAGGACTCTGGTGGCCTGGAAGCTAGGGGATTGGGGCAGATGGGCTGCTTAGGATGCCCTGGCCCAGGGCCATGCCTTTCCAGCATGGAGTCTGAGGGCATGGCAGGTCTGCATGCCCCCTCCCCTGTGTCTCTTTGCTGGCTGAGACGGGAGCAATGCTTCACTGGCTGCAGAGATGAAAGCCCCTTGTGAACGGGCAGCGGAATGGGCCCTTCATGTGGCCGGCCAGCCAGAACAGAAGGTGACAGGCATCCAGACTGAGTGGCTGAGCTACCTTCCCCCCACCTGCCCCCAGCCTGCCTCTTGAGCCCCCAGGATCTTCCTCTGATTTTCTAGGCCTGGAGCTCTGAGCTATGCCACAAGAAAGTGAGTTGCAGGCATCGGGGGCGGGGGGTGTCAGAGAAGGGACTGGGTGAGGTCTAGGATTCACCGCCTCCCCAGGCCTCCCCGACATAAGCCTCCCTGCCATTGCTCAGCTGCCCTCAGCAGTTCTGACCAGCATAATCATCTCTTTGATGAATAAAAATGGAGAAAAATTAATTCTCCTTTGATCCACATGATCACCTTGACAGACAAGACCTTGAAAGCCCAGAGCTCAAGCAAGGAGTAGAACGGAGTTTCTCGGGGGCTGGAGGACTGGAGACCACTGGCCCGTGAACAGACAATCTTCATCCATCACAGCCCCCACCTAATCCCGTGCCCACCTTTACTCCTGTGCAACCTCCCTGCCAGAGTCTCTTCCCTCTTTGTTTTTCTATGATCTTCCATCCCATCTTGGGCTACTTCTCAGGACGCCCTCCCTGAGTGCCTTGGCCAACAGAACACACACTCTCCTCAGGGCCCCAGAGGACCATGGTCAGTACCACTTGGTAGATGACCTTACAATGGTCACTGCTGAGTCCCTCACCGGGACATTGGGCTTGAGCTGTGAGCTAGTGACATCACAGGGGATGTGGCTGCTAGACAGATGGACAGGCCACAGCTGAAAGGGTCCACTCTCAGGAAACCCAGCTCAGAGAACCACTCACTCCCTATCATGTGATGGTCACTGCTGTTTCTCCCAATTGGAGGGTGGACTTGATGGATGGGGTCAGGGGGTGCTGGGGCAGAGGCACAGCTTTTCTCAGCAGCCCTGCCCATGCGTCAGTCCAGGAAAGACCCATAGAAATGACTGGAAGATACAGCAACCCACATTGGGGCCATCACCTCAAAGATAGTGGCTGTTGACACCAGCCCAGCTGCACATGACCCCACATGATCTCACCCTCACCTCCTCTCCCCCAGCCTACTTTTCTCTGACCTCCATCTGAGGGTGCAGGATGCTGAGGCTCTGTGCTCCAGGAGCAGCGGCCCGAGGGGGGGATGCCTGCTGGTCCCCATCTTCCTGGGCCAAAGCGCCAGATGGCAGGCTCTGAGACAAAGACATCTTCCACAGGACATTTCCCAGGGGGGCTCTAGGAGCTGCACAGGAAACTGTTTATTATAATTAGGCTCTGAGCACCTCTGATTTTCCCTCAGTCCCAAGGAGTTTGGTGAGCATCAGCTGAGTAATATCTTGGCAGAGTGGGTGACTTCATCAACTTGGCCCTGTGACCCATCAAGTGCCCCCACTCCCACCTTCCAGGGAGCCTGGGTTTGCTGAGGCTTAGCTGGGCCCTCCCATCCACTCGTCCCCCAAGGCTGGCCACTTTGGGGACCAGACTGCCAGCCTGACCTTTCATCCACCCCTAGAAAGGGCTCTGGACGGGGCAGGAGGCCTGGATTCTTCTGATGACTCACCAGGCAAGTCCCTTCGTTTGTTAGACCTGTTTTTCTTCTGCACAATGAGGAACAGAAACCTTACCCAGCGTCATGGTGGGGTTATCAGTACAGAGTGGTGTGAGGGACACCAAGACTTTTCCTGCCCCGACTACTTCCATTCCTGGTAAAAGCACTGCCCTTGCCAGACCTCCAGGAGCGAGTGTGTAAAAAACTCCCAGCAGGTCAGTAAGGAAGGGTTTGTTCCAAAGAGATGGAATCCCTCACTCCCAAAGAGGTGGGGGAGCCCTCCTCCCCACCACCCCTTGCAAATGGCCTGCCTGCTTTGGCCTAGGGACATTCAAACAGCTAGGGTGGCAGTTAGAGCTGACAACTTCCTTGGCAGTCCGCTCCCACACTCTGGGTCTGCAAACTGAGGTGGCAAAAAGGGAGAGGCCTCACCCAAAGTCATGGCAGAGTGGGACAGGAACCTGGGGCTGTACTGCAGGATATAGGGAGCCGCAAGGAAAAGACCATGAGACAAAGACCCGTTGCCATGAGAATCCCACTTCCCTTTACAGGAGGAGGAGGGACATCTGCCTGGCCTCACACTCCTCTCACTCCTTGTCCCTCGTCCACTCCACCATCCTCACATTCACTGAGGTGGGGCATCAGGGAGCTGGCAGGCAGGCCTACCTTTTGCGCCAGACACTGATAGTTGCTAGAGTCTCAGTTTCTCTGTTTATGGAAGAACTGGACTGTCCATCACCAGGGCCCCCAGCCAGCCTCCAGCTGCCCCCTGTGGAGCACTCTCCTCCTGGAGAGTCCTCACCCCACTGTCTTTCTCTTTCCTCAGTACTCCTGATAGGCCACTCAAGAGCCTGGCACTGGCTGGGCATGACGGCTCATGCCTGTAATCCCAGCACTTTGGGAGGCTGAGGTGGGCGGATCATTTGAGTTCGGGAGTTCGAGACCAGTGGGCAACATGGTGAAACCCTGTCTCTACTAAAAAATACAAAAATTAGGCTGGGCATGGTGGCTCACACCTGTAATCCCAGCACTTTGGGAGGCTGAGGCGGGCAGGTCACGAGGTCAGGAGATCAAGACCATCCTGGCTAACACAGTGAAACCCTGTCTCTACTAAAAATACAAAAACATAGCCAGGTGTGGTGGTGGGCGCCTGTAGTCCCAGCTACTTGGGAGGCTGAGGCAGGAGAATGGCATGAACCTAGGAGGCGGAGCTTGCAGTGAGCCCAGATCGCGCCATTGCACTCCAGCCTGGGCGACAGAGCAAGACTCCGTCTCAAAAAACAAAACAAAACAAAACAAACACGAAAATTAGCCAGACATGGTGGCGCATGCCTGTAGTCCCAGCTACATGGGAGGCTGAGGCAGGAGAGCTGCCTGAACCCAGGAGATAGAGGTTCCAGTGAGCCGAGATCATGCCACTGTGCTCCAGCTTCGGTGACAGAGAGAGACTCCATCTCAAAAAAAAAAAAAAAGAGCATGGCAATACTGGGTCTCCTGCCCACTTCCTCTGTACCCTTGGAGGCCTCTGGAAAATGTCACCTCCAAACCTAAGCAGTGACTCTGAAGTGTACAGAAGGGGCTCAGGTCTCCACGTGGTCCAACAGATGTGGCCCTGAGAGTATGACCCAAGATACCCCCATCTCTGTTCTCTTCCCAACCTGGCCTCAGCCCTCCCTCCAAGCAGAGAGAAACTGGCCCTTGCAGGCCCTGAAGGCAGGATTGGCTGCCCCCAGTTTTCAGATGAGCAGACTGAGGTCCTGGAGCAGAACCTTGTTGCAAGCACACACACTGCTGGCCAGGCAGAGCTGGCTTGGCAGCTGGAGCCTCGGTCCCTGCCCGGGGCCTTCCCTGCTACCCATTCTGGTTCCCCAGCCCTCTTGGCTGGCTCTCAGAGAAGGCAGGTGGGCCTGAGGATGGGCAGGGCCTGCCCTGGGGAGGGAGCTTGGGCTGGGAAGCAGGTTGGGGGGGCGGTGGTCAGCAGGTGCAGGATAATGGGGCCACTGGGGGAGGCCCAGGGAGCAGGTGCTGCCCATGGAGGGGCTGAGGTTGCCATTGTATGCCCGGCTTTGGTGGGCTCAGAGCAGGAGGGGGGTCCCTGTGGGCCGTCAGGCTGCCCTGGCTCATGCTCAGAGGTCATCCTGATGCCTGGGCTCAGGCATACAGCCAGGCCCCTCCCCTGGGTCCTAGCAACCCCACCAGGTTGCCATGACAACCAGCACTTTCATCCCTGTCCCTTTGTCTGGTCACGGTCCAGCTTTTGTGACCAGCCATAATTGCTGGGTGGAGGGAAGGGGGCCTTGCGTCAGGATACACTCAGCTGGGGTTGAGTTGTGAACTCAGGCAAAGGAGGGCTGGAGGGCAGGTTAAAGAAAACTGGAGATGCAAAAAGGCTGGGCTTTGCTGGCATTTCCCCCTGCAGCCTCCTCTCCTGCCTGCTGGCTACATGCTCAGAACTGAGTCTGCTGGCCCCAGAGTGAATTGTCCCATCTCTGGGCCTCATTTTCCCATCTGTGACTGTAACTGCGGATGACCCCTTTCCCCGGGTGTGCCATTTGCTGTGGGAGGCAAAAAAGCATGAGCCAACCCAGAACTTAACTCCTTTGTGCAACTGAGGAAACTGAGGCATAGAGCAAAGCTAGGCCCCGGTCCCAGTCACACCCACAGTGAGCCAGTGGCAGAGCCAGACCTCCTGGAGGCCCAGGGCCTCAAGGTATTAGGCCCCCAAACCAAACAAACTGAGCCTCACAGTTGTTTCTCTCCTGGCGCCCCCATAGGAAGGAGCCTTGCCAGCAGGACTCAGCAGGGGTGTGAGGGGGCCCACACCTCCATCATCCACCCCCAGGCCCCGCCAGCTGTGTGCCTTTGGGAAAGTCCCTTAGGGCCAAGTCTCGGGTGTGAAAAACAAGGGGGTGTGTAGAAACAGTCAACCCTCCCTCAGTTGGGGTGAGAAGGAGGTAAGGCCTGCTCTGCACAATGCCAGCTCATTGTCAATCCCACAAACACCACACACCCTGTTCCCACCCATCGCCCCTGCCCACCCACATGACACGGCACTGCCTGAATGGCCGCCCTGCCCATGCTCTGGGCATCCCTTTGCCCCTGTGGTTGCCTTCCCCTGTGGTGCCCTCTGTCTTCCAACAGGAACCTGGTGGTCCCCGCTGACCAGGGCTCGGGGAGGATGGTCACCACTGTCCTTTAAATCTAAAGAATTCCTCCTTGAGACAAGCACTGGTTTTCAACAGGGAAACAGAAGAAGCAGCAGAGAGCGCTGTGGAAGCCAGTTTCACTGCTGCAGACAGAGGCTCTGGGATGGGACCGCACAGGAAAAGGCAGCAGGATGGCTTTGTCCTTTCTTGGGTGGTTCTTCTGATCTTTGAGGGAAGCCAGGGGTTCCTGCAAGCCCCTTGCCCCAGGCTCAACACCCTGCAGCCTTGTGGGAAAAGTATGGGCACCCCAGACAATGACGTGTTTCTAAAGGGTCTGCTACCCTCCAAGCGATCTGGGGCTCAGCAGGGCCCTCAGGCTCAGGAGGGACTCCCACCACCAGGGCCACTTTACAGGCAGGACAGGTCCACTGGTGCCCCTGAATGAGAGACTTGAGGAGCAGGGGGACCAGAGGGGAGGGGCTGGGGCTGAGCAGAGAACTGATTCAATAACCAGCAGGGCAGACCCTGCAGGTCATCGTGGCTTTGCCATCCCAACAAAATGTCACTTCTTCCCCATGGACATTCTTCTCTGCAATTAGCTCTGCATCTACACTGGATGTGAGTGGGGTGGTGGTAGGGTCAGCTACCTGGGGCCAACAGATGGGTACCACTGATGTACCAGTGGTACAAGACTGTGCCACTGGGCAGCCCAAGCCAGAAGGAGCACAGTGTCCACCTCTGCAGCTATTCATCCTTACTATGGGTTAGGAACCAGTTACTAAGAAATTAGCATGTGGCCAGGTGTGGTGGCTCATACCTGTAATCCCAGCACTTTGGGAAGCCAAGGTAGGAGGACTGTTGAGTCCAGGAGTTTGAGGCAAGGTAGGAAGACTATTTGAGCCCAGGAGTTTGAGGCCAGCCTAGGCAGCATGGTAAGACCTCCATCTCTGCAAAAGATTTTTAAAAATTAGCTGGGCATGGTGACATGTGTACACCTGTAGTCCCAGCTATTTGGGAGGCTAAGGTGGGAGGATCGCTTGAGCCCAGGAGGTCAAGGCTGCAGGGAACCATGATCACGCCACAGCACTCCAGCCTGGGCGACACAGTTAGACCCTGTCTCTGAAAAATAAAATAGAAAAGTTAGCATATGCCATGAGGTTTATACACATGTCATTTAATCCTCACACCAATCCTAGAAGGGGGTGGCTATTACTGTTTCCCTTTTTGCAGGTGGGGACACTGAGACTCCGACAGGTGAAGCTGGCCGGGGTTGGCAGACTTGCCTGGGTAGTAGGCGAGGGTAGGAGGCAGGGCTGAGTCAACTGTTGGAAGAAGACAGATTTCGGCTCAGGATACAACATTTTTATAATGGTCCCAACCAAAGGACTGGGCTGCCCAGATGGCAGGAGCTCCTTGTCATGGGAGGCATGCCAGGGGAAGCTGAATGGGCACCTTTCCTGTCATTTGGACACCTGAATGGAAAGAGAGTACCTATCCAGAGCAAATGAGGCCCTAAGGTGTCAATCCTGGCCCCAGCCCAGTGCTGGAAGGTACAGAGAAGACAGCACCTCCCAGGTAGGGGTTGAAGGGCCCAGGGGGCACACCCTGCTGAGAACTATGCCCCCATTGTCCCATCTCCAGGGGTGGCTTCCACTTTCCAAGATATGTCTTTCTTAGCGAGAAATTTCAGGACACCCGAGAGAGGCACAAGCGGGAACACAAGGCTGGTAGCGAATTCCCCCAATTTTTCACTCCAGGCACTTCCCTTGTCTCATGCTAGTCCCAGCCTGTGGGGACATCTCAGAGCCCAACCCCACTTCCAAGGCCCCTCTCTGCAAGGCTGACAGCCTCCTCCTACCCCATCCCTTACACCCAACCAGTGCCCCCATCGGTTCTCCTCCTAAATATCCCTCAAATCTATCCACTCCTCTCTGGATCCACAGATGCAGCCCTGGCCACCTCCTCCCTGGCCTCCCAGTCACCAGTGCCAGTTCATTTTCTACCCAGCAGCCCCACAGTCCTCCCTGAGTTCTGGCCCCACTCTCCCCACTCAGCGCCCTCATGCTGTTCTCCAGCCAGAGGGAAGCCCTTTCAGTTCCTGACACATACCCTGTCCCCGTCACCTGCATCACATTCACTGCAGCTTGGACATCTTTCCTCCCTGGACGGGTTAAACAACCCTAGGTGCCCACAGCCATGGCGAAATTGTGTGGCCAGAGTCATTAATGGGTCTGCCTCCTTGGAGAGACCAAAGGTGCCATGGGGCAGAGTCCAACCTGTCTTGCCCAGCCCATATTCCCATCCCCTGGTCCTGCTGCCTGGCACAGAGGGGATGTTCAGTGAGCAACAGCTGAATGCATGCTAGCATGAATGCATGAATGAGAGTGTGACCGAGGCTGAGAGGGCTGTCCCACATGGGCAGGTCCCCAAGGACAGCTGAGTCCAGAAGCCATGACAGAAAGTGGACTGAGGGAGACGTTTGGGTCAGGAGACTAACTGGGTCAACAGGTCCTCTGTGGAGGCCCAGACTTGTGTAGCCCCCACTCCTGACCTGAATCACAAAGAGGGGACAGCTTAAGATCCACGCACCTGCCAGAAGGGACAGGAATGGGGGATTCAAGCCAAATAGAGTGAGTGAGGCAGATTCCTAGAGGTCTCTCCCGCTGCCTCTGGCCCACAGATTCCCTTTTAGCAAAGTCACTTTAAAGTCTTTCCTGGGAACTGTGATGGGGTGTGAGGGAACTGAGCCCAAGGCCAAAACACCAGCCACAGTGCACCTCCCCTACTCAACCAGAGGGGAAGATGCCTCTTTGTGGCTTTGTACACACACACACACACACACACACACACACACACACACACACACACACACACACACACACACACACACACACACACACACACACACACACACACACAAAACTTCCCCCACACAGAGACTGAGCAGGGCGTCCCTGGGCCTGGGAGACCTTGAACCTCCAGTCACCACTCTCTACGGGTGGCCCCTGGCTTCCTCGTACCCCTCACAGCTCAGCGACAGCCTCCTGAACTTCCTGGCGGGCTTCCAGGCCTCGGAGAAAGCTGCTGTCTCTGCCACACCATTACTGTCACCATCACTGCCGCTGCGAAAATGCAATTACAGCAAACAACAGCCGCCGCCTCACTTGAACCTCGCCATCCACACCTGGAACTAATTAACTTAATTAGGCCTTAATGAGCTACACTGGTCGGAATGCCTATTTTTACTTAATTATCCCCTAATGTGCTTGGCATGGAGGAGCACAGGACCCGGAGGGTGGCTTTGGCGGTGGCGGTGGCGGTGGCAACCACCTCCTCTCCCTGAAGAAGAGACACTCGGGAGGTGATGCCTGTCTGCCTGGAGTGGGCCCCAAAGAGCTGAGAATCCCCGGAGGATGGGTGAGGCAGGGGTCATGGGCCATGCTGCAAGAACAGCAGCCCACCCAGCTCTAGCCTCCCATCATTCCCACTGCCCTGTCTGAGCTGGGGCTGAAGCCACACTTCGCTCAGTTGGGGGTGTAACAGGCATGACCTGGCTGGCTTTTGCATTCACAGACCTCTGACAGGGGAGGACCTGGGCTCAGAGAGTTACTCTTCCAACTGCCTGTAATGGGAAAGGCACAGAGAGATGAAGGGCTGGCCTGAGGACACACAGCTAACTGATGGCAATGGACGTGAATGGCTCCCAGGCCCTTTGAAGGAGCACTTCAAGCCATGATGGGGTCCTGTCAGGGTGGAGTCTAGACTCTTTCACACCAGGCCAGGCTAGGATAGGCAGAGGATCACTTAGACAGTTGGCCTCCACTGTCCCTACGGCAGCATCTTCCACCCCCAATTGGGCCTTGGCTTCTGAAAGCCAAGTTTACATCATCAACTTCTCTAGCTTTGGGGTGGGATGAGGTGGTCTTGGTTCACTAGACAGATATGGGGGAGGTTTCAAGAGTAGAGTCCTTCCTTACTGGCCCCTGCCTTGACCCTGCTGGGGCCTCCAGATCAATGGCTCATTTGAATCTCTGGGTTCCTGGGGCTGGAGGGGTACCCTGTCCCTTGTATAAGCACAATACATCTCTATGCTAAAGATGGATCAATCTCTGGGGCAACCCCCTCTCTGGAACTCTAGGCTTAAATCTGACAACTGTTTCCCTTGGCACCTCCAGCCCTATCCAGCCCCAGGAGTCCCAGTCCTAACACAGACAACCCAGAACCCTTTATTTCCCTCTCCCTGGTCTGCTTTTCCCAGCATCCCCCTCTTCTGAAAATGGCCATGCCATTTGCTCCTGTGCTTAAGCCAGAAACTGAAGAACTGCCCTGGACAACCCTCTCTCACATCCTACAGCCAACCCTTACTGAAGTCCTGTTGGCTCTGCCTCCAAATAACATCCCCAAATGCCAGCTTCCCACCACCTCCCAGCAAGCACCCAATCCTGGCCACTGTCCTCTCCCATCTCGACAGGGTCTCCCTTGGTCTTCATGGAGCCTCCACAATCTGGTCTCCATGAAGCTGTCACAGTGATTTAAGGGAAAAAATCACTCCCTAGTTCAAAATCCAATGACTTCCCATGGCACTTAGAATAAAGTCCATAGGCCTTAGCCCAACCTACAGAGCCCCACCTGCCTCGCTGGTCCCATCCACCTCCTTTCCCTTCTCCTTGCCCCATTGACATGGGCTGCCCTTCAGGACCTCATAGGCCTCAGGGCCTCTACACTGCCTACTCCTTCTGCCTGGAATGCTCTTCCCCTGACCTTTGGATCACTCAGATCTTGGCTTAAACATCACTGCAGCCTTCTCTGGCCCCACACCCTAAAGTCTCCTCCTAAGCCCTAGCCCTGTTAGATCGCCTCCTAGATCACCCTGTTAGGATCTTCTGCATGGTACCTGTTAGCATCTGAAAATGCTGTGTTTCTATCTCCCTTGAACTTCATCTGTTTTGATCCCTACTGAATCCCCAGCTTATAACAGCATATGCCTGGCACACTGTAGGAACTTTTTGCTAAATGGGTGTTGGAGGAATGCCTTGACTTTTTCACAAGTGATTAGAGTCCCCAGCCCCTTCCTTGAGCTGCCCAGAGCCCACCCAAATACCTCAGGCCAGAGCATAGTATTCTTGAATCCTATGTCCTGGCCTCCAGCCTCTGCTCACATGGTCCAACCACCTGGAATGCCCTTTTCCTACCATTTGCCAACAGAAACTCTGGCCTGCCCCCAGACTTCTGACCAGTGAGGGACAGGGTGGGGATCACAACCTGTTGGAACTAGTGAGCTCGACTTGGCCCTTGGCCTTGTCTCTTCCTGGGATTTCTCTCTGCCTACTCTTTGGAGAGAACTCCTTGGGCCTGTGTCTGTCTGGACCCTAAGGACATGAGCCTCTGGAGGTGCTGGCCTTCATCTCTGCCTGCTCATTGCTCCCCATTCCTGCCCCAGTAGCCAATCCCAAGGTGGCTGGCCTAGAGTCAGCACATAGCAAACATTTGATGAAGGAAGGAGGGTGGGTAGGTACATGGGGTCCCCCAGCTGCAGGTCCCATCTCAGGGCTGAGGATGTGGCCAGGTCTGAGTATGAGCCTAGGCAGCTAGCCCAAGTGAGGAGAGGCTGCCTCCAGCGCTACCTAGCTCCAGGAGGCCCAGTCCTAACATAGACAATTCAGGATCCTCCCACCAGCCAGCATTCCCCTGACTATGGCTATGCCATTTGTTTCTTGGCCTCAGGCTCCCCTCCTGTGCTAGTCCTCACCTCCTTGGCTTGAAAGGGCCTCCTTCCTGAGGCTGAAAAGTCCAGGGACACCAGGCCAAATGGCTGGGTGCTCAGGACCTTCTGGACCTCTGGCCACAGCCCCCACCTCCTCTGAGAGGTGAGAGTGAGCTCCTCTCTCCTCCTGGCAGCACTGGCCTCTGCCAGTGGATCTTCACTATGCCATCTCACAGATTATGCCCCAGCCTTCACAGAAATAAGGGGGTTTTAGTCTTGTTGTGACTATTGCCTGTGACCAGAGCTGTCCACCAGCCATCTGTGTGCCCACCCCACCTGTGCCCTGTCTGAGGGGCTAGGCCCCTGGAGACAGTTCTGACTGGCAATTCCCTTTGTCCAGGCTAGACCCTCTGCCCTTCTGAACTGGAGAATCTCTGTCTCCCATCTAGAAGGCCTGGGCTCTGGGTGTCATCCCAGACCTTCCCACTCAGTGGCACCCAATCTTACCAGCAGTATTCCCAGCTGGCTGGACCCTGGTCTCATCAGAGCCCCTCTCACCCTGGATCCTAGATCTAGAGCCATGCGGTTCAGGGCAGGACAGACTTGAGGACGCTCAGTGTGAGGGGAGTCACTGACCTGCAGGGACCAAAGCCGGGGTTTGGGACTTGGTGCTGTCCTTTACTGGGTCTTGCTGCCTTGGTTTATCCACCTAAGAGGCAGAGACATCGTTGTCATTTAGCAGGATGTAGGTGACGCCCATGAGATGGAAGCATGAAGTGCATTGTAAACCTAGCATTGGTGACTTCACCTGAATTGCTGTTGAGGTGGGAGCAGGGAGTTGAGGGGTATTAAACACCAGTCTAGCCTCTAAGAAGGCTGTGGTTCCAGCACTGCAGGCTGAGCACAGGGATCGAGTGAGATCACAGGGCCTAGGAAATGGATTCCCTTCTCTGCAATCAGGGACCTTTGTCTGTTTCATTTATGTAATGGGGCTAACCCAGAAAGGGGCAGGTCACAAAGGGAAGGGACAGCTCTGAGGACCTAATTTGGAAAGAGGGAAGAGGGATGGCAAGTTCCTTGGGTCCCACCTCCTAGGGGGCTCTGGATAGGCCCAGGATGTCTGAGATTATGGAGCGTAAACTCTCTCCTTTGACAAGAGGAAACAGAGACCCAAGGGAGAGGTTCAGCCCAGGTCATCCTGCTGGGCCAGAAGTAGGGTTGCTAGGGGCTGATATCGGTTCTAACAGCACCTCCTTGAAGGCCCTGGAGCCTCAGTTTCCCTACCTGCACAATGGTGGCACTCCCATCTTCCTTTCTTCCCTTTCTCCCGCAATGCCCCCCACTCAAGAAAGCTGTGAGGTTTGCTGAGGTTCACCGAGGGGAAGGCTGTAGACAGAGTCAGGGCCCTGCCTCCTAGCCTTGTATAAGGTGGAGGAGAGGCTAAGGGAGCCAGGAGCCTGGGGACCACCTCAGTAACTCCAAAGGCAGCCCCACTCCTTCCAAGGGAAAGAGGCCATGGGGCAGGAGACATCCTTGGGGGTGAGGGGGTATATGCCCAGGCTTGGGGAGTCTCCAGCCATAACAGGCTCCCTCTTGGGGTTGGCACTGCCATGACTGGCTCTACCACCTTCCTTGACCTGAGCCCCACTTTCCCCATGAATCCAATGAGGATAACAGGGATCATCCCAGTCCTGCCAGTCTGTGGCCTCCTGGGGCTACCAAGAATAGCCAACCGGCCAGTGGGTATGAGATGGTGGCTCTTATGAACAGCAAAGCCCTAAAGAGAGACAAGACAGCCTGCTAATGGTGGCATTTCAGGCAGAGAACTTGGGGGCAGAGGAGCCTGCAGTGCTCAGCCCCCTAATCGCAGACACCCCAGCCAAGCCACCGCCCCTGCCTTGCCCTGGGGCGAGGGTCAAGGGTGGCAATGTCTGTCGGGGATGTGAGTAGGCTCAGTCAGGGACTCCATTAGCCCAGGAAACTGCCTTTCTGTCCCCACTTACTCTTCTCTCCTAGGCTATGGGCTGCCTGCAGTCACCTCACACACACAGCAGCCGCCACCATCCACCCATCTCCCTCCCTCCGAGCAGAGGCAGCTGCTAGGCCTCCATGCTGGAACCAAAATTGAATGAGCGCTCTCACAATGTCGCCTCCCGCTGACAGCTCCTAATTGCATGTTGAAGCCATGTGATGGAGCCCAAGTTACACTAATTATGTCATTACCCTAATTAAGTAAATACTGTACGTGCTAATTGGCTGAAATCTCTTCAGGGGGATGGGCACTGGTGTCCCCCCGGGCTTCACTTGGGTGGGCTGGAGGTAACAGAGGAGGGTGGGGGCCCACCCCTCCCTGGGGTCACCCAGTGGTCGTCAGCGAGGGCCCTTGACCACAGCCCAAGACTAGTGTGCCTGTGCTGCAGGGGAGGGTGCAGAAGCCGTTGACCAAGTGGTCAGAGACCCAGGTCCAAGGCCTGACTTGACCCCGACAGGTTGGTGGTCTTGAATAAGCCCTTTCCTCTTTTGATGTGGGCCCCCTTGCTGTCCTTACCCTCAGCCAGCCCAGGGCCTGTGGCCTTTCAGACATACCGGGCACGGGGACACCAGAGGAGCCCGGTGTTTAGTCATCTATGGATGCCAGTTATGTGCCTGGCCTGGGGCAGCAGGAGGAAAAATGGCTGATGACTGAGCAGAGCCCCAGTTCCTGGGCATAGCACCCAAGCAAACTAGCAGAAGGACAAACAGGGCTGGCATTCCCAGGAAGTCTTCTGAGGAGGGATGCTCTGAGGCGGTCTGGAGGGCTTTCTGAAGGAGGGGGACTTCACTTACAAGGCAGGGAGAATATCACTGCATTAGAACTCAGCTCATCTCCAAGATGTGATTTCTAAATAATACCAAACATTTTTTTTGTTTTTGAGACAGTCTTACTCTTTTGCCCAGGCTGGAGTGCAGTGGCACAATCGTGGCTCACTGCAGCCTGACTCTCCTGGGCTCTGGTGATCCTCCCACCTCAGCCTCCCGAGTAGCTGGGACTACAGGTGCGCACCATCACACCCGCCTAATTTTTGTATTTTTTGTAGAGACAGGGGTCTCACCATGTTCCCCAGGCTGGTCCCAAACTCCTAACCTCAAGCAATCCACTGGCCTCAGCCTCCCAAAGTGCTAGGATTATAGGCATGAGCCACCAAGTCTGGCCTAAATACCAAAATTCTTTTTTTTTTTTTTTTTTGAGACAGAGTCTTGCCTTGTCACCCAGGCTGGAGTGCAGTGGCATGATCTCGGCTCACTGCAAGCTCTGCCTCCCGAGTTCACGCCATTCTCCTGCCTCAGCCTCCCAAGTAGCTGGGACTACAGGCGCGCGCCGTCACACTCGGCTATTTTTTTTTTTTTTCCATTTTTAGTAGAGACAGGGTTTCACCATGTTAGCCAGGATGGTCTCGATCTCCTGACCTTGTGATCCGCCCGCCTCGGCCTCCCAAAGTGCTGGGATTACAGGCGTGAGCCACCGCGCCCGACCAATACCAAAATTCTTAACCATGACCTTTGGGTGGGAGTTGGGAGGAATGAGAACAGCCATCTGAAGGAGGGTCTCCGGATGGGACTCCAACCTACTTGGGGGTACTGGGGGGTGCAGAAAGAACGCAGCCCTGTGTCAGGGACCGGTATGTAAGCCTCAGTAGGGATGGAGCCCCATCATGCCCCTTCCGAGCAGATCAGCATAGACCAGCTGATCAGGTGGACTCCATCCCTGCCCTGTCCTTTACGGAGTTGTAGGGTGAGTCCCAAAGGCAGGTGGGTGGGGCTGGGGCCTCCAACAGCTGGGTCCTCCCACATCACTTAGGGCCCAACAGCACACAGTCTCCCAAGTGTGCCAGGTGCCACAGCACGGCCATCCCGCTCTCCCAGCTCTACCCCGCCTGCCTGCCTGCCACCATCTCCACAAACATATGCTGCAGCTCCACACCCGGCAAACACCACATGCTCGCTTTGGTGGGCAATGGCTCCCTCCCCGCTTGCTCACTTGCTTCCCAGGACCCCAGGCCCAGCACAGCCCCCTATCCGAACTCAAGCCCTGGGCCGGCCCAACTCCCAGGGTGGCCTTGGCCAGTCCCAGATCTCAAGCTCCCAGTAGGTGACATCTGCTCATTCCTTGCCTGTCCCAGGCCTTCATGCATTCCACATAATGTGGTCTGGGCTCCCGTGGGCTGGCTCCAGAGACAGAGACAGATAGGAAGCAATCCTTTCAAATGTCTGCAACGTACTCAAACGAGTAGGAAAGAAAATATGTGTGTCTACACACACACACACACACACACACACACACACACACAAAGCAAACGGAGCACAATATTCACAGTAGTTGAACATATCCCCAAAAGAGCACATGTGTGTCTTTTGTACTATTACTATTCTGGCAACTTTTCTGTAAGTTTGAAATCATTTCTAAATAAAAAATAAATGAAGAATAAGGAAAGAAAGAAGGAAGGAAAGGTCTTTTCCTTTCTCTGAGCTCTAGGCTATAGGAAGAGACAGCTGGACCAGTGGCAGCCAGGTCACTGTACCCCTGCTGGATGGGGCCAGGAGGGATTCCCTGAGGAGGTGATACGGCTTGGGGAGGCAGAGTCTAAGGGGCACACACCTCTGACCCTTGTATGGAGGGTGGCACTGAGGCGCTGACTCTCTGGGAGTCTCCCTGTCACAGCTTTAGGCAAGCCCTCGCTCCCTCCCCTCCTCCTACTCTCCAAAGAATGTGCTCTGGGAGTCTGAGATAAGAAAAGGAACTTCCCTTGGTCACAAGGTGTGGGAGGGTGGCCGGAACTTCTGTGCCTTTGAGTGTGAGAGGAGGCTGAACTGGCCCGGGGGCTGTGCCTGGTGGGGTGAGAGGGATGGGACGGCCCTGCTCAAGGCCATCCTGTCCTCCCTCCCAGCGAACGCTCACACAGACTCACCGAGCTGACTTCCCCAGGCAGTGCCCTTGCCTGTCACAGCAGCACTTGGCAGTAGGAGGGCAGCAGCAGGGAAGTGGCTCATTATTTCATCCTTCATTAGCTCGGCATTAGGCAGCCTGAGAATTGTGGGGTGTGGAGTGGGAGCCTCTGGTTCGGCGATCTTGCAGCTCCGCGCCCACCCCTTGCAGCCTCCTTCCCCCCACCCGCTCTCTCTCCCCTGCTTCCCTACCTCTTTCATCCCCACTTCTCTCCTCCCTCCCTGTGCTCCCTACCCTGCCCTCCTCCCTGGGATGGAGGCGGGGCACACACTCTCCCCAAGAGGGGGCTTCCCCTACCCAGTTCTCAGTCACAGGATAGGCCCCGTCAACCATCCCCTCCCTGAAAAGACAGTGACACCAGCATCCTGATGTGTGGTCAATCACGGTGTGTGTCCTGGTTGTTCTGAGCTCTCAAAGAATGACTGGGACCCCTGCCTGGCCTCACAGCCCATCTCCTCTCCCCTCCACCTCAGGCCGCCACTTCAGAGCCTGGACCGCCCCAGAGTGGATCTGCCCCCCGCCCCCACTCCAGGAAGCTCTGGCTGGGATGCTCAGGGCTGGGGCACCCAGGGGTCAGCAGAAGACGATTCCTCCATTCAGATGCCATTGTTTCTTCTCACGTCTTTGTCGCCTTGCCACTGGCCGCAGTCCTCCCAGCCAGCCCACCAGCCCAGCCCCTTACCCAACGGCTGGTGGGGTTCCCCTCCCTGACGGTCCCCTTCGTGCACGGCCTGCCATTCAAGTTCTACTGGTCTCCCCTGAGTCCAGAGCCTGGCATGGGACAGGGGTGGGGCCCCTCTGCCCAGCTCAGCCATCAGCCACCAGCCCCCTGCAACCTGCCTTTCACCCTGCTCCTCTCCTGCCCACGCCCCTCACTTGCCCTCCACCTCCTCACCCTGTCCCTGCTCTCCCGCCCCCCTAACAGTCTCCCTGCTCTCAGTCTGGCCCCTCACCTCCCCCGCCCCCTCCCCATTTCCTCTCCCCTCCTCTACTGGCCCTTTAGTCCCTGGGTGTCAGGCTTTATCTCTCGGCGGCCGGCAGGCTCGTTGTTCTCCCCTCCCCTCTCCTCTTCTCTCTCATCCTCTCCCTTCTCTCTTCCCCCTCCAGCCTCCACTCCTTCGCCCGCTCACTCACCCTCTCCCTCTCCCGCTGCCCCCCCTTTCTCCCCCACCTCTTTGTTTCAGCTGAGAACCAGCTCCTCGGGACAGTTCCCACACTGCAGTGCCTCTGGTGAGGAGACAGCGCCACTGAGGTGAGCCTTGGGGATCTGGGGACACAGGCACGGGGCGGCTGGAGCCCTGCGGGGCAGGCAGGTGGGGAGAATGGGAAGCATGCTTCTCTGCCCCAGGCAGTGGGAGCAGCAGTGGACTGCCAGCTTCAGGTCCCCCAGGGGTCAGCAGGAACGGGAGGCAGAGGGGCGGCCAGTTAGCCGCGAGGGACAAGGCTGGCTGGGAGCTGGCAGGCTCTGTTCCTGCCCGGGTGCCTGGTTTCTGTGGGTGGCCCTGGGCTGAGAGAGACCCTCAGGGGGACCTGAGAGGGTGGGCGGGGGCTGGGCTGCCTGGAACAGCCGCCCCTGAAGGTTTGAGTGTATGCCCAGTCCTGGAGTCCAGGACTCTGACCCTGCCTCTGACTGGGCTGCAGCTATGGGGTTGCTGGGTGCCAGCAGCGGCACCGTCCAGGGGACTGTGACCCTCACAAGTGCCTGTGCTAGCAGGAGGATTGGCCGCTGGCTGGAATGTGCTGGGGCTGCTCCCACTGCCCAGGTGGAGAGTCTGAGCAGAGGGAGAGATCTTCCCCCTGCCATAGGCTCACAGGTTTTACTCCAAGCTACTGATCCCCAGACCCATACAGGCACATGGCAAAGACAGGCACTTCTCCCTCCCCTAGGGGTCTTTGACCAGCTCCCTCCAGACAGCATCCCTAGAAGAGCTTTGCCCAGAGTTGCAAACAGCAGGGTTTCAACCCAGAGCCTAGATATTCCTGCAGTCAGCTTCCTGGAACTGGGCTGGACAGGGAGGAACGGGGGCTCTGTGGATAGGGGTGGGGAAAGCAGGTGGAGACAGAGGCCTGGCTCCAATGAGGCTACAAGTGTGATTTTTGGGGACAACCAAGGGCCGCAAGGAGATCTTGAGACTCTAAAGCTGTGCAGGTGGGTGGGAATGATGTAAAGGGGCAGAAGCCAAGTGCCAAGGGCCCCGCCCCCTTCTTGGCTGGTAGTGGGGATGGAGAGGCAGGGCTGGAGATGGGGAGAAAGGTATGGCTCACACCTTTCCAGGGAGATGGGCAGGGCGGCTCTGCTGGCTGCTAGTGGAGGAAAAGAAAAGGCCAGCCCAGATGTGAGGGGACACCAGAGAAGACCTTCTCAATGGGATGCATTTTGGGGGTCTAGCCTCTGGTTGTCTGGTTGGGGCAGAGCCAAGTCCTACAGCTCCCTGGCTCCCTAAGGAGGCAGTGGTGGACCAAATCCTGGTGAGTAGTGGTCCCATGAGGCGGAGCTGCTAAGGGCAGTGGCCTCATAGGACTGGGCAGATGGGGCACTTGTTCCAGGGGCCAACTGTCTTGCCCTCTTCCCTTGGCTAGAACTTCCTCATCTGAGCAAGGTGACAGCTGCACCTGCTCCCACCCCTGCCCCCTAGAAACCCCCAGATGGGAGCAACATGTCTAGAGAGGTGGAATCAGAGCTATGGGCATGAGCTTGTGCCAGGCTGAGTGTCCACCCCCAGCCCACCCTCCTCCAGCCACTACAAACCAGCCTGAGTCAGGGGAAGTGGAGAGCAAAGCCTCAGAACTGGCCCTAGTGGTTACTGGGGAGATGTCTGGCCCACAGCCTTGGGGAGAAAGCCCATCTCTCCTGGGCTGGGCAGAGCTCAGGACAGCCCCATGGTCCTATAGCTCATGTGGCAGCCTGCCTAGGTCATTGGCTGCCCTATCATCCAGGGTGTGTGTGTCCCCCACCCCTGCATATCCCCTCCCTTCCCCTAGCATATCCCAAATCCTCTTACCTAGCTAGCGATCCTGGCCTGGGGTTAAGCCAGTCCTCCCTCACCGCAGTCTGGGCCTCATCATGTCCCTCGCACATGACCCAGACCCAGAGGGAGGCAGGTTGCCCTACCCATTTTCCAGAGACATTAGGGGGCTCTCTTCCAGGCAGCTCAGCTCACTCTGACTCCAGGTGATCATCCATCAGCTCCGTGATCTCCCAGGGCACTGTACACCCTACTGGCCATTAAAGACTCAGATACCATTCCCTGCTGGTGCCTGCCTAGTGCCAGAGGCCAGCAGGTTGCTCACTCAGCCTCAGTCAGTGAGCACCAAGGTCCCGCTGGCTCTAACTCTGGTCCTACCATGGAGGAAGGGGGCCTACCTGAGCCAAGAGCTCCCTGAGATTCCCCTTGGAAGAGGCCAATACCTCTACCTTCTTTCTCTCCCTCCCTGAGCTCCCCACTTGCACAGAGCTTTCCCGCACAGATCCACCTGCTGCTGATACCTCTCTAAAGAGGCGATAGGGCAAGGATGTTTTCCCCATTAAACAGACGAGAGCCGGGCGCGGTGGCTCACGCTTGTAATCCCAGCACTTTGGGAGGCCGAGGCGGGCGGATCACGAGGTCAGGAGATCGAGACCACGGTGAAACCCCGTCTCTACCAAAAATACAAAAAATTAGCCGGGCGTGGTGGCGGGCGCCTGTAGTCCCAGCTACTCGGAGAGGCTGAGGCAGGAGAATGGCGTGAACCCGGGAGGCGGAGGTTGCAGTGAGCCGAGATCACGCCACTGCACTCCAGCCTGGGCGACAGAGCAAGACTCCGTCTCAAAAAAAAAAAAAAAAACAGACGAGAAAACAGGCCTGGAGAAAGGAAGGTGGGAAGGCCAGGACTCGGACTTACCGCCTGACTCCTACTCCAGTGCTCCTTCCAAGCCACTTAACTGCCACCCTCGTGAGATCTTACATGAGAGTGGGGTCCCTATGCCCACCAAAGTGTCCACTAGCTGCCCAGCCTCTGCCCCCACAAATCCTCAACACCCTGAGGCATTCCCAGAGACAGAGGGGCTCAGTTACTCCCAACAGTGTTTGAGCCAGGGCTTTCAGCCTTGGTTCCAAAGCAGGCATCTAAAGGGTTCACTGGGCCGGCTAAAGGCTTTGGAGCTGAGGCTGCATAGGGAAGGTGGGAGAGCATTCTCAGAGCCTAGTAATGCCCCTCTCCTACCTGCAACCCCTTCCATCTCCTTGCATGCCCCCACCCCCTGCCCTCTGCAGTAAGGAGGCTGGGTTTCAGCATTAAAGTCCCAAAACAGCTTCATGACATTGTTCCCTGCCAAAATCTTCATGAGGTTTGCCATTGATGTCAATGTGAAGTCAGCTCCCTCGGCCAGGCACACTAGCCTCTGCCAGTCTTTTGGGCCTCCTTGCCCAACTTGCTCATTGTATCCCCTATACTCTAACTACACCTGTGTGTCTCCACCCTGGGATGGGGCACAGCACAGCTCAGAGACTGGCTGTGGGCTGCACCACACATACACATGCTTATACAAGTATCCATGCACACGCACACATGCACACACACACACAGATGTGCATACAGATGCAGACACACATTTATGTAGAAGCCCACCACTCAACTGCGCATGGTTTTCTGCCAAATCACACACAAAATGGAGCTGTCCCTCTGAGCCAAGAAGGGTCCAACACATCTGCTGTGTGGATCCCTGGAGAGGCCAAGCATGGTTGTGTCGCCATCCCAAGCCCTTGAGGGGCAGTGGGGAAGCAGAAGTAGATCCCCTGGATCTGGCTGAGCCCTTGCTTGGCCCCAGGGTATCTGAGCCCCAGAGAGTGGCAGAAGATAGTCAAGCAGGTTCCAACTAGGTTCTTATCCTGGTTCTGTGGCCCTTATGTGGGACTGTACAGTCCCCAGTAAGCCACCTTCTCTCTCTGAATCTCCAACTATAAATCAAACAGTTGGGACTAGCTGACACTGAAGGGCTGCCCAGGCCCACTGCCCCACTGCTCTTGGCTCATGCCAAGTGCAGAGAATGGAGAGGCCTGTGAGGGTTGCTATATCCAGCAGGGTCAGACACTCTCCATGGTGAAATCCTCCAGCTGGGCCAGGGGAAGCTTCAGAAAATGAAGATGTGGGCATAAGGGCAGCAGCAGCGGGAAGAAACAAGAAGCCAAGAGCAAGGGAGGGGCACTTTAATGATCCAAAATTGACATTCATGGAGCAAGTAATGAATCCTATCAAAACATTCACTGTGCAGGGTTGATCTCATCTCAGCATCTAGACTGTGGCCAAATACATCCTTTCTTATCTCTGGGGTATCCAGTGAGCAAATCTAACGGGTTAGGCTCACAGACTATTTGGCCCTATGGGGTACAATCCGGGCCCTGGCCTCCCAGCCCCTACAAACAGAAGTATAGGGAAGGCACCAATGTAGAGCAGGGGGAACCTCCTGCAAGATCCTATCCATACCCAAAGCCCTCAGCGGGATGCAGGGAGTCATGTGCCCTGTACTAAGTACCTATGTGTACACTCACAGATGCATTCCCACTCTCAGTACGCCAACACCAACGTCTGTATACTCACACACCCACGACACACACACACACTGGGGACATGGCTGCCAGGACCTCAGCCCCTGCCCCAGCTCTCCTATCCTGCTTTTGCCTGGAACTTGGCACCCAGTGCCAATACTTATGCTCCCAAGAGCAAGGACTGAGGCAGGAACAGGCTACGTATAGAGGCTGCCAGAGGAGCACCACGGCACAGGATCATGCGAGGATCACCATAACCCCAGAGACTGTGACCCTAGTCAGCAGGAACTCCACGCCAGCACAGAAGGAAAGGAAGTAGTGCCCGCGCATCCCAGTGGGGTGCAAGCTCCCCTTTTCCTAAACCTCCCTGGTCCCCAGAGCCCGCTTACCATGTTCACCTCCCTCCCAATCTCCAGCCTGCCCTGTGTGAGCCAGGCCCCCAGGTCATGAACCGTGTGCAAGCTAGGCTGCCCAGAGCCCAGGTGGGGAAGGGAAACCCTTCCCAGGGGAAAGTCCCGCCAGCCCTGGCCCAGGGCCCCTCAACACCCTCAGGGAGGAGGGGAGGGCTGGGGTGGAAGAAGTGCCTGCAAGAGCAGCCCCAGGCCTCGCTGTTCTCTATGGCTTTTTATTCCTATGTGATTCTACTTCTCACTCATATAGGGATTGGAGCCGTGGCGCACGGCGGGGACAGCCAGCGGAGGGCTCTGACACTGAGCAAGGGGGCCCAAAGGGAGGCAGGACAGTGGCACCTCCCTCTCTCAACCCAGGCTGCTGGCCAGGCCAACACAGCTGTTCCTCTATTCCCACTTGCCTCTTCTTCCGCCAGTGGTCACGGGAAGGGGTGTGGGCCACTGGATCTCATCACTGGCTGGACCCACCATCCCAGTGCTGGGATCCCCACTGAAGGGCTGACATCAGGGTCTGGACTTGGTCCCCAGAGGGGTGGCTGAAGGAACTGGGGATGTTCAGCCTAGGACAAGGGCTGTCACAAGGAGACAGCACTGAGGGGTGGGACAAACTTCAGCTCAACGAGAAGTGCAGTATGTGGCTAAGGGCTGTCCAAAGACAGAAAGGATGTCCATCCAATGAGGCCTACAAGCTGAGGCTGGAGAGGCCATGGTGACAGTGCCACGGGGGAGTCATGGTTGGGTGGGTGGGTGGCTGGTCACCCCAGACTGCAGTCTTTAGGCCTGTCCTCCCTGGGGTCTCTGCTAACGCACATCAAAGCTGTCAGGAGCCAAGCTCAACCCTCACATGCTCCAGAGAGACAGGCACAGGCTCCCGTTATGTGAGGCACATCCTTCATGTACCCAGCCCAGCAAAGGGGCGTTAAGAGTCCTGCCAGGCCCTGGCACTGTGGCTGCAGCCATACCACGCTCCCCTCCGAGCAGCTCCCCCGTGAGGCCTCATTCTGAGGGAAGGCGTGCTGAGAACCCATGGCATGGTCCTATTTATTTTCAGACATTCTCGCTTCACAGAAAGAAACAGGGTGAGGGGCTCAAGAGAGAGGCTGCCCAAGGGAGAATCACAGGAACACGGAACTGGCCGAGGGGCTTGTCCTCGTCCTCAGGGGTAGGGGGAAGCCCCCATCTGCCAGTCTGGCTGGAAGGGAATGGACATAGAGCCGAGGCCCTGAGTGGGAGGTGACAGCTAAACAAACAGCCAAGGCCAAGGAGAGGAGGAGCCCTAAGGCTTAGAGGGGCCCTGAGGACCAACCTTGGTCTGCCATCTGACCTTGCCCTTGTAGGCCTCCTCTGAACTCCCAAAATGTGACCTATGCCATCACCGAGGCCGCAGGAACAAGAGGTGGGTGTCCATGACATTGGTACCTGTCATCCCTGTGTGCAGCAGGTGTGCCCCACCCTGGAGGCGGCAGAAGAAGGTATGTGAGTCATTGTGGGCTAGGAAGGTGGCTATGTCCAGGCCCTCAGCTACAGCCTGGCTGGCAAGCTCAGGTGTGACCCAGGCCCCAGCAGCTTCTGTGGGCCCATCCTGCCCATCGGTGCCACCGCTCAAAAACAGCACATCTATCGGCCCCAGCGGCCACCTTCTCAACTCTGCTCCAACACGCAGGGCCAGTTCTTGGTTCCGGCCACCCCTGCCCGAGCCCTGCAGCTGCACTGTGGGCTCGCCACCAGCCAGCAGGCAGACTGGGCCCCTTCCCCGTGCCATGGTCTCCAGAGCCTCCTTCAGCTGCAGGTCTGGGATCTGAAGCTCAGCTGCCAGCTCATGGAGCTGTGCATCTTCCTCCACAGAAGCCCTAGCCATGGATGGGGTGAGGCGAGTTCTAGCCACATGGGCCAGCAGCCCGTAGAACTGGGCCATACTTTTTACATCACCTTGCATGGCTGCACTCAGCACCACAGCCTGGTAGCCCAGTGCCTCGGCCTGCCGCTGGGCCTCAGCTAGTGCCAGCACATTAGAGCCAATGATCACATTCAGGACATGGCCACAGGTGTGTGGCCCATGGGGGTCAGAGTCGGCCCGAGACAGCACAGTCTTCACAGAACGTGGCAGGGCTGCACGGAGGCCGTAGCGATTGAGGATATGCAGGCAATCTTGCACATTGTGGGAACTGGCCACGGTGGGGCCGCTGGCAATCACCTCCACAGGGTCCCCCACCACATCTGACAGGATGAGGCTCACCACCTGGGGAAGGGCCACCAGACAAGGCTCAGGCCCACTTCCTCCTCCCCTCAGAGCCCATAAGGACAAACTGCCCCTTGGGTATCCACACACCCTCCCCCAACTCAGTGCATTTCCTTACCCATGGTTAACTCCTCTCACGTGGGCTTGCAAAACACCTGGTCATGCAGGCACCTCCTCCCCAACTCTGGCACCCCTCCCATGATGTCACCCAGCCGGCCCCATGGTCTTTCACACCATGCCCCTGCCAATTTGTGTGCTGTTCTAGGCTTTCACATCCCCGGCACATGTGGGCCTGGCTCCACCAACCCAAGGCTGCCTGGGGAAGAAGGGACTCATACCTGGGCAGGGTAGGCGGCCTGAGCCAGCCCCCCACCCTTGAGCTGGGACAGGGCCTTCCGAATGGTGTTCAACTCCTGGATGGTGGCTCCACGGGCTGCCAGCAGTCTGGTGAGTGTCTGCTTCTCCTCCAGTGTGACAGGTGGGATGGGGGCAGGCAGCAGAGCTGACCCCCCACCTCCCAAGACAATGAGGGTATCAGGCAGAGGGGCTATCACAACCCAGGGAACCAGGCAAGCAGGGGTGACAAGCCCACATTAGAAAAAGGGGGCTGGAAAGGTGGGGTTAGGGTGCCCCCGTGTGGATATGCAATATGTGTACAGTCACCACATCCTGGCCACCTGAGGTTGCCCCTGCCTTGGGGTACCCTAGGTCCCAGTAGGCACCAGAAGAACTAACTACTCCTTAAGAGACTAGAACAGGAGGCAGGGAAGGGGGCACACAATGGAAGATCAAGGAAAGGACTCCGTGAGATCTGAGGGCCTAGCCCCAGGTGACATTAGTACAGACAGCAGCAATAGCAGTGACATTTTCCAAGGACTCTATGGATGTGTCAGGCCCTGCATTAGGTGCTCCCCGTGCACCCTCTCACTGTCACCCAAAAGGTCAGCTCAGGGGGAGGACTCCACTGCTCAGGGGAGACCAGACGACTAGCCCAAGGCAACCCAGGAGTCACCATCCAGGCTCCTCACCACCTCCCTTGCTCCTAACTTCACCCTGTGACCCTGGGGGCTCAGACCTGATCTCTCAAAGACCTGATACTTGGTGCACCCCCCACCAACAGTCTTGGGCCAATGTGGTACCACACCTGAGATCAGCACGAGCAGCAGGTCATCAGCTGTGAGTCCCTCGGCCAGTTGCTGGATGGCCAGCGCAGCCCGCAGCGCATCGCGGTCCGGGAGGTTGTCCTCCGCACCCTCGAATACCTGGACATGGCTATGTGGCTTCAGCAGCATCTCCCTGGGGAGGGAAAGGTCAGAGAGCAAGAGATGGGGTGGACTCCTCTCCTCCCACCTGATCTCTCAACTTTACAGGTGAGGGGGGCATGAACGAAGATGCCCACTGACATGCATCCTGGGGCCAGGCCAGACCCAGGAGAAAAGGGAAGCGGGTGGGGAGGGGAGGTCTGATTCAGCCTGGGTCTGGGCCCAGGTTTCCCTCCAGATAGACAGCAGGAGGCAGCCCCCCATGGCTCCTTACTGCTTGCCGGCACGCTCCATGGCAGCACGGATCCCCTTGGGAACGCTGATCACGCCCTGCACAAGATGCTGGCCCAGTAGTTCCTCAGCTGCAGCTGCCATGCCCAGCACAGCCTTGCCAAAGCCCACCAGGTAGAGGTTTTGCCTCAGCTGAAAGTTCCGGTCCCGCACCTTCAGCTGTCTGCCACCAGGGTCCAAGGATAGTGCCCGGTGCAGCATGGGGCCCGGCAGCACTGCACCTATAGCACTCTCAAACAGCTGCCTGGCCTGCTCTGCCAAGGCCATGCTGCTGGCCAGACGGGCCACTGAGCCCCGCCAGAGGAGTGGATGCAAGGGGGCTCGGGCCAAGCGGGGCAGGACCTGCAGGGCTGCAGCCATGCCCCACTGCTCTCAGCACTGCCTGGCACCCATGGCTGCCTAGAGGGAAAAAGCACAACTGAGGCCCTTGCAAGGCAAAAGACAGGAGGTCCCCCACGGCCACCCCTCTGAGGGCTCAGGGCCAGTGGACCCCACAGCTGCTGCTACAAGAAGGAGCCATCTGATAGCCCCAGGAGACTTCCGGAAGTCCACAGCTGCAGGATCTCACTCGTCCTTGGAGATCAGCCCTGCCACCCAGCCATGTCCTCCTCTTCTGCAGACCACATGCCGGCCCTCTGGATACTCTGCCTCAAGTCCAAAGTTCCTATTAGCTGGGCCCTCCTCCTAGGTCACCCCTTTGGCTGGGAGTTAATCATTGACAGAGGGAGTAATTTCTACCAGTGGGCTCCTATCCCACCCCTTTTCCACCCCCTGCACTTCTGAGCTCTTACCCAGGGGCAACACCCCTTTCTGGCACTCCTTCCTTGCCTCTTTACCACCTCTGCTGCCAGGAAGCTGTTGATTGTCCCACCAACTGACCCTGAGCCCACTGACCTCCAGCCTTCTCTATTTCATTATCTCATCAGACCGGGATTAGCAGCCTGGGAAGTCGGGGTCTACAGGAGGCTGCAGGTTTATCAGGTCAAGCCCAGAACACATCCTCAGGGCAAGCAATCTGATGAATCTCAGTATTCAGAACCAGTTCAGCAAGAGGCTTAGGTTCAAATCAGGAGTGAGGGCAAAGTCTGGCTCATGGTGGAACCTTAGAAAAGTCCCCAGGCACCATGTGAGGCCATGTGCCATGAAGCCCAATTGCAGGACAGAAAAGGATGCCCTTCTACCCACATAGCTGGCCAGGCCCAACTCTGCCAAGAACACCCCTTCTGGTTCCAAGATAACAAAAACAAGTCCTAGGTCACACCACCCACAGTGGTGAGAGCCCACGGGCTGAAGTAAGCAAAGGCCAGGCCCCCATAACTGAGCCCATAGCCATTTTCCCCACTGGGCAGAGTAAAAGCTAAAGAAGCCTTGGGGTGAAGGTCAGGAAGCTGTAGAGGGGTATAGAAACAACAAAGACCCAAAGAGCTCATCTGTACTACATATGTACTATTGCATCTACTTTAATAAATGCCTACCATAAATGCTGCAAGCTGACTTCATCAGCAAGTATGGACCGAGCAGGGTAAGGAGGCTGGGAATTGAGGTTCCAGCTCTATTATAGGTTTTCCGAGTGGCTGGGACACCTCCATTTCTCTCACTGGGCCTGATCCGCAAAATGAGACATGAGGTGAGATTAACACTACGCTCTCCCCTTAACAACCTCAGGCTCTCTGATACTGTCCACTGCAACACAGATCTCAAACACCGGTTTACCCCACACCCAAATATGGTGGTTACTTCTAGACTCTGACTATTTTGCCTGCCTAGTTCTCAGCTCTCCTATAAGAAGACAGCCATGCCTGACTTCTGTTGTGAAAGGGAACACAAAGGGCATCGTCATGGGGATTCTGAAAATGGGTCCAGTTTTGGCCAGGGGGACCCCTGGAGCTTGCCTATTAGGCCCAGAGCTAAAAGCATCTTAGCAACTAAGACAGCCGGTCTTTATAGCCTGGGTGAAATTTGTATCTATTTCCCAGATGGACAAGAGCCTAGAAGATCCCAGCCTTGCCACTGGATATGAGCACAGGACAGGGGGATGCTCAATGCTAAGGCTGCCACAGAAAATACAGGACGTCCGGTTAAATTTGAATTTCAAATAAACAAGTAATTTTTAAAGTATAAGTATGTGCATACAATGTTTAGGACTCAACAATTATTCGTCGTTTATCTTAACTCAAATTTAACTGGACGTGGCCGGGCGCAGTGGCTCACGCCTGTAATTCCGGCACTTTGGAAGGCTGAGGCGGGCGCATCACCTGAGGTCAGGAGTTCGAGACCAGCCTGACCAACATGGTGAAACCCTGTCTCTACTAAAAATACAAAAATTAGCCAGGTGTGGTGGGCGCCCGTAATCCCAGCTACTCGGGAGACTGCGGCACGAGAATCGTTTGAACCGGGGAGGCGGAGGTTGCAGTGAGCCGAGATCGCGCCACTGCACTCCAGCCTGGGTGACAGAGTGAGATTCTGTCTCAAAAAACAATTTAACTGGACGCTTTACATTTTTATTTGCTAAGTCCTCCAATTCTATCCAAGGCGTGGTCTCTCCGAAACCCCGGGAGGCTCCAGAGCAAAACACGGAAATAGGAAGACTACCAGCCTAGACTCCTCCCAGCCATCAAAGGGGGCTGGCACCATTTCCCGCTTTCCCCAGCCAGTAGGGGCCGGAAGTTACGTCATCCTAAGGTAGGGCCTTCGCGAGGGAAATGGTTGCCGCGTAATGCCCAGTGATGCGAGAAAGAAGGGCCTGCTGCCACCAGGACCCGTCGTCGCCCAGCCCACGGATTGCTTCTGAAGGTCATGCGAGCCCTGGCGGCGCAGACTTACCAGCCCACAGCTCCGGGCCGCGGTGCCCAGCGCTGGAGAACGGAAGTACTCGCGGGTGGGCGGAGCGGAAGCCGGAAGTGTGGGTGGGTGGAGCGGCGCAGGCGGGTGCGAGCTCTGGCCGAAGCCGGTGTCCGGGAGGGGAGAGTTTAGGATATTGGCTCTTTGCTGGCCACCGACAGACCTGGAAGGAGTCACCTTCAGTCCTCATTTTTTTAATCTCTACATTGAGGGTAATGATCCCCGCCTCACCGATTGCCGATTTTTATTTTGAGACGGGGTCTCTGTCGCCCAGACTGGAGTGCAGAGGCGCGATTTCGGCCCAATACAACCTCCGCCTCCCGGATTCAAGCGATTCTCATGCCTCAGCCTCCCGAGTAGCTGGGATTACAGGCATGTGCCACCACTCCGGGCTAATTTTTGTATTTTTTAATAGAGACGGGCTTTCGCCATGTTGGCCAGGCTGGTCTCGAATGCCTAACCTCAAGCGATCCACCCACCTCTGCCTCGGAAAGTGACGGGATTACAGACTTGAGCCTCCGCGCCCGGCCCCTCCCTTCCTTTATCCTCTACGATCAGTCAGCAGATGCACCCTGAGTGTCAGGCACTGGGCTGAGAGCAAACGAACTGAGAATCACTACTTCCCCACAACTCACCCCTTCCCCACAACTCACCCCTTCCCCACAACTCACCCCTTCTGGAGCCAGATTAAGTAATTCCCGCTCCTCTCCATGGCTTTTATTCCACAACTTACTATTGTTCTTCCCTCTCCCACCATGGGCCACCAAATACAGCTGTGGCTTAGCAAGAGTTCCATTCTGCAATCCTCAAGCACATAAGCGGCACGTAAACGCGAATGACTCTGGGCCTACCTCGCTGTCCCTGCTCTCATCCTGGGCCCACCCTGAGCTGGCTGGATGCCTTCCCACATTCTTAAGATGAGTCCTGATCAGACTCCAAAAATACAAAACAGTTCACTGTTCTTACTGATGTTTTCTTAGGGAGATAGAGGAGAGAGTTGCATCACAAATCACACACTTGATTTCCTAACAATTTTACTGAAACATGTTTCTTGGCAGGGCGCAGTGTTTCACGCCTGTAATCCCAACATTGGGGAGGCCAAGGTGGGTGGATCGCTTGAGCCTAGGAATGTGAGACCAGCCTGGGAACATGGTGAAACTTATCTCTACCAAAAAAAAAAAAAGAGCCAGGTGTGGTGGCATGCTCCTGTAGTCCCAGCTACTCGGGAGGCTGAGATGGGAGGATCACCTGAGCCTGGGAGGTAGAGGCTGCAGTGAACCTTGATCACGCCACTGCACTCCAGCCTGGGCCCCTGTCTCAAAAAAAAAAACCAACCAACAAACAAAAACACATTTTCTTCTCTTGTTTTTGAGGTGGAGTCTTGCTCTGTCACCCAGGCTGGAGTGCAATGGCACAATCTCAGCTCACTGCCACTGCACTGCAGCCTGGGCATGATGTCGGCTCACTGCAACCTCTGCCTCCCAGGTTCAAGCAATTCCCCTGCCTCAGCCTCCCAAATAGCTGGGACTACAGGCACCCGCCACCACGTCCAGCTAATTTTTGTATTTTTAGTAAAGACAGAGTTTCACCATGTTGGCCAGGCTGGTCTCGAACTCCTGACCTTGTGATCCACCGCCCTTGGCTTCCCAAAGTGCTGGGATTACAGGCGTATAAACAATTACAGGTGCCCAGCCTATATAAACAATCTTCACCTTTCCCCATGCTGGGGAACACTAATTGCCACTGCTTGGTGTCTGTGTTTCCCTGGATGGCTGCCCTCACACTTTATGCTTGAATAAATTCTTTTAACTGGATCTCGAACCTTTTGATGATTTTTAGGTTGACATTAGAAATGCATTTTTGGGCCAGGTGCAGTGGCTCATGCCTGCAATCCCAGTACTTTGGGAGGCTGAGGCAGGTGGGATCATTTGAGGTCAGGAGTTCAAGACCGGCCTGACCAATATGGTGAAACCCCGTCTCTACTAAAAATACAAAAATTAGCCAGGCATGGTGGTGTGTGCCTGTAATCCCAGCTACTGAGGGGGCTGAGGCAGGAGGATCACTTGAACCTGGGAGGTTGCAGTGAACCGAGATTGTGCGACTGCACTCCAGCCTGGGTGACAAAGCGAGACTCCGTCTCAAAAAAAAAAAAAAAGATTGTTTATATAGGCAAAAACAGGGGTGCTGACCAGAATTACAACATTTTCCAAAAAAAGGCTAACATAAATACAAGATTTGGTTGGCTACTATTGATTATACTGGAAGGAGTTTACTTAACATTCTATTGTAAAGAGACAACAGTCACAAGGGTCTCTATCTCTCACATCATCTAGTCTAAGTCTGAATGAAGAATAGGGAGCCTGGTTAATGTATAACATTTCAATACAAAGGTCAGGAAGCAGCAGTCATGCATCAGAGAAGAAAAAAAAAAGCAATGCCTGCTCAGTTTCCAGGGCTTAACTTTTCTCCTTCACATTATAAATTGAGAATGTCCTGAAATTTTATTTTCTTTTCACACCCCCTACCTGCTCCCTTTGGCAGTTGCTACATCTCTCCGTAGGTCTCCAAACCATGCTGTGCTCTTGTCATGAACCTTTCCCTTCCCCTGGCCCCCACTTCCAGCTCTCTCCCTGGATTTTTCTTTCTTATATATATATATTTTTTTATTTGAGACAGGGTCTCACTCTGTCACCCAGGTTGGAGTTCAGTGGCATGATCTTGGATTATTGCAACCTTCACCTCCCAGGCTCAAGTGATCCTCCCACTTCAGTCTCCCAAGTAGCTGGGACCACAGGCATGCAACACCACACCCAGCTAATTTTTTGTATTTTTTGTAGAGAAGTGGCTTTGCCATGTTGCCCAGGCTGGTCTCAAACTTCTGTGCTCAAACCATCTTCCTGCCTCTGTCTCCCAAAGTGCTGGGATTACAGGTGTGAGCCACCACACCCATCCTTCTCCCTGGATTTTTCCTTTTAAAATATGAGACTTTGTATTCCATCTCCTAAATGATTTCCCACCACATCATCAAAACAAAGGCATCCTGGCCGGGCGCGGTGGCTCACGCTTGTAATCCCAGCACTTTGGGAGGCCGAGGCGGGCGGATCACGAGGTCAGGAGATCGAGACCACGGTGAAACACCGTCTCTACTAAAAATACAAAAAAATTAGCCGGGCCTGGTGGCGGGCGCCTGTAGTCCCAGCTACTCGGAGAGGCTGAGGCAGGAGAATAGCGTGAACCCGGGAGGCGGAGCTTGCAGTGAGCCGAGATTGCGCCACTGCACTCCAGCCTGGGCGACAGAGCGAGCCTCCGTCTCAAAAAAAAAAGAAAAAAAAAAGGCATCCTTAGGTGGAATTGCCCTTTTTAATGTGGGAGAGGTTGTAAATACTAAAAATTTTATTGTTTTTTCTTGGTTATAGTCAGCTGTCTTCATCCATGCATGCATTTATTCCTTCTTCAGACATAATTCAAGACATTTCCTGAGTGCCTTCTGTGTGGGCCGAATGCTGTAGCTGCTGGGATAGGTAAGAAGTGGTACTTTTAATTTTAATTTTTTTTGTTTTTAGGAGACAAAGTCTCACACTGTCGTCCAGGCTGGATGACAGTGGTGATTACAGCTCACTATAGCCTCAACCTCCTGGGTTGTAGCGATCCTCCTGCCTCAGCCTTTCAAGTAGCTGGGACTACAGGTGCACACCACCATGCCTGGCTAATTTTTTGTGGAGACAGGGTCTTGCTTTGTTGCCCAGACTGGTCACAAACTCCTGGGCTCAAGCAGTTCTGCCCAGCCTCTGAAAGTGCTGGGACTATAGGTGTAAGCCACTGTGCCCAGCCTGGGCTTGCAGGGTTACTCCATGGAAGGGAAGGTCAGCTGTGTTGGAGGCAGGGTAAAGTGGAGCTGTGTCCTGTGTAAGGGCTGTAAAACACCTTAAAGCTGGGAGGCCAAGGTGGGCAGATCACTTCAGATCAGGATTTCGAGACTAGCCTGGCCAACATGGCAAAACTCCGTTTCTACTAAAAATACAAAAACAGGCCGGGCGCGGTGGCTCACGCCTGTAATCCCAGCACTTTGGGACGCCGAGGCGGGCGGATCACGAGGTCAGGAGATCGAGACCATCCTGGCCAACATGGTGAAACCCCGTCTCTACTAAAAATACAAAAAATTAGCCGGGCGTGGTGGCGGGCGCCTGTAGTCCCAGCTACTTGGGAGGCCGAGGCAGGAGAATGGCGTGAACCCGGGAGGCGGAGCTTGCAGTGAGCCGAGATCGCGCCACTGCACTCCAGCCTGGGCGACAGAGGAAGACTCCGTCTCAAAAAAAAAAAAAAAAAAAAATACAAAAGCAACACGCCGGGCGCAGTGGCTCACGCTTGTAATCCCAGCACTTTGGGAGGCCGAGGCGGGCAGATCACGAGGTCAGGAGATCGAGACGACGGTGAAACCCCATCTTTACTAAAAATACAAAAAACTTAGCCGGGCGTGGTGGCAGGCGCCTGTAGTCCCAGCTACTCGGAGAGGCTGAGGCAGGAGAATGGCATGAACCCGGGAGGCGGAGCTTGCAGTGAGCCGAGATTGCGCCACTGCACTCCAGCCTGGGCGACAGAACGAGACTCCGTCTCAAAAAAAAAAAAAAAAAAAAAACAACAAAAAATTAGCCGGATGTGGTGTCATGCACCTGTAATCCCAGCTACTTGGGAGGCTGAGGTGGGAGAATTACTTGAACCCAGGAGGTAGAGGTTGCAGTGAGCCGAGATCACACCACTGCACTCCAGCCTGGGTGAGACTCTGTCTCAAAAAAAAAAAAAAAAAAAACACACACACACACACAAAATAACATCTTAAAGCTATTTTTCTTGGAAGGAGGAGTTACGGAGAGTAAAACAAAGCACTAAGAAGCAGTTCAGCTATGACTCTAGGCAAGTCACTGATGAGAGGCCACTAAAGCTGTGTGTTGCATTGTTTGGGAAAGTTTTTAAGCCTTAGGAAACAGTGCTGTAGTTTTAGAGACAGTGGCCTTGGCCCTGAGACTCTAGGCAGTTCCTCCTGGCTCTGAGCAGTCAAGGCTTATCTGGGAAGATTCCATCCTTTCCTTCCAGACTAAGAAGGTATTGTTTACTAACAGTGGTCTTTGTTAAATGTGAATGATTGCTTGTCCTTTGCCCTGGAAACAGAACACAAGCTTTCCAGTGCCGAAGCAGAGTGTGAATCCAGACTTTAGTGCTTACTGGTTAAGTGACCCTGAGAAAGTTAACCTCTCAGAACTTCAGTCTTCATCACAATGTTTCCAGTGCATGTAAAAAGGCTCAGTGTTGTTGCTGTACTAGTCCTGGGTTGAGCCAGCTTCATGGGTGTGTGACTTGTATAGTCAGAAGGACCCTGCACTTCGTTTAATATCCTGTTGTTGCCATCTTGAGATTCTTAGCAATTTTTTAACAAGGGGCCCCACAAATTGGGTAGTTGGTCCTGCTGCCAGGAAAAGATACCCTCTTTTTATCCAGGCCCCCTGGTCCTGGAGTCTCAGGACCTCTCTGAGGAATTCCAGTAAAAGTGGACATACGTTAGTAACTAAATTTATTTATTATTTCTAGTAATATTCATGCATATCCCACAAGATTTTCCATGCACACACTTATATTCTCTCTAAATAAAAATGGCTTACTTCATCCTTGCAATATTTCTTTTTTTCTTTTTTTGACACAGAGTTTCACTCTATCACCCAGGCTGGAGTGCGATCTCAGCTCTGCAACCTCCGCCTCCCGGGTTCAAGCAATTCTCCTGCCTCAGCCTCCCGAGTAGCTGGGACTACAGGCACACACCACCATGCTTGGCTAATTTTTGTATTTTTTGGTGGAGACGCAGTTTCACCACATTGCCCAAGCTGGTCTTGAACTCCTGACCTCAAGTAATTCACACACCTTGGCCTCCCAGAGTGCTGGGATTACAGGCATGAGCCACTGTGCCTGGCCGTTATCTGAGGAATTTAGAAGGGAGCAAAGACCACCTGGTGACCACCCGGTGACCACCCAACAGGCCATCCAGAGGCAAAACTCCTTATCTGGGGAAATTAGAAGTAATTAAACTTCCCTAGTATCTAAAGTGGGCATCTGGTTCCAGGCCTCTTTCAACTTTTGTAAGTAACTAAAATTTCTAGGCATCTCTGGAATGCCATGCTGAAACTAATTTTACAACCCTAAGCTCCTGCCTGAAGGTCCATAAATGCACCTAAGGAAAATCCACCAAGGCCCTCAGTCCTCTCACTGGGGTGCCCTGCTGCACTCTTCTGCAGCGTTCTTTCTTTCTAAGAAATTTTCCTTTTTCAAACCTATACTGTTGTCAGTAAATTCTTTTTGCCAACCTGTGAGGCGACCACTTCCTGGTGCTGGGGCTCAGACACCTCACCAGGCATTTTGTGTTCCAGTGTTCTGCATTTCCTCTGTGGCAATTAAGCTTACACACACACACAATCAACTGTCCCAAAGAAGAGAGTCACCTGATTCTAGTTATTCCGAGGGCTGTGTAAGCACTGAGACACACACACACACACACACTCACACACATGCAGCTGTCCAAAGAAGAGAGTCACCTGATTCTACTTATTCCAAAGGTTGTGTAAGAAGTTAGTCAATCTCTAGAGAAGCCCTGCTGCTGGGCACTGGAGCTCAGAAATTTATCTCAAAGAATTAGAATTCATAAGGAGCTCTGTGTTTTGGAAAGAGGATACATTGTTTAGGACAGTTTCCATTCCAATTGTGCAGCATGAAATAGAAAAATTTAATAAATGGGCCAATCAAGTATCTGGAATCCTTTGGATAAATTCATTTATTCAGTTAATCCATACTGAGCTCTGGCTGGGCTCTGGACAAAATGGGAAGCAAAATTACAGCCATATAATAGAATAGTTTGTAGCCATTCAAAATGATTGTATCGATATTTATTGATCTGGAATATGTTCATAGTATGGGTAAACTTATAAACAATATGCTATGAACCCATTAAAAATATATTTCAGGGATTGGCTGGGTGTGGTGGCTCAGGCCTGTAATCCCAGCACTTTGGGAGGCTGAGGCAGGCAGATCACCGGAGGTCAGGAGTTCAAGACCAGCCAGGCCAACATGATAAAACCTCGTCTGTACTAAAAATACAAAAATTAGCGGGCGTGGTGGCGGGCATCTATAGGAGGCTGAGGCAGGAGAATCACTTGAACCCAGGAGATGGAGGTTGCAGTGAGCTGAGAGCACACCACTGCACTCCAGTCTGGGTGACAAAGCAGGAAAAAAAAAATAAATAAATAAAAATAATATGTATATATATATGAAAAAACTGGAAAGGTTCTACATCAAAATGGTAAATTTCATGTTATATATATTTCACTATAATAAAAGATTGTAACAGTGGCTATCTCTGGATGCTGTTTTTATTATTTGTATTTTTTATTTTTTTGCAATGAATATGTGACAAGTAAAAGAATGACTACAAATAAAAGGAAATATAAAAAATTAAGTCTGATGCTCTTTTAAAGGCTATCTGATTCACTCTTGACTGCAGCTTTCTCTCCATCCACCCATCCACTGGAGCTGGCTTTCTGTGTCACTTTTTAAAGTCCATTTTTTTTTTTTTTTTTGAGATGGAGTCTTGCTCTAACGCCCAGTACATTGGTGCGATCTCGGCTCACTACAACCTCTGCCTCCTAGGTTCAAGCGATTCTCCTGCCTCAGCCTCCCAAGTAGCTGGGATTACAGGCGCCCGCCACCGTGCCCAGCTAATTTTTGTATTTTTAATAGAGACAGGGTTTCACCATTTTGGCCAGGCTGGTTTCGAACTCCCGACCTTGTGATCTACCCACCTCGGCCTCCCAAAGTGCCATCGCACCTGGCCTAAAGTCCATCCTTTAAGGCAAGCATGCTGTTGGGCTGGAAGCCAGGAGAGCCCCGCTATAATAGGGCAGGGAGCCAGGCTAGGAATTGGAAACAGAATGTGAAACAGGATGAGGATTTGAAGACCCTCTTAAAAATGGGAAAAAAAAAAAAAAAAAAAAAAACGACTGCATTCCAAAAATAATGCAGAAAGTCAAGTCTTGGGAGGAAGGTTTGGTCTTAACGGTGAAATCTGGAAAAGGTATAGGAAGTACAATACTTGAAAGATACCCTGCAAAGATTTATTTTGGCTGGCACCATTCAGTAGATTACAGCTGTTTCTGTGGTTATTTTTGTAGGTTTACATGGATCAAAATACGGCATCATCTTACTGGGCGTGTTCACTTCCTGACAGTTCTAGAACATGGCACTCGATCTGTCCTTGTTGCCTTCTAAACTATTCGAAGCAGACGTTGTATCAGACTTTCTAGCTTCTGAAATAAAGGCACGGGAATTACAGGGAAGCAGAGCAAGTGATCTGGGACGTGGAGGGTTTTTCTTCCATTGCTGTGCAGTTTGGAAAGTTGCCATCTATTCAGGTTTCACTCAAACCGGCTTTTTCCAGACCCCAGAACGAATTGTAGCCAGAAGCTCTGCTCTTTGTCAGGAGGCAATTATACCCCAGACTTAGCCAGGAACTTGCCTCTTCCCTTAGAGAACAACTTCTCTTTTATGTTTGAGGATCCTGGCTCTCCTTTTACCCAAGGGGTTGGGATACAGCCTCTAGTTCTTTCTAGAAAGACCCCAACTGTCCCAAGGTTTCCATTTTGTTTTTTACCATTGCACAGGTCTCTGGATATCACACCTTCCTAATAGCGGCTGAAATGTCTCACAGCCTTCCCTCGTTTTTGTTTCTCTTTAGCTAAAGAAAACAAAAATAAATAATCCCCATCTCCATTGTTGGAAACCCCAGGCAATTAACCTTTTGAGGAGCTTCACAAAAGATAGAAATCTGTGAAGCCACATAGGTTGGCATTGAGTTTAACCCCTTGCCCAGAAAGTTAAGGTTAGGAAGCTTGGTTCCTATTTTCTGTTCAAATACTGCTTTCCTTTGTTAGAGATAAACTTTCTTTTAAGGCAAAGAATCACTTATATGATAGAACCTTTAAAATAATCCTGTTGACTACAAACAGGATAGTGCAACTCTTCCAAATCTTGAATGTAGTGGTGACTGCATGACTGTGTATGGGTGTCAGAACATAAAACTAGCCACTAAAAAGGCTAATTTTGGTCGGGGGAGACCGTCTGCTCTGTCGCCCAGGCTGGAATGCAGTGGCACGATTTCGGCTCACTGCAGCCTCCGCCTTTCTCAATTCTCATGCCTCAGCCGCGCCATCATGCCCGGCTAATTTTTTGTATTTTAGTAGAGGTGGCATTTTGTCTTGTTGGCCAGGCTGGGCTCAACTCCTGAGCTCAAGCGATCATCCCGCCTCGGCCTCCCAAAGTGGTGGGTTTAAAGGCGTGAGCCACCGCGCCCGGCCTAAAAAAGCTTATTTTTACTGTACCTAAAGTCTACCTCGATTAAGAACACCAGGCCGGGTGCGGGTGAGGTCAGGAGTTCGAGACCAGCCTGGCCAACATGGTGAAACCCCGTTTCTACCAAAAATACAAAATTAGCTAGGTGTGGTGGCGCGCGCCTGAGCGAGAGACTCCATCTCAAAAAAAAAAAAAAAAAGTAAAGAGGTCGAAGCTGTCTAAGCGGGCGCTGCAGTGGACTAGCGGTCAGGTCTGCCTGCGAGCAGCTCACCTGAGTCACCCCCAAAACCGGCCTCCAGCGGCGTACCCGATCCTGCAGTACCCCCTCCCACGCGGCCTGCGATCGGGGCGCCTGCAGGAGGCGCCAGAGTCTTCGCGGGGGTTGCAATCCCGCGCAAGGGCCCCCGGCTCCCAAGGCACCCGCAACCTTCCGACCCCCGGGGAAGGCCCTGCACCTCTCGGCCGCTCCCTGCCAGCAGCCCGCCCTGCCACTACTCTCCGCCGCGGCCGCGCTGACGTCACCACCCCTCCTCCCCGCCTCGCGCCGCCGTTCCCGCCCCGCCCCCTTTCCCGGCGTGCGCCGCTGCTAAGGCTCCTCGCCCTCAGCTTCTGCCTGTCGCCCCAAAATGGCGGACACAATGAGCCGGCGACGCGCTGGTTGTCCGTGAGGTGGCTGTGAGGACGAACAGTCGGCGAGGCTCCACCGTCCAGGCAGAAGACCCTCGTCCAAGCAGGAGGAAGAGGAGGAGGCGGCCCAACTGTTGGCCGACTTCCCGCTAGCCGCCGGCGCGGCGCCCGCCCCGCCTGGGTTGGCCCCTCGGCAGCCCGCCCGCTCGCCGCCGGGCCCCGCCCCGGCCCTGCGCCGCCGCTGCCTTCCCCAGCCGCCGCCATGAAGCTGACCGACAGCGTGCTGCGGAGCTTCCGCGTCGCTAAGGTGTTCCGCGAAAACTCGGACAAGATTAACTGCTTCGATTTCAGCCCCAACGGCGAGACGGTCATCTCGAGTAGCGACGACGACTCCATCGTGCTCTATGACTGCCAGGAGGGCAAGTGAGTGCGGCGGAGGCCCTGGGCCCGAGTCTCAGTGCCTCCCTCCCTCCGGTGGCCCAGCACAGGTCCCTCGGCCCGCCCTCCGTCCCGACTTCAGCCCCCAGCCTATTTTGCACGCGTTCCTGCCAGGGCCGCCTCCACCCCGCAGCCGTCCAGGAGACCTTTTATTTTTTCTTCTTAAAAAAAAGATAACGATAGTCACAATTTTATATTACTATTATTTGTATGTCTTCGGTCTCCTTTGAGCGCTATGCATCACTTGCCAAACCCCACCTTGACCTTGACCTTTAAACGCCCGGTCCGCCCACCCTGGGCCCATCAGGTAGCGTTTTCAGCTCCTCAGGCTGTCAAAGGTGCTGGTCTGCTCCGGCCTCGACGCAGGACTGCAGGGGCTGCTTTCCTGCCTCCTTCGGCAGCGTGAGCTCTCTCTTGTGCTCTCTCCACTATGACCTCGATTCCGCCCTGGCACTCCGCCCATCCCCTGCCCCTCAGCTTCCCGCGGCCTTTCTGCCGTCAGACCTTGTGGGTTGCAGTTCTTAGCTGTCAGGATTTATTTGTTGTACATCTTTGAGCCCCCTTGCTTTTTCTTCCTGCTGCTAGCCTTTCTCTTACTCATTCAGACTCGGTGCCCACGTTCATAAGTGAACTTTTCAGCAACATCTAAAACTTCTTTTTTGCCACACACAAACGAACTTGGTCGTCCCATCCTGACCTGAATGTGAGCTTCCGTTAAAACAAAGCAACCATCGTAAAACAATTTCAGGTTTCCTTTCATACTTTTTTTTTCTATTATACTTTTTGGTCCACTTTGAATTCCAATTCTGATCATGAAACTTTTATGTTGCCACAAGTCATCTGGAGACCCACCATACCTACATCTTTTCGCAAAATCTAAGCACAGCACTTTGCCTTTTTCCCTGGGGGTCCTTGTCAGCCCCCCTCACCGCACGCTTGTGGACTTGCAGCTCCTTGGAGCCAAAACTAGTTTAGATTAAATTCGCTTTACCCTTAGCCACCTTCCCCAAGAAGGCTTGCTGATGTTTGGTTTAATTCGGTGGCCCCTGGTTTTTTCAGACTTGATTTTGTTACCTAGTAACAGATCTTTTTTTTTTTTTTTTTTTTTTTTTAGATATTGGGTCTTTCTCTACCTTCTCCAGCTGTTCCTTTTGCCTTTTTTTTTGTTTTTTAAACTGGTGTCTTAATTTTGGAACATATCTCTTCATTTGTGAATTTGATTATCTGAAGTAATGCTAGTTTGGACTGAGCTATAATGGTATATCCCCCCAATTTTTTTCCCACTGGGGCTGTGAGAAAGTATTATGTAACTGGCTCTGGATTTGCCTGCAGTATGTGGCAGAGTGGTCTGCGGTGGTGGTCTTAAGAAAGAGGGAATTGTTAGCTGGACAAATACTTAAGTTATTTGAGTCAGTGTTACTCATCGAGTAGACAGATTTCTGTCCTGGTCTGGTCACTTGAATCAGTTTAGAAGAGGAAGTAACATTTAAAGATGTGGTAGTAGGGTCAGCATTGTGGGGACCTGGAGGAGTAATTTGAAGCTGGCTTGCATGAAATGTATAGTGCTTATGCACAGATTAGAACCTCTTCCCAGAACCTGAGGATGGAGATGTATATCCTCATTTAAAGGAAATGAAGGTTGTGATGGCATTTCTTTGCAGTTTGTCCCCAAATTTGGCGTAATTTTGATTTGGGAAGGATGACTTTGACATAAAGTCCTGTCTTTTTTTTTTTTTTTGGGGGGGGCGGTGGGGTGGGGGACGGAGTCTCTCTCCATCGCCCAGGCTGGAGTGCAGTGGCACGATCTTGGCTCACTGCAACCTCTGCCTCCCGGGTTCAAGCGATTCTCCTGCCTCAACCTCACAAATAGCTGGGATTACAGGCGTCTGCCACCATGCCCTAACTTTTGTATTTTTAGTAGAGATGGGGTTTCACCATGTTGACCAGGCTGGTCTTGAACTCCTGACCTCAAGTGATCTGCCCGCCTTGGCCTCCCAAAGTGCTAGGATTACAGGCATGAGCTGCCGCGCCTGGCCAAATCCTGTCTTGTTAAAAGTAAAATGCTGGCCGGGCGCGGTGGCTCACGCTTATAATCCCAGCACTTTGGGAGGCCGAGGCGGGCGGATCACGAGGTCAGGAGATCGAGACCACGGTGAAACCCCGTCTCTACTAAAAATACAAAAAATTAGCCGGGCGTGGTGGCGGGCGCCTGTAGTCCCAGCTACTCGGAGAGGCTGAGGCAGGAGAATGGCGTGAACCCGGGAGGCGGAGCTTGCAGTGAGCCGAGATCGGGCCACCGCACTCCAGCCTGGGTGACAGAGCAAGACTCCTTCTCAAAAAAAAAAAAAAAAAAAAAAGTAAAATGCTAGTTTTATGACGTAAGGCAGTTTATTTACTCATGTAGCATTTTTACATAATTACAAACTAACAGAAAGTTACAACGTTTCAAAGAACTCCCATATGATTCAATAACTGGTTACATTTTTTGCATTTGCTTCATCACTGTAGGTAAATATTCATATGTACTGTGTGCCTCCCTCCACGCTTACAGTTGGAGGTATCAAGCCTCTTTATCCCTAAACACTTCATTATGGGTTTTCTTTGTTTTTTGAGATGGAGTCTCGCTCAGTCGCCCAGGCTGGAGTGCAGTGGCGTGATCTTGGCTCACTGCAACCTCCGGCTCCTGGGTTCAAGCGATTCTCCTGCCTCAGCCTCCTGAGTAGTTGGGATTACAGGTGCGTGCCACCATCCCTGGCTAATTTTTGTATCTTTAGTAGAGGCGGAGTTTCACCATGTTGGTCAGGCAGGTCTTGAACTCCCGATCTCGTGATCTACCTGCCTCGGCCTCCCAAAGTGTTGGGATTACAGGCGTGAGCCACCGCGCCCGGCTCAACATGAATTTTCTAAGCACAAAGACATTCTTACATAACCAGAGCACAGTTATCCAAATTAGGAAATTTAGTATTGATACAATACTACAGGGCATGCTCTTTTGAGTTTTCTCTGATCAATTAATTGTGACCTTGTTTCATTATCTGTGGTGAAGGAGTGGCCCGGTACTTAGGAGGGAACTGGGTTCTAGTTTGGCCTGTGACTAGGTATGTGACATTGGTCAGATTACTTCTTTGGATATTAGACAACCTCTTTAGTTTCCATTCTAGGCAATATGACGAAAAATTCTGTCACTAGTATAGGTCAAAGCAACCTCAGAAGAAAAGAAGTATTTCCTTGGAAGGCATGGTATTGTATCTTTTTTTTTTTTTTTTTTTTTTGATACGGACTTTCACTCTTGTTGCCCAGGCTGGAGTGCAGTGGCTCCATCTCGGCTCACTGCAACCTCCGCCTCCCGAGTTCAAGCAATTCTCCTGCCTCAGCCTCCTGAGTAGCTGGGATTACAGGCAGATGCCACCACGCCTGGCTAATTTTGTATTTTTAGTAGATGCGGAATTTCTCCGTGTTGGTCAGGCTGGTCTCGAACTCCCGACCTCAGGTGATCCGCCACCTTGGCCTCCCAAAGTGCTGGGATTACAGGCATGAGCCACTGCGCCCGGCCTTTGTTTTTTTGTTTGTTTGTTTGTTTTTGAGACGGCCTCACTCTTTCCTAGGCTGGAGTGCAGTGGCGTAATCTTGGCTCACTGCTGCAACCTCGCTCCTGGATTCAAGCGATTCTCGTGCCTCAGCCTCCCGAGTAGCTGGGATTACAGGCATCCATCGGTGTGCCCACTAATTTTTGTACTTTTAGTAGAGATGGGGTTTCACAATGTTGGCCACCTTGGTCTCAACGTCTTACTTCAAGTGATCCGCCCACCTTGGCCTCCCAGAGTGCTGGGATTACAGATGTGAGCCTCCGCACCCGGCCCTGTTTTTTTTTTTTTGTTTTGTGTGTGTGTGTGTGTGTGTGTGTGTGTGTGTGTGTGTGTGTGTGTGTGTTGTGTGTGTGTGTGTGTGTGTGTGTGTGTGTGTGTGTGTGTGTGTGTTTTAAAGACAAAGGTCTTCCCCTGTTGCTGAGGCTGGAGTGCAGTAGCATGCTTATAGCTCACTAAAGCCTTCATCTTCCGGGCTCAAGTGATCCTCCCACCTCAATCTCCGAAGTAGTTGGGCCTACAAGCACTCGCCAACTTACTTGGCTATTTTTATTTTTAGTGGAGGCAAGGTCTCACCAGGTTGCCCAGGCTGGTCTCAAACTCCTGAACTCAAGCGATCCTCTCACCTAGGCCTCCCAAAGTGCTGGGATTACAGGTGTTAGCTACTGTGACCGGCCGAAGGCATAGTATCTTTATTAGATGACCCTAATGTTAGAATTTGGGAGTTTGAAAATGGCTAACGCAAGGTTTTGTGTGCTTAGTATTTTCCAGTTTACTGGTCATTTAAATTTTCTTTACAATGGAGTTCGCCTATTGAGTGATATTTCAGCTTGGAAGAATATAAAGGATATTGTTTGTGGTAGCTGAAGCAAATTACTCAAAACGAAAGGTTAATATTATTTTCCTTGTTGATGCTTGATCACCAGAATTATAGTTTGAGGAAGGAAGCTTACCAAAATATTTGAAAAATGCTGTGCATGTACTTTGTAAGACCCACATGGATGCAGTACAGTATAATCTTACTTTCAAATTAGGAAATGAGTCCAGGTGTGGTGGCTCACACTTGTAATCCCAGCACTTTGGGAGGCTGAGGCGGGCGGATCGCCTGGGTCAGGAGTTCAAAACCAGCCTGGCCAATGTGGTGAAACACTGTCTCTACAGAAAAATACAAAAATTAGCTGAGCCTGGTGGCGGGGGCCTGTAATCCCAGCTACTCAGGAGGCTGAGGCAGGGAGAATTGCTTGAACCGGGGACACAGAGGTTGCAGTGAGCCAAGATCGTGCCACTGCACTCCAGCCAGGGTAACAGAGCGAGAATGTCTCAAAAACAAAAATAATAAAAATCAAATTGGGAAATGAAATGAGGCACTAGATTTCTGTTATCAGGAAAAAAAATCTCAGGTTACTGTTTTTGATAAATTTGAGACAAATAGACCAGATCTAAGTGGAACCAGAAATTTTCCTGACACTATTCCCGTTCAACTTGTCAAGTTAGAGTTGGCTCTTCATGTTCTGTCTTTTTTTTTTTTTTTTTTAAGACGGAGTTTCGCTCTTGTTGCCCAGGTCGGAGTACAATGCCGCAAACCTGGCTCAATGCAACCTCCACCTCACGGGTTCCAGTGATTCTTCTACCTCAGCCTCCTGAGTAACTGGGATTACAGGTGCCCGCCACCACACCTGGCTAATTTTTTTAATTTTTAGTAGAGATGGGATTTCACCCTGTTAGCCAGGCTGGTCTCAGACTCCTGACCTCAGGTGATCCACCCACCTTGGCTTCCCAAAGCCTGAGATTACAGGTGTGAGCCACTGTGCCCGGCCAGGTTCTGTCTTTGCTATTGTAGATGGGATGAAATAACTGATACAAACTTCTTCCACTGGTAGAAGCAAAGTCAACTATCTAGAGAGTAAGTATACAGCCACACACTCAGACTCCCTCACTGGTTACCACACAGTAACCCCACATCAGAACCCCAGACAGTGGACTTGGCAAAATAGCCTTTGCTCATCTTTTTAGGAGTTAAGTATTAATTTCAGTACAGGTAAGAATGTAGAAAATCCAGTGTATTTGTAGTGAGAAGTCTTTTGGAAATGGGTTTCATGTAGGGAAGCCCTTGGCCTCACTTTAACAAAAATTGAAAGTGCAAATAACTGACTTCTTAAAGACTGCTTGAGTCATGTGATTGTTTAGCATCTAGATTCTGAGAGGATTTTACATTGAGAGGGTTAGCTTTCCTTTTCATAAGTTGGAACTCTTGGTTAACATTGATACAGGATTTATGAAATCTTTTTAAAGAACTAAATGTAGGACATTATGTTAAAGGCTTTCCTGTTTTTTGAATTGGTCATATTGGAGAGTTATTTTAGCATTTAAATCTAGATTTACATAGATATTTAAGTCTCAAATTTTTCTTTTTCTTTTTTTTCTTTTTTTTTTTTTTTGAGATAGAGTCCTGCTCTGTTGCCCAGGCTAGAGTGCAGTGGCGCGATCTCAGCTCACTACAATCTCTGCCTCCCAGGCTCAAGCGATTCTCATGCCTCAGCCTCCTGAGTAGCTGGGACTACAGGCGCTGGCCACCACGCCTGGCTAATTTTTGTATTTTTAGTAGAGATGGCATTTCGCCATGTTGGCCAGGCTGGTCTCAAACTCCTGACCTCAGGTGATCCACCCTCCTCGGCCTCCCAAAGTGCCGGGATTACAGGCGTGAGCCACCACGCCCGGCCTAAAATTTTTCTAACTTAACCAGTATGTGTTAGAGTTTTTGGTTAAAGGTTCTGCCGAGACCAGTTTTAGCCTTGCTCTTCAAGGTTCTGTAGAGGGAGACATTTAAGGAACTTCAGCAAATGGAGATTGGTAACCTCTAGCTTGGAAATGTGTGATTTTTTGTCTGTTTTTGAAGTGGAGTCTCACTCTGTCGCAGAGGCTGTATTGCAGTGCCACGATCTTGGCTTACTGCAACCTCTGCCTCCTGGGTTCAAGGAATTCTCCTGCCTCAGCCTCTCGAGTAGCTGGGATTACAAGTGCGTGCCACCACACCCGGCTAATTTTTGTATTTTTAGTAGAGACAGGGTTTCACCGTGTTGGGCCGCTCTTGAACTTCTGACTACAGGTGATTTGCCTGGCTCGGCTTCCCAAAGTGCTGTGATTACAGATGTGAGCCACCACCTTGTGGCCAGAAATGTGTGATTTTTGCATTAAAGTAAAGCAAAGGAACTATTTAACTGGTTTTGCTAGAGAAAGTTAGGCTTGCCTTCTAAAAGACTCATCAAGTGCTTTTGATCTGTAGGATAGGAAGGATGATGTCTTCTGCAAGAGCAGGTTACATTAGCAAAGGCAAGCAGTTTTGCATCTGGTTTCAGTTTTGAGAAATCACTGCTGTCTTGAAAACAAAAACAAAAACAAAAAAAAACAGAGCTTCTTTCTAAATGAATGTCTTAAGAAGAAAAGTTTGGCCTCTTGGGTTTGACATATTCTCATATCCCTCTTTGTTGTAAGTTAGGACTTGTTTTGTGTGCCTTACTTCCCAAGTAGATGTACAGCCATGCATCACTTAGATGGGGATAATCACGTGAGTTTTTGTTGCACCAGCATCATAGAGTGTACTTACACAAACCTGACGGTATAATCTGTACACACCTAAGCTGTTTGGTATGGCCCATTGCTCTAGGCTACAAACCTGTACAGCATTTTACAGTACTGAATACTGTAGGCAATTATAATACAGCGTTAAGTGTTTGTGTATCTAAACATAGAAAAGTTACCGTAAAACAGTTTAAGGGATTTAAAAAATGAAACATCTGTTGTAGAGGGCAGCTCCATTATAATCTTATGAGACCATTACCCTATGTGCTGTCTGTTGTTGATAAAAATGTCATCACATGGCACATGACTGTATTTTTTCTCAAAGCTTACTTTTGAACATTGTAGTAAAGACCGAATTGAATCCCCAGATTTACTTTTACTTCTTACCTAACCTTGCCATTAGGTGTTCTAAGGTGGAAAGCTTCTTCAGATGGCTGTTGCTTGAGCGTTGTTTTTTCCCTTTTGGAAGAAGTTGTTTCTTTCCAGTATTAGAACTTACCAAAAATCCTCACCTTTGCCACATCATTCAAGTGCTTCTCTTTATGTGGAGATCCCAGATTTTGATGATGGAGAATGTTCATGATTTTCTGTCTCTATTTTCTTATCAGACCAAAGAGAACCCTGTACAGTAAGAAATATGGCGTGGACCTCATCAGATACACTCATGCAGCAAACACAGTTGTTTACAGCTCTAACAAAATAGACGGTAAGCAAGCCTTCTTTTTAGGAAGTCAAGGTCATGGTTTCTTTTGTTAAATAGTTCATGGAATCTTTGTGACTACTTCTGGTTTGACTATAGTTACTTTAGTTTAACTATTTTCATATAATGTTAGTAATGTTAATTACATTGTTTTGACTGAAGGAACGCTGGAAGCAAGCCATTAGCACTTTTGAAGGACTTGGGACTGAGTATGAAAAGTCTTCAATTCAGAGTGGGGAGTAGAAAAAGGAAGCAACTGATTGTATTTATGATTTGTACTTCCTGAAACTTAAAAGAACACTTTTAAAGCCGGGCGTAGTGGCTCGCGCCTGTAATCCCAACACTTTGGGAGGCCGAGGTGGGTGGATCACTTGAGGTCAGGAGTTCAAGACCAGCCTGGCCAATATGGTGAAACCTCGTCTCTACTAAAAATACAGAAGTTAGCTGGGGACAGTGGTGAACGCCTATAATCCCAGCTACTCGGGAGGCTGAGGCAGGGGAATCGCTTGAACCCGGGAGGCAGAGGTTGTGGTGAGCCAAGATCACGCCATTGCACTCTAGCCTGGGCGACAGAGCGAGACTCCATCTCCAAAAAGAACACTTTTAGAACAAATAAAAGGAAAGAACACTTGATACACAGCAAGTGATAAACAACAGGACTTTTTCTTTCAAAATGATAGAAATTTGAGAAAAGTTTCACAAATGCTTGAACTATGATAGTTTAAGGGAAGTTAGAACAGTTTTGGTGTTTTCCCAACCTTAGTCACTTCTGATTCCAGGAATGTTTTTTGATCTAAAGAGTAAAGAGTTACTTTTAGAAATTGAACTTGTGAGTTTCTTTTTTTTTTTTTTTTTTTTTTTTGAGACGGAGTCTTGCTCTGTGCCCCAGGCTGGAGTGCAGTGGCGCGATCTCGGCTCACTGCAAGCTCCGCCTCCCGGGTTCACGCCATTCTCCTGCCTCAGCCTCCCGAGTAGCTGGGACTACAGGCGCCCGCCAACACACCCGGCTAATTTTTTGTATTTTTAGTAGAGACGGGATTTCACCGTGTTAGCCAGGATGGTCTCGATCTCCTGACCTCGTGATCCGCCCGCCTCGGCCTCCCAAAGTGCTGGGATTACAGGCTTGAGCCACCGCGCCCGGCCGAGTTTCTTTGTATAATAAACAATTTCTGTTTTTGCCTGCATTTCATTTCTTGAGAGAAGTCCTAAGTTAACAGATTGTCTTGGTAACTGAACTGTAACACTTATTTTCATGTTAGGATTCTTTAATTTTTTATTTTGTTTATTTTCTATTTGTTTTTCTTTTTATTTATTTTTTATTTTTTGAGATGGAGTCTCACTCTGTTGCCTAGGCTGAAGTGCAGTGGCACGATCTTAGCTCGCTGCAACCTCCGCCTCCCGGGTTCAAGTAATTCTCCCGCCTCAACCTCCCAAGTAGCTGGGACTACAGGCGCACGCCACCATGCCCAGCTAATTTTTTGTATTTTTAGTAGAGACAGAGTTTCACCATGTTAGCCAGGATGGGTCTTGATCTCCTGACCTTGTGAGCCACCGTGCCCGGCCTATTCTTTATTCTTTTGAGACGGAGTCCTGCTCTTGTTGCCCAGGCTGGAGTGCAATGGTGCAGTCTCGGCTCACTGCAACCTCAGCCTCCTGGGTTCAAGTGATGCTCCTGCCTCAGCCTCCCAAGTAGCTGGTATTACAGGCGCCCACCAACACGCCCGGCTAATTTTTGTATTTTTAGTAGAGATGGGACTTCACCATGTTAGTCGGGCTGGTCTCGAACTCCTGACCTCAAGTGATCTGCCTGCCTCAGCCTCCCAAAGTACTGGGATTACAGGTGTGAACCACCACGCCCGGCCAGGATTCTGTTTAAACTTACTTCAGTGGTTTATTGGTGATCATCTCACGTTTTGCAGTAGGGTTTTTTTTTAGGCCAGTGGCTAAATAGTGGCTCATGCCTGTAATCCCAGCACTTAGGGAGGCCTAGGAGAGTGGATCACTTGAGCCCAGAAGTTCGAGATTAGCCTGGGCAACGTGGGAAAACCCTGTCTCTACAAAAAATACAAAAATTAGCCAGATGTGATGGGACGTGCCTGTAGTCCCAGCCACTTGTAAGGCTGAGGTGGGAGGATTGCTTGAGCCCTGGAGGTCTAGAGTGTCGTGAGCTGTGATCATACCACTGCACTCCAGCCTGGGTGACAGCGTGAGGCTCCATCTCAAAAAAACAAAAAAGATTTTTCTAATGTCATTCCATAAGGATAGCTTATACTACTATTTTGGCTGTGCCTATCTCAGAGCAGAATGGGCGGAAGTCCTTTTTTTTCCGTTTCTTTTTTTTTTTTTTTTTTTTAATGAGACTCTTCTGCCTGTACTGATTTTTAGTTAAGTATATCATTTCTACTTTTCATGCCTGTATTTCAGAAGTGGTTTTCTAAGGAAGCAGTGTAGTTAATGATTTTGGACAAGAATGTAAAACCTTAGGATCCTGAGGAAACGTGTCTATGTGATCATCTGAATGACTGGTTTATTTCTTCTGTTGGGCTGTTTTCTGAGTGATTAAATGAGGATTCTCCAAATGTGGTGCAAGATGAGGCAAATGTGTGGCACTTGTAGCTTTGCTGCCAGGCCTCTGCTGTGAGGATGTTCCCTTTCCTGTCTCAAGTGCATCCTGAAGAATTCCTCCAGTGCTCCGTTTCCTTTTGCCTGATTCCAGGCTGAGGTAGTAGTTTGTACAGTTTGAGGGTCTATGATACCACCCGGTACAGGAGATAACTGTACAGGCCACTGCCTTGCCAGGAACAGCGCACCAGCTGCTAAGTGGGGCTGAGAGGATGGCGTCACCCTGCTCATCTCTGGGAAACCAGGTAATGGGGAGGAAGTCTTTTTCTTCTTAGGGCAGGTGAGTCATTGTTAGCAGTAGAATAACTAGAAATACTTTGTAGGTGTCATTCAAGAAGTTTGAAGATGTTTTCAAGGAAAATTGCGTAGTGTTCAAGTTATGGAATATACAAATATCCCTATTCCCCTATTCCCCCTCCCAAGTTAAATGCCCTCTTATTAGAAAGCACCCCTGTGAACCCCTGGGATGACTCGATGCTTTCAACTCCTTTATTCCTATGTTCTGTTTGCCTTCAGAATGTTCTTTCTGTGCTTTTCTTTCTGCATTTTGGTACCATTTTCCCTTAGCTGTTTCTCAACAATTTTTCCTTATTCCTAGTCTTTTTAAGGGGATAATACTTTTCTATTTTGCAGTTTTATTCTTTATGGCGCTTCATTTCTCTATCGCCACCATCTTTTTTGTTTGTTTACTCTTTCAGATAGAATCATTTGGTTAAGAGTGTTTGTCTTATTTTTCCCCAAGCACAAATCTCTGATTGTTCCTGTCTTTAATATTGTCAAAATCTCACTGCTATTACTCATTGGTATAAGAATTTGATTTTTTTAATTCTTAAGATCTTTTTAACCCAGATCTTGACATCACTTCTCTGACGTTTTGTTTATTTTCATTGTAATTTGTGTGTCCAATTGAAGAATGTTCAGATGAGTTGAGGGTGGGTCAACACACTGATGGAGAACTCTAGACAAAAATTGCTGCCAGGGTTCAACCTAATCTTCAGTTTAACTGCCGTGGCTGCTTACCTCTTTAAGTCTGTTCGCTCAACAGCCACATATTTTTCTTTAAGGTTTGCCATTCTGTGGACACTAGACCAGTATCTAAAATTATCATGTGTGCTTTACTCTTTTTGTTTTTTGGCCAGGGTATATTTGCAGGGTGGGAGTTGCATTGTAATTATGAAGAAGCCAAATTGGTAATAAAAGGTCATTTCAAACATTGCTTTCTATGCTGTCAGCTTAAGAACTCTGCTTTTGAGTTAGGTGAAATCTACATACCCACTCTTTAGCTGCAGAGTAGAATTATTCACCATTATTTATTCTTGCCTTGCTTAGGATATAGAATACAATGGATTATTTGACCTTGTCTTTTCAAGATGAAAATGCAAAGTAAATTTCTTTTAAATAGTATGATATCATCATACCTTGTTTGTCTTTTTACAGATACTATTCGTTACTTGTCCTTGCATGACAACAAATACATCAGATACTTTCCTGGACATAGCAAAAGGTAAGATCCACGTATTATAGAAGCAGATAGTTCTTTTATCCCTGAGGTTACCCAGAGAATAGAAGGCTAGAGAGAGCTTATTAGTGAACTGAAGCTACTTCCTCACTACTGCTTGGCATTCTTCATCTTCTCTTAAATAGTCAACTCTTGATTTACTGAGGTTATAGAGGTACAGGGGTAGGTGTTCAGAGATACCTCAGTTAAAATATAACTAGGCCCAGTGCAGTGGCTCACACCTGTAATCCCAGCACTTTGGGAGGCTGAGGCGGGTGGATCACTTGAGGCCGGGAGTTTGAAACCAGCCAGGCCAACATGGCAAAACCCCATCTCTACTAAAAATACAAAAATTAGCCAGGTATGGTGGCGGGCACCTGCAATCCCAGCTACTCGGGAGGCTGAGGCAGGAGAATCGCTTAAACCCAGGAGGCAGAGGTTGCAATGAGCCTTGATCGCGCCAGTGCACTCCAGCTTGGGCAACAGAGCAAGACTCCGTCTCAAAGATACATATATTTTTTTCTTTTTTTTTTTTTTTTTTTCTGAAGACATGCCAGTTTTCTTATTATTTTTTTTTTTGCACACAAAACAATAAACATTTTCGAAAAATACATACAAAAAGATGCATATCAAACATATTAGGAAGGTTGCACATGGGAAGACGGGGAATAGAAATGGGGGGTAGGAATTAAAGAAAATAAATGAGAGAGGGACTTTGTATGGATCAATGATAATAACTCAATCCTCTATTTGACAAAGAAGAAGGAGAAGGAAGAGGAAGAAAAAGAAAGTGGGATAAAGGATCAGAAAGGGAGGAAAATAGAAAAAATTAGAGTATGACTCCAGGGTAGACCTGTTTTGTTGTTGCTGGGTTGGTTGGTTGGTCTGTTGTGTTTTTCATATGTTTTGCCATGTTGGCCAGGCTGGTCTCGAACCCCTAGCCTCAAGTGATCAACCCGCCTCAGCCTCCTAGAGTGCTGGGACTACAGGCGTGAGCCACCACGTCCAGCCCCCACATTGCATCTGGCCTCCGTGGTAGACCTCCCAGACGGGGCGGCCGGGCAGAGATGCTCCTCACTTCCCAGACGATGGGCGGCCGGGCAGAGGCGCTCCTCACTTCCCAGACGATGGGCGGCTGGGCAGAGGCGCTCCTCACATCCCAGACGATGGGCGGCCAGGCAGAGATGCTCCCCACCTGCCAGACGGGGCGGCGGCCGGGCGGAGGCTGCAGCGAGCCAAGACCACGCCACCGCACTCCAGCCCGGGCAACACGGAGCACCGAGTAAGCGAGACTCCGTCTGCAGTCCCAGCACCTCGGGAGGCCGAGGCGGGCAGACCACTCGAGGTCAGGAGCTGGAGAGCAGCGTGGCCAACATGGCGAAACTGCGCCTCCAGCCAAAGGACAAAAAGCAGGCAGGGGTGGTGGCACGCACCCGCAATCCCAGGCAGCCCGCAGGCCGAGGCAGGAGAATCACGGGAGCCGGACGCAGGGAGTCTGCAGCAAGTTGAGTATACTCCAGCCTGGGCCATGGAGGGAAGAAAAAAGAAAAAAAGAAAGAAGGAAGGAAGGAAAGAAAGAAAAGAAAGAAGGAAGGAAGGAAGGATATATATATTTTTTCTAGTTATAGATATATATTTCTAGTTATATATATATATATATAAAACTAGAAAAAATGTGGATTAAAGATATTCAGTGAAAACCTATGTAGTAAAAATTAGATTTGGCATTTAGGAATACCAAATCTCACATATCCCTTAATAAAGGACTATTTGTGTTTATGAGGCCTTCCAATATATGTGGGCCCCATTTCAGCAGGCCCCTATGTAAAAATGTTCCATTTAAAGATCTTAATGAGAATGCAAAAGAAAGTCCTTTTTTTAAAATCAAGAGGTTTATCTCCTTTTTCTGTATTGTAATGCAGGTTGCTTCTCTCTGTTCTTCACCCTAATGCCCCTAGTTACTTTTTTCTCAAATTTTTCAACTTTTGTTTGAATGTTAAACACATTTTCCCCTGGATAATATTTTAACCATTTGAGAGATTTTTTCCTGCATCCATTTGCAAATGTACAGTAACCCAGGATGGTTTCGATTGGTATGGAGCCCTGACAGGAGATGGCCTGAGAGCCTCCTGTTAGAAATTGCACTTCCAGGCTGGGCATGGTGGCTTAATGCCTGTAATCTCAGCTCTTTGGAAGGCTGAGGACAGATTGCTTGAGTGCAGGAGTTCGAAACCAGCCTAGGCAACATGGTGAAACCCTGCCTCTACAAAAAATACAAAAATTAGCCAGGAGTGGTGGTGTGTGCCTGTAATTCCTACTACTTCGGAGGCTCAGGCACGAGAATTGCTTGAACCCGCGAGACAGAGGCTGCAGTGAGCCAAGGTGGCGCCACTGCACTCCATCCAGCCTGGGTGACAGAGCGAGACCCTGTCTCAAAAAAAAAAAAAAAAAAAAAGTTGCACTTCCAGTTGGGCAGGCCATTTGTGTTGCTGATGTTTTTGCTTGTTTTTATTCATTGCTCCTTCCCCTTGTAGTCAGATTCTGTCCCTTCTGTGAAATAAGGTGGCAGCCAGTGGTAACTGGTTTCAGACAAAGGATGGCTCATGATAAGTAGATGTTTTTGCTTGTTTTTATTCAAATTAATGTTCACAAATGTACTGTTTGTAATTAAGAGTTGATGCAGTTGTTTGACATGCTTTCCAGTCTTCCGAATTATTCAGCCTCTTGACCTCCTGATTTTTTTTTTTTTTTTTTTTTTTTGAGATGGAGTCTCGCTCTGTCGCCCAGGCTGGAGTGCAGTGGTGCAATGTTGGCTCACTGCAGGCTCCGCCTCTCGGGTTCACGCCATTCTCCTGCCTCAGCCTCCCGAGTAGCTGGGACCACAGGCACCCGCCACCAAGCCCGGCTAGTTTTTTGTATTTTTAGTAGAGACGAGATTTTACCGTGTTACCCAGGATGGTCTCGTGATCCGCCCGCCTCAGCCTCCCAAAGTGCTGGGATTACAGACGTGAGCCACCGCACCTGGCCGGGCGACCTCCTGATTCTTGATAGATGACTTTGTCCCTCCTTTTATGAGAAAATCAAGGCTATGCAAAATGAGTTCTTTCAGCTGGGTGTGGTGGTTCAGGCCTGTTATCAGCACTTTGGGAGGCTGAGGTGAGAGGATCCCTTGAGTCTGGGAGGTTGAGGCTGCAGTGAGCCATGATTGTGCCACTGTACTCCAGCCTGGGTGACAAAGCAAGACCATGTCTCCAAAAAAAAGAGTTCTTTTAAACATCTATCCCTTCCACCTAAATTCCTCTCTTCCTTGGAATCCTTTCCTTGAGAAAGCTGTGGTCCTTCTTTCACAAAACAAACCTTCCTCTTTCTGCTTGCTTCCATCTCCTTAATTGGCCTTTCCTTTGCTGCCTACAAATTTACTTGGTCTTTCTTATCTTAAATCTACTTATTGACCCTATCACCCACTCCTTGTCACTATCAAACTTCAAAGAAGAATCTGTACATTCCCATCTCCACGTCCTCACGCACGTTCACTGTTGAAATCATTTTTGCACTAGTCCCAGAATCGTCTATGGGGCTTTATCCAAACCTTTATCCTTCATTCCCTGCTGCCTCTAGTTAAAAACCCACTAGTTTGGGCTTTTCTTGGTGCTTAACCTCTCAGTAAAACTTACTTTCCCGTGGCAGGTGACTTTTCCCATGTTGGTTCTGTTCTTGTAGTTCTCAGCCTTTGTTTTGACTCTAAAATAAACAAATATTTTATCTGCTTTCTAATCTCCATCGCTGATTTCATTCACCTCCATTCAGGTGGCTTCCCAAATCAGTATTTTTATCTCATGTCTGTTATGAATTTCAGACCCACCTTCCACCTACAGGTTTTGTTTGTTTTTTTGTTTTTTTGAGATGGAGCCTCACTGTGTCACCCAGGCTGGAGTGCAATGGCCTGATCTTGGCTCACTGCAACCTCCACCTCCTGAGTTCAAACGATTCTCCTGCCTCAACCTCCCGAGTAGCTGGGATTACAGGTGTGCACCATCATGCCCGGCTAATTTTTGTGTTTTTGTAGAGACAGGGTTTCACCATGTTAGCCAGGCTGGTCTCAAACTCCTGACCTCAGGTGATCCACCCGCCTCGGCCTCCCAAAGTGCTGGGATTACAGGCATGAGCCACAGCGCCCAGCACCACCTACATGTTTTATACACATCTTTGTAGCTGTCTCTTCTGTCCAATACTCTTTCCAATACTTAGGTGTAGTACTCTGTCCATCATTGTGACATTTTTTGGGCCAGCTTCTCTCTATCTTCCTCATATTTCTTCATCTCTGTCTCTTCCAATTCTGGCTCAAAGCATCTGTTGTCAGTTCACTCTTTTTCCCATGCCATCATATTCAGTGAGTTGTTAAACTATTTAGTTCTCCCTAGGTTTAACCTCATGTGTCACTTTCCTCTGTGTTCTCTCCTTTGCTTCTGCCCTGGCTCATGCCCTGTGAGGTAAATTATCGTTAGCTCCTAATTAATCATCCCATCGCTTAACATCCTGCTTCAGCATCCTGGATTGCAGTTTGATTGCTTCACAATCTCCCTTAATGGTTCTCTACATTTTCATTGCTCCTTCCCCTTGTAGTCAGATTCTGTCCCTTCTGGCTCTGACCCATTTTCCCAGCATTTTCTCCTACCATTCCCATTAAGGTGAACTCTGGGCTACTTCTTGAACTTGGGCCTCATGCCTTCCTGTCTGGCACCTTTCAGAAAGGCGTCTCCCTTTGAAATCCTTTCCACCTCAGATGTTGTATCTTTCCAGAAGCCTTCTCTGGTCCTCTTGGAGTCATGTGGACTGGACAGTTAAAATTCCTTATGGTCGGGGTCTTACTTCTCCATATGTTCCCTGTACTTCTCAGCACAGAGTCTTGTGCTGAGCTCTTGGGCTGAATGCCATGGCATAAAATTACATGTCCACAATATGTTCTGCTCATTCTGGTTTTTGTTTTTTGAGACGGTGCCTTGCTCTGTTTCCCAGGCTGGAGTGCAGTGGTGTGATCTCAGCTCACTGCAGCCTCCATTTCTGGGGTTTAAGCGATTCTCCCGCCTCAGCCTCTTGAGTAGCTGGGATTACAGGTGCACGCCACCAGGCCCGGCTAATTTTTGTATTTTTAGTAGAGATGGGATTTCACCATGTTGGCCAAGCTGGTTTCAAACTCCTGACCTCAGGTGATCTGCCCACCTTGGCCTCCCAAAGTGCTGGGATTACAGGTGTGAGCCACCGCACCCGGCCTGCTCATTGTGTTTTATTACCTCCTTGGCATTCTCAGGAAATTTTGGCTTTTAACAATACCTTTTAAAATTTTAAGTTGAGGAGCTGGTGCAGATGTTAGTTGAGTTACATTGGAAGAAAGTGTTTTTAAGTGAGTGTCTCTTGATGGTATAACCACAAAAGGGGACCAAAAAAGGAATACAGTTCCTGTTAGCGTAGGCTTGTGGTTCTCTAGGTGTGGTGCCCCAAACAGCAGCCTCACCCATCACCTGGGGGCTAGTTAGAAGCTCAGATTCACAGACCCCAAGTCAGGCCTACTGGATTAGAGGCTCTGGGAGTAGATCCTAGCAATCTGTTTTAACCCACCCTCCAGGTGATGCTGATGCCACTTAGGTTTGAGAATATCTGTGTAGTCCTCACACATCTTGATAAGGAATCATGCTTTTTTGTGTTTTTTTTAATTGAGATACAGTCTACATACTGTAAATGATTCCTTTAAAAATGTACAATTCAGTGGTTTTTACTATATTTGCAAAGTTGGACAACTATCACCATCATCTAACTTCAGAACATTTTTATCACTCCACAGAGAAACTCTGTACCCATTAGCAATCACTCCCTCAGCCCCTGCCAACCGCTGATCTACTTCTGTCTCTGTAGATTTGCCTATTCTAGACATTTTGTGTAAATGGATCAGTTAATATCTGATCTTTTGTGCCTGGTTTCTTTTACTTAGCATGGTGTTCCCAAGGTTCCTCCATGTTGTCACATGAAGCAGTACTTTATTACTTTTTATTGCCAAACAATATTGCAGTATATAGATGTAGCACATTTTGTTTGTCCATCCATTAGTTAATGGACATTTGGGTTATTTCCACTTTTTGGCTATTATGAATAGTGCAGCTCTGAACATATGTGTACATTTTTGTGTGTGGACATATATTTTCAGTTATCTTGGGTAAATACCTAGGAGTGGAATTTCTGGGTCACATGGTAACTTTTTTTGGAAAAACTTTTCCAAAGCAACTGTACAATTTTTACATTTCCATTAGCAATGTATGAGGGTTCCAATTTCTCTACATCCTCACCAACACTTGTTATCTCTCTTATTATAGCTATGCTAGAGGGTGTGGAGTAGTCTCATTGTGGTTTTGATTTGCATTGGAATCATATATTTTTATTTTATAGCTTTAAAAAAATTTTTTGCGTTATACTAGTTGCCTTTGTTTGTTCCAGATATGGTTGTGGTATGTGTGTTTTAGTGTGTTTCTTAAAATGGCAATTTTGGGAGAACAGGTATATATATATAGGTAGGCAGAGTGGTTTAGAATTCACATCCAATTTTTGCTAATATTTCACATCAACTCCTATTTATCTCGATGTATTGCAGGGTGGTGGCCTTGTCCATGTCACCTGTGGATGACACTTTCATTTCTGGGTCTCTTGATAAGACCATTCGACTCTGGGATCTCCGGTCTCCTAACTGCCAGGTAATGGTACCTCACAGTTACACTTTTTGAGCATTTTCTTTGGTAGGCGCTGTAATGAACTCCACCTCTCAAAGAAGGGAGAAAACAGTGGTTCCATTCTGGGATCACAGGGTCTTTTTAAACTTTGGAGAAAATCTGTTTTTTTAGTTGGTAGCTGCTAAGCACATACCCTAATCTAGTGCAGATTGCATTATACTCTGTGGCTTAATTGTTGTGGGTTTTTTGTTGTTTTGTTTTGTTTTGTTTTTGTTTTTGTTTTGAGACAGGGTTTCGCTCTTGTTGCCCAGGCTGGAGTGCAATGGCGCAATCTTGGCTCACCGCAACCTCCACCTCCAGGGTTCAAGTGATTCTTCTGCCTCAGCCTCCCGAGTAGCTGAGATTACAGGCATGCACCACCATGTCTGGCTAATTTTGTATTTTTAGCAGAGATGGGGTTTCTCCATGTTGGTCAGGCTGGTCTCCTGACCTCAGGTGATCCTCCTACCTTGGCCTCCCAAAGTTCTGGGATTATAGGCATGAGCCACTGCACCCAGCCGGCTTAATGTTTTTAAAAGTGTTCCTAGAGCTTTTAGCTTCAAGGGATTTATTTATTTTTTTTTTTTTTTGAGACAGAGTCTCGCTCTGTCGCCCAGGCTGGAGTGCAGTGGCGCGATCTCGGCTCACTGCAAGCTCCGCATCCCGGGTTCACGCCATTCTCCTGCCTCAGCCTCTCCGAGTAGCTGGGACTACAGGCGCCCGCCACCACGCCCGGCTAATTTTTTGTATTTTTAGTAGAGACGGAGTTTCACTGTGGTCTCGATCTCCTGACCTCGTGATCCGCCCGCCTCGGCCTCCCAAAGTGCTGGGATTACAAGCGTGAGCCACCGCGCCCGGCCCTCAAGGGATTTATTTTTATTTGAATTATGTGTCTATAATATTGTGCAGTTAGAGTTGACCAGAAATTGTCTAGAGACCTGTTTTAAAAGCTTCATTTTAGTTTTATGTTTGCTTTTTCTGTTCTGTAGGTAGGCTGATATTTGTATGCCTTTCTTAGTTTTAATTGGGAAAAGTAAATTATATAGTGTGGTAAGGTCCTGGATTCATTTTTTTTTTCCCCATTGTACTAGCAGTCTTTGGTTATTCCAGATATGGGTTGTGGTATGTGTGTTTTAGTGTATTTCTTATTTCTTTTCTCTTAGGGCCTCATGCATCTGCAGGGGAAGCCAGTTTGTTCTTTTGATCCAGAAGGGTTAATTTTCGCTGCAGGTGTCAACTCTGAAATGGTCAAGCTTTATGACCTTCGTTCTTTTGATAAGGTAAATCTTTGAATCTTTGAGATCTTTGAGCTGGTTTTGTTTGTTTGTTTGTTTGTTTTTGTGAGACAGAGTTTTGCTCTTATTGCCCAGGCTGGAGTGCAGTGGTGTAATCTCAGCTCACTGCAACCTCTGCCTCCTGGGTTCAAGTGATTTCTCCTGCCTCAGCCTCCCAAGTAGCTGGGATTACACATGTCCGCCACCACACCTGGCTAATTTTTTGTATTTGGTAGAGACGGGTTTCACCATGTTGGTCAGGCTGGTCTCAAACTCCTCACCTCTGGTGATCCACCCACCTCGGCCTCCCAAAGTGCTGGGATTACAGGCATGAGCCACCGCGCCCAGCCCTGTAAGAGCCTTTTCTACAAAAGGAAAAATATGGTACATATTAGAGAGTGGCAGAGAAGTAGCTCATTCTCTGCTTTCCTTAGTCAAAAAGTAAGCTAAAGGAATAGGATGGGAATTGGCTGTAGCAGAAGAAATTATTAATATGCCTTGGGCCTGGGGCTACTGTTTTTTATCTTTTGCAGGGGCCCTTTGCTACCTTTAAGATGCAGTATGATCGAACTTGTGAGTGGACAGGACTTAAATTCAGCAACGACGGCAAGCTCATCCTCATTTCCACCAACGGCAGCTTCATTCGTCTGATTGATGCATTCAAAGGAGTGGTGATGCACACGTTTGGGGTGAGCTGACAGCCTTCAAGCATGGCTATTTCCATGCTCATACTTCCTATGCTAAGACACGTTTGGGGTGAGCTGACAGCCTTCAAGCATGGCTATTTCCATGCTCATACTTCCTATGCTAAGACACGTTTGGGGTGAGCTGACAGCCTTCAAGCATGGCTATTTCCATGCTCATACTTCCTATGCTAAGAATTATGTTAGCTGGTTGGTGGAGACCAACAGTTACTCTTGACGTACTCATGAAGGCATGCACTTGTATTTTCTTCCTGCTCATGAACTTACCTCTCTTGGATTTCGTAGACGTTCATTTCTCACCAAGTGACCCAAGTTTGGTATTTAGATATAAAATAATTTCCTAACAATAAAGTTTTCTTGCCCCCTTGAGTATACCTTGAATACAGAGTTGAGGGTGGGAGTGGATTGTCAAGGATGGCAACCACATTTGGAAGCTTGGTGGTGTAGTACATGACAAGGAAAGGGTTTCATGGAAAGGAAGGTGATGCATGTGCTGAGTCAGTGTTTGTAGGCAGCTGTTTTTATTAATGGCTCTGTAACAACAAAAGAACTGCTCTGTTTTAGGGTTATGCCAACAGCAAAGCTGTCACACTGGAGGCTTCATTTACTCCAGACTCTCAGTTCATTATGATTGGTGAGTTTCCTTTATCCCCTGTGGGGGTTATTTCTCTGGTACTATGCATTTCTTTGTTTAAATTATTAACTGAGACATTATTATCTATTTGATAGATGTTCTCAGATTTCTGTATAGCACATTATGCCAATGACACAGTGTCTTTTAACTGCCCTGACTGGACCAAAATTTGAGTCAAACTCCACAAGCAGTACCTTATTAGTAATACTAATGTCCTGGTGTAACCCTACATTCAGTCATCTTAGTGGCTGCCTGTTGGTAGGGTAATGGTATTCGGCCCCTTTTTTAGATGAGAAAACTGAAGTTAGAGGGGAAGTGACATGCCTGTGAACAAATAGCTAGGGTCAAGATCAATTTCCAAAGTGTCCTTCCTTCACTGCCTCTCCTCCCTCTCAATTTTGCCTGAGGGATGTGTCCTAAAGCTTGGCGTATCCTCAGATCTCAATCCATGTCTCATTTCCAGTTGTCTTTGTATTGTGCCTTGAGCTGTTACATTTTCCTTGAATATCCTCTTTAGGTTCAGAGGATGGCAAGATCCATGTCTGGAATGGAGAGAGCGGTATAAAAGTAGCTGTGTTGGATGGTAAACACACAGGCCCGATTACCTGTTTGCAATTCAACCCCAAGTTCATGACTTTTGCCAGCGCGTGTTCCAACATGGTATGTGAACAGTAAGAGGTATCTGCCACTCAGGGACCCTTTCCAGTTGGGGTGGTCAGTGCCTCAACAAGCACAGCAAGCTGTGTTCTACATAGGTACATTACAAGCATCCAAGTACATGTTTCTCAACTGGTGGTTTCCCTATTTCACCTCCTATTACTTGATCTCTGGCTGGGCTGGTCTTGTCTTTCATTTTTATTCTTCCTAGAGGTGATCAGGAATCACCTTTGAGCTCCAAGGAGATCATAGGCCAGTTTTTGCTCTGGACCCTAATTTTAGGTCCAAACTACCTGGGCTACGCTTGGCAATTTTTTTGCTCCTTAAAATACTCTGAACTGGCCTTTTGTGGTTTCAGTTTTCCATTCCTGTTGGTTTACGCCAAATTCCCAGAAATTTCTACAGTTGGTCATAACTCACCACTTAGAATTAACTCCAGGCCCTTGTCTCTTCCTACATAATACTAACAGAACAAAGGATCAGTGAGTCTCAGCTCCGATTTTCCCTTGTGATCTCCTAAACCTGCCTGGGTATTCGGGGATGAGACATTTCATTACTAGCCTACCCAGAGCACACTGCCCCCTTGCTTTTTTTTTTTTTAACCAACAAAAAAATGTTAGAAAAAATGTAGCAAAACCATCCAGTTCCTTACTTTTTACAGCCCAGGAAGGAGGGGGCCTGTTGGAGGTAACCTGGTGGATTAGCAATGAGGGCAGGTTACCTATTCACCCACCTCCCAGGCAGCACTCCTTTTTTTCCCTTCCTTTAAAAAAAAAAAGGGGGGGGTCTACTCTGGTGGAAGGTGGACAGTGATTATTGGCGAAAAACAGAACCAGTTTACTTTCACATAGAGGGAAGAGTGTTTCTGTCTCCTTAGAGCAGTTGGTTGGTTAGGAGGGAGGGCTACCAGAGCCATTGGGGTTGGGCACATTTTTGCTGTGAGGTGGGATGTGAAGAACCGTTGGCAGTGAAGAGATGCTTGGCTTTTTAAAGTTGATTTATGTTCTCCTTCTAGGCCTTTTGGTTGCCCACCATTGATGACTGACCCTGTTGCTGCTCGGCTATTTCTGTACAGTGAGGGCGGCCAGCAGAAAGAAACTCAGAGGGAACTGAGATAATAGTGGGATTGGATCATTTGACTGGGCTGGAGAACATCCTTTTACATGGCCTTCCCATGGATGTGCTGTACATGTGCTCAAAAGAAAATAATTACTTTGATGAGCGTCTTCAAAAGGACTCTTGGTGCAACAGACTCAGTTGGAACTCAGCTTTTCTAGCTGTCACTGCACCAAGCTCTGCTAGAGGAGTGACCAGACTCACGATTTGGTATAGTGGGGCTCTCAAGCATCTTCAATTTGAATGTACATGCTGCTGAGGAGCCGGTGAAGTCATCAGTTCCGCACATCCCTTCTCCTACCCTCCAACTGCATGGGAAGCCAAAGTCCTGGTTTTGAAACGCTTAGGCAGCTCAGCCGCTTGCCCTCACCCTGCATGTCTTGTTACTGGGTCTCCCTGTGTACTTGTGGCATTATCCACAACCATCATGTTTCTTAGGTGCCAAACATTTACAGAAACATTTTCATATATCCTGGGGTCAGAGAAAGGGACAGATACAGAAGGACCTTGCTTGCAGGACGCCATGCAGTTAGTTTCTGCAGTTAGTCGTGTGAGGCTAGGTGGTCGGGCAGGCCTCAGGCTTTAGGTGTTGGGTGGGAAAAGACCCAAGGGCCTGAAAGGGAGGGAAAGGGGAGGGTAGTGGGAGGGTAGCAGGTGAGTTCCTAGGGCTGGAAGGTCTAGGAAGGTTTCGCAGCAGCCTGGTGCAGTGCCCTGTCATCAAGACAAACCCACGGTCCTCCTGGGTGCCTACCAAGCTTGGTTTGTACAAAAGCAAGGTGGGAGTCTATTTTTGTACATGAGATACATCACACTTTCCTGTGGGCCAGTATTGTGAAGTGAGTCTGAGTTGTTTACACTGATGCCTTCCCTGCCCACCACAGATTGTGTACATAGTCTTCAGATGATACCACCCCTTTCCCCAGCTCCCAGCGAAGAGCTAGTTCGAGGCCTGTGTTATATGTCATATTTAGCCTTTTTATATATGACCTTTGATTTCTGTTGTTTGTATTTTAGCACAGTGTATGCACCTTCATTTAAATACATCTGTGTGCATACAGATATGCATATATGTGTGTGCGTATGCATATATCTCTCATCGGTAGTTTCTGAGAGTTCAGCTGAAGCAGATGGAGTCCTGCAGCTCAGGAGACACACTGCATCCCTGCTAATAGTGTTTGCCACAAGTATTAGTGAGTCTTCCTTATTAATATTTTCATTTCAGAAGACTGAAGCAAAGCTTATGGTGTTTGCTGTTTCTTTGGCAGCTAAGTGAGGTTCTTGGGATGACTCGCTGTGTTCCTCAAGCTGCACTTTGGGGCCATCTCTGCAGTATTAGCCCCCTTTTTGCTTGGTGGTACTCTGTCTGTGCCTGTGTGTGTGTGATAGTCACTCTTGCATGGCTTCCGTGTCTGGTTTGTGGCATTTGGGGATAAGGTGCTGAAGCCAGAGCATTTGCAGTTTGTTTGAGGCCTCGTTGCCAATGATAGATCACTCCCGTTGACCTGATATGCCTGCTTGCTTGCTGCTTTTCCTTGCCTTCTCTTGGAAGAGGAAGGGACTCTGGTCAGGCCCAGGCTGAGTGAGATGAGCTGCAGCTGGCTCATGGCCTTCTTAGAGCAGAGAGAGTGGTATGTCATTTTACTAAGTTCCTAAACAAACATTTATACAGGCAACACTCCTTGCAGATCCAGAAACTGAGGCACAATAGGGTTATGATTTGCTCAAGAATATGTAGCTGCTAGGGGGTAAATCAAGGCATCACAACTTCTCTTCAGCAGGCAGGAATAGGCTGTGAATTGCTAGCACTTTTTTTTTTTTAAGCAATTACTTTTTGACTTGTTCCTCCAACTGAAAGTGCAAGAGGCATACACCTTTCCCAAATGTAGACTAGAATCTGCAGGATGCCACCCACTGTATAGCTCTGCTTTCCCAGAGAGGAAGAACTTTTGGAAACCAAATGATCTTAATTGTTACTGCCCACCCCTGGCTTTTCAGGGTAGAAAATTCACAATAGGAATGATTGTTAAGAGAGAGTGCTTGGAACTGTGGGTTAACAGGAAAGGCTACCTAACTTCACATATCTGCAACCAGAGCAGCCACCAAGCATTACTTAGCAGCAGGAAAATGATTGTATTTGAGTTCCTGTGTGTCCAAAACTGAGGCACCATGTTCTTTGAAAACATGCCACTTCAAGGCCAGGCGCAGTGGGTCACGCCTGTAATCCCAGTACTTTGGGAGGCTGAGGCGGGCGGATCACCGGAGGTCGGGAGTTCGAGACCAGCCTGACCAACATGGAGAAACCCTGTCTCTACTAAAAATACAAAATTAGCCAGGCGTGGTGGCATGCGCCTATAATCTCAGCTACTCAGGAGGCTGAGGCAGGAGAATTGCTTGAACCCGGGAGGCGGAAGTTGCGGTGAGTTGAGATCATGCCATTGCACTCCGGCCTGGGCAACAACAGCAAAACTCCGTCTCAAAAAAAAAAACATGCCACCTCACGGTCTCTATCGTTGGGCCCTGTGGTTGCAAAGCTGCCTCCTGAATTAAGAAGGAAAGGGAAAAAATATAGCTGGAAGTGAGTGGAAGAGATGCTGAGGGCTGGGGCTGCACAGATGTGCTCAGCAGAGCTAGAGGTACTTGCCCTATTGGGGATGGGTGGGGAGTGGGGCAGCGGCGTTTGCCACCTTAGGAATCGGGGCCAAAGCCACTGATGTTTATTTGACAGCAACACTGCACTGGGTACTTAAAGAAATTATTTCCCGTTGCGATTATAATTATTGCTTATTAAGGAAAATTTGGGAATTTTAGAAAGAATCAAGTTTGCCACCCAAATGCTACCACTGTTAATCTTTTGGTGTTAAATGTTCCCCCTAGACATTTCTGTGCATAGATTTTTGGTGTGTTTACATAGTCATTATTCTGTATATACAATTTTATGTCCCTTTTGTACTTAACGTATAAACATTTTTCCATGTTACAGTCTTAAACAGAATTTTATGGCTGCAGCCTCTTTGATTTGAGTTTCTGTGGCATTGTTTGCCTGGTTCCCAGAGCTGGAGGGAGGCTTGGGTCGTCTCCTGTTAGTTCTCCTGGCTCACACTGCAGCTTGCTGTAATGCTGTGTGGACGGATTGCTGGGCTCCCTGGGACTGCCTCTGACTGCCCCTTGGTAACTGAGATTATGGGCTGGTGGGAGGAACCCCTAGAACCAACCTTCAGCCCCAGGCTGTAATAGCCATAGAGCCAGCAATGACTGGGAAAGGCAAGCCTGAGCCAGCCTGAATCTTCGGAGACTGTCTGGCACTTACCTCAGGCTGCCTTGGATCCCCTACTGTTTACCTCAACCCTTGACCAGACTGACAACCTCTAGTTGGAATACGTTTTGTCCTGCTAAGGCCCTGGCTTCAGGAGGGCAAGAATACTGGAGTGTCTCTGAGGCCCCACCACCCAGTCTGGCAGAAGGCAGTTGCTTTGGTAACCCATTTGCCTGGAGGCTGCTGCTCTAGCTCAGCATTCTCAGAGCTGTAGAACCTGCTTCCTGCTCTTGTCTCGCCCTCTCTGGACCAGAGAAGAAAACCTCGGGCCTGCCACATTTTCACATTGCTCATGGGACTCTGCAACAGTGGCGGAGAGAACATCCTAGCTTGTGTGTGACAGGCCATGCATAGGCTCTTCTGACACAGACTACGTATGTAGGAAGAGACCCCCCTCCTGGTCTGGTGGGAGGACTGCTGCCGTGTTCAGCTCTGCTGGGAGACATGAAGAAGTAGGTGAGCATGGCTGCCCTTACAGCAGCCACTCTGGTCTCTGGCCTGCTTGCAACTCAAAGACCCACTTCACCCACTCCCCAGGCTTCATTCAGCCTTGTGATGTGAGAACAACAGCAGGCATGGTAGCAAGCTAGGCAAGCAGGCTGTGGGGGCGAGCTGGCTCAGCAGTTGATGTGGGTAAGAGAAGCAGGCACAGGATGCTGCCCACACTTTTTTTTTTTTGCTCAGGCGGAGTGGTGAGGTAGTGGGGGCTGTGGTGAGGAAAGAGGAAGTGACACTCCTACAGGCTGGTACGACAGCACTCAAGCTGCCTGGCTAGAGGAGTTCTGGCGAGACTACCATAGGGCCCAGCTGTGGACAGGTTCAACCCTGAAGTCCTGCACTGTGGAATATAGCAGTGGGAAATGTCTGATGCGGTTTTTCCAGTCTTCCCTGGAGAACGTGTAGGAAATGAAATCTAGAGTTAATGGGTAGGAAAGGGGGTCTGAGGCCGGGCGCAGTGGCTCACGCCTGTAATCCCAGCACTTTGGGAGACCGAGGTGGGTGGATCACCTGGGGTCAGGAGTTTGAGACCAGGCTGGCCAACATAATGAAACCCCATCTCTACTAAAAATATTGGGTGTGGTGGTGTGTGCCTGTAATTCCAACTATTCAGGAGGCTGAGGCAGGAGAATCACTTGAACCCAGGAGGCTAGAGGTTGCAGTGAGCTGAGATTGCACCATTGCACTCCAGCCTGGGCGACAAGAGCGAAGCTCCATCTCAAACAAAAAAAAAGCTGGGGTGGGGTGGGTTCTGAGAGCCTCTCAGTTGAGTTGAGTTAATTATACAGGTTTTACCATTGGCTCTGTGACCTGTTGGATATTCTTGGCTGCAATTTTGGGCTGTCAGTTGCCTGGTAAGAGAATTCACCTAAATTATAAAGTAGGAGTAAATCAGGGAAGGGTCAAGTAAAGCTGAGGTCATGAAGGCGGTTGTAATTCAATAGATAATTCCTGAGCACTTGAGCTTTGGTACGTTCTAGTTGACAGCATAGCTGGTTTTGTTTTGTTTTGTTTTGTTTTTTGTTTTGTGTTGTTTTGTTTTTGAGACAGAGTTTTGCTCTTGTTGCCCAGGCTGGAGTACAACGGTGCGATCTTGGCTCACTGCAACCTCTCCCTCCCGGGTTCAAGCGATTCTCCTGCCTCAGCCTCCCGAGTAGCTGGGATTACAGGCATGCGCCACCGCACCTGGCTAATTTTGTATTTTTAGTAGAGACAGGGTTTCAACATGTTGGTCAGGCTGGTCTCAAACTCCAGATCTCAGGTGATCCCGCCTGCTCAGCCTCCCAAAGTGCTGGATGACATGCCTGAGCCACCACACCAGGCCCCGTTTTTTATTTTTTTATTTTTATTTTTTATTTTTATTTTTTGAGACAGAATCTCACTGTGTTGCCCGGGCTGGAGTGGAGTGGCACAATCTCCGCTCACTGCAACCTCCACCTCCTGGGTTTGGGTGATCCTCCCACCTCAGCCTCCCAAGTAGCTGGGACCACAGGCATATATCACCATGCCCTGCTAATTTTCTGTATTTTTGATAGAGATGGGGTTTCACTATATTGTTCAGGATGGTCTCAAACTCCTGAGCTCAAGTGATCTGCCTGCCTCAGCCTCCCAAAGTCCTGGGATTATAGGCATGAGCCACTGTGCCCAGCCAAGATGACAGCATAGTCTTTTTGGAGAAGATGAACTAAGCTGCTTATTAAACAGCAAGCCCTAAGGCCCTAACTTTTATCCAGCTAATTCTAGCTTTATGGAAATTTGCATTCAAAAGTAAGTGAAAAAGTCACAGTGTACATCTACACTGTGACTTTTTCCTTCCAGCTTAGTCCTTAGTCCTTCCAGCTACAGGCTGGGAGGACTGCTTGAACCCAGCAGTTTGAGACTATCCTGGGCAAAATAGACCCTGTCTCATTACTTTTTAGTTTTTTGAGATGGAGTCTCGCTCTGTTGCCCAGGCTGGAATGCAGTGGCACAATCTCAGCTTACTGCAACCTCCACCTCCCAGGTTCAAACGATTCTTCTGCCTCAGCCTCCTGAGCAGCTGGTACTACAGGCACGCGTGACCATGCCTGGCTAATTTTTGTATTTTTAGTAGAGACGGTTTCACCATATTGGCCAGGCTGGTCTTGAACTGACTTCACGATCGGCCTGCTTCAGCCTTCCAAAGTGCTGGGATTACAGGTGTGAGCCACCATACCTGGCCCTACATTTTATTTTTTTTTTTTTAAGTGAAAAGACCACCCTTGCAGTATCTCAAGCCCAGAGCCTACAAGTAGTGGAGGCTGGGCATGGTCGCTCACGCCTGTAATCCCAGAGAGGCTGAGGTGGGATTATCACTTGCATCCAGGAGTTTGAGCCAGTCTGGGCAACACAGACCCTGTCTCTACAAAAAATAAAAAGTTAGCAGGGTGTGGTGGTGCGTATCTGTGGTCCCGGCTACTTGGAGTGCTGAGGTGGGAGGATCACTTGAGCCCAGGAGGTCAAAACTGCAGTGAGCTTTGATCACACCACTGCACTCCAACCTGGGTGACAGAGTGAGACCCTGTCTCCCAAAAAAAACAAAACAAAACAAAACAAAAAGCTAGTGCGGTGGCTCACACCTGTAACCCCAGCACTTTGGAGGCTGAGGCAGGTAGATCACTTGGAGTCGCATTCAAGACCAGCCTGGCCAACATGGTGAAACCCTGTCTCTACTAAAAATACAAAAATTAGCTGAATGTGATGGCACATGTCTTCAATCCCAGCTACTTGGGAAGCTGAGGCAGGAGAATGGCTTGAACCCGGGAGGTGGAGGTTGGAGGTTGCAGTGAGCCTATACCATGCCACCGCACTCCAGCCTGGGTGACAGAGCGAGACTCCATCTCAAAAGGAAAAAAAAAAAAAGTGGTGGTAGAGACTTTTCTGTTTCCTGGCCAAAAATTATCTCACTGGGGCTCACCCAAGCTGAGAACTAGGGAAACTGCAAAGAAAACATAGTCCTGATTATATGCAGGCTTACAAGGTGGAGCTAAAACTAATCCACTGAAAGGTAACAAGAAATAGCAATAGGTATCCTTAATCCAAGCTGTACAGCAATTCATGACTCACAAGGCTCTTCTGTAGAAAACATTTAATAATAAGGAGGTGACAGGGAAAACAAAGCAAGGGCAGTGTTGGGGCATCAGACCAGGGCAGGGCTGGAACTAGGGAGAAGCAACCAGTTAGGAGGCAGGCTACTACAGGTAGCAAATGGAGAGCCCTCTCACCCAGCCAACTCCAAGAGTTCCTCTTGTCCCTTGTGCTCTACTCCAAACTTTAGCCCCAGCGCCTGTTCCTCATCTCCAGCAAAGAACAGCAGGGCAGGACCTGAACTGGTCTCGTTTCAGGGGCTGTCTTGAAGATGGCTGTTTTAGCAGACATGAGGCTGCCCAACGGTTTCTACAAGCCACCCTGCATGGACTTTGGGGGTTGTTGAACACATGCCCTGACATCTATGAATTGGAGACCTGGATCTAAACATGGGCTAGCTGCTCATCCTGGCATCTTTGGCTAATACCCTTAGCCTGGGTGCCCCTATCTGAGAATGATACTTTGGGCTGTTGAAGATCCTGTCTGAGGAGCCTCACATGGGTTTCCTAGTTAAGTTGTAAAGTCACTCTGCCAGAGAAGGTTATCACTGCAAAAGGCAGGACCTGGTGGGCTGGGCTCTCCATACACTTCCAGCTCTGACTGCCTGGTATAAATGTTCCTCTTGAGATGGATGTGTGTTGAGGTGGATAGTGAGAGCACTGGGCTGTGGCTAGGGATAGGGCAGGCAGGATTCGCTCTTGGTCACAGTGGAGGGATGCCCAGACCACACCCGGGCACTAGAGCAGTTCTGGGATACAGTGTCTTGAATCCTCAGTGGCCACTGCTCTCTTGGCCCTGACTGTGCAAGGGAATCACGAACACAGAGACATCATCGTAGGACACCTGCCCTTCCTCTGTGGGACTGTCTTCCTTTCCCTGTGTGCTGTGTATCAGCATCTGGGCCAGCTTTGAGAACCTGTGAAGACCATCCTGCAGATAGACTTCAGGGGCAGAGCAAAGGGGCAAGGCCAGACCTTAGGAGAACTCACTGCACAAGGCTGAACATGGGGACCCAAGCAATGCAGTCCGACTGTGGACCAAGCAAGCAGCAAGTCTGGGAGGGCCACGGGCTGGACCATGAGAGTCTAGATCCAGTGGTTTTTGGAACCCACGGTCTCCCCTCCTCCTCCAAGAAGCTTCAGACAGCCCTGATCCTGGCCAGCTGCCAGCTCATTGTCAGTGCTCTGTCTTCTCAGCCATAACTACTTGGGCTTGCTGCTGGCACCAACCCAGGCCCAGGCAGGTCCCCAGCAGCTACAGTACCTGTGTGGGTCCTCTTGGTTCCCAGGGAGGAAGCTCCGCACCAGCCATGCCACCTGCTCGTTGGACAGGACATCCCAGAGTCCATCAGTCGCCATGACAACCACATCATCCTCCTGTAGCTCCAGCTGGTCCACATCCAGCACAGTCACCTACAAGTTAAGCCTGAGGATCCTGCACACTCCCTTCCTGACTCCCACCAGCCTCACTGTCTGCCTTTCTAGGCAGATGGAAGCTGGGTTGGACAGCGTTGCCTCCTTACCTGTGGGACAGAGAGCAAGAAGGGCTTGAGCTGGATGTTCGTGTCCAGGACTCTGAGCTGATGGTCTCCCAGGCCCCGGGAGACAGCCAGTGTTCCTAGTAACCGAGCCTGAGGGAAAGTGAGGTGTGAAGCGATGGCAAACGGCTCCAGCAAATGCACAAGTACCAGGCCCTAGCACTGCAGAGCACACAGGGAGAGGTGGACTGTGGCCCTTGGAAGCCTTGGATTGAGAGAAAATTCCTAGTCTCAGAGCAAATCCCAGGCCGCCAGCCACAGCTACCAGCAAGAGGCAAAGGAGCTCCCACCTCTGCAGGGGACAATGAAGAAGGATTCTTGGGGTTGAGGGGGACCGGGCACTGACCTGCCTACCCTGTCCGTGGATCAGTGGGTACTTGAGATCAGATTTCTCCACACGTTTGTAGCTCCTACCAGGAGCAGAGCCAGCATCAACCCAAGCCCTGTGCCCCATCTCATCTTTCCCCAACTCAGGGCCCAGCTGTCACACCCTCACAGCCACCCTGCCAAGGTGGAGGGGGGCCCCAGGCCATACAGCTGGGCCTGGATCCCAGGGGTCTCCCTTCCCACCTGTCCCCCATCCCCACTCACCAGCCACTCATGTGGTGATCCCTGAACAAAACCTTCTGTCCCAAGTCATCCCCCTTCAGCCGCCGAGGGAACTCCAGTCGGGTGAACTCGCCAGCCAGAAGCTCAGGGTAGACAAAGGCCTGGGGTGGGGAGGCTGCGCTCAGGTCATACTTCTTATGGCCCTGGACCCAGGAGTTGGGGCTTCACAGCCTCCATGCTGCCAAGGGCACCTACCAGCTGCTGGATCCGCTGCCGCTCAGTCTCTGGGGTGAACTCGAAGCTCAGTGGCCGTATCTCATCTCTCCGCACCAAGATGGCCCTGGATTGAGGAGAGAAGGGAGAGGTCTAGGAGGGGGCCTCCACCCTCACCCATGGCCACCCTCCTACCAGTCCCTCCTCCAACCACCAGGACCCAGCTCTGTCCATGATGATCCCTTAAAGCCCTCCGTGACTACCTAAGACCTGCAAGGGTGAAGGCTTAGCCCTTTAGCGGGGCCTTTGAGGTCCCTGCCCTCCCCAGCAGCCACTGTCCACACTCGACACATACCAAGTACACACACAATTCAGCCAGTCAATCCTTCCTACTATCCCTCCACTTCTAGCCACCTTTGCTTGTCCCCATTGCTACTTGTGCCCTCCCCATCCCACCCTTGCCCACCCTCCAAGGGGTGACTCACTCACCTGCTATCCCCAGCATTGGCCACGTACAGCTTTCCCTGCAGGGACACAGCCACCAGGGCTGTGCAGCCGCCCACCTGGCCTGAGGCCTCCAGCTCCCGCCCGATCACCTCATCCTGGGGCAAACCGAGGCCACTTTAGCTGCTGCCTGTTCTGCCACCATACTGCTTTGTCTCTCAATCCCCACCCTACCCTACAGTTCACTTCCACCAGCAGGCCTGACAGTCCCAGCCCAAAGTCCAGCCATGCCTCCAAGATCCCTGCAGTCAGGAGATCTAGACAAGGGAAGTGCTACTCAAAATAGGAAGAGAAACCAGCCCCTGCACCAAGGACCAATAGGGTATTCAATTAGATGATGCAGGTAAAAGCAGTTAGCACACAGTAGGCACTGGATAAATGAGAAGGGTTATGCTGATAGTGATGGCCGTTAGTAACAATCCAACCAACCCAATCTCATCCTCCCAATCCAAGGATCTGGTGTGATGACCATGGGTATACAGAGATGCCATTTCCCGAGATCCCTAGGGGCAAAATCTCCACTTCTTCCCCAGCCAAAAGCCACAAACTCACACATTCCTGAAAGGCACTCTCCAATGCCCCGATCACCAAGTCTTCTGCCCTGATGCCCTTTTCCTCCACAAACTGAGGGTCACTGGGGCAGATGCAGCGGCCACTGAGGTGCATGGGGGGCTGAGTGGCCACCAAGCCTTCTACCACGGCCTCCAGCTGCTGGCGCAAGCAGGAGTGCAGGGTGTTGGCAGCCAAGATAGCTGCTGCAGGACCGCCGTGCCCATCGAACAGTGCCCAGTAATGGCCTGTCAGGAACTGCACAGGAAAGGCTCAGTGTCAGCCTCTGCCTGACTTCCCCAGTTGTCCCCTGACGCAACCTAACTAGGACCTGGGGCAGCAGGGTAAGAACTTCAGCCTGCAGGTCGTAGCCCCAGCCTGTAGAAGGGATTCCAGCCAAGAACTCAGACTGCACTCACCTCCTCTGGGCACAGGGTCAGCCACTCTTCTTCAGCCCCAAACTCACATCTCCGGATGCACAGCTTCCCACAGGCAGCTTGATCCTCATTGAATTCAGATTTCTCTGCATTGATAATCCTGAGGCCGGGAAATGGTAAGCGACCCTCCAGGGACACACCTATGTCCCCATGGGCACAGGGACCCGAGCCAGCACAGGGAGAGGACCCCTCCCTCTGGGGCAACAGCTCCCCAGTGCCGTCCCTAACACACATTTAGACAACCACGATATAAGCTTCCTAACTTCAGTGGCCTCACGGCTAAGGTAAAAGTCAGGGCTCAGCTCCTCTGGAGCCTACCTGGTGACCCAGGGCTAGAAGGTAAGGGTAGGTTCCGGTCCTGTCCCTGTCCTGTCGCAGCCCAAAGCCCTGTCCCATACAGCGCAGGTCATACCCAGGGTGAGATGGTGGGGGTAGGGGGCGAGGGGAAATCTTCAAAGCCCCGAATGCTGGAATTCTACCGAGTCTCTGGGCCTCATCTTGGAAGCCCCTGGGCTGCAGGTCCTTCCCGACCTCCTCCTGTCTTCTCTGAGGGGGAGGTCGGAATCCCAAGGAAAACGCTGGGTCGGGATGATGGGGAAGTTGTCAGGATTCGGAGGTGAGGGCAAGAAGGGGCTGTCCACAGGTGGGTGGGGGCTGTCACTCACTCAGCTCCTCCCACTTCCTAGGCCGGCGCAGGACCCGAAGCGGGCTCAGGCCCGCGCCCGAGCTGGGGGTTGGGGAGGGGCACTCACTCGGCGTAGCCTGCATTCCAGGGTAGCGTGCGTCCTCGTGCCGGGCTGCGCACGGCCCGGGAGTCTGGGCGGCGCGAGGCGTCGGCTGCCCCAGGGCTGGAGCTGGAGCCGCGCAGGAAGCGGGGCCGTCGGTAGGGCACGGGGCTGGCACGCGGCCCGGGCGGCCGCGGCGCGGGGAGCGGCTCCCCAGGCAGGAAGCGGCGCCGGAACCAGCCGGCGGACATGGCGCGGCGGCAGGGGGCTGCCCGCGGAGCGCGGGGCGCTAGGGCTGCGCCGCCCGCGGGAGGAGGAAGCGGGCCGGGGGCGGGGCCGGGGGAGGGGTGCGCCGGCGGGAGGCGGGGCCGGGGGCGCGTAGGCGGGAGGTGACGCCCCCAGGCCCCGACCTCCGCCCGGGAGTGCGTGCGTGGCTGGCTCGTTGACTCCAGGGGTCAACCCTTGCGACCGCCCGAAGAAGCCCACGCCAGCATCAGCCCCATTTGACAAGCAGGAAAACCGAGGCCCAGAGAAGCGAAGTCGCCTGCCCAGCATCCCACAGTAGCCAGGGAGGACTGTTCACCCACGCTTGCAGGGCACTGGTGGTTGAGAGGAAAAGTCCCCCACACTCCGCGGGGCCAGCGTCGCGCAGAGCCTCGGACCTCCTCCTGCTGGGTGGGGACCTGACGCAAGGGGAAGATGGGGACAAGATGAGCTGGGAGGTGTCAGACCTGCCCATTAAGTAAATGCCACCGAGCACAGGTTCCTTCAGGTGGCCTTCAATCTTCTCCACCCCAGACGGACTTAGTGGTCACCTTGGCTTTCCCCGTCCTGAGAGGCTGCTGCCACCCTCGAGGACAGTCTTCCACATGGCTGTCCCTGCATTCAAGATGTCTTTGCGGAATAGACAGCAGGATCCTTACTGGACTGTGAGTGAGTGACGGACAAGAGAAATGCGTGTGAGTGTAAAGGGGAATCCGTGGTCCCCCAAAGGCTCCAGCTGGTCCGAGTTCAGACCTGGGACGAAGGGAAGTGAAAGACGAGGAACCATCTTGCGGTCTCTCAACCACTGGCTAGCTGTCACCAGGCGGTCAGCGGCAGTGTCCCCTTCACATCTGCGAGTTAACAAAGCACTTTGTCACCCGTTTGTCACTCAAGTCCAACTCCCTGTGCAAAAGTGTTACTTTGACCGGAGGCAGTGGCTCACGCCTGTAATCCCAGTGCTTTGGGAGGCCGAGGCGGGTGGATCACTTGAGGTCAGGAGTTCGAGACCAGCCTGGCCAATATGGTGAAACCCCGTCTGTACTAAAAATACAAAAATTAGTCAGACATGGTGGTGTGCGCCTGTAATCCCAGTTACTCAGAAGGCTGGGGCACAAGAATCGGTTGAACCCAGGAGGCAGAAGTTGCAGTGAGCCGAGATGGAGCCACTGCACTCCAGCCAGGGCGATAGAGCGAGACTCAGTCTCAAAAAAAAAAAAAAGAAAGAAAGAAAAAAGAGTGTTACTTCATATGGACGATTCTGAGGCCCATGGAAGGGAAGTCTTGGACACCCAGGGCTGTACTATTTCCATTATGACAATGCAGCTGACTCAATCCTCGCCCCCAGGGCACTTCTCTTCCCCTTTCCTCCTCCAGGAAGCCAGGGCTTGCCAATTGAAAGCGGCTAAGGCTCCACAGCCCAGTGCCCCCATATGAGCTATATGAGGAGTCCACCTTCACCTCCACTCCCTAGCCCAGGCAGACGCTCAGTAGGCCCCACTTCCTCCCAGCAGCTAGCCCTGCCCCAGTGGGAGTTCCTCGGGCCCAAGAAGGAAGGTTCTTAGGGCAGGGAGCTGTGCTCAACACCCACTCCCTCCGATGACTCAGTCCCAGAGCAGCCTGGGGGCTGATTGACTGAAGGCCACACTGGGCACAGGAACACAGTGCTAATGGAGATTAGCCAGGCCTCTGCCCACCGAGCCCCCTGCAGTGATGGTAGCAGTTCTGGTGGATGCTGCTTCATCCAGCTGGCAAGGGGATAGGGGCGACGTCAGATAAAGTTTCCCAAAGGACCTCTGATCTGAGAACTGTCACTGTGACAGAACAGAAATGTACCAGGGTGGGGCAGGCCCAATTCAGTCTATGGGGTCACTTCCTCACCCTCACCAGTTGATGCCTCAGAGGATTTTAAAGTCTAAAATTGGACAGAACAAAGTGCATACACTCTATTCCCCAACCCACCCCTGGGTGGGGGAAAGCCGTGTCCTAAAGTATTTTCACAGAAGCTCTGGGCAACCAGATGTCATAGGCAGTCTGTTGCACAGCTTAGCCATTGCCTATTTTCAGAGCCATGTGGAACCACATGGCAATCCCATCCCCTCTGTTACAAGGTGGCCTGAGTGTTCCTTCAGTGCCACCAGGCTTTTCTGGCTACCAGGGCTCCTGAGCACCTCACTCTTGCCTGGATCTTAAGCCTATGTCTCTTGGTTTACTCCCTCATTTTGCTGAAGTGCATCCTTCAACAGCTTTCGAAGAAAGGGTGACTGGGAGGTACTTTCCTGAGAGATATTATTTATCTATCTTTTTCTGTGAATGGTCTGTTTGTATCCTTTGCCACACTTTCTACTGGGCCATTCGTCTTTTTCTTTTTCTTTTTTTTTTTTGATACGGAGTTTTGCTCTTTTCGCCCAGGCTGAAGTGCAATGGTGTGATCTCCACTCCCCACAACCTCTGCCTCCTGGGCTCAAGCAATTCTCCTGCCTCAGCCTCCTGAGTAGCTGGGATTACAGGCATGTGCCACCACGCCTGGCTACCATTGGTCTTTTTCTTATTGACCTATGAGAGCTCTTTATATATTAGAGAAATCAGCTCTTTATTTTGAAATGAGTTACAAGTATGCTGTTTGTAACAAGTTACTGTTTGTTATTTGTGTTTTGGCTGTGATGGTGGCTTTTTCCATATAGACTTTATTTTTAATGCAAATGCATTATTGATCTTTTCATAAAGGAAAATAAAAACTTTAGGACCCCCAAATTTGTTATGCTAAAGGGAGAGTTAAGCGTGGAGACTGAGTCACACAACACTGGCATTCCTTTTTTTTTTTTTTTTGAGACAGAGTCTTGCTCTGTCACCCAGGCTGGAGTGCAGTGGCACGATCTCGGCTCACTGCAACCTCCGCCTCCCGGGTTCAAGCAATTCTTCTGCCTAAGCCTCCCCAGTAGCTGGGATTACAGGCACCCGCCACCATGCCCAGCTAATTTTTGTATTTTTAGTAGAGACGGAGTTTCCCCATATTGGTCAGGCTGGTCTGGAACTCCTGACCTCAGGTGATCCACCCACCTCGGCCTCCCAAAGTGCTGGGATTACAGGCATGCTAGGATTACAGGCATGAGCCACCGCACCCAGCCTTTTTTTTTTTTTTTTTTTAATTTTATTCCGGCAACACTTCATTCTATGCTGTAGAACTAATGTTCTCCAAAACTGTCATTCTTTTCCCAAATGGATACCTGTTACCTTGCAAAATTGTGTCAAAATATTATGCATTAACCAGATCCCCACAAAAAGGCAAAAAGCCTCATGAATCTCCAGGTGACTGCATTCACAAATTGCTCAGCAGTAAATTCTTTGCCAGTCCCTAAAACTTTCAGGATGTATATCCTCCTATAAAACAAGGACATGTCAACTGCAACTTTAGGTCTGCAACCTAAACCTAACTCCTAAAACCAAAGTCTGTTAAATTTCACACTGACAATGTCAATTACAAGTTTATCTGCCCGGATGCAGAACAAGGATAGGATGAGATCAATTATTCCTCCACCTACCCTGAGACCTCTGCATAATTGGCTCTTCTGTTACTCCCTGTTCTTCCAGTGTTCACCCTATCTTCCATATAGCCTAGATTTACGGGACACTAATTAAGAGTCTCACAAAAACATAACCATTTGCCTCACTGTCTTCTCCCCTTTAAAGAAATGTACAAATATTGAGCCTCCTGAAAACTTCTTGGGAGAGCACAGGCCACAGACGTTTCTGTGACTTGTGTTGCTTTCCTGGGCATGCTCCAACTCTGGCTCAGTAAACCTCGATTGATTGAAGCTCTTGCCTCAGTCTCTTATTTGGGTTAAGATTTTCTTTTTTTTTTTCTATAGACTAATTTTGGAACTGAAAGATTTTCTTTGATGGTTTCTGTGTTTGGTGACACAGAAGTTTCCTCCACTCCAAGATTCTACAAACTGCTCCCTTTGTTTCTTTAGTATTTTTAAATTTTTTTAGAGAGTCTCACTCTGTCACCCAAACTGGAATGCAGTGGTGTGATCACAGCTCACTACAGCCCTTAACTCCTGGGCTCAGGTGATCCTCCTGCCTTAGCCTCCCAAGCAGCTGGGACTACAAACGTGTGACTATGCCTGGCTAATACATATCTATTAATTATCTATCTATCTATCTATCTATCTATCTATCTATCTATCTATCTATAGATATGTATATGTAGAGATGGGGTCTTGCCATCTTGACCAGGCTGGTCTTGAATTCCTGGCCTCAAGCAGTCCTCCTGTCTCAGCCGAGTAGTTGGGACTACAGGTGTACATCACCATGCCTGGCTAATTTTAAAATAATTTTTTTTTGAGACGGAGTCATGCTGTGTCCCCCAGGCTGGAGTGCAATGGCGCGATCTCAGCTCACTGCAAGCTCCGCCTCCCGGGTTCACACCATTCTCCTGCCTCAGCCTCCCGAGTAGCTGGGACTACAGGCGCCCGCCAACACGTCCGGCTAATTTTTTGTATTTTTAGTAGAGACGGGGTTTCACCGTGTTAGCCAGGATGGTCTCGATCTCCTGACCTCGTGATCCACCCGCCTCGGCCTCCCAAAGTGCTGGGATTACAGGCTTGAGCCACCCCGCCCGGCCACCAGTAATTCTTTTTTTTTTGTAGAGATGGAGTCTCACCATGTTGTTGCCCAGGCTGGTCTCAAACTCCTAGGCTCAAGAGATCTTCCCACCCTGGCCTCCCAAAGTGTTGGGATTACAGGCATGAACCACTGCACCTGGCCCCCAACTTCTTGAATAAAATGAAACTATGATTCTTGGGCACACTCACTACCATGTGACATTGATCAAATCACTTCACCTCTCCAAACCTCAGAGTCTTTATCTCTAAGATGGAAAAAGTAACACCTACTTCAGGGGCTGTCATGAGGATTAAATAAATGTGCCCAGCAGGTAGTAAGTGTACAACACAAAGCCTCTAATGGTTCATTCATACATTTGCTTATTTTGCAATTATTGGCCACCTGCCAATGTTGGGCACTGTTCTAGGCACAGGGGATACAGCAAGGGCAAACACCTAACTACTGGTGGAGGGAAGACAATAAACAAATACGTAAAGATATGTGCCAGGTAGTGATAAAAGCAAAGAATGACCCATGGAGAGGGTCAGCCGGGGAGACCACGCAGTACCCTACCTTGTCACAGCTCATCCAGTGAGGGACATTTTTACAGGGCACATGACCTTAATCTGTTTCATTAATCTTGGTTAATTCGTTTCCAGGAGGTCAAGTCTCTTGTGGTTCTGTGGAATCACCAAATGCTCCTGTGGATGTGGCTTAGTCTGAGCTGATGTAACAAGTAGCTCTGTGTTGCTGGCACCATTTGGCTGTAGCAGGGTTCAGTGTGGGAGGCCTTGCCCATGAACTGTTCTAGAAGGCAAGCTGCAGGAGTGCATAGCACTCCATTTTCCACTGTGAGTGCTAGGGGGACAGTAGTTAGCAGATGACATAGGCCCAGTCCTCAGGGTGAGCACAGGAAGATGAATGAGAAAACCCTTCAATTCTGTGTATGCTGGGCTCTCTGGGGATGAGAAACTCAGGGGTTGGGGGGCACAGAGGAGGCCTCAATGCAGGCTAGTGAGGGTGGGGAGCAAGACAGTAAACGGAGCTGAAGCTGGGGCCAGATGCCAGGTAGGCCACACAGTTCATCATCATGTCTCTAAGCAACCCCAGCCCAAAAAGCTGGCCTCCTTTCCAATCTTCCCAGCCAAAGCCCCTGGACAAGCTGATTGGAGCAACCAGAGTCAGATGCTCATCCCTGACTCATCACAGTGGCCTGGAAGATGCCACATGTTGACCGGTTGGTAGCAGCAGGCAGGTACTGGTACCAGTAAGGCAAGGCTGCTGGATATAGACACAGAAGGTCATTAGGACATGGGAAGTTCCTCACCAGGCTCTGGCCCTCTTTCAACTTCTGGGCCTTTGCACATGCAGTGCCCTCTTCTCAGAAAACCTTTCTGGCTGGGACTAGTGAGTGGCTCACGCCTGTAATCCCAACGCTTTGGGAGTCCGAGGCGGGCAGATCACCTGAGGTCGGGAGTTCGAGATCAGACTGACCAACACGGAGAAACCCCGTCTCTACTAAAAATACAAAATTAGCCAGGCATGGTGGCGCATGCCTGTAATCCTAGCCACTCAGGAGGCGGAGGCAGGAGAATCGCTTGAACCCAGAAGGCGGAGGTTGCAGTGAGCCGAGGTCGCGCCATTGCACTCCAGCCTGGACAACAAGAGCGAAACTCCATCTCAAATTAAAAAAAAAAACCACAAAAACAAAAAAAGAAAGAAAGAAAACTTTTCCCTCCACTCTGCTGGACTGTTTCATTCTCCCCTCTAGGCTTCCAATCTTCGCCTTCTCCTGGCAGCCCCTCACATTGTCTCGACGGGCTCTCACCACCATACACTCCATCTAGTGGATGAAGGCGGGCCTGAGCCCGTGAGGGCAAAGCCTAGCGGCCATGACCACCCCGAGGTGCCCAGGACCCCACGGGAGGCGCTCAGGAAACGGCCCCTGGGGAAGAGCTGGCGCGCCCATCCACAGGCAGACCTCTTCCTGGGTGCAAACCTGTGTATGCTGGGACCCGCTCCTATTCGGAGACCCACCTGGCTTGGGGCGCACAGATCGGGCGCGCGCGCACGATCCGCCCCACCCACAGACCACCGTGATCAGGGCGCACAGACACACACGCGCGTCCTCCCACGCACGCTCGGTCGCACGCAGGCCCCCTCTCCTGCTACAGAGGAACGCGTTGGCGTGCGCACGGCGGATCAATCATCACCCTCAGACCCACCCGGACCAAGGCACAGGCTGCGCGCACGCGCGGCCCCGAGTGCCCGCCTCCCAGCCGCGCCTGTCAGGGGCGGGGCGCCGCTGGGGGCGGGTCCTGCGGCACCGCCCGGGAAGCTGCGCGAGGCTCGACAGCCTCCGCCACATCCTCCTCCTCTGTTGGTCCAGCGAGCGGAGCCGGGCCAGGGTCAAGCGGAGGGCTTGGACGGAGCGAAGCGCCGAGCCATGGCGCACCAGACGGGCATCCACGGTGAGGGCGGATGGCGGGCGGGCAGGGGGCCTCGGTCTCGGCTCTCGGAAGCGCCCCCTCCCCGGCTCTCGGCCCCTCCCTCCACCCCGCACCAGCCGGGAGAAAGCTTCCTGTTCTCTTTTGCAGCCGCGGGTCGCCTGGGGTGGGCACATCTAGGGGAGTACGGACGTGGTGTGCATAGCTAGGAGTGGGTGTACATGTACGTACACAACTGGGGTGGAAGTATCTGTGTGCCTACCTGGAGATGAATGTGGCTGTGTGTGCCCATCTGTATATTTTTGTTCCTTTCCGGGAGTGGCTGTACACGCATGTGCACACGTCTTCCGTGTACAGTCCTGCCTGTGCACCTCTGGATGTGACTCGTTTGTGCACATCTAGGGTCATTCATGCACTGGCACTAGTGGCTGAATGGACACTGTAGGTCGCATAGGACCCTCTTTAGACATCAGTGTTTCATGGCAGTGTGCACATGTATGTGGGTGTCTGTGTGTGTGCACAGTTGGAGCGCATCTCAGTGTGCATTTGTTGCCAAGGATGCATATACCGCATGTGTCTGACTTGAATGGGCTTGTGTATGTGTGTAAGGAGAAGGCCCTGACCTTTGCTCCTTCCAGGACACTCACTCTCCCCAGGCTAGGGAAAACCCGGAACGGAGACTTCTACGTGGGATGGAGAAAGCTGCCTATCTGACCTTGACCTCTGACCTCCCTCCCATTTTCCACTGTGACTTTCTGAGTCTGCCTCAGTCTGGTTGGAAGATCCCAGCTCCAGGCTGCAGACAGGGAAGAGGTCCAGATATGGGGTTTTTGGGGGATAGTCCTGGCCCTAAAGAATCCAGGCCAACTCCCACCCCCAGCCCCCAGCCCTAGGAAGCTTCACCATCCCCTAGCATCACACCACCCCCCTCCCCCAGGGGTCCCAGTTTCCTTCTTGGACAGGCTGTGAGAGAAGCAATGGCTGGGAGCCAGGTGCCCTGACTCTACCTGGGGCTCAGTGTCCTCATCTGTCACTGGCCTGAGAGGACTGCCTGGCCTGTGGGGAAGGCCCAGGCGGTTTGCCCAGACAGCTTGGCGGGTTTGGCCATCAGCCACCCCTCCCACCACACTAGGATCCCCTGCTTGGGGCTGCCACCATCGACCTGCCTGACCACCTGAATCCTGGTGCGGTTGTGGCCACTTGGTGGCTGGGCTGCCCTGAGAAGGTTTCCCTGGCCCCGCGAAGGCAGGGGCCTGGGTCAGGGCCAGGGCTCCCAGATGGGCCAGCCTTTCTCCAGGAGGAGCTGGCGGCCGGGCTTCATGACTCAGCCCCACAGGAGGGAACTGCCTCCTGGCCAGCTTCTTCCTTCCCCTTTGTTTGGTCATAGCTGCTGCCTCCTAGCCTCCAGCCGTGGTGGAGGAGATCCCAGGAAGTTAGCCACCCCATACCCCTTCCCTGTTGCCTCACTCCCTCCTTTCCCATAGTGAGACAGGCCCACTGAGGGGGTCACTGGGGACTGGGCTGCCCCCAGCCCTCCTTCCACCCGTGAGCAGCCTACTCCTTCCCATTTCTGGCCAGGGAAGTTGGCAGCAGAGATCGCCCTGGAGGACCAAGTGCCAGCCCTGTCCCGACCATAGGTGTGGATCTGCTGACCTCAGAGCAGGGCAGGAAAGGGACCTGTAACGTGAGGCTCACTGGAGTCGGAGGGAGGGTGTTCATGAATCATTGATAATAGAGGCTCAAGTGTCCCAGGCCTGGCCTCTGGATTATTGATGGTGGCTGGGCAGGCATTGGGGCTGGGGTGGGCAGGGATGTGCCTTTCCCTGCTGGGATGTCAGTTTGCCCTGGTAACACTAGAAGGGGCCCGTCGGCCTGTCCCTTAGGGGAGCTTCTTGGCCTTCCTTCTGGGAAGGTCTGGGCAGGTAGAAGGGGCAGCTCAGCACAGTCAGCTTGCTGTTACTATCGTAATAAAAGATTAATTGTTATTAATAGAGGCCACCATTGCCAAGCCCTTTCTCCCATTTACCCCTCACCACAGCCCTGCCAAGTTTGGGGCTATTATCTCCATTTTATACACTGAAGTTCAGAGAGGTCAGGGGTCACACAGCTGAGGGAGAGGTGGAGCCCCAGAGGCCAGGCTTGGGGCCTCAGAGACCTGCTTGGGATCTGCCAATGGAAAGTTCTGTCCTGGCCCAGTGGGACGGTGTCCACCTGCCTGCAGTTCCATGCCGTGTTTCTCTGAGCCCTAAGGGCCTGCTGAGCTTTGTTGGGGCCCAGCCCACCCAGTGGCCTTGGAGAGTGGTGCATAGCCTGAGGTCTCAGATTAACAGTCACTCTGCAAGGGGAGGCACCTGAGGACATAACCAGAGTTTGTTTTCCTAAAGGCCCCCCCTGCCCCTGAGTTGCCCAGTCCTGGCCCTATAAATATTCTCTGACCTCAGGCCTCCAGCTGTGTTCCTGACAGAATTCCCCTGACCTTTGGGCAGCCTCAAGGTCACACTGGCCTAGCCCTGCTCACCCAGGGACTCAAGCAGGGCCCTTCCCCACGTGGACCATGGTGGTTTCCCTGTCCACTAGTAGATCCACCACTTATGGCTCCCTAGCTCTCACCATGGTCCTCACCTCTGCCCTGGGGTCCTTGGTCACTCACTGGCTGTCACTTTCCAGCTCTACAGCCCAATGACCAAGATGGAGTCTCTCTTTTTTTTTTTCCTGAGGCAGAGTTTCGCTCTTGTTGCCCAGGCTGGAGTGCAATGGTGTGATCTCAGCTCACTGTAACTTCCGCCTTCTGGGTTCAAGCGATTCTCCTGCCTCAGCCTCCCAAGTAGCTGGGATTAAAGGCGCATGCCACCATGCCTGGCTAATTTTTGTATTTTTAGTAGAGACGGGGTTTTGCCATGTTGGCCAAGCTGGTCTTGAACTCCTGACCTCAGGTGATCTGCCTGCCTTGGCCTCCCAAAGTGCTGGGATTACAGGCAAGAGCCACCGCACCTGACCAAGATGGAGTCTCTTAGTGAGTTTCGGGGGGCCACTCCTTCTCCTAGAAGCTGCCCCGACTGCCTGAGGGTTAAGGGCATGTTATCCCCCCACCCCCCACAGGGCTGTGTCTGGGCTGGCTGTGGCTCCTCAGGGTCTCAGGGTTAGACAGCCTGGCTGGAGGGCTGGGACTGGGGCTGCACACATGGCTGTCATGCGTGTCCATGTGCGTCTGTGTACACTTTGATACATCCTGTTGCCTGCACACACGTCTCAGCCAAGCTCTGCACTTGCCTGCCTGTGTGCGTGTTAGCAAGCCAGGGACTATATCTCTGTGTGTGTTTGCGTATCTAAATGTGTGTGTCTATTTGTGTTTGAGCAACTGAGCATGTGTTCATGTATGAGGGTGTTTGAATTTCTGTTCCTCTGTCACACATGCGTGTTGTGTGTTACATTCACACATGCTGGATTGAGCTATGTGTGTGTGAGTGAATGGGCATAGTGGTCATTGCACAGTGGGGGCATTTGTCTGTGTTCCTTTGTCTGTGTTCCTTTGTCTGTGTATATGACCGTGCTGAGTGTGCCCAGGCCAGCCCATAGCTCGGCCATCCTGGGGGACGGGGCAGATGGAGGCTATTCACTGTGGCTGGCCTGGCTTATGCCAGAGCCTGCCCATCTTCTGGTGGGCTGTCCCATCCCTGCCCACCCCGCCCCATCATCAGACCTATCCCAGCCAGCAGGCCACTCGCCTGCCACCTCTGCTGGCTAAATTTGGGAGCTTGTGTTAGTGGCTGTCTCAGGTTCCCAGTCACATGGGGGGCTGTATTTGACCTGGTTCCCAGCTCAGCCACCAGACCCTGTGGGACAGAGCAGGCCCCATACTCGTCTCTGTCCACTCTGCCCACTCATCCCCCACCATGTTTCTTGTTCTTATAGCCACAGAAGAGCTGAAGGAATTCTTTGCCAAGGCACGGGCTGGGTCTGTGCGGCTCATCAAGGTTGTGATTGAGGACGGTGAGTGCCCCTCACAGGCCAGGGCATAGGCTTGGGGGTGGACTCTGCTGCCTCTGTGGGTGGGGGAAGGAGGATGTTGGCCCCTGGCCTGCCGGGACCTCAATTTCCCACTCTGGAAATGGGTGTGAGGCCATCCTTACAAAGGAGAACCTCACAGGTCAGCATCAGAGGTGGGCGCGATTGTCACCTCTGTACGCGGAGTGGGAAGCCGAAGCTGGGGTCAGCAAACAGAGCCCTGTCCTGGGATCCTGCCACCTCCCAGAGGCTGCATGGATATTCAGATGGGCCTGGTCAGGATGCCGAGCTGGGCTAGGCAGAGGGGCAGGGGATAAGTGAATCCAGCACCGCCCCTTGTGGCTGGTGCCACCCGCCCCTATTTGTTTGTGGCCTGGCCTGGCTCAGCTGCTGGCCGAGGGGAGACCTAAGGAGATCCTGCACCCTTCTCTTGGAAGTGCCCCCATGATGGGGAGAAGGGACCAGTGTCTGGCTCATCTGAGAGCAGGATGGGAGGGTTCTAGGCTTGGCTGGGCCTTGGCCTCGCCCCTGAGGACCTGGGAGCTGTATAGAGAGCAGTGCTGGGGACACTGGGACTTGAGCTGAGGCCTGAAGTGGGGAGGGTTTGGGGAGGCAGAGGATTAAACTGAGGAGGATTGGGAGGTCAGAGGCCAGAGAACATTTTTTCCCCTTTCCTCCCTGCCAACGGACTGTCCCTTTGGGTGAGGAGTACAGACTTTGGGACTGGGGTGAGCCAGGCTCCCCAGAGGTCCTCCCAGCTCTTCTCAGTAGCCATTCAGCAGCGCGCACTTTGGATGGCTGCCCAAATGGGCCTGGTGCTCAGCTGACTTTTCACGCGTTGTGTTGGCTCAAAGCAGGGTCTGCCATTCCAAGTTTTAGGGCTTTGGCTGTGCTTTGCCCAGGGACTCCAAATTCTGATGCCCTCAGAGACTGGGCAGGGGTCACTGTGGCAGGATATTAGTGACGGCTTCCTGGAGTGACAGGCCACAGCCACCCACCCTTAAAAAGGCAGTTGCACTCATTGACCCCAGTCCTCGGCCTTCCCTGTTGCCTCCCAGACAAGATGTCCCTGCAAACTGTTTTTTTTTTTTTTTTTTTTTGAGACGGAGTCTCGCTCTGTCGCCCAGGCTGGAGTGCAGTGGCGCGATCTCGGCTCACTGCAAGCTCTGCCTCTCGGGTTCACGCCATTCTCCTGCTTCAGCCTCCCGAGTAGCTGGGACTACAGGCGATCACCGCTGCGCCCAGCTAATTTTGTATTTTTAGTAGAGATGGGGTTTCACCATGGTGTCGATCTCCTGATCTCATGATCTGCCCGCCTCGGCCTCCCAGAGTGCTGGGATTACAGGCGTGAGCCACCGCGCCCGGCCGTCCCTGAAGATTGTAAGCAGGAGGAATCTCTGGATTGACTTTTATCTCAGTTCTGCATGACAGTTGTTGGGGTACCTGGGAGTGCCCAGGAGGGTCCAGGCCCCCGATGGGCAGCCACTGTCCACCTCCAACTGAGGGTGGCTCCAGTGTGGCCAGAGGGCCTGATTTTTCTAGAGAGGCTGAGAATTCTACTTCTTATGTAAAATTTCCCAGTTTGAAAATGTTAGCAACAAATTAAGCGATGTTGACAGTGCTGTAGGGGCCAACACAGGCCGTGACTACTCAAAGTCACTGTGACTGTGATCCCGTCTGAGTTCTGGGTGGGCAGGTGAGGAGGCCGAGGCCTCAGAGGGCCTGGTCTGTTGGGGCGTCCAGGCATCGGGGCCCCTGCCCCCATCAGGAGAGTCTGGTGGACTGACACCGGGACCCCCAGCCAGGCTGACTGCCCCTTTGCCCCAGTTATTGCTCCAGGCTAGACCTGTGTATACCCAGGCTGGTGTCTGGTGCCCAGATGAGGTCCCAGTCTACAAGTGCAGCTGGATGCCCCATTCAGCCAAGGAGCTGGCAGGCCTGTAGTGCCTAGGCACTTAAATGGTGGCTGCTTTGGATCTGTGACATTTTCTTTCTTTCTTTCTTTCTTTTTTTTTTGAGATGGAGTTTTGCTCTTGTTGCCCAGGCTGGAGTGCAATGGCGCGATCTCCGGCTCACCACAACCTCCGCCTCCTGGGTTCAAGTGATTCTCCCACCTCAGCCTCCCGAGCAGCTGGGATTACAGGCCACTACACCCAGCTAATTTTGTATTTTTAGTAGAGACGGGGTTTCTCCATGTTGGTCAGGGTGGTCTAGAACTCCCAACCTCAGGTGATCCGCCCGCCTCTGCCTCCCAAAGTGCTGAGATTATAGGCGTGAGCTTCCGCGCCCGGCAAGGATCTGTGACATTTTCGAGGGGACTGCAGCTGGCAGGTAGCTGCAGGATGTCTGTTTATGCAAGGTCTGGTAGGAGCCCTTGCTCCTCCTTCCCAGAGGCTTTTGCCCCTGCAGGTCCCTGTGGCCTGGGGCTGTGACCTGCCCCTCAGCACATTTGTCCTGAGGGGGGTCTGCTGCAGTTCTTCTGCTGGAGCCCCAGGGGAGGAGGCGAGCAGGAGGCAGTTTCGTGGGGACTGTGGGCTGAGCAGCTGTGCGGTGGGGGTGGGGTCCAAGGGAGCACCCAGGGGTGTGGTGTCCGTGAGGGGCTGACGGCTGTGTGTCTTTGTGTGGCTGTTTCTGTTGGTGATCTGTGCACGTGTGTGTGTGTGTGTGGGTGTGCAGGGGTGTGCACGCGCTGGGGATGTGCAGGGGGGCAGCCCCCAGGTGGCAGCTTTGTGCCTTCCCCTGCTCACTCATTCAGCCACACAGCCTCACACTTCTGGGACCTGGGGGCTCCAGGGAAAGTGAGGGGCAGCCGGCGGCTCTGAGCCAGTTGGGCAGCCACGGCGAGGCTGGAGTTCTGCAGTGGGAGGTGCAGTGGGAGCTGGGAGTGGCTGCTTACCCAGCCTCTGCCCCCAGAGCAGCTCGTGCTCGGTGCCTCGCAGGAGCCGGTGGGCCGCTGGGACCAGGACTATGACAGGGCTGTGCTGCCACTGCTGGACGCCCAGCAGCCCTGCTACCTGCTCTACCGCCTCGACTCACAGAATGCTCAGGGCTTCGAATGGCTCTTCCTCGCCTGGTCGCCTGATAACTCCCCCGTGAGTCCTGGGCCAGTGGGGAGTGAGGAGGGGGAGCTGGGGCTGAGCCAGACAACAAGGCCTTGCCCTGGGGGATCTAAGAGGGGACACAGGCCTGCCCCTGGAGGGTGGGGGAAGAGCTGTCAGGCCCTGCCCGAGGGAGTCTGAGAGAGGGTCAAGGCCCTGTGCCCACAGCCTGGGTACCTCTCGTTCTCCAGGCATCAGCCTGGCTCCGGAGGCTGTGATCAGGCTGGACGAGGGCTCCCCCTGCTAGCTGGGGCCACCTGCTGCGTCCTGGCCCCGGGCTGGCCCTCTGCCAGGTGTGCCAGCACAATGAGCCCACCGGGTTCCTCCAGAGGCACCTGTCTGTTCCGGGAGAGGCAGCCCTGCCCAGAGGCCTCTCACGGTTTGGCCCTTGCCCTTCAGGTGCGGCTGAAGATGCTGTATGCGGCCACACGGGCCACAGTGAAAAAGGAATTTGGAGGTGGCCACATCAAGGATGAGCTCTTCGGGACTGTGAAGGTAACCCTAAGCCAGGACTTACCAGGACACAATCCTGGGCCCACAGAGAGGGGTCACTGTGCAGGGTCAGAGAGCAAGCTAGTGCCAGACTCGGGAGGAAGATGGGGGCGCTGGGGGAGTCTAAGGGCTGCAAGCTGGCGTGCTTGGTGGGCCTCCTCTAGCCCATCCCCAGGTGCCCATTTATGGCTCTGCGTTCACCCCCACCCCTGCAGGACGACCTCTCTTTTGCTGGGTACCAGAAACACCTGTCATCCTGTGCGGCACCTGCCCCGCTGACCTCCGCCGAGAGAGAGCTCCAGCAGATCCGCATTAATGAGGTGGGTGGGGAGCAGAGGCCCCAGCCTTGAGCCCTCAGGGTCATATCGGCCCAGTGGCAGCCTGTGCTGCCTGGGAGCCACACCCTGCTTTGGGCCAGTGAGGGCCTCCCTCACCATTCCCCTACCCACAGGTGAAGACAGAGATCAGTGTGGAAAGCAAGCACCAGACCCTGCAGGGCCTCGCCTTCCCCCTGCAGCCTGAGGCCCAGCGGGCACTCCAGCAGCTCAAGCAGAAGATGGTCAACTACATCCAGATGGTGGGTGCCTGCTCCCTACCCTGGGACACGCTGCCGCCACCCCTACTCCTGCCCATGCATGTGCGCAGATGTACATGGAGTCCCCACCCCACCAGCCTGCAGTCTGTCCCCTTCAGCTTGTCCATGTGCTCTTGGGAACACATGGTCCACCCCACCTCTCCCTGATCCCTACCTGTTCCACCTCGGGCGCAGCCACTGTGTGCACATAGATGCACTCTGGTCCCTTGTCCCCAGGCCCTGCTTATACACAGGTACACCCGTGAGCACACTGCCCCATTCTGCCCTCCACCCATACCCCTGGGGTCACACTGACCCCTCAGCCCTGAGGCCTTTCCTGTCACAGATTCCCTCTGTTGTCTCCTTGGCCACCCCGTTTCCCTAGGCGGGGTCCTTCTGCCCTGGCCGTTCTGGCTGCCCCTTTCAAGCAAAACGGCTCCTCCCTTCCAAGATGCTTCTGCCAGAGGCCTTGCCTCTGAGGATGGGCTGGCCCAGTGGCAGTATCTCCCTGAGGCTGAGACCCTCCACACCATCCTGTCCCAGGAGTCACTACTGTTTACTACCCTTGGTGGGAGTTCCTTCTCTAGCACAACCTTCAAAGGGGCAGAGTTTGGGCTGGGCCCAGGACTGGCCTCTTCAGAGGGACCCCCATGGAGGGATGGCCATTGCAGAGGAGTCTTGGGAGAGGGAGGTCACATCAGGCTCCTGCCCACCAGCTAATCCTGTTTGAGGGCTTCTTGGGGAGAGGGGCCTGGGCCCGCCCCAACCTGGTGCTCTCCCATCTTCCCTTGGCCCTGGGCAGAAGCTGGACCTAGAGCGGGAAACCATTGAGCTGGTGCACACAGAGCCCACGGATGTGGCCCAGCTGCCCTCCCGGGTGCCCCGAGATGCTGCCCGCTACCACTTCTTCCTCTACAAGCACACCCATGAGGGCGACCCCCTTGAGTCTGTAGGTGAGTGGCCATGGCAGGGCCACCAAGCCTGTGGCTGGGTGGGAGCAGGGCTGGTCTGCAGTGGGGCGGGCCCGCTCTGGGTGCGAAGGTCAGCAGGTTTCCCAGGCTTCCCAGACTCACCTCCTGCCCCCCCCCACAGTGTTCATCTACTCCATGCCGGGGTACAAGTGCAGCATCAAGGAGCGCATGCTCTACTCCAGCTGCAAGAGCCGCCTCCTCGACTCTGTGGAGCAGGACTTTCATCTGGAGATCGCCAAGAAAGTAGGCGCCCTCCCCAGGGCCTCGCCTCCCCAGGTCCTATCACCCCAATCTCCATGTGGGGCGCTGGGGTCCTGAGATGACAGCAGAGCAGGAATCATTGCTGCCGTGTTGATCACAGGGCATCTGAGGCCCAAGGGGCGACATGCATGGCCCAAGGCTGCCCAGCTGATTGGCGGCTCAGAAAAGTCCAAGTCCTGGCTACCATGTCATGTCCTTTCCCTGGGCCTGGAGACATGGAGGAGGTGACCCCGGCGAGCAGAGTCCAAGGCATGCAGGGCAGCAGGCCCTAAGCTCTTGTTTTCCTGGGGGTGGCATTCCAGGTGGGGATTCAAGGGGAGACCCCAGGAGACCCCAGGGCTAGGATGTGAGATCAAGGGGTGCCCCAGGAGTGGGGGCTACCAGGGGTGGTGTGTGTCAGAGCCCCTCCCACTGGGGTGACCACTGCCTTGCCCCATGCAGATTGAGATTGGCGATGGGGCAGAGCTGACGGCAGAGTTCCTCTACGACGAGGTGCACCCCAAGCAACATGCCTTCAAGCAGGCCTTCGCCAAGCCCAAGGGCCCAGGGGGCAAGCGGGGCCATAAGCGCCTCATCCGCGGCCCGGGTGAAAATGGGGATGACAGCTAGGAGGCTGGAGCAGGGCCGGCCGCGTGTGGACTGTGGGGCTGCCCGCCTTCCGCTCCCTGCCACCATCCTCCTTCCTGGGCTCCAGGAAAGTGTTTCTGGGAGGGCAGGAGGGCTGGCAGCTGAACGCACTTGCAGCGTCCGAGGGCCACCGGGCTGGCATTTTGTGACCCTTCCCTGTTGCTGTCCCTGCATCTCATCTGTGTGCCCAGGGTGTCCAGGGACCCAGCCTGGCTGGCTTAAGGGGGCTGGGTCAGGGGCCTGGAATGAACCTGGCCTCCCGGGGAGCTGAGACTAGGGTCCCAGCACAGCCCAGAAGCCTTTGGCCACAAGAGGTGGGGTCAGTCAGGGCTGGGGCAGGGGTCACTGCAGTTTGGGATGGTTGAATGCTGTATTTTCTAAAGAATAAAATATTTTTAAATCAAGACTTGTGCTTGGCCCTGAGAGACCGTCTCTGGCCCTGGGAATTGGGCAGTCTTGTGCATATAACTGTCCTTTCCTAACAGGGGAGAGGGGACTGCCGGCCTGCGAGGTGGAGCCCCAGCACTCCGCCGCCAGGTGTGTGGGAGAGGCTGTGCCTGTGAGGGGGGGTGCAGCCTCACTTAGGTCTCCCAGTCAACAGGAGCCCTGCTGGAGAGGCAGGCGCGCCTCCACTGTGACATGAGGGATCTGCATATGGTCATTTGCTGAGGCTGCCGTAACAAATTACCACCAACTAAGTGGCTTAGAAGAAACCCAAGTGTATTCTCTTACAGTTCTGGAGGCTGAAAGACTGAGATGGGTCTCACAGGGCCAAAATTAAGGTGTTGGCAGGGCTGGCTCTGTCTGGGCCCCTCGGAAGAACCCATCTCCTGGCCTTTTCTGGCTGCATTCCTTGGCTTGGGGCCCCTTCCTCCACCTTCAAAGCCAGAGGTGATATCTCTGATTCTGCTTCCCTGGGCCTCTGGGCTCTTGTGGCCTTTTGTAGTCGAATATCCCTCTGTCTCCATTTCATAAGGGACATTGTAATTGCATTCACCCTCCCCGACCCCACCACCTACCCCCCTCAAGATGGGTAACTTAATCACATCTGCGAGGTCCTTTTTGCCACACTCTATGTGGGGCGTTGGGGTCATGTGTTTGCAGGTTTGGGGAATTAGGACAAGGATCTCTAAGAGGGACTTTATGCAGCCTCCCACATGGGATAAGGGCTCCTCCTCGAAGGCTTCCCAGCCTCCCTGGGCTGAGGCCAGGACAAGTTTTTCTGTGGACATTGGTGTCGGTGTCTCCAAGCTGAGTGTGTCCACGTGCATGGGTCTGTACATGTGTGTGCAGACCCCTCTGTCAGCTTACTGGCCTCTCTGGTTTTCTGCCTCCAAGGAAGGCAGGGCCACTGCTGGGTATGGGGATCTGGGTCCCTGGTCCAAGGGACTCCGGGAAAGTCTCGGGCTTGGGGCTCCACAGGAGCCCGAGCTTTGGTGTATGCCTCTGAGGTGGATGGAGGGAGTGAATTGCAGGTGCCTTCCACCCCAGGCAGGCAGGAGTGGAAGCATGGGGTTGATGCCTGCAGCCCAGCTACTGAGTGGGCACTGCTCTCCCTCCTGGCTCAGGGCAACATTCTATCCCTGGCGCCTTTCTGAGCCCCTGCTCAAGCCCCTAGAATTGTAGAGAGGGGAGCCAGACCCTAGCTAGGACCCAGAGGAGGCTTGTCCTTGCCCAGCCTAAATACTCCCAGGTGGGCAGGAAGACGATGCCATCGCCCCCTGCTGCTGAGCCACCCAGATGCCTGGCACTTTGGAGGCTGCCTGCCAGGATACCACCCAGAGTGGGCCTGGGGGGAGCAGGCTGGCAGATGTGCAGCCTGCCTCCTCCCAGCAGCAACCATTCATTCATTCATTCAGCGTTCACTCAGAAATACCCTGTCTGTGCCTGCCCAGAGCTGACTGCTGGGTACACATAATTCAGCAGATATCAAGGACTTACCATGTGCTGGGCACTGTGCTGGATCCTGGGGATGCAGATAAAAGATCACTGCCCTCAAGAAGCTGACATTCCAGCAGGGGAATAAGACAATATACAATAAACCATGAAAGATCAATGATCCGGTGTGCTAGCAGTTAAAAAATGTTAGGACAAAGAGAAACACAGAGCAGGCAAAGGAGCTCAGGAGTGCCAGATCTGGGGTGGGAGGTTTGTAAGAAGGCCGGATGGCCCTACTGAGAGGGTAACATGGGAGCAGAGACATAATGGAGGCGAAGGAGGGGTCATGTGAGACTTGGGAGAGTTTCCAGGCTGAGGGAACAGCACATCCCAAGGCCCTGAGGCAGGAGAATGCTACTCAGTCAACTGCAAGCAGGCCAGTGGGTCTGGAGAACACTCAGGGGAACAGCGGGAGGCAAGTCCCATAGGGCCTTGTTGGCCATCTGTGGACTGTGGCTTTGACTCCAGAGTCAGCCAGGGAGGGATCTGAGCAGAGGAGAGACCCAGTGTGACTTAGGTTTGAACAGGTCCCTCCAGGGGCTGAATGTGACCAGCCCCTGGAGGGTGGAGAGCAGGGCAGGACAGCCAGAAGGGCGGTGGCACCTGCATGGGTCCAGGAGGGAGGATGGGGGCTGGTGGACATGGGGGCGGTGGGCTGCGGGCACACCCTTCAGCGTGGTGGACCCAGCAGAACTTGCTGAGGGGCCCGGGGTCACCCGAGGCTTTGGGCCTGAGGAATCTGAGTCTTGTCACCTAGGTCAGAAGGAGTGTGGGAAGAACTGACGGGGAGGACTGGCTGGGGGCCCCGCTGGGCCAGCGCACACCTGGCCTCTAGGAGCCCCATCTGGAGTGATGTGGTGTGTGCTCTGATGGGGCCCCAGGGGTTTTGGGAATGCGGAGGAGGAGGTCTTGTTTCCGGAAGAGGTTGCAAGGCTGTGGTGAAGGCAGGTGCAGCCCAGCCCCCCACTCAAGCTACACCCTGGCCCTCCATGCACGAGGCCCTGCAGAACTCTGGAGATGGTGCCCACAAGGGCAGGAAAGGACAAGTCGGTAGCCGCTGTCCTGAGCGTAACAGCTGTGGTGCGGGAGCCAAGACCTGAGGGTGGAAGAGTCCTCTTCGAATGGGGAGTGCCCAGAAAGGTGTACCCACTACTGGTGCTACCCCGAATTCCCATCTCTGCCTGCTCTCTGCCTGAGCTCTGGGCCTTAGCTCCTCCCTGGGTTTGGTAGGGGACAGGTGTGAGGCCCTCATGGGATGTAGGCTGTCTGAGAGGGGAGTGGAAAGAGGAAGGGGTGAAGGAGCTGTCTGCCACTTGACTATGCAAATGGCCTTTGACTCATGGGACCCTGTCCTCCTCACTGTGGGCAGGGTGGAGTGGAGGGGGAGCTACTAGGCTGGTATAAAAGTCTTACTTCCTCTATTCTCTGAGCCGCTGCTGCCCCCGTGGGAAGGGACCTCGAGTGTGAAGCATCCTTCCCTGCAGCTGCTGTCCAGTCTGCCCGCCAGACCCTCTGGAGAAGCCCCTGCCCCCCAGCATGGTAGGACAACAGCTCTCAGTCCCCTGGGAAAGGGGATATCCTGGGAAGGGGTGGGGAAAGAGGTGGGCTTGGCAGCTGCAAGCAACAGTGACGGGTTGTCACCCACATGGCCCTGGGGACACTCGCTGAATCCTGAAGACTTCAGAGCTGAAGCCCTCTTCTTTTTTTTTTTTTGAGACGGAGTTTTGCTCTTGTTGCCCAGGCTGGAGTGCAGTGGCTTGATCTCCGCTCACTGCAATCTCCACCTCCTGGGTTCAAGCGATTCTCCTGCCTCAGCCTCCCAAGTAGCTGGGATTACAGGCTTGTGCCACCATGCCCGGCTAATTTTGTATTTTTAGTAGAGCCAGGGTTTCTCCATGTTGGTCAGGCTGATCTTAAACTCCCGACCTCAGGTGATCCACCCACTTCGGCCTCCCAAACTGCTGGGATTACAGGTGTGAGACACCGTGCCTGGCCACTGAAGCCCTCTTCTGAGCAATGAGACGCAAACCCCCAGAGGGGACGAGGAGGCTGAGGCACTGATGGAGCTGGGGCACTGATGGAGCTGGGGCTGGAGCCTGGGTTTGGGTCTCACTGGGCCTGTAGCTTGTGGCTGGCTCTGTGTGGCACTTTTCTGGCCACCCCTCTCTCCATCTGTTCTGACCCATAAGGCAAGGGCTCTCGGGCTAGGTGAGGCAGGCAGAGAGTGATGGAGCTGTGCAGTGCCCACTGGCCAGGGTACCTGGGAGGCAGCCGGCCTGGGCCATAGTGGGAGACTCTCACACCTGCCTGAATCTTGGCCGAAGGGAAAGGAAGGGGTTGTGGGTGGCTGGTGGAGGGCAGAGAGTGGATTTCACGGCAGCTGGAGGGGAGGGAGCCAGCTGCCACCTTGCTCAGGAGCAGGAAGGGAAAGTTGAGGAGAGACCAGGGGGGGCCGTGGGCCACTTTGCCTGGCCTTGTATAGCTAGGGATTGGTTACGGTGAAAGCTCCAGATCATAAGTCTGGATTCTAGGTCTCAGTCCTGGTTCTGAGGCCTAATTCTGAGTCCAGGACTGAGTCTGAGACCGAGTTCAGGTTCCCCACAAGCCATGGAGGATGGGAATGGGGCTTGGCAGCCAGGGAAGAACTTCTGCAGGTAGGGCTTGGAGAGGGGGATTGGAAGATGCTGGAAGATGCCCATGAAGTGGAGTGGATGGAGGTGGAGCTGGGGGCCGGCCACTCACACAGCCCTCCCACCCCCACAGGGTTTCTGCCGCACTGCCCTGCACCCGCTGTCTCTCCTGGTACAGGCCATCGTGCTGGCCATGACCCTGGCCCTGGGTACCTTGCCTGCCTTCCTACCCTGTGAGCTCCAGCCCCACGGCCTGGTGAACTGCAACTGGCTGTTCCTGAAGTCTGTGCCCCACTTCTCCGCGGCAGCACCCCGTGGCAACGTCACCAGCCTGTCCTTGTCCTCCAACCGCATCCACCACCTCCATGATTCTGACTTTGCCCACCTGCCTAGCCTGCGGCGTCTCAACCTCAAGTGGAACTGCCCGCCGGTTGGCCTCAGCCCCATGCACTTCCCCTGCCACATGACAATCGAGCCTAGCACCCTCTTGGCTGTGCCCACCCTGGAAGAGCTAAACCTGAGCTACAACAACATCATGACTGTGCCTGCGCTGCCCAAATCCCTCATATTCCTGTCCCTCAGCCATACCAACATCCTGATGCTAGACTCTGCCAGCCTCGCCGGCCTGCATGCCCTGCGCTTCCTATTCATGGATGGCAACTGTTATTACAAGAACCCCTGCAGGCAGGCACTGGAGGTGGCCCCAGGTGCCCTCCTTGGCCTGGGCAACCTCACCCACCTGTCACTCAAGTACAACAACCTCACTGTAGTGCCCCGCAACCTGCCTTCCAGCCTGGAGTATCTGCTATTGTCCTATAACCGCATCGTCAAACTGGCGCCTGAGGACCTGGCCAATCTGACCGCCCTGCGTGTGCTCGATGTGGGCGGAAATTGCCGCCGCTGCGACCACGCCCCCAACCCCTGCATGGAGTGCCCTCGTCACTTTCCCCAGCTACATCCCGATACCTTCAGCCACCTG